>NC_134574.1:118610666-119217541 GCF_050947875.1 Dermacentor variabilis | reverse complement strand
GTGCTCATGTTTGTGTTAGCACTAGGCATTGAATGTACTGGACTACGAAAAAGAAGTAGCGGGAAATTCGTGGATGAGAAGACCGATAAACATACAGTGCGATGCAACTTGACAAAAAAGGATATTGAAAGGTCAAAGAATTTCGAATAATACTAATAAAAAAAGATTGGATGGTCGCGAAGGCATATCACAAGTCGCCGTAGGCGTCGAGTTCCCTAGTTATAACAATATTTTTTGAAAGCTCTGACAGCGTTCATGGGGCAACGGTTGCTTGTGTACTGTCGAATGCTCATACGCTGTGACCTTAAAGGGACACTAAAGGCAAATATTATGTCAACGTGGAATGCTTAAACACCATTGCAGAAACTTTGCAACGCTCGTTTCGTGCCAATAAATGAGTTAGGTTGCGCGAAAATCACACCCTAAGGGTTCAAATACCTGTATCGCAATTCAAATATTCCGCACACGCAATCAAGTAGTGGTGAAGTTGCATCCGCCATCATCACGCTTTGCTGCCGTCGGTCAGTAAAATGGCGCTCGGCAGACGGCGCTACGGTTTTTCTTTTTTTTGCACAAAACGCCAGCGCGTGGCCATGGACAAACCGAGCCAAGGCAGAGGGGTGGGTTCGCGTCTGCAGTTGCTTTTGCTCAAGTGGCGGGGTCCATTCGAGCATCCCGCGACATCACATGAAAGTGAAATTCTCTGCTAATTGCGGTCTGTGTGGGTTCCGTGAGCCAACCAAACCACCGCAGCACTACGCGATAACGAAACTATACTAAATCGTGAAAGTGTGGGCAGTGCAGAGTCGAGCGAAAACGAAACCTTTCGACTGCCCGGGTCGTTGTCAAGGGTAACGTCAATGAGTTCTTTTTCTGAAGAATGACATACAACTGGCTAAGTAGCATTTTCGTTCGTCTTATAATGTAGTACAATGATGTTTTTACAATGAGTGGTTGAGTACTACTGACATAATTTAAATGAGGACTACCTTTGTCATCGGCCAAGTACGTGAATGTCCTACGGGAGTCCTTAATCTTGTCCTGTATTTATCCCGATTTCTAGATTATTAAGGCTCTGTGCGTGATAATATGGACGTCTTAGAAATTCTCGATCACTAATCTATCACTTTTGCTTGACTTCTTAGTTGCCTTTAGTGTTCCTTTAAAAGAGCCCTGAACCCCTTTTTATCGAAGTGGAGGAAGGTATTTGAAGTGAAAATAGGCTATTTTAGAAATGCTTTGCCGCAAGAACTACTTGAATGCGTTCAGCATAAGTGGAGTTATTGGCAATCAAACACAGCCTCCGCTGTGCTCCCGTTCCTTCTTCAATGCCTTGCACTGCGAAGGCTACGGCACAGTGGGGCGTGCCCATAACGCTCCGCATTCTATATGACACCGTGGCACGCAGTTCAAATTTCATTTTGGATGTGAACGTAGACGCCACGACTACCGCCTTTGGTGCCTACGACGTGCTAAGTAAGCGAAACGTGGTTATCATCAGCGAGCCACAGTGCGCTTAGCCAGCGGACTCGTGACGGTACCCCGCGGTGGCCGTGGTATCTACGCCACATAGCCGACCACAGCTTGATGTCAGCTATCAGCCAATAGCAGACGTGTAAGGGAATGACGAAATAAAGCGTCCTGAAGAGAGTGAGGATAGGGCCTTCTTATGAAAAAGAGATCGTTTGAGAAAAAGGGTGACTTCGCGCTCCGCTTGCGAGCTCCTCGTACCGCTTACGGCAGCAAAACTTGTCGGAGATCTTAACAGCAGCGTAAGCTATCCGCGGACTATGCATTTCACCCTGTCGGATGGGTGGTTCAGGGCCCCTTTAAGCTGACGGCACGAAGCGAAATATTGTGCGCGGACATGCATGCTGACGCGCCGTCGGTTGCTGGGAAACCATGCGATCGCTGCATTGAGGCTTTTTTCTGTTGGGCTCCGTCTGGCCATACAGACAG
This sequence comes from Dermacentor variabilis, assembly GCF_050947875.1. NCBI lineage: Eukaryota > Metazoa > Arthropoda > Arachnida > Ixodida > Ixodidae > Dermacentor > Dermacentor variabilis. The sequence goes on along the minus strand of NC_134574.1, from coordinate 119,215,582 downwards.
CCTACTATAAGAACATATTTCACATTGTTTACTCTTAGCGGCTGCTTACCTGTCATGCAAGAAACTGGTTCAGGGGACTCCATAGCGGCGACCGCTTGCAGTGGACTTTCACTACGTATTCAGAAAAGAGGTAGCGTTTATAAACTATTCTGTGCTTTCTGTTTGTCCAAGATTATTATTGCGACAGCAAAAAACTTCCTTCGTATCGAGAGTACTTACACAAATATCCAGGACTGCTCCCGAGGGGTGCTTTTATTGAGCGGCAAGAGCCAAACCTACGAGGAGCGCGCCGCGTTGTCCCTCATACTACGCGGGCGAGGCGCTTCCCACAGATGGTGATTGCGTAAGTCCTCGCAGCCAATTTAGGCCCATGTAGAGTGAGTTCGCGCGCACCTCTACGTCACGTTGACGGGAACAACAGCGTCTAAGTTCGACTCACTGGAGCAGCCAACGTAACGGGACGCAGCCAACGAGCTCCGACGTGCCCTACGTCGAGATAGCTCTTGCTCCATCCCCGCGTTGGTCGGGCCGACTATGCCGACCCACAATGCAATGCGCGAAGAAAGAGTGGCACCACGTCGCTTTGCCATGGAGGAAAGAAACAAAATAGGGGAGGCCCTGACGTCACGTCCTTGAAGCCGGTAATACAGCCATGTTCTTGTGCCATCTCTCTTTGCGTCTCCAATCAGCTCGCCGGAGCAGATAGGCGCGAGCTTCGATCTTCCATTGCTACGAGCCGCCGGAAGTGACTGCTGCCGATGCGCATTAGAACAAAGTTTACGAAACTTCTGTAACAGTTTCAGTGAAGCAGACGTGCTCTTGTGCTATCCCGTGCCACGCTGAAGAAGACGACGAAAACCCGAGCCGCGATTACTCGAGTGTATCTGTTGCTGGCTGACGCTCACACTCATAGACCCTAAACACAACATTTAAGCTTACACATCACAATCTAAAGTCTGCTTGTCTGAACAGACTGTGCTGCGAGAAAGACACGGGGCTGAAAGAAACGTATCTCACTATTCAGAGGCCTAGGGTAGCAGCGAGAGCTTCAGGAGGGTGGTTGCTATGACGACGCGGACGTTGCGGGTACAGTCCCATGTACTCCTTTGAGAAAAAAAGCGCGTGAATTCCATTAAACTTCCTCCAACACGTCCGTGATGGCCGTGTTGGAGGAAGTACGTGTGAGGACGTACCTCACACGTCCGTCCGTGATGGACGGACGTGTGAGGTACGTCCGTGATGGACGTGCCTCCCCTACGCTTTTCTTCCTCCACGTCACTTTGCCGACGCGGTCGCATAAAGCCGTTCACAAATGTGCGGGAGGAGGGCAGGGGGAGGGTAGGGTTTGTCCTGCGCATGCTCCAAGGAGAGCAGACAATGGTACGCTCCTCGATGTATAAGGAGACAGCATTTCCGCTGGCGACACATGTCCGTGCGTCACAAAAGTCGGACTATAAACGCGCCTCGGTGGGCGTATGGTGGTTTAAATGATTATATGATGAAATGTTGCTTATATTTGCCTATTGTCTCTTTTCTTCACCATCATTATTAACTCACTTCGTATCTCATCGTTTTTCACGCATAATTACCTCGATCTTGCCTTCAGCGACGTCGATTGGTTGGCCCTTTCTATTTTGATCAGTAGGTTAGCTTGATTGATCCGGGGCAGTCTATGCTGCAATGTGGTTAGTTTTCAACTATATTTGAACTAATTACGACAGGTACCCTTAATTTTGCGTATTCTGCGACTAATTACCACCATTGCCTCGTGCGAACCATGCTTTGTCTAAGGAAACTCGCTGAATTTCCCGGAAGGTAATCGTGCGTTACAACTCTTTGCCTAAACATGTATGTCTACGGCGTAGCACACTTTACAAGGTTAAAGTGCAATGTGGTTAATTTGCGACTACGTTGGCGCTGATCATGCCCGCAGCGCTAATTTTACTTACTTTGAGACTAATTCTCACTTCTTGTCTTGTTGAGACCGACATTTTTTATACCTCTTGCGACTTGCTACGGCGTTCTGGAGGCGTGAAAGGGCCATTGTTTTTCTGAAAGGGGTTACAAGATACCGATGATCCCTGATACGTGATCCCACGTGAAGTCAGCCCACAATACCGTGTGCTAAACATAAAGAACTCGTACGTGTGTTGCGTTTGCGTGCGCGACAGGTGGTGGAATTTACAAACACGGTCACTCTTTTTAGACCACAGCTCTTAGGCACCCGTTCCTGCGGCGAGCGTCGGCGGTATCGACGGCGTAACCGAGAGAACGAGCACAGAAAAAGGTGAAAGAGCGAACGCGGAGCGTGATATGAAAGACGCGAGCCGCTAACGGTGGATACCAATGAGAGCCGCCCCTTCAGTGACGTGCGAGCGAAAAACTGGTGTCATGCAGACGCATCGAGTCGCAAATGGTCTTAGCTTGACTGTTTGTTTCGTTTGCTTGGTTTGGTCTCGTTCCCGCTTATTTTGATTCTGATGGTTTGCGATTGTTTTGTAATGTGTTGGCATGCGCGATGGAAATTCTGTTGTACTTTCTTTAAGCCACGCGGCGCCAGCGATTACAATGAAACTTTCGACGAGTCGTGTACAAAAGCCGACGCGCTTGACCCACAGATCAGATTTGAGAGAATCGCCGACTCTGCTACATGTCTTTGAAATTCTTTTGCCTCAGTGTTTTGCGAAATGATAACACGTATATAGCTGCGCTCAAATTTTCCATTAGGGAGTATCGTTATTGTCGGTGAATTTTTTTTTTGCTACTCTTATAGCTTGCAAAACTTTCGCGGTTTTGTGCACATTTGTGAACTCTTAGAACCTGGACTGACAGGTAGCGGGTTTAAAAAAGGAGGCTTTGAAAATATGCGTCTAGGAAAAGCCGGCACATCTGCGGGAAAAACTAATGCAAGCGAAATTCGCAGTTTGTGCGCTTAAAGCTTTGCACAAGCCGTGTGCGACAAAACACAGAGGAAAAAGAAGGCGCATCATGATATCTTCCTGGAAGTGATTTGAAACTTGGTGAGCTAACTAACCCCTCGCCTCTTAAAGAGAGAGGCGTCCGATTCCAGGAGGAGGAGGAAAAAAGAGGGAGACATTAGGCGGTGAGACGGTGTGCAAAGTGGATGGCCACTCAGTGCTTTCGAAACGCATAAAAGACGGAAAAGAGGGAAAGAAGGAGAGGGATGACAAAATAGAAAGAAAGAGAAAAATGTACGCGCACAAACGCCATTAAACACGCTATACGTGATGGGCTTTACTAAAAGAGAAGGAAAGCCACAGTGAAAAGAAAGTCCACGCTTCCGCTATACGTCACTTTGGGGAAGAAAAAACTTTCGGAGGCATGACCTTGTATTTTGTACTTTTTTTGTCAGTAGGTCGGTGATTCCGTGCGCCTTCAAGGTGTAAAAGCCGTTCTTAGGCTTTGTTATAGAACTCGCACATCCACACCATAAACAATAAGAGACATAAAACTGCTCGTGCTATAACTTCGTATTGTTTTCATGCTGGGTTTGCCTGCGTTTCTTTTTAATTTTAGAAAAAGGCATCAAAATTTTTTTTATATTTTAAATACGAAACATGAAACAATCCGGTTTCTCTGGCGCAATATGACATCAAAGGTGGCTCAGCGCTTGCTTTTCGGTGTACCCAGAGAGAGATATATATATATAGAGAAAAGTCATAAGGGAAAGGCAGGCAGGTTAACCAGGCTGAGTCTGGTTCAAAAAAGCCTACCCTGCACTGAGGACGAGGCAGAGGGAGTCTACGAAGCCTAGTGCAGCGAATGAATAGAAAAACGCGATCGCAAAATCGGTGTGACGCGTCGAACATCGCATTTACAAGGAACACGTATGACGTCATTTTTTACCACACGTGCGAGAATCACAAGACAACAACAAGTAACTGTTTTGTTTTTTCATTACTCCAGCCTCGAATAAATCTTACGTCACCGTCATTCTTTGGTTTGTGTAGGTCTACTGATAGCCAACTTTCTTTTAAAGCGACACGCTTTTTGCCGAACGTTCACTTTAACTACTATGACATTTAAGATGGTTGGCTTGGGCAGTCAGCGGAAACTTAGGTGGTGGCCGAAAATGTATTTCCTTCAGAAGCATTATGCGCCACGGAAGAAAAAAAAACGATTTTGATGTGCAAGAACTACTGTAAGCATGCCACCGCGAACGATGGACTTCGAGTTAACGACGAAGAGCTCTGACAACGCGACAGCCCTGAGTTGAAGTGGAGCACATAACGCACGCAAACAACCGAAAGGACGCAGACAGCTCACGCACCGACACAAAAGTCATTTCGAGAAGGTCGCGTCGACCAGAAAATATATCGGTCGTTACGAAATACACTCTCGAGCCACTGAACAGACGAAGAGAAGTGACAACGTGGAATTTCGTTGGCGCAAACCTGGCATCCTGTCTTCTCCGTTAAATCGTCCATCTGTCATCCTGCTAAGGCCCTCGGGAATAGCTGCGCTGAAAACGTATATTACGTTCTTACTGCCGTCGCGTAGACGGGCGCTTGGGGGAACATTCTCACAGCTTGCGATGAACGCGACGAACGCTCCCCGCCGTTGTAATGCCCGATGTTTTAGCTCCTCTGTTCCGAGGCTCAATCAGCGTTGTGCAAGCGGTAATTCCTATCGAGAATAGAAAGCTCGACACGCCCGCCCCCTTGCGCCGCAACCTTGACCTCTGTTGCTCCTGCCTACCCACGTTTCTTCGTCACTAAGCGAGGAAATTGTCGGTGTTCGTATTCTTTTAACTGAGCGGCCCAGTTTTCACTCCGGATGGTGCGCTCGAAATTGATCCACGCTGTGTGGCGAAACCGTACAATCCTTTCTCACATAATATTGAGATGATACGGTGAAATCTGTCGCCTTTTTTGCAGATAAGCTACGCCTGGCAACATGCAAATCATGTATTTTGCGTGATGCATAATTTGGAAGATGCGTGCCGATAGTCTTTGTCATGGAAGAGCAGTATTCATCATGGCGTTTCCAGCTTTTAGGCCACACGAGCGCAAAGACGCAGCCATGCTATTTTTTCGTGAGCCGCACCTGACGTAACATTACTATACGAAAAAATATAGAAATATGCATCGTATTACTGTAGTGCTGTAGCGCAATTTTTTATGTATACATGATTTTATATCTGATTGCGTCGCTCCATTTCCATACGGCGCGGCTAAAACTGCTGGTCTCGTAAGCCAACCACTAATGAAAAGCGGCCGCTTGTCTCATCCGTTAACCAGTGCTAATACTCCAGCACTGAAAATCAGCAGAATGGAGACCTCAAGGAATGATTCGCACCAGACATTAATCGAGCGGTTGCCTCGCTCTTACGTGTAGCCTTTGCCAGGTATAGCACTGCGAGTAGTTCGAAAGGATGCCCATCCGAAACACTCGGTACGTTTTTTGAGGGCAAAATAAAAAAAAAAGGGCATCAAGATGACAACAACCACATCAGTATCATGTCGTACGTTACATTCTAGCTCCTATATTGCATGGAATAAGTGGGATAGAATTTAGTCACCCGCCGTAGTTGCTTAGTGCCTATGATGTTGGGCTGCTGAGCACGAGGTCGCGGGATCGAATCCCGGCCACGGCGGCCGCATTTCGATGGGGGCGAAATGCGAAAACACCCGTGTATTGAGATTTAGGCGCACCTTAAGGAACCCCAGGTGGTCGAAATTTCCGGAGTCCCCCGCTACGGCGTGCCTCCTAATCAGAAAGTGGTTTTGGCACGTAAAACGCCACAATGTTAGAATTTAGTCGTCTGTCATCGGCGGCCGGTTCGACGAATTTGAAAGACAACTAACACTGCTTGGCATTACAACGCATGGAAATATTTCTTAAGTGATTGTCAGCTTACTGGCGCGGCAACATTTGGGGGCTTGACACTTTCGTAGTAGACGTTGACGGGCAACCACTGTAGGAGGGCTGAAACTAAAACGGCGAGGCTGACCCCGAAAGCGTGGTTGGAGTTCCTCTGCACCACGGAACTGGACGAACGGATCTAGTAGGACCCCTGGCTAATTGCGGTACATAAATATCCGCTCAATCCCTTCTCCTTATTATCTTAACAGATTATCAGCACAATTGAAAGTCTTACCAACTAGCCTAAACCAGCCCACTCCAGATCATAATTCATCCCAATACTTTCACTCCCTTTCCCTCTTACCCAGAACCGAGTAGGAGACTAGAGCGCACCAGCTCAGGTCGACCTCTCTGCCTTTCCTGAAAATAAATAGTATCTCTTCCTGTGGCCCGACCCCATACCATAAATGTAACCCTTAATGAAGCCTGAAAAGCTTCTCGAACGGCCCCAACAGTAACTGGAGGCCTGTTCGCAAAAGCAGTTTCGGCTTTTAACGCGATAGCGTTAAGGAGCTCGTGTCGCAGAAAAGCCGGTGTCGTCGGCGTCGGTGTCGGTGTCGGCGTCGGCGTCCGCGGCGTTGGCCGTGAGCGATAAATCACGGCAGGCACTTCATAAATAAAAAGCAACTTTTATTTCAGCAATGTATTCTTTCGCGTGCTTCATTACTTGATCATCAGGAATATAAAGACGAAATGCCCATCACCTATGCTGACAGCATGACAGTGATGGGGATGGTGTGCCAAAGATAGGTTGACAATATCACTGGAATCTGGACTAACGAAACGGTTCTTCGCGTCACTTGAGAAATAAAGTTCCTCAACGTCTGCCGAATTGTACTGAATTGTGTGCATATACAACACTGCAGACAGTGTCGACAGAGTCGGACAGTGAGGCGTTTTGCATTATTTTTTAAAGAATAAGTTAAAAAGCTCGTCCGTCTCTCAGGGGGTCTCAGCAGAGAAAGGTAGCGCTAAAAATAAAGGACACATTTTCTCTTGCTAGGGCCGACAATTCGAAGAAAAAAAAAGATCAATTGCGAAACACGAACGAAGAAAGATAAAAGCAACTGCGCACGGCCAAATGCGTTCCGCAGAGCCTTCAACGTCAGAAGATGGATACGAAACCGTGGTTGAGGCTACACCGCGTTCTGCAACGTAGTGTCGCGGCCGTCGTACTCGCCGCATCCACGGCAAACGCATCCTGAGAGCCGTTATATAGAGCCAGCGTAATTATACGAGGATTATGTGATGCCGAATGGCAGCTCCCCGCAGTTACTGACGGACGCCGCTAGAGAGCACAGTGGTTCTACAGTGACAGAAAAGAGTACAGAAATGCATCGCGCACTGTAATGTAGCAAGGGCGCTGAACTGGCACATCCAGTGTAAACGACTGTGCGTTGGGTTATTACAGAAAGCCCGCGTGCCGATCACGTGCTCGCAAGAATGCGAGATTTGTTTACGCTTTGTTTTGTTTTTCGTCCTCAGAGCCGACATTCTGAAATAGCTGTAGTTGTGCAAACTAAACCGCCCGGCTTGTGATATTCGCACAATGACCCCGCATGTCGTTAGCGAGCACATCGAACATACCTAGCGATTTTATTACCACATTTCGTAGTAATTTTGGAGTGCGTCCTGTGTGAGGACGACTGCTATACTGCAGCGTAGCGGGTGTAATCGCAAATCGTTGTGAAATGCAGCGAGCGATGCGAGCATAAAGAAGCAGTTTATGGCTACGCAGTGAACGACTTGCAGAATGGTGCGCCTACTCTTGCGTGCAGCGGCAGTATACTACAAAATTTGGTTGGAAAACGAGGCATAAGTTCGACCGCATCTCGGCGAATTAAGTTCGAGTGCTTGCACAGGTCAAGTGCTTTTGCTTTGTTTATGTAAATATTAGATTGATTTATAATGTTTTATGGCAAAAGGCATTTTGGCCAAACAGTCGCAAGGGCTTCATGTCGACGACTGAATGGGGCTAGGTCAGTTAGGGTCGTGTTAGAACGAATTTAAACAGGCATGGCTCAATTAAAAGTCGTACAAAATAGGTGCACGCAGCCTATCTGGATATCAAAATGATACACGCAATATGGCCGCGCGATGGCCGCTCGAGGCACTTTTGCGCGCGCATTCGCGGCCTTCCTTAATTCACGCTAAAGAAAAAAAACACTTTTATGCAGCACCTATTGAGCAACAGCAAGCTGTATCGGGAGTTTTTCACGCTGCTCGACAGTTTAAATATTACATTTAAAAAAAAGATGGTGCACCAAGATCTAAACAGAAATACCTTTAAGTCCCGGTGCAATTATAGTTGGGACATCCTGCACATATGCTTTCCGTGACGGTTCGCCGCGCTGTCCCAGGACTCCACTAATGAGCACACGGAGCTCATTTCGTTCCAGCTCATACGAAATACCCGCAACGTTGCGACACTCGTAATTCCCGCGACGCTCGCTGCACGGGGGCATATAGGGTGTCAGAGAAAACGTTAACCAAGCTGTTCAACGAAAACAAAAACAGTGTTTTAAAAAAAACTTGGCAAAAGAAACAATTTTACGACTGCGGTGTTCGTCGCCGCACCTCGGACTGCCGAACACTGCACGTCGTATAGTGCTGTCATGCACCTTGAGTTTTTGATCTGTTCATTTGCTTTGAACAGCTTGGTTAACGTTAGTTGGGTTAACGTTGAGCTTGGGTTAACGTTAGTATATATATATATATATATATATATATATATATATATATATGAAACAAACGATACGAAGAGCTGCCCAAGTATTCTATATGTATATATATATATATATATATATATATATATATATATACATATAGAATACTTGGGCAGCTCTTCGTATCGTTTGTTTCACGGCGCAAAACTAGCGTTTGCGACTCGCAACTAGGATATAAATATGTTAATACGTCGCTATGTTCGTGCGCGCCTAAAATAAAAGAAAGATTCTGGCACATAGGCTACTTATCCGTATTTCTGGCCGAATTTCTAGCTGTAGTGTTAGCCTTATGCATATTCATTTATTCAATATCGATGGTAGTCATAATGACGGATTCTTTATATTCATGTACATCGCTCACAACATATAGGGGTACTAACCTTTTACTCATGCTTCATTTTCCAGTGCCTGCCCACATAAACTTAATTAGATTACTTTAGGTGCATGGTCATAGGGGATTACACGTGAACGAAATGGCTGACACTCTAGCGAGAGCGGCCTTCAGTGGTCTTGTACTATCATTACTTCTAGCATCAGTTTACCTAACTACAACTATTTTCAGGAGATATGCAATTACTGCAGACTTTTCGAACCGAGTGATAGCAAATTTTCCAGAACATCGACACCTCCTATTCCCTTGGCACAAAAATTCCTTTCACACCAGAAAAACTGGAGTAATTTTTACCCGGTTACTCTGTCGTACCCCATTATTAAACTTTTATCGTCACAGGACTGGCCTGGTACATGCACCTCTGTGCCCATTTTGGTCAGTAGATGAGACCATAGATAACCTTTTCTTATTCTGCCACTGTCTTTCTTCTTAAAGGAAAAAACAATTTAAAACCAACGTTCGCGCAACTTGGTTTCAACTTTTCCATTTTAAGTATCATTTCGCTAGGAGCCTCCTTTCTTGGAAAGTACCGCAGGGATGTCTGCTCAGCCGTGGAGGAATTCATAGTTGGTTCAAGATGATTCTCTTGAGTTCCTCATACATTATTTTAATGCGTTTCGACATGACATTTGCACCAATTTTTGTACTACCAACACCTGTCTAATACTATCCAAATCTTAGCCAATCCCGCGCAGTGGTCATGCGCCATCGAAGAAAGATATCCTATCCTAAACTAACCCTTCCTTGGGTCGAGAGAGGGCATTTTAGTCAGCTATACGCACACGCAGTGTGAGCATAAGGCAGCGCAAGCATTTCAATATAACGGTCAGGGCAAGCCCTGACTCTCCACAGTCGTGCGACCCGATGATTGTGCAACTAGAGTGAGAATGCAGTGTGCTTGCCCTAACTTGTCCTCGCTGGGGCATAATTTAGTTTTGCTTCGGTTGCATCTTCCTCAACATGCATTAAACTCGTCAAAATATTATGTAGTACAGCGAGAAAGGTGTATTAACTTAACGCGGAGGTAAAGTGTTATCATAAGCCTAGTGATTGTTTAATGCTAATAAGTCGCCTGTTACACTCCGAGCAGTCCAGACCATGAAACATATTTCGCATATGCCTTTTCTTGCACCCCTATACCTCCGTATCCCTGCCTCAGATATCAATACCACAGCTGAGAGAGAGACGTCGATTTTCACTGTTTGCAAAATTTTTGGTTCTGTGGGCAACTCCATTGCCTATTGCCCGCAGCCCTCAAAATGTTTATTGACATAGCCCCAGAATGTTCCCGATGAATAATATGGAGGGCTTACATCATCAAGTGAAACTGCATTGGCTACTTGTCTACGTTAAAATTTGCTTAGTGTGCTCGCACACGCCTGCCGCGACAAGTAGCCTTCAAGTAAGAACACACATGGTATATTATTTAAAACATGTTCTTCTTTTGTTGTTCTACAGCGAAGTTGTTAGCTTCTCTGCGGTCGATATTTCTTTGTGCGCGCGTCCATTAACAAAAATATGGGCAGATCCCGGTGGCAGCGCAGGGCCAGGAGCAGTGGTTCGTACACCCGTAAGGCCGAGGCTTCAAACCGTCTGCAAAGGGAAGCGAACAGTGCATATGTTCTTTGGAATCACGCATAGAACATACCGAACAGCATGCGTTTCAGTAAATAACAAGCCCAAAACAAGCATCCAGACCACGTGATTGACGGTAAGGTGCTACTGACAACAATACGAAGCACGTATGTATAGTGCCCCCCACACAAGTTTCCCGGTAAAAATTACTGTTGCTGCTTGCGACATGGGCAGTGACGTCTCTGGCCTTTGATATATGAAAGAACCAGCCCAGCAACCGATTTTAATGTTATTGCAACACCACTACGGGCGGTAGCGTGCTGTTGAAATTACCCTCACTCCCGCTACTCTAGATAACCGTTACGCTACACCAATAAAGCATTACATACGCCCCTCAGAAGTTGCAGTGGTGGTATTCAACTCCTTCGCTGGACATCCACTTTCTCAGGGCTGAGATGGCGAGTGAACTTTCTTAAAATTTGGATTTCGATTTTCATTTTGATAAATCTGGGCAACATACAATGTAAGAAAGAAACATATAATAATGCAGAAAATACGTAATGAGAAACACTGCATTAACAAGGAGACTTGATATTATTTTCTTCAAATTTTGCGTGTTCTCAGCATGCCTCGCAGTCAGGCTTTTGACTTGAAGACCGACTTGTGCAATTACTTCTTTCTAATGTATTTTGCTTCCTTATATAGAAGAAAAAGAATTACGACTTAAAAGTTCAATTGAAATTGGCTTTTCTCAAAAGAATGACCAACCCTTCCCCTACCGACAAATGGGGCTAAGTGAAGCTTTTCATGAGCGCACTTGGCCTACGTGACAATTAAATGACCCACAGGTAACGGTACCGAATCGCTTCGGCCTCCCGCTCCATCAGCTCGCGATCTTCTCGTTGCTGTCAGGTTGCCTGGGGTCGGGTGGCTCTATAGGCTGGATCGGCGCACCGACGGCAAGCCCTTTCACGAGCGAGTTCTCGCCGCCGCTAGTCGAAGGCTGCCAGTTCATCGGGGGAACGCACAACGCGTAGCCGTCCCATCCGTTTTCCGAAAAGGAACTGAACGCAAACGAAGCCGGCACAGCGCGCGCGAGATCCTTTCCTACCCTTTCCCTTTCCGACTGAAGCGAAACGCTATGATTGGTTGCGCGTGTAGCATGAGCGCGCGCCTCTGCAGCTGGAATTCATGCTAATGACTCACGCTCCGGTCCCGGCGGAGCTGTCAATTCATGAAACCGGCCTTTTCGCAGGTGTTCTGCTCTGGGCGCAACTGCATTCCATTTTGGCGTGACCACAATGCTACCGAAAATTGTGACCCAATAGAAGCTTCGATTGAAAAAACCGACTGTGGCAGAATGGTTCGGTTACGTTACTTCAGTTGATAACTGGAATAGGGGGACATTACTTCAATGATAAATACAATCTCCGGGAAACTAATTTCAATGTTCTAGTCTATAAATTTCCGCGCTAACGTTTGGACTCACGTTGTAATGAATAAAAAAGACACTCCGATGCTGGAACTAGTTCCAAAACACCTGTATGTGATATTCTATATTAAACGCAAGCGCGTCGCAGATAATACCGTCCCAAACTGGGCCGAGGGAAGCATTTGAGAAACTATTAACAATACAGGTGGCGTATATAGCAATATCTTTCAGAATTGAATATGCCGATATCGTTGCAGGTTGAACGGTTTATAAGTGTTGTGCGATGATAGAGTGACTTCGCTATCGTTGATCCTGAATTTTGCAATTCTTTACATGCGCCTTTATGAAAATAAACAAATACGCTAATTATTATGACTCTCTATTTTATAGACCGAACGCTACAAATTATAGTGCAGGTAATATACGCGTTTTCCGTTGATACAACTGACGAGACCGCATAGCGACATATATCTCTGGTGAGCTGTTCAAACTAAAGAACTACAGACAGGAGGTAACTGGAATTCGTCAATTTAGAATCACTGGGAATGAATGCAACTATCAAGATGAAGCCACGTATAATATTTATGAGGGATAGAGAGCGTTCTTGAATAATGGCTTTGTCGAAAGCAAGGATATGAAAAATCTGCTCTGATGCGGTTGGCAAACATTAGCGAACCAAACATCAGTAAACATTCGGCTGTGCCACCGCCGGACGTTACCAATTGCGCGCGTATTTTTCGTATGTCTCCTTCTTCTTTCAAATATATATATATATATATATGCTGATGGTGGTCTCTTCAGGACCATCATCCCTTGCATTTGGTTCTTCGAAGATAATAACAATACTAACACTAATATATTTTTATTCACTTCAATTCATACAACGTGTTCCAGCCAGCATAAGCGTTGCTGCTTGTGTGCTGAGCTGGGCAGCCAGGTTAAGCACATGAAACAACAGCGAGTAAATCATAGTTGAAAAGAAGAGAAAACAAAATCAACCAAATACTCAGCAACTGCTTGTGCGACATAAGAACAAACAAAAAACAAAAAACAAACAAGAACCAACAGAACAAATGATAGCAAATCCACCGTGCACACTTTCGTACACGAAATGAAAACATTAAGAACATGGCAAACAGTAGATTACCTTATTCTATATTATCGTTCAACCAAGGTCGCGAGGAACTACTGAAGGTCTTTTAATCCGGTAATGCTCGGGAGGCTTCGTATTTTATTCAAGTAGTAAGGAACATAGTAGGTGCGGGTTCTTTTGCCATAAGTGGTGAAGATGCGGGGTATGACATACTTTTCCGATTAACGGAGACGCCGTACATTAACGTTGCAGATTTTAAAGGAGCTGTGAGAGAAATGCTTGTACAATATGTCAAAGACAAATTGCTTGTGCACATGTACAGGTAGCATGTCAAAATATTCCATACTGTCTCTGGCTGACTTATCATGATAGTTGGTTCCGTAGCAGAGATTGGTTGCAATCCTGTGCACTATGCGGCTTAGTGCGTTTGATTTATATAAAGATGCGGTTCCATAAATTGTTATCCCGTATCGTAATAAGGACTCTCCCAGGACGTGTGTCGAGTGAGCTCCTGAACGATACTTTGCATAGTCGCGAACGCTGTTTAATTCATGAATCTGAGACCCCAGAAAGGCGCGACGTAATAATAATGCATTTCTCTCGCAGTTACAGCTAAATCTCCACTCCGTATTGTTAAAAGTAATCACAATGTCCACCAGAGTAGTAAACGCACGTCACAGTGATTATTTATAGAGCACACTATAACTCTAAAAAAACAAAGTATCGCCTTTTGGTTTCACGTCTGCGTATCAGCGAAAATATTTTGAATATGTGCATTCGTCCTCGTTTCGCGAGCCTTAGTTTAGCGCACCTGCCTCAAGACCACTGCACAGAACAATATACTGCGAGTGCAGTGAAAGAGACCCGAACGGGGGCGGTGAGCGCACATCTGCTCAGAAGAAACGCGAAATACGGAAGCAATGTATGACAGACCAACGAGAGAATGACGCGGGCCATTCTATAGGGCCACAAATGTCAGGCGTCACGAACTACCGATGCCCATCCAGCTGCCTATGAGCCATGCGGATACACACACACAAAGGCACAAGACCCCATGTATCAATTTTTCGTTTTGCGTTACGGGAGTGCGTGGGCAAATGTAAAGAAATGGTTTCCCAGCCATAACCCGCAATCTGTTTCCATTCAAGGTGGGTGGGAAAAAGCACAAGGGGAAGCCATTTGCCGAGACGTTCCCGAATTCTACGTTTCTTTCCTAGGTTTGTTCTTACGGGGCTTGCGTGGTCGTGATGGTTGTTTCGAATTTATGGCTATGAAACCACGCACAGAACGGGAAGAAGCTTTCGGTAGAATGCTGATAGGCGTACGTGGTGCTTTCACAGGACCCTTCGGTTCATTCATCTGTGCTGACATTGAAACTTGAGCAAAGGACAACAGCAGAATTGATTTGCACACGTGAAAAATAAGGCTGAGCAGTGTATGCCTGAAAAGCAGCTTTCGTAGAGACCAATCAGCGGCTCGAACAGGTGGATTACTGTAGTAATATTAAATACAGAATAAGCATACATGTCTCATACTATGGCATTTGTTTAACGGGACCGACAAACATACAGAACGTGTCGTGAGAGTTGGATGGAAATGAAAAGGCAGTGATTTATAGCCACAGAAGAGGGCGCGCAGTTCACTGTACAGGTAATAATTATAATTTCAGATCACGTGGTGGGGCCTCAACAAGCGTCGATGCTTCACCGCGTTAACATAGATTTACTCTATACCTAAGTCGTCTGTTATTACGTGAACCATGCGCACTGTTCAAAGTCACTTGTTTTATGTTCCATAGGCGCTTCGCTTTGCTCTATTCATAGTACAATCTAAGCAAAGTGGCTGCTTGAGTGCAGAGCTGCTTACGTGGCATGGAAGGGTATATGGCAGAGCTGTGGCATTCCGCATTGCTTAACAGCGCATATTGCGCTATATCACGAAATATTTAGTATGAAATAAAGCTCGGCTTATTTTTGCGAGCTAAAGTTCTTAGCTACAGCTAACTGAGGTTTCCAAGAGTCAGAAGGCTTCCAAAATCAAAACTGCGCTTGTGGCTCTATGGTAACACGCTGAACGGCACCACACGTTTAAAAGCTTCGCCTCACTTTCGAAAAGTTGACTTTTCTCGGTTAAAGATAAAGTGGCTTGATTTGTGTATGACCGAAGCAGTCAAGCAGGAAATCACCAACGTACGGGGCGAATACTGCTGAAGTAATTTGATTAAACAGTTACCGCAGTATAAACAGCATAAAGATCGGCGCGATAAACAAAATATTATCTTTTCCTTGCATCCATAGCGCCCAACTTCTTTTCTGCTTCCCACCAACGCCGTTGTACGATCGCTATCACGCTAGCTTATTACTGTTTCTAGCTCTGAACAGCATGAACAAGATACTACACTCGCTAAGCAAGAGGTAGGACACTAATATCACCAGAATTTTCTGCATTCCGCTGAGAAGGTCCAACGCACGCGCACACAAACAAACACACAAAAGAACCCCCCCCCCCCCGCACTCACACACTAATAATAATAACAAAAAAAAATAAGAAAAGAATGAAACCAAGAAGACACAACGAAAATGCGAAATTACCCGAATACAATGATTGCCGCGCATTCGTTGTCTACCAGACGTAGAATTAATATCTTTACCAACTGAGCGATGCTTCCGCATAAGTTACCGCCACCCTCAGGTTAAGGCGTTTCTTTTGGTTTGTCCTTAGACCGTAATGGCACTCTCAGACACTCGCCGGGGACTCACTTCGACGCACAGCGCTTCATCGTATAGGTGCAGCTTTTCGCATTCCGGCACATTATCGAAAAACCCCGACTGCCTCTTGAGTAGAGGCCCCACGTCAGAGGCGGCTCCCACGCCAGTCGCGCTACCTGTCGGCGCACACCGGGCCACCGTTTCACAATTGCGTGTAAACGCACGTGCACAGAAGGCACCGCGTAGATGGAAACGCACAATCCTGGATGGCCTTCGATGACTCCACGCTCCATGCTTGTAGTGGCGAATTTCTATTCTAAGAGGCTGGCGAGACGGTAACCTGAGCGGTGCACTGCGGATCGAAGGGTCGCTGGCGTTACGTTCGGAATCCGCCTTTACCCGCACGGAGAGCCGTTGTACCGACGAGACAACTATGGCTCTCGGTAGTCGAGATACCAAGGAACGACCCCGCATTCTGTATAAATGGAGTGGCAAAACGTTGACCTGTCCGCGCGCAGTAACTGAGACGCCTAAATCATGGAACAAGCATGATACGGGTTTATTCTTATGGCGCAATGGCGCTCCGTAGGATGCTTCATGGTAAGGTCAGGGCCCTTCAATGCCTTTCGTCGGGTAATGCCGTGCAAGCGCTACACACAGCCGCCGAAGTGGACGCACCGTGGCGCTCACGCAAGTAGAAGAGCGTCGCAGCGGAGGACGGTCGGACGCTACAGGCGTTCCGTACGTTCGCGCCCACTTTTGCGTAAGGATCGATTACCATTATCGGCATGTGAATATTCTCGGCACGACGCGCGAATCCTTTCCTGTATAGTGTTCGAAAAATTGGGGCACTTCTAATTTTGAAACAACTACAACACGTTGTTGTAGTTGTATGAGGTTTAACTTACTATTTAACTAAACTATTTCCATACCTGATGACTAAGTAATCTAAACTAGCTGAATAGCTAACTAATAACCAAACTAAACCGACTAATTAATAGTGACCAACTAGATTACTAACTAAGCAATCTAGTTAACTAAAATGAGGTAATCAACTCATAACTTTACCAACGTATCTGAGTAACTAATGTATTATCCAGCTAGCGAACTCAACTAAATATTAAGTACCCTATACACCCAAATATAAATATGAATACATAACTCAACTAATAAAACAAAGATTTCTAACTAAACGTATTGCCTACCTAGAAAAAAATAAGTAATTTTAATGAACTAACCAAACAAAAGCCTAATTAGCAAGCTAACTTAGTAACTGAAGTAAATAAATATAACGAAACCAACTAAAGTAACAAAACAAACTGAAGAATCTTACTATCTATATGAAAACAAAGTAATTACCTAACTAATTAAGTACAGTAGGCTGATTCCTAACTAATAACGGAGCTCACTAATTAGGAGGTTACTATTGAACTGATAAAAATAAATAGGTAAAAATGAACTAACTCATAACAGCTTAACTAAACAAATTAATAAACAACTAACAATATATAGCTATAAATAATGAACGAAACCAATCTAACAAAATTAATTAATAACTAACGATCTAGAAAACTAAAGCTACTGTGAACTTAACAAACTAATCAACCAATCAAATTAGCCAACAAATTGAGTCAACAAAAAAATTAAGCTCTCCAACGAAGTTAACTAAGTATAGAGCTAATAAGTTCCAACTACATTGTTCGCTAATTAATAACTCGCGTAACTAAAGTAACTCAGCAAATATAACTAATTTACTGATCTAACTAAACCTACTAACGGAATATAAGTAGCTCATTTAACTAATCAACTAACAAGGCAAACTGGACAATAGTACAAATAGAGCAAGCTGAGCGAAGCGTTTTGTGCGAAGAATACCACTTGGAGGCGGGGGCCTCAATCACACAAAGGTGCAGTGTATAATTTAAGTACAAATGTATTAAAAGTTAAATTATTTTGCTAAATGTTCCCGTTGCATGAGCACTCTAAAATGGTGTTGAAATGAAGTTGGCAGTGGCGCCTTTACTAATGAAAGATGAGCATGTTAACGCAACCTGGCCATCTGGCGCGCCATATTGCAGGATCACCTCCTGCTTTTGCCAGTGCCTTTGGTACCACCTGCTTTAATTCTCTATATGAAGGTTTAGGGGCCATTACGTGAACATATGAAAAGTATACAAGGTCTCTGTAAGGCGGAAGGAAAAAAAATTAACCACACCATCTACCTTAGTTAGGAAGTAAATGGAAGCACACGGACTATTTTGCATCCCAGCAGCGTCGGGGTGTGGCTGCTGAGGAAAGATGATGATGATGATGATGTGTGTTATTTTGTGGCGCAAGGGCCAGGTTTGGCCAAAGAGCGCCATGACAAGTGGTAGCGTTAACGATGTATTATGAAAGATGTGATTTGGCTGTAAAGTGGCCTAAAAATAGTCGCTGTAAAGTGCGTAAAATCTACGTTCTATAAAATTATGGCGATGACTATGAACATTAAAATCCATCGTAAAAGAATGATGCATTGTTTGAAATATGCGAGATGTTAAATTGGTTACAGCACTACTGCCTCACCCGAGCCCTTGAACCACAAGGGCCTAGAGGCATGTGCTATTCAAAATAATTGTCGCAGCGGCATCCTCTGGAGAGAGGAAGCGCTACGAACGTGTGGGGTTAATAACATGCAACACAACATCTTTCAAAAAACCTAGGACGGCGCTGGTGTCAAAGAGTGGTTCTGGACCTAGTAACATAACAGGATGAAGGGGGATGTGGTGGCGGTATGCTAAGAGAAAATGTTTTTTTCTTTCGGATTCGGCTTCCCGACACTCCAGTAGGACGTGGAGGACGGTCAGCCTTTCCCCGCATCTACCACAGGTTGGAGGCTCGTTTCCCGTGAGTAAAAAGTTATGTGTGCCAAAAGTGTGTCCTATTCTTAGGCGGCAGAATAGGACATCTGTCCGGCGGGATTTTGTTACAGGAGGCCAGAAACCTAATTGTGGCTTTATTACATGCAGTTTATTATTTATTTCTTCGTCCCACATGCGTTGCCAGTGGTTTCGTAGTTTCCTTCTTAAGAAAGGCTTCAGGTCTGTGACAGGGACCGAAGCAGTAGAGTTAACTGCATGCAATGAGATAGATGTGGCCATCTGGTCCGCTAGTACGTTTCCCTCAATGCCCCTATGTCCAGGCACCCAGCATATAATCACATGTTGGTTCGATATATATGCTTTACACAGTGCGGAGTAGAGTTCAATAAATACTGGATTTTTGTGGTTACAGAAAGACATCAAGGCCTTCACAACACTGAGGGAGTCCGTATATATAACTGATTTCTGGTGTTGTGATTTATTTATATGCTTTACGGCCGACAGCAGTGCATAAGCCTCAGCCGTAAAGATACTAGTTTCCGGGTGCAGTATGTCGGATTCCGAGAAGGATGGACCGACGGCTGCATAGGACACCCCCTCGCGCGATTTCGATGCGTCTGTGTAGAACTCGGTGCGGGCATACTTGTACTGGAGTTCCCGGAAATGCATTTGGATTTCGATATCTGGAGCATGCTTTGTGACTTGCACAAAAGATATATCGCATTGTATGAGCTGCCACTCCCAAGGAGGTAGCAGCTTGACTGGATGCATCAGGCGGAGCTCGAGGAGTGGGACGTGCATTTGATCACTAAGCTCCCTCACACGCAGCGAGAAAGGCTGTATTACGGAGGGACGATTGCGAAAGAGTGTAGCATATGTCATGTCATTAACGGTTTTAAAACAGGGATGTTCAGGATTTGAGTGGACTTTCAGAAAATATGTTTGGCTGATGTACGTTCTCTGGATATGAAGTGACCATTCATTCGATTCTGCATATAAACTTTGTATGGGACTCGTTCTGAAAGCTCCTGTGGCTAAACGGATACCTAGATGGTGAACAGGGTCTAGCATCTTTAGCGCACTTGGAGCGGCAGAATGATAGATCACGGCACCATAATCTAATCGTGAACGAATCAGGCTCTTATAGAGATTAATTAAGCACTGCCTGTCACTACCCCACGAAGTATGGGATAGAAGTTTGATTAGGTTCATTGTTTTCAGACATTTTTCTTTAAGATGTTTAATGTAGGGGACGAAAGTGAGTCTATAGTCAAGTATGACACCTAGAAATTTGTGTTCTTTGTTAACAGGTATCTGTTGTCCATGCAGTTCTATGCAAGGATCTGGGATAAGTCCTCTCTTTCTTGTAAAAAGAACACAAGAGCTTTTGTTAGGATTGATCTTAAATCCATTCCTGTCTGCCCACATTGACACTTTGTTCAGGCCATGCTGTACCTGTCTCTCGCAGACTGCGAGGTTACAAGATTTGAAAGCTATTTGAATGTCGTCCACGTAAACAGAGTAAAAGATGGCGGGTGGTAGTGAAGCACGAAGCGTGTTCATCTTCACGATAAAGAGCGTGCAGCTAAGCACGCCTCCCTGGGGTACACCAGTTTCTTGTATGAAAGGACGTGACAGTACATTGCCGACTTTAACCCGGAATGTACGATTAGACAAGTAGTTTGTTATTATGTTTAGCATATTGCCATGAATGCCCATTTCTGACAAGTCTCTTAAGATGCCATAGCGCCACGTTGTGTCATAGGCCTTCTGCATGTCGAGGAATATGGATAAGAAAAACTGCTTGTGTACAAATGCGTCCCGGATATTTGCTTCTACACGTACAAGATGGTCAGTTGTTGAGCGCCCTTCTCGGAAGCCGCACTGATAAGGATCAAGCATTTTGCTCTGTTCAAGGAAAAAGATGAGTCGCCGATTTATCATTTTTTCAAACACCTTACAAATGCAACTTGTGAGGGCTATTGGGCGGTAACTTGCCACTGAGGAAGGGTCTTTTCCTTGTTTCAAAACAGGGACCACAATGGCTTCCTTCCACGCGATTGGAAGGTACCCTGCATCCCAGATGGTGTTGAAAAGTGTGAGTAGTGTAACTTGCGTATCCGTGTGTAAATTTTTGAGCATTTCATACATAATTCGATCCGATCCTGGTGCGGAGCTCTTGCATGCGCTCAAGGCAGCTCTCAATTCAGCAATACTAAAAGGATGGTTGTAAGGCTCATTCTCTCGACCTTTTCTTGTTAATGGCTTACGTTCTTCTGTTTGTTTGTATTTGAGAAAGGATTTTGTATAATTTGTTGCACTTGACACGCTCTCAAAATATTCCCCAAGTGAGTCTGCCTGATCTTGTAGGGTATCGCCTTCTGTGTTTACCAAAGGGAGTGCATGTGCTTGTCGCCCTCTTATCCTATTGACCCTGTCCCAGGCTTTCGCCTCATCTCTGAACGAGTTAATACTCGATAGAAATTTCTGCCAACTTTCTCGTCTGGCCTGTCGGCGGGTTCGCCTGCCTTCGGATTTTACTTTTTTAAAGTTGACTAGATTCTCTGCAGTGGGAGAAGCGCGTAGCAACCCCCACGCCCTGTTCTGTTTTTTACGAGCGATCCTGCAATCGTCGTTCCACCATGGGACACGCCGTTTGCAGGCCAAGCCTTTTACTTCTGATATGCATTTAAATGCGACATCTATTATGAATGCTGTAAAAAACTCGACTGCAGCGTCTATTCCTAACGAAGACAGGTCAGCCCATGAGATACTAGTTAGAGATCGAAATTTATCCCAATCAGCTGTCTCAATCTTCCACCTAGGAGCGTATGGTGGATATTCGTTTTCTTTATATGATCTTAGCAGTATAGGGAAGTGGTCGCTCCCGTAAGGATTGGTCGTAACTTCCCATTCAAGTTCAGGCAGTACAGACGGGGAGACTATACTAAGATCTATTGACGAAAAGGATCGGTTTGCAAGAGAGTAATATGTGGGTTCTTTCTTATTGAGAAGGCACGCTCCAGAAGAAAAAAGGAACTGTTCAACAAGGCGACCTCGCGCATCTATACGAGAGTCGCCCCACAGGGAGCTGTGCGCATTGAAATCGCCAAGAATAGCATAAGGTTCTGGCAATTGATCGATCAAGGAGTGAAATTCATGTTTGTTCAGTTGGTAATGCGGGGGTATGTAAAGGGAGCAAATGGTGATGAGTTTATTTAGTAGGACAACTCGAACCGCCACTGCTTCAAGGGGCGTTTGTAGCTGTAAAGGTTGACACGCAATACTTCTATGAGTAAGAATCGCGACACCACCCGATGATGCGACGGCATCATCGCGATCTTTGCGAAACGTAACATAAGTACGGAGAAAGTTTGTGTATTTAGATTTTAAGTGTGTTTCCTGTAAACACAGCACTTTCGGATTATGTTTGTGGATGAGTTCTTGCAAATCATCAAGGTTTCTAAGGAGACCTCTGATGTTCCATTGAATTATTTGTGTATCCATGTTTAAGGTAAATTGGTGCTGTGTTTACGGAAACGGAGTGGATGCCTTATATTGCAGAGCCCTTTCGAGGCCCTGTAATAGGTGTTTTGTTCTTTCTGAAGCGTTCGAGCGATTCTCGACGCTCCTTAGGCGTTTGGTGCGCCTTGGGGACAGGTGTAGTGTCCATTGCCTCGTGTGAGGCGCCGGAGAAGCGCTCTTGCGAGCGAGAGGTTTTCAGAGGGAGTCCCGCCTTGGAGGGCAAGACCCCTGCGCCCACCAGCCCGGAGGTCGATGGGGCTCCCTGAGGGATTTGGCTGCGCTGGCCGTTGCCAGCGCTGGAAGGGGCCTCGGAGGTTGGGGCAGCCTCGGCTGCACCCACCTTCGGGGTGGATGGTCCCTTCTCCTCGGTTGACGGAGCAGCGCTAGCTGCAACCGCCGCGGGGGCAGATGGCGTAACTGCCGACTCACTGCCTGTGGGTCGGACAGCCGCCGGAGGCCGTTGTGACGCTGCCCCCTTACGCGCCACATCGGCAAAGCTGCTCTTAGACAGGTATGACACCCGCCTACGTGCCTCTTTGAAAGTGATATTTTCTTTAACTTTGATTGTGACAATCTCTTTTTCTCTTTTCCAGGACGGGCAGGACCGCGAGTATGCGGCATGCTCGCCCTCACAGTTGACACAATGTGTAGTGTTCTGGCACGTTTCGGAGGAATGTTCTTTGTTACTGCACTTGGCACATGTCAGCCGGCCTCGACAGTTCTGTGAACTGTGGCCGAACCTTTGGCACTTAAAGCATCTGAGAGGATTGGGCACGTATGGCCTAACACGAAGTTTGATGTAACCGGCCTCGATGGACTCGGGGAGGACACTTGAACCGAAAGTGAGTATCAGGTGTTTCGTATTGATCTCTTTACCGTCTCGCCTGATCTTAATTCGCTTAACATTTATGACATTCTGTTCACTGAAGCGCTCCAAGAGTTCAGCTTCAGTGAGCTCTAGCATGTCATCATCCGAGACAACGCCGCGGGTGGTGTTCATGGTACGGTGCGGGGTTACTGTTGCTTGGGTGTCCCCAAATGATACTAGCTGAGGCAGTTTCTCAAATTGCTTTTGATCGCGGAGCTCCAGGAGGAGGTCACCGCTAGCCATCCTCGACACCTTATATCCTGGACCAAAAAGTTCGGTAAGAGACTTAGTTACAAGGAACGGGGAGATTGTTCGCACTTGTTTAGCTGGTTTTTCTGCGTGTATTACATGAAAACGAGGAAAATTCTGGACTTGGCGTCCGAAAAACTGGAAGATATCTTCGGTCCGCCCTCGTTTCTGAGGGCGATCAGGGAGTTTAGGAAAAGCGTTTTCCATGAGTATAGTTGGGTTTTCGGCCGCGATGCCGACCACCCACCATGGAGCCCAACAGGGGGACGTGACAGGACTTTCTGCTAGAGAAACCCTGCCAACGCCAGCCGTACATCGCTGCTATAACCAAATACAGCATAACCAAGGCTGGCTAGCTACACAAGGTTAACCCTTGCCGCCGGGAAACTAGGAAGTGAGGAGAAGTGATGAGAAGACAGGAAAGATGTAAAGGCGAGAGAGAAAGACGAAGATTGGAGAGGGGGACAGGAAAAGGCGACTGCCGATTTCCCCCGGGTGGGTCAGTCCGGGGGTGCCGTCTATGTGAAGCCGAGGCCGAAGAGGTGTGTTGCCTCCGCCGGGGGGCCTTAAAGGTCCAAACACCCAGCTTCGGCTCAACCCCCAGGATCCCCTTTTGCCCAGACACGGCTAAGCCGCGCACGGCTACACGCGGGAGGGTCCAACCCTCGTGTGCTCGGGTACGTGGTGTCGCAACACACCAAACGCCTACTGACGCAGACGCCCCTGCGGGGTGCTGAGGAAAGGAATCGAACTGACCACCTCCTGCCTAGCACCACGACACTACAGGCGTGCATTGCGAGAGGCTGAGAAGTGTCGACGGGGTAACATTGTGATCAATATCATGCACCAATGTGGCCGATTATATCAACGGATGGATGAGAAATTAGACATAAACACAGATAAATGGCTATGCGGCGCAATATTCTGGACAAATGAAGTGTAGGCATGGCTACCTTAAATACGAAGACAGAACATGCATAAGTTCCACTCTCATATGTCACATAATGCGGTCATCATATTTTCCACGTAGATATCGGTGTGCCCCGCGCGTATAATAATATGCCACACTTATAATCAACGTTACCTGCAAGTCTCGGGTCTCATACAATCATCCGTGTTTGGTGTTGCGATCGTATATTCTCGTTTGAGTTAGGCAAGTCTGCCGTTATCCCAGACTGCTTCAGCAGCCACTTTATTTCGGCGCAGTACCACAATAAATTTTCAATAGTAACGGCGACCGAAAAATCTGGGTTGAATGTTCACTCACTTGCTATTAATCTATTGACTGGTTATCATGGGTAAAATTGTTAGTGGTAAGAATGAAACAAAGCCCGATGGCCTGTTTTTTTTTTTTCAGTCTGAAGAAAGGTCATGTCCTCGCACATCCTCGAATCAAATTTCCTCCATTGCTTTTCTACGCATACTGTAGAGGGTCTCTGCTTTGACGAGCTAGTCAGCTACGCAATGCAGCAAAATGCTACGTATTTGTGCGGTCACAAAGCAATGTTTTATTCACTGTCGTCGATGTTTATGTTCACGTGAATGACATAAATCACGTTGGTTCCATGTCAGTGTGCATAGAAGGTAGTTTTTCCATCCATTCATAGAAGGTTGCCACGTTGCAAGTCGCATCCAAAGCCACCACATTCTTGTTCATATTCGAGGCGTCACGCACAGTCGGTGCAGCAATAGCCAGATAAATAGACGGAAACACATAGTTTGCATGACACTTGCAACGTCATGCTTTCGTGCGTAGCCGCGACGGATGCCTATCGGCCGAGAGAGATTGCGGTTTGCCGGTCGAGAAACCTCCCTTTCAGTGTTGTGAAAGCCACGATTTTCTTCTGTTATGTTCAGTATACCACGCAACGCGCACGGCGAAACGGCAGGTGGGCCGAATCGCTAAGATATCGCTGCGGACACGACGTCCGCACGCAGCCTTGCGGCCCCCGGAAGTCGTCTGCTACCTGCATCCCTGGCCCGCGTTGATGTTGTAAGCGTGGTGATCCTGTTTTCTTTCTTGGGCTTCCGGTACGTGAGCGGCCTGACGCCGTGGTTTGGAGAACACAGAAAGGGAGTACTCAGGATTATTGCGTTTACCCGAGCAGTCACGTCACTGCAGCGAAAAAAACACTCGGCTTCGCGCCGCGCGCAATGTCGCAACGGTGCGTTCTATATTTGACGGCGAGACGTGCACGGAGCATTGCGAAGCACAAAGCAGAGAGTCCTGTACTGGCTCGCAGTACACGTAACGAATGACGTTGCTGCGTCGTATGTACCCTCGCGTTCAGCAGGGAACGCAATGTAGCAACCGTTGCTGGAGTCCTCAATAAGATTTACCAAACAAAATCACTAAAAGTCGCTAAGGAAACCATGGCGCGAATGTATGTAAGGGTTTCAAGTACACGGCAGTTTAGTCAGTCCACGAATGATGGTTATTAGATAAATTTGCCAGAAAACACTGCTGGCCAACGCTATGCACGAAGGCGAGCTTTCTGGCAGAAACGCGACCTCATGCGTTGGTCGATCCCTCCGGTGGTAGTGCAATGCTGTGGCGAAAACATTGCGTCATTTTCAGATTTCTGTTATTTTTTCGCAGGTTTAATCTATAAATCTAACAAGATTTAACATAAGAGGCATGCGCTCTCGGTGTCTTGTTTCATGTTATTTGTTCGTGTACTCTCAATCAGAAAATTCCGAGAAATAACTTTGTCAAGAATGTAAGACAAGGTGCGAGCAACTTTACTGATTGAATGGTGTGGCAATATAACCAGCATATGCCGCATGCCATATAGCAAGGCGTGGCATAGACGGCTACATACACCTAACTGTGTAGGGCTTTTCGCTCATGGACAACCCCGCCAACGTCGGCGCCGACATCAGATCTTCTAACATACGGAGCCCTTAAGTATATCGCGTTGAAATTTCCCAAGTTGCAAATCAACCAGCTAGCCAGAGTGAACACTTTCTTACGAGTCTATGTCACCTTAAGATGGCAGGCTGGTTAGTTTGACATATCTTTTCACGCTTCGTCCATCGTACACACGTATGGTAGATATACGTAAACAGCGTACTTCGTTCGTGTTGTCAAAGATATAGATTTTTATGTCAAAGGTTAGAAAAAGGAAGCCTTACAAAACCATCGGAGAAAAACGTGCTTTTATGCTTCCGCGTCAATCACAAGCGTTGTAGACGCCCCCTGCAGATTGCACGTCATTTCTTGCTTTTCTTTCTTTCATTGCCTCCGAAGCCTTTAATGAGGTTTACGTTCCTCCTTCCTCATTCATCGCCCCCAGTTGAGCTGCAGAATTCTGCCTTGCCAACTTTCTCCTTACGAAAGCAACTGCGAGACCTAAACAGAATACGTGCAGTTTGATGCCAAATGCACCCCGCACATCCCTTGATTCTGGGTGTTGACCATTGTACACTTCCTAGGGGCTCATGGAATGGTGGGGTGCAAGAACGTGAAGGAATAGGCGGGTAAAAATTGGGTAAACGCCTACGAAACAGTCACGCCAAAACAATACATTAGCGTGTGGCTCCATATAAACACTTGCAGTTGCAGTCATGAAACACGAGAGAAACTTAATGCATTTTACATATATGAAGTCCCATTGTTCTATAAAACATACAAGGACACCGAAGAAAACTGCTAAGACGACATACAAACGCAAATTACGTCCCTTTATATACCAAGGTCCGTAGCTTTAGCGCCGCTTTTAAATGGCTCGCAGTGGCCGTCAGCAGTCACCGTTTGACTGCCTTGTTTCCCATGCTGCTTATACTTTTCTAGTGCTAGAACCAAACATTATCATTTTTACCCCGAGTTTAAGGTCTTGCGAACGCCGCGGATCTCAGGTGCCCGACCCTCAACATTTGTTCCAAAATCCGATGCATGGAGCGTGACTTTTCTGTGTTATCGGGTACATACGCGCCGATGTGCTATTATTAGAATAAAGCGGATCAGGCAGCTTCTTAAGAACCCCTCAGATGAAATTTCAAGAGCGTCTCTATGTGGTCTTTTTTTCTGTGAGATTGTTATCCGTAGTAATTTACTTCGTTCTTAAATTTAGGCGTGGCCCATATGAATTTCGTTCCAAATTTATGGCATCAATAAATTTTCAAGAGAACCGGTTGTTCCCCTCGACTGTTCGCTCCACTTGCTCTTGTTCGCTCTGATCCTGCTTTATTGGCTATGGCTAGGAGTTGTTATGGCTATAAATATTACATGGTACGTGACGGTCATGAACACAGTAGCAAAACTGTAAATGGCAAAACTATTTATTGGGCAAACCTGCGCCCAGAAAAAGCAGGCTACACTCAAAGCACAACGATAGCGGCGAGCACAGTCGGCGACGGTCGAAAATCTGATCAGCGGGTCAAGCGCGCCCGCTTTTATACACGACCCATAGAAGGTTCCAAAATAATCGCTGGTACCCGCGTGTCATCCAGAAAACTCTACACAATTCGCGTCGCGCATGCAAGCAATCAGCTTACACAACGTCCAGTCACAACAGCCAGCAGATAGAATCACCGATAACATTCGAGAAACTCGTCCCATCCGACAACACCTCGTCCTCTGCCCCCTAGGCCTGGGGCACATCAATCTAAATCTGACAAGGCCATGGCAGAGAACAATATAACTTGGTCCTCACTACTAAAGCAACAGCCAAAGCCAGAACAACAGCGGAAGTCACAACCGAATCCACAGCTGATGCCGCAGCCGATGCCACAGCCGGAGGAGATGCCACAACCGGAGGCGATACTGCAGCCGATGCCACAACCAGAGGCGATGCCGCAGCTGATGCCACAGCCGGAGCCGGAGCCACGTGAAGTGATACAGCTGCGCACGCCTGTAGAGTGAACAGCGCGTGTTTCTGACAAATTACCCGGAGAAAACCGGCAAGTGGTTATGATGCTCCGGTCTCTGATGAATACCATTCGAATGCTCTTAAATAACCTCCATATTCCGTCAGCGTGAAGTGCAATGCAAGTACTGGATGCTCTCAATTCACTACTTGCAACACTTGAGTAAGCATCATGGCTCACCCGCATCATTATATTCGCACTGAAGTCAGAACGTCTGGGGTTTAGCTTTAAAGAAAATATACTGCCACGCACTGCAACGTACTGCTGACGGCTACCGGATCCTTGGTCTTCAGTGGTGACTTCAACGAGCATCACCAGCTAGGAGGCACCAAGATTGACGGCAGCCTAACGCATCGACGGAGCACTTGCTTTGGCTTGACTGATTTCCACGCACTTTTCTGCGTGCACAGACAGTGTTCCCTCTATCCCGCTTTCCTCTTTCTGTTCCCCTTTCCCTTCCCCCAGTGTAGGGTAGCAAACCGGACGCTCGTCTGGTTGACCTCCCTGCCTTTCCTCTCTTTGCTATCTCTCTCTCTCTCTCTCTTCGAGAAACTCCCGATACATGCAGGCAAGTCCTGCGCTGAGCGACATCATTTCTTAGACGGTGAAACGCGGTCAAGCAGGTAAACACGTGTCAATATTTTGTTTTGCTCATCATGATTGCAGCGGTGGCGTAGAGGTTGAACACCCGCCTCGCGTGCAAGAGGTCCGTGGTTCGAATCCCGGTGCCGGCAATTTTCCACCGGATAAAAAAAAAATCCGCGTGTTGATAAAATTGCACAAACAGGCCTGGAGTGTGGCCTGATCCCGGTGACCAGTACCGGTAACGCACTCCCTCACCAGAGCAGGATTGGCCACCCTGGTGCAGTACTTGGCCACAACCTCCAATGAACACAACAATCAAACCCCGGCCCTCAGTCCCCAGCAGCTGCGAAGCAACTGACCACGGCGGCGGTCAGACCTGCGACGCAACAGAGGGTGCTAAGAATCACTGGCTCCGGACAGGCCGCCATTGGAATATGAACCTGGCAACGTTTAACGCTAGAACGTTATCTAGTGAGGGGAGTCTAGCAGTGCTATTGGAGGAATTAGAGGGCAGTAAATGGGATATAATAGGGCTCAGTGAAGTTAGGAGGCCAAAAGAAGCATATACAGTGCTAAATAGCGGGCACGTCCTGTGCTACCGGGGCTTAGCGGAGAGAAGAGAACTAGGAGTCGGATTCCTGGTTAATAAGAATATAGCTGGTAACATACGGGAATTCTATAGCATTAACGAGAGGGTGGCAGGTCTTGTTGTGAAACTTAATAAGAGGTACAAAATGAAGATTGTACAGGTCTACGCCCCTACATCCAGTCATGATGACCAGGAAGTCGAAAGCTTCTATGAAGACGTGGAATCGGCGATGGGCAGAGTGAAAACTAAATACACTATACTAATGGGCGACTTTAATGCCAAGGTAGGCAACAAGCAGGCTGGAGACAAGGCAGTGGGTGAATATGCCATAGGCACTAGGAATAGCAGGGGAGAGTTATTAGTAGAGTTTGCGGAACAGAATAATATGAGGATAATGAATACCTTCTTCCGCAAGCGGGACAACCGAAAGTGGACGTGCAGGAGCCCGAACGGCGAGACTATAAATGTAATAGACCTCATATTCTGCGCTAACCCTGGCTTCATACAAGATGTGGACGTGCTCGGCAAGGTGCGCTGC
This sequence comes from Dermacentor variabilis, assembly GCF_050947875.1. Taxonomy (NCBI): domain Eukaryota; kingdom Metazoa; phylum Arthropoda; class Arachnida; order Ixodida; family Ixodidae; genus Dermacentor; species Dermacentor variabilis. Next base: position 119,185,687 of record NC_134574.1, on the reverse strand, counting down.
AGTGACTACAGGATGGTAAGAACTCGAATTAGCCTAGACCTGAGGAGGGAACGGAAGAAACTGGTACATATGAAGCCGATCAATGAGTTAGCGGTAAGAGGGAAAATAGAGGAATTCCAGATCAAGCTACAGAACAGGTATTCAGCTTTAACTCAGGAAGAGGACCCTAGTGTTGAAGCAATAAACGACAATCTTGTGCGCATCATTAAGGAGTGTGCAATGGAAGTCGGTGGTAACTCCGTTAGGCAGGATACCAGCAAACTATCGCAGGAGACGAAAGATCTGATCAAGAAACGCCAATGTATGAAAGCATCAAACCCTACAGCTAGAATAGAACTTGCAGAACCTTCGAAGTTAATCAACAAGCGTAAGACAGCTGACATAAGGAAGTATAATATGGATAGAATTGAACATGCTCTCAGGAACGGAGGAAGCCTAAAAACAGTGAAGAAGAAACTAGGAATTGGCAAGAATCAGATGTATGCGTTAAGAGACAAAGCCGGCAATATCATTACTAATATGGATGAGATAGTTCAAGTGGCTGAGGAGTTCTATAGAGATTTATACAGTACCAGTGGCATCCACGACGATAATGGAAGAGAAAATAGTCTGCAGGAATTCGAAATCCCGAAGGTAACGCCGGAAGAAGTAAAGAAAGCCTTAGGAGATATACAAAGGGGGAAGGCAGCTGGGGAGGATCAGGTAACAGCAGATTTGTTGAAGGATGGTGGACAGATTGTTCTAGAGAAACTGGCCACCCCGTATACGCAATGCCTCATGACCTCGAGCGTACCGGAATCTTGGAAGAACGCTAACATAATCCTAATCCATAAGAAAGGGGACGCCAAAGACTTGAAAAATTATAGACCGATCAGCTTACTGTCCGTTGCCTACAAAGTATTTACTAAGGTAATTACAAATAGAATCAGGAACACCTTAGACTTCTGTCAACCAAAGGACCAGGCAGGATTCCGTAAAGGCTACTCAACAATAGACCATATTCACACTATCAATCAAGTGATAGAGAAATGTGCAGAATATAACCAACCCTTATATATAGCTTTCATTGATTGCGAGAAAGCGTTTGATTCAGTCGAAACCTCAGCAGTCATGGAGGCATTACGGAATCAGGGTGTAGATGAGCCATATGTAAAAATACTGGAAGATATCTATAGCGGTTCCACAGCCACCGTAGTCCTCCATAAAGCCAGCAACAAAATCCCAATAAAGAAAGGCGTCAGGCAGGGAGATATGATATCTCCAATGCTATTCACAGCGTGTTTACAGGAGGTATTCAGAGACCTGGATTGGGAAGAATTGGGGATAAAAGTTAATGGAGAATACCTTAGTAACTTGCGATTCGCTGATGATATTGCCTTGCTTAGTAACTCAGGGGACCAATTGCAATGCATGCTCACTGACCTGGAGAGGCAAAGCAGAAGAGTGGGTCTAAAAATTAATCTGCAGAAAACTAAAGTAATGCTTAACAGTCTCGGGAGAGAACAGCAATTTACAATAGGCAGCTAGGCACTGGAAGTCGTAAGGGAATACATCTACTTAGCGCAGGTAGTGACGGCGGATCCAGATCATGAGACGGAAATAATCAGAAGAATAAGAATGGGCTGGAGTGCGTTTGGCAGGCATTCCCAAATCATGAACAGCAGGTTGCCATTATCCCTCAAGAGAAAAGTATATAATAGCTGTGTCTTACCAGTACTCACCTACGGGGCAGAAACCTGGAGGCTTACTAGAAGGGTTCTACTCAAATTGAGGACGACACAACGAGCTATGGAAAGAAGAATGATAGGTGTAACGTTAAGGGATAAGAAAAGAGCAGATTGGGTGAGGGAACAAACGCGAGTTAATGACATCTTAGTTGAAATCAAGAAAAAGAAATGGGCATGGGCAGGACATGTAATGAGGAGGGAAGATAACCGATGGTCATTAAGGGTTACGGACTGGATCCCAAGGGAAGGGAAGCGTAGCAGGGGGCGGCAGAAAGTTAGGTGGGCGGATGAGATTAAGAAGTTTGCAGGGACGGCATGGCCACAGTTAGTACATGACCGGGGTTGTTGGAGAAGTATGGGAGAGGCCTTTGCCCTGCAGTGGGCGTAACCAGGCTGATGATGATGATGATCATGATGGTAGACAATGTCGCGTGTGGTCACAGTTGTCACGAATAGACCATTCAAGAAGTTCGATGTGACTGCCCTGGCTGCAGTCTACGAAGACTATCACGGTAGTTGCGCTAGCTTGTTTTGACAAAAGACCGTTATTACAGATAATCACCTTGGAATACAGACCTCGTATCCCATCGCAGCTGAGGGCGTTACAATTTGCAGTTTAGAAGGACAACAGACTTTCGCAAGTGGCCGTAGCCTGCATTGGTGTTGGCTGTGCATCAAGTGAGCATGTGCTTTGATAGGCTGCAGTGATAGTGGCCAATTGTGATCGCGTGTCAGTGCTCTCTCTCTCTCTCTCTCTTTTATACTTTTTATACCTTTACCTCGTCGTCATCTGTGCCACAGTGTAGGGTAGGAAAACAAATTTCCCCTTGTGGTAAACCTCCCTAACTTTCAACTTTCTCATGTCTCCCTCCTCCTATAGTCAGTATTAGTTGATACGCAGACTGCATTTATGTCTTGTTGCGTTGTACCTTCTTTTTGCTCCTCCCTTTAGTCGCCATGTTGGCTCAGCGGCTATGGTGTAGCCCTGCTAAGCAGGAGGTCGCGGGATGAAATCCCGGCCGCGGCAGCCGTATTTTGATGTGGGCGAAATGCAAGAAAATGCGCTTGTGCCGTGAATTGGGGGCACGGTAAAGATCCGCTGGTGTTCAAAATTAAACCAGAGTCCTCCACTGCGGTGTCCCTCGTTATGAAATCGTGTTCTTGTCGCGTAAAACTCCAGAATTAATTCACTCCTCCCCCCATCGTCCTCCCACGCCACACTTTGGTGACAAAACAAAGAAATGTCACTATAAAATATATGCGAGCCCAGAAATATCGGAAGGTGCTTAGGCACGTGCGTATAAAAGTGCGCATAAAAGTAAGCCTGATAAAGTGGTAGAAAGAAGGCGGAAAAAAAATGACGGAATTTATATATCTGTTTCCCTGAAACTGCGCGAAAGGAAGAGAAAGGCGAGAAACTAGAGCTTGCATGTGACGGCAACCGCCTATTGTATTGCACAAATTACTGGTTTTACCGAGACACTTTTCAAGTGACTTACAAACGCGGTACAAGATTTCTAAAATTGTGCCAAAATAGAAAATTCCTTGAATAGAACTAACGAAACAAAAGGCACAGGCGGACGCAGTCAGAGGTTGCTTTTCCACGCTTAGCGATTGTTTCTATACTGATCGTTCCACTCTGAAAAGACGCCGTTATGCTATATACGCAGTGACATTTAATTTGTCGGTGGATGTCGACAACGGCGGTACCTTTATGTGTCGACCTCGATGCACGTTCCAGTAAAAAACTGTTCGAAAGCACGGATGAAAAAAAAGTAAAGGAACAGAAAGAAATTTTGCGTTCGCCTCGTGGAGAATCGTGGAGTGAGATAAAGTGTACAAGCGGCGATTTCCTTTGAGATGACGCTATTGAAACTGCTGCTGTGCAAACAACGCGCCAACCTAATCGACTACGCCTAAATATATACCTTCCTGAGCTACCGTATACGGACCAGGTATTCAACAATAAAATCTGGTTTTTCATGTCCGCCCATGAATGCAACTTGAAATTGGAAGACTCCTATCCAAACTTGCAACTGTGAACCTTCCAGTGCAATCATATATTTGAGTTCGTGCGCCTGGATTACAAATGTGGCTATTTTTCGACGAGCCCGTGCTCTGTATAGTTTTTGTGATCGGTGAGCAAGGTACGCAATACATGCGCTGTTATACGGGGGTGCGACGCACTTTCATAGGCGTCGCAAAGCCTACAAACGAGAATGCTAGATCACAGTGTTTCGTAATAAGGCCATAAGGCAACTGTACACGAGAATCTGCTGCAGGCCGCAGTCGGTTAGTCCCTGTGGGAATCGGTGGGTAATTAGACATATTTAAATGTAAAGTTTTCTTTGCGAAGCGTGCCGGACTTTCCTAACCATGGCTCCTGCTTGTCTTTTGCCGAATGGCTCACGCTTAAAAAAAAGAGACTGAATTACGTGCCTGATGGTGGGATCGAACCTCGGTACCCCCAGCACAGCATCAAGACGAACGAACCATTGAGCTGGAATCACGTGTGTATACTTGCTATCGGGCCAACAGCTGCTGCCTCCTTTGGGCTTGTCGCTGCACCTATCACATTGGGTAGCACGGGTTCTTGGCAGCACATCCTCCCGTTCGCATTTTCTTCACCACAACGACGTGTGAAGATAATGCACAAATATTAGCCAGTCTCACCACTGTCATCGCCATCGTCTTCGTGACAGTGATGGAAAACCGCCGCCGCATGCTTGTGAACGCTCAGCGTAAGAGGGAAAGAGGGGTGCGAGCGAAGGTTATTGCACGGGGTTGTCAGCTTTGAATGACAGAGGCAGATGAGAAGGGGCTGCTCCTTGGGCAGCTTGTTACGTGGGAGTACGTAGTTATGGCGGTGATCTGTGACGTGCGCGCGACTTCGGCGCCATCGCCTTATCGGACAACTAAAAGTCAAACTACACGTACGCTTGCCGGCGCGCGAAAGCGCGCGCCCACGCGCCTATACGCATGCGCAGATTGGGTCGGACCGATCGTACGCGTCAAAGCACGCCGCGAGCACGGGTATTTTCTCCAGACAAATATCGGTGCTCTCGGCGCCTCACGAAAAGACGAAACGATGTTTAACGAGTCAAGGAATAAAATAGTGAGCCAAGTGGGCGTTCGCTGGCACACGTTTTGTGGGTTCAAAGCTCCATTCCTCCAGAGGCGCGGCAACCGCAAGGCGTGCGGACGCGAGCATATACAGATCAATGTCTGTTAGAAGGAATTTCGCTTAACGTCCATTCGGTCGTTTAACACAGCGTGTTTATCCCGATCTCAAAGCCTCAGTAAGCGCTCGAGGTATACGAACCCGAACCAGTCGAACAAAACGCAATAGCGCCACCTCTAGCTCGCTCACAATATAGAACCATACTGACGCTTCACGGTAATGTGTAAAAAGCAACAAGCATTGTTATAGGAGTCTAAAACTGATATGTACTAGTGTTATGGATGATACAAGCAGATACACTACAGGTGCAAGAATTGTGGATGCAGCGAAATGCATGAGTTTAGCTGCAGTAGTGGAGTTGCTTATCGGCCCCATCTATGACGCGGGACGCTTTGGCAGTGATGAACCCGTACACCACACGTCCCGTGGTGAGAGCGTGTTATCAAAACTTGTGATAACGACAAAGTTGAAGTCAGCGCTACTATCTTACATTTATCACACGTTGATGTGCGCAACATTACACCCTATAACATCGGATAATGCGGGAAAGACGAAAGTTAGCGGTGTGTAAGTCGAGAGTACTACGGGTGAAGTAGAGAATGCGCCACTCAATAAGCCAATAGCATAATAACCGGGGAAAGTCAACACAAGTTAACGCATTAGCCGGGCTTCACATAATTTTGCGCACGAACAAAGCGATAGGCTACCCTTTGGGCTTCTACACTTTATTCTATTTAAACACTTTGCTTACGCACTAGACTCGACAACTGACAACCTCAATTTTGTCCCAATTAAAACACGATAGCTTACGCGGCCATAACTTCGCTGAAGCTTTGGTTGAGTCCTGCTTTCTTGTTTTGTTTTTTTGAGACTTACTTCTGTATAGGAGGATCTAAAAACCTTCTAGAGACATGTCCAGGCGAAAACTATACTCTGTACTTTAGAAGCTGAACATTGACAGAATAAGCGGTTTGGCACGGTTCGTGTGTTAGCATCAGGGCATTTCTCTCTTAGTGAACCTCACACATATTCTGTTCTTCAGTAGTCAAGGCGCTGACAAAAAACAAAGAAGTAGGAAAGAAAGTCTAACTAATTCTTCAGTCCGGTGGGAACTTAGATATCAGGCTGGCCTTCTAGGGAGGCCATCGAAAATTGATTGCCGCATGTATTAATTGAACTTTGATGGCACGGCTTTTTAAACCTAAAAAAAAGAACGAAGAACACCAACAACCTTGAAGCAACAAGAAAGAAGTTTACTTATTGGAGCTTCTGTCCTTGAATTTAATAGAACGAGGGGTCTACGTTCTTGTCCGCGCGCCCAGAAATCAGGGATAGAAATAGCATTGTCGTTTTCACGCAGTAACATTATAGTCCTACTAGTAACAGCACGACGCAGAAAAGAAAAAGTGAAACGAAATGAGTATTACGAAACTGTTATAAAAAGATATAACACAGTGCGGCAAGCCAGGCGTGGAGAACAATAGGAGGTTATAAAATGAATGCTATGACGCACAAGACACGTCAAGCGTGAACGCACGACATTTCATAAGTATATCCAAGAACACATCCCTGGCGGGTCGTTATCATCCGTTTAGCCAACGTTTGTGGAGAAGCAGCAATAAGCGCTGCGTTAAAAGCAGCTTGCAGTTTATCCTCGCGAAGCACAGGGAGCTTTGTCCGAGCTCAAGCAACGGCGCTGTTATTGCTAAGAATATTTACAACTTTCGAGCAAATTTTTTTTTTTAACGGCCGAAGCACTGGCTCTCAAAGGATAGGCACATCCCATTATTATCTCAGAGAAAGCACTTCCTGCTTATATTGTGAGGGTGATCTGAGTATAGGTTTCGACGACAATGCACCCGCTTGAAAGTTCTCTGCCAGCTTACCATAACGCGCACATGCCTTGCGCAATATAGAAAAAAAAATGCGCTGCATGCCTAGTCGCGCGGCACTTTTTTGGTGCATCGCGTACTTATTTCAAGCTTGTCAAAAAACTTTTTAGGTAGCACGTATCGAGCAAGAGGAAGCTGGATCTGGGTGTTTACAGGATGACATAAAATTTTCTCATTGACTGTTTTGTTCTGAATACATTTTTTGAGAAGTTGATTATGCAACTAAATTTGTAATTAGGGAAAACTACACGAAATAGTCTAACTTGTTCCAAGCGACGGCAAACAACACCAACTTGGTTTTGTCCAGGTACGTGACACTTGCACATTTCTAAATTTCGGAACGAGGTACCTGGGACACGTGGTTACACGTTGCGCGTGGGCGCAATGCTATAGCGTCTGCCGTGCAATACAGAAAGCGGCCCCATCGGACCCGATGAGCCAATTAGGTAGAGCGTTGACGATGCGTCCACTCGGCTTTTGTAGTTTCTTTTTTTGCCGCCAAAAGTAGGCCACGTTTCTGCGGGAAAACCATCGGACTCGCGGTGACTGGGCCATGCATACGTCTCGATAGCCGGACAGCGCGACGGCGGTGGTGGCACCAACGGCGGCGCCGACGGCATAAAGGCGCCTCAAGCATTCGTGTAATTGCCATCGCACTAATAAGCAGAGAAGGGAGCCAGCTGTAGACAAAGCTGAAGGCGGAACCGTGCGCAAATGGCGTGCGCAGGTATCGTTGGCACAGCGAAAATTCCTGGATCGGGGAACGCGCCCCGAACGTAAGGCAGCATTGACGCAACGCCTCATTACTCTTCATTAACACTACGAAAACTTATTATAGGACCTCGACACTCTTGGTGGGGTTATGCACTATCTATCGTGAGAATCGGTATAGGCATGAACCGCTTTACTCCAATCAAGGGTTGTCTTGATACCGTTCGGCGCATGACCCTTTGTCACACGCTTTCGCCGACAATCGTCTGTGGAGCTGTAGTACCAGAGCTAAACCAATTGCTGTTCTTGTCAATGCTCCAACGCCTTTCGGGCCAAAGTCGCGACGGTCTTCTTCTTTTATTCTTCTTTTTTTTTTCTCGCAATACGATACCTCTAAAATTATTGACATTTCTTCAGTAATACTATTCTATTGTTGCACTGATGTATGTTTGCTTTTTTCCCTTTTGTTTCTCATCCAGTACAATTATGTAAAATCAATGCGCATTTGTTCATCACTGTCCTGATCGCCGCAGCACAAACACATGTATACCACATGGGCCCACACTAGCCTTGGCTACGGGCCCAACAGTTGTTTGCTTATGTTGATGTACAAATTTATCATGAAATAAATAATGTCTAATGTCTATCTGGTTGTGCGGACCACGGCTATAACTTTACTTCTCCTAGAAACGTCGCCAAGAAACCCCCGCGACGGACGGCTCACGTGGGCTACGAACTCCCTAGACGAGCAAATTCCTCGAGGAGTTCATTGATTCGGAACTGAATGCTGCAGTCCACGGTCGGCCCTGACGAGGGCCCTTACGATCCAGCCCATCAATCCCACAAACTTCCTTTTTTGCAGTTTTTCTCCATATACTGGCAAAGGACTCGAACTCACGCGGCTTTCTGACAAACTATAGCGAGTGCGGCTTTCAACTGCTCACGTAAAACGGTCATCGCTCTGCTTATATTTCTGTTTACTTTTTAGAAAACAACATCTTAGTGCAGCAACATGTTCGCGCTAAAGGTGAGCGCTTGGATATAAAGGTCACCCGTCGCATTGTGAGCTTGTTCGCATGGGACATAATTCGCGCGATTGCCGCAGAGCAATGAGGCGGATTCTGTGTGCAGAACCACCGTTATTCGGCAAAAGAAGCCTGCAATCTCGCGGGTCGCCGAAAGCCAATCGAACAGAGAACGTCGACTCGGAGTTGCAAGAGCTTTCTGATCGACAGGTTCGTAATGCGAAGCCCTGCAGGACACTTCGGACCGAGAGCGACGGGCGATCGTTCGAATGGCTCAACACAGAATAAAAGAGCTCAAAGGCGTAGTGTAAACTGCAGTCTTGCTCTCCGGTCACCCGCATAATGATCTCATTGACTCCTGCATACATTCACAAGTTTTCAGAAAGAAGACGCGCTGAAGCCACAGTACCACATTTCTAGGCTTCCCTCATCCGCGGCAAGCACTTGTGGTTGCAAACATGCGTTCTTGCAGCCTGGTCAAATCCCATTTCTCTGCACCCCCCCCCCCCCAATTTCACGAGAAATCACGTGATTATACGCCAAGAGGCCCGGTGCGATGGCACAAAAGCTATCCACGGTTTCCACGAATGCAGACCGTTTAACGAAAGCGTATTTGTCTCCACGGGACCACTTGTAGATGGCTTCGGCTGGCATTCTGAATTTCCTTTTTCTGGCTTTAGTGTTCAGTCGACCACGTGTCAAGGTACAACACCGACCTCTCGCTCTTTAAAACGATAAATGCTTGTTCACGTGATTCTACGATTAGGGCTAATGGGCTTACTTAGGTTTCAGTGCTTCCGTGGCCGCGTATCTACTTCAGAGGGAACAACCTTTTCGCATGTATATATAATAAACAAGACAAACTGCGTGCTTAATGGGTTCCAGCAGTATGTACTTTATTCGGGACTCGTCTAAATATTAGCCCTGATCGATATTGTCCGGCGATGGTGCGCACGCGAGCTCGCCATTTGAGTTTAGAAATAGCTGGTCCTCCTTTTCGACAAGAAGGCAAGCGAGTCAAATAATTTTGTTCAGATTACACGCTTCACTCCCATAGTAGCCCAGGTGTTGAAAGAGTATAATAATAATAATAATAATAATAATAATAATAATAATAATAATAATAATAATAATAATAATACAGAAAAAGAAAGGAGGCATAAGAATGATAAATCAAAAGAACTGCATTTGGAATTATTCTTGAGAATCTTCAAGGCAGCAACAGAGAATATAGTGCTTAAAAAGCTCAGCAGCCATCGACAGCATCATCAGCGGTGACAAGCGCAAGAAAAAAATACGGTGATCACCTCGCCTTGTTTCTCCAGTAACACTGACGTATCACCGATGATGAACCAAGAAAATTTCTGACAGATGGTCTATTCATCGGGAAACGAAAAGTATTGTTGTTTGTGTACTCGGTACCTGTACTTATATTTGAACTGTGAATGTTGCCTACTAATTTTCGGGTGGATTTATTCAGCACAGTGATTTCGAGCCAGAATACGCGCGTTGCGAACACTTGAGCCCGTCAGAAACCATAAAGCAAGAGAACCTCTTGGTGCACGGGTATATGACTCCCATAAAACAACTCATTCACGCTAAAGAAAAAAATAATTTATTATTTACCCGAAATCGGCATAGTAATGAAATACTTAAAGAACGTTACGGTGCACATTACTTTTTAGGCTCGTTTTCTTTTCTTTTTACGAATGTATGACGACAGCTCGTCACAAAATTGAGACACAGAAATTCGCAAAAGCAACCTTCTTTTTAGAAATGTGTACATTTAAAATCAGCTTATGAAATATACTAGAGCGATTCTTTGCTCTTTTCAACTTACTGTTAATGTCATGTATGAAAAAGCCATTCGGCTTGTTTCTTGGGCGAATAATAATGTCTGTAATTTATATGATGCAGCGAGCAGTTACAACGTTGTTTTCTTGAAAATAACATATATTTGTTTCTTCGTGAGAGAACAAAATTCGTTGCACAATGTAATGTTTTCTACAAACTATACTGCTGGCACCATTATCACCCCGAATATGCTGGAACGTGAAAATGCTAGGAATGGTGTTGTCAAACATACCGTGTGGATTGCCTTAATCTAATGGCTAAAAAGACAGCAGAAACGAAAAAATTACGGAGGAAAAGGAAGGAATAATGATTTTTTTTTTCTGGCTTGTTGCAGTTCCCCACAAAGACTACATACGCATAGCAGATATTCATGTAAAAAAGATACTCTAAAGGTTCCGGCAAATATATCGGGGCTGGCAGTCATTTAATAAAGCGTAACGTCATGAACCTAATAAAAAATACATGTACTAGAACACCTTGACTAAATATTGGTGCCAGGGTCCGCCCCGCCTTCTGCTCCGTTTCCTACCATATAGAATCCAGCCTGGTCGGACGGGACAAAAAGTTGGAGGGCGCTTAAGCTTCACTTTTAAGAGCGGAACGCGATATCATTCCGAGATCCCTGAGCGCTTCTCACGCTTACCGGTAATTTAAGCTTATGTAACCGTAATTTTCACAGGGAGAGAGAGAAAATTTGGAGGACGCTTAAGCTTCGCCTTTGAGAGTGGAACATGATAGCGCTCAAACACCCCTTACTGCTTTTCATGCTTCCCGGCAACGCTCAGCTTATGCAACCGTAACGTTTACCTGGAAACGCTGGCTGCGAACGCTATGCGCAAAAGCGGGCTTTCTGGTAGAAGCGCGGCCCCTTGCGTGGCTCGATCTCCTGTGATTATTTCGCGCTTTTAATAGTTCAGTCTGAGAAGAGTTAACATAAATGACATGCGCTGTTGGTGTGTTTTTCCGTTACCTTTGTTTGTAGGCTGCCGCTCTCAAAATTAACAGGAATAACTTTGCAAAGAATGAAAGGCAAGGTAGGAGCAGCTTTGGTGAAAGAGAAGTGGTCGGGTATGCGTGGTCCGGAATTGAACAGAAATTCGTTTTTGCCTAGGGACGCTGACGTGGCATGCTGCGACATCGGGGCCTTCATAGGCATCGTTGTGAATAACCAACACGCCGCGGAAGCTTAAGGGCTACGGTATTCCGCTGTTAATATGGAGATCACGGTTTCAATCCCTGCACCGGCAGCCGCGTTTTGGTGGCGGCGATATGCAAAAAGGGCTCGTGCGCTTAGCTCTAGCCGAGAGTTAAACACGAGGTGCAAGTTGGTCAAAAGTTAATGAGCCCCAAGTGTTGCCGAGTCGTATCGTGGTTTTGGCGCGTAAAACACGAGAATTACATTTTTCTTGATTCCGAGAAGATCGTCTGGTTCTCCTGCAGCTTTCTGCTACAAGCAAGTACATACCAAGCTTCCTTATTTATGAAATCCACGCGTTAAGGTGTATAACAATAGATGTGTACGAGGTGTACAGGGCACCTGTGTGCGGGTGTAGGGCACGAGCTGGCGCTATTTTGTGGGCGCGAGTTTTCTAATTTCATCACACCACGCAATTCTCCCCCAGCCACGCGTGAGCTTAGCTTCCCTTGTGACTCGTTCTGTGAGCCTAATAGACCAGCGGTTATCCTTCATGGGCCTTGCGAGCCAGGCCAATCCTTATGTTCCCCTTTAATGTGAGATAGAATACTGGCTACCCTTGTTTTCTGTCTAATGAACATTGCTGTCTCTCTGTTTCTTAAGGAATGGCTACGGACCCTGGGTATATCGCTCGGTTTGTTTTGCCATTTGTTGGGCCAGGGTGAAACCCGACAGCGCAAGTTCGCCGTGCGCACATGGTATTACTGAAGGTGTCATGTCCCGCGGTTGGAGTGCTGTGCGTGGCGTTTCTTGGAGACGCGTTCTTGTCACCACTCAAAGTTTTCAATTGTCGTGCGTGCTTTCTTCTGGAATGCGTAAAATGTTTTGAACCTGTGGGCAACACAAAGCTAATAGTGTTTCCCTATCCCCCACCACTGCTTTGATTTTCCTAAATTTTCCAAATTTCTCTATGCGCTGAACCGCATGAATGGACATACAAGTTCGTGGGCACAAACGTAGGACTCCTTTCGATTCCTAAACAAGGTCTCTTTCGTCGAAGGCGGACGTTCGTGTTCAGTTAACCGTGAAATTGTGTCTCCGGGCGTAAGCGCGGTTAATGACGGCTTGCAGTGTACAGGTGCTCGTTTTGTAAGGACAGCAAGGTCGTCGCTATAGGAAGTCAAGAGCGAACTCGCCGTAAACGGAGTGAGACCAGTACACACTGATTCGAAACGGCGGCCTCTATACGTCCTCCGTACTTTCTGTGCAGTACCAGAAACAGCACGCAACCAGTAGGACAGCAAAGGGCGGGGCAGTAAAAGTCGTCCGGGCTTTTCGGACTTGTGTCACGCTAACAACTTTCCTTTTTTTTTTCTTATCTCCGAGTCACGCTACCTACGCACTTATTCTACGTTGCTACAAAGAGAAAGCGTACGGTGACGGTACAGAAGAATGAAGCTGCGAAACGAAAGGGGCGAATGCTGCGGAAAACGACGGCCTGTGCACACGATGACGACGGTCCGACAGCATTGCTCGTTTAAGCCCGCCGCTCGCGAGAAGGGCTCGCTCATGTAAGCAAAGCGCACGCACTGAGTTTCCTGCGACTAATGAGCGGGAAGCTGTGTTTATCCTTATACGAGGTTTGGAGAGAGATTCAGCTTAATCGAATACACCACGTTCAAGAGGCGGAACAGTTTTAAACAAAAAACCGCGAGTTTTCCATGCGAGAACGACAATATCATTATGAGGCCCTCCAGCACCTTGTTAAGCGAAGCTGTTGCTCGATTATGCCGGAATTTTGTATTTTTGAGATGGAGCATGGGCTTCTTGAAGTGGATGGCATAGATGCCCCAGGACTTAATTGCTATGTTCTTCATTACCGATTCCGGGCTGTTTGTAAGGGTTATTCCGGTGTCAGGAACTTTCAGTGCTTGCTTAAAGGTGCTGGAGTACAGGCGTGCTTCCCCAGCAACTCCTCGTCTCTGAAATCTCATAGAAAATTTAACGAAGTGCCGTGGCTAGTTCACGAAGGGATCCCAGCCTTCAGCGAGTTTTCGGTTCCTTTCAAGCAATCATTGCGAGCGGTCCTTATAAGTTCTCCGGGTCCTCGATTCGTTTATAGGCTCTTTTGTGACGGCGAGAACATCCCGGAGCTGCTAGGAAATTCTGGCGGAATTTCCGAATAGCTGTACCACTTGAAATATTTCTCAAAGCTCCTTAACAGCGGTAAGAGACCCAGGTTAGCGAGCTTTTCTTCAGGTGGCCTTAACTGAGTTTGCGTTTAATGCTCAATACGAGCCTGAAAAGCCATATGTACACATCATCAAGCATGAGTAAGCAGTTTGTGATCACCGGTTTTTATTTTCGCATGTCCCCATAGCTTACGATGACAGAGAAGTCGGTTCCTTTATTGACCGAGCGCTGCGATTGGCGCGTTTGTATCCCGGTATTGAATAATTGTTAGACCATTAGAGTTTAATGTCTTAACACGACACACGGGCTATGGCAGACGATGTAATGAGGGGTCCAGTTTACTTTTTAGAACCTGCAGCTATATATTTGTATGTATTTCAATCGAAACGCGGCCGCGACAGCCAGACAGCAAACCTCCAGCCTTGTTCCCAGTATACCTAATCCACAGCGACGGGTATATTGGTGTCCGTTCTGGCCATGACATATCTGCCATGGTAATTTCATTCCAGTGTACGTATGAACCAAGGAAAGGTACGAGAGGTACGCTTGATGATTTCGTAAGCGAAGTTATAAACGCGCGCCTCTACATAATTTCTTAAGCGCGAAGCAAAGATACCTTTCTTCAACGAGAAAGTAAATCTAGGTGGACAAAACGTGCCGACGAGTTTGTGACGTCACGTCGAAACAACGGGAACCAGTGAGAGTGATACCAATATTTTCCTTTTTCCATTGTATTCTTACCCCACTAGTAACGAACCATTTTATAGCTGAAGGAAAAAAAAAACGGGAGCGTTCCTGATGCCCAGTACACCGCTAAATCCGGCCCGGAGCTTGTCTGGAGTACATTTGAACTTGTCAGAGTGATGTGAGAACGACCACAATAATTTGTTGTGCTTTTGTTAACACTAGAGTGCCTGCTTTCTATACAATGTACAATCTATACTTGACTAAAGATAACGCGGCGAAATTTCATTTCTTGAAACTTTCTTTAACGGCAAGCGATAGTCCCGCATTTGGTTGGGAACAGCTAAATAGTTGAAATGGTCGACTTGATTTACCAACATCGTCCATTCATTTACGAATGTAACGCCGCAGATAAGCTGGGGACGTACTGCATTTGTTGTGAACATTTGTGATCCATATCCTGTGGATAGTTCCGTAAGTGGGCGCGGGATAGAATCCCGGCCACGGGGGTCGCGTTCCGGTGGGGGAGAAATGTAAGAACCCCTGTGTAACGTGCAATGGGTGCACGTTTAAGACCCCCAGGTGATCTGAACTATTCCGTGGTCCCCAATTACGGTGTGCCTCGTTTTCATATCGTGGTCTTGGCACTTACAATGGCATATTATTTTGAACTAAATATATTAAATGGACGAATAATAAATTCCGTAAATAAGCCAAAAAAATAAGTACATCTTAGTCGGCTCTAGCCGCTCTGGGATTAGTGCAATTAACACCCTTAATTTCCACATCCTTTGCCAATTAACGTGCATATCCGCAGTCAGTACTTTTCCTTCATTCATCGAATTCTCTTCTGACACTAACCACCCTGTAACCTGTATACCGTCTACCCAACCGAGACAGGAGGCAACGACATGCGTGGGAGTTTCGATGAATTCCAAGGAAAGGTTGTCGGAACCCTTCTGACCAGCATCCGAGCTTTCGTAATCTACTGAGGGAGACGAGTATGGCTCCTACGCGCGAGCAATTCAGCCGACGACCTAAACGAAAAAGCGAACACTGACGTCAGAGAAACGTGCAATAGACCGTGTCTATCTAAATATTCACATGAAACAGCATTACGAGTGCAAGCTTTCGAAATAACCAGCCCACAGCGCACAGATCGACCCCTGGAGAGCCAATATCGCAAGGTATTCTTGCCTGGGTCTGATGATTATCTTATTTACGTTGCCGCGAACTGTACGTTGCGTAGGAATAGCGCTGATGAACCGAAGCTGATGCTCTTGAATCGGTGTGGCTAAACGAAAAGTCAAAAGAAAGTTAAGCGAGTTGCACGCAGTGAAAGCTGTCAAAATAGCGAAGCTGATGGTCATTTTCCCAAGTTTGAACACGTGTTTTGCGCGATTTTCATGAAAGTCTTTTGTCTCGTTTTCGTCGTTTTGCTGGATTCCAGCTTCGGTTCCGGATAGCGCACACTCATTTGCGTGAGCATGTGATCAAACTACAGTCTGTCATACGCTTTGCAGCTGTGGCCGCACTCATGGTTGAGGAATGTTCTCTTGAACCATCCATCGGCACCTTCCGTGGGAGGAATCTCTCTGCGTCGACAACTCTGCTAAGCCTCCTACTCTCGAAGTGTCGGGGTTAAGTTGCCTCTGCTGGCGCTTGGCTTGGGTTACTTTCTCTTGAAAGTGGTCTTTGGCTTGCCTCCACCAGCGTTTGGCTTGCGCTTCCCGTTCTCGACCCTCGGTGGTAGCTGCTTCCCTCCGCTGGCTCTTTGCTTGCGCTTCTTGTTCTCGAAACTCGGGATTTGCGCGACGTTGGCACTGCCACTCTCGTGCGAATTCCCGGTGCTACTCGCGTCGAGCGGAATCCATGGGGCGAAAGGGCGCGCGCCGGCGAAACACCTGCTCCTATACCCATTTCGTCCCGTCCCCTCCACGCGCACCCTGATTGGTCCGCTCCAATCCCGGCGAGGCTTAACCCAGCTTTTTTAAAGCCCCTTGATAATTTGAAAGTAGCGACACTCTCCTCCTCGCGGCGCCTTCCTCTTCGATTCTGTTTGCCCGCCGGCTCGACCACCGGCGTCTGTACCCTTCGTCCTTTGTCGCGTTTAAGCCCGCGTTCTATCTCTGCAACGCTGACTTTATAGCTTTGCAAGAGGCTAGTGGCTGGGTGAAATTACCGGGATTTAAGGCATTTAGACCACCAGAGATTGATCGGAGGGCGTATCGAGCGTCTTCACGGCCGTGCTAGTCCACCGCAACAGCACAGCGATTGAGCATACCATAGATAGCAGCAGAGAGGACTACGTCCTGCTGGTACTAGGTTCTGCCCAAAAGAAAGGACGATAAGAGTCTCTTTGTTCTTGATGGATATTGTTCTCCGAAAGATAATGGAGTGGGCTTGCCAGACCTCTTGATAAAGACGCAATGGCTAGCGGCTAGGGCTCCACTCATCGTGGTTGGAGATTTCAACGCGTCTCATCCGGAGTGGGGCTACATCCGAGCCACTCCAAAGGGAAATAGGTTTTGGCGGGTAGCTCAGGACCTGCAATGGACAATATTGAACAACCCGCTAGATCATACGAGGATAGGCAACAGCGTGAGCATAGACACCTTTCCGGACCTCACATTTGTGAAAGGTATTAGGGATGCAAAGTGGGTAAACACGGGACAGCCACTGGGCAGTGATCACTATATCATTTGCACGGTATTTAGTGCTGCTAAGCACAACGACAGAGTGAAAGGAACTAGAGTGACAGATTGGGACAGATTTCGGAAAGTCAGGAAAGACACAGTGAGCGGGAAAATCGAGGACTTGGGAGCCTGGGTTGAGGCGCTCAAGTGGACATAGAGGGTGCAGGAGGGTGCAGGAGGGTTTTACGGCAGACTCTACATTGTTACACATGTGGGAAGCGCATGCGAGTCTCCTTCGGAGGTGGAAGAAACAACAGCATAATGGGGTCCTCCGTAGGAAGGTGGCCAAGCTAGAACGAGAAATTGAAACCTACACGTTGGACTTGCAGTGCAAACAATGAGGGCAGATTTGTGAGAAGATGCAAAAAAAACATGGCAGTTGTTGAGGCACCTTTTAGATCCGGCGGCAACCAAATCGGCGCAGAAGGGACAAATGGCTAGGTTAGTTCATCAGTATCAGGGCACGACTGGGGAGTTCATTCAAGAACTACGAAGTCGTTACATAAACGGCGAGGCGGGCGGTTGCTTGCCGGA
Organism: Dermacentor variabilis; assembly: GCF_050947875.1. Lineage (NCBI taxonomy): Eukaryota > Metazoa > Arthropoda > Arachnida > Ixodida > Ixodidae > Dermacentor > Dermacentor variabilis. Next base: position 119,168,055 of record NC_134574.1, on the reverse strand, counting down.
TAACTCGGGAGAGGAAAACCTCGAATTAGATGCGGGCTTTACGGTGGCGGTGGTGGAGTTTGCAATGGGGCAGCTTCGTACTAAGTCGGCAGCGGGTCCGGACGGGGTTACTAATAAAATGCTGAGGAACCTGGATTTCAAGTCAGTGGGGGCGCTCACGGGCTTGATGAACAAACATTATGCGGCCGGAAAGGTCCAAGCAGAGTGGAAGCATGCTAGGATTACGTTTATTCCTAAACCAGGGAAGAATATCTGTATTGAGAATCTTCGTTCCATCTCGCTGACATCCTGCTTGGCCAAATTGATGGAGCATGTGGTCCGCAACAGGCTTCAGGGTTATGTGGAGGACAAGGAGTTGATACCTAAAACAATGATTGGCTTGAGGGCTAATTTATCAACGCAGGACGTCATGATACAGCACAAAAAGGACGTGGTTGATCCTGGGTACGGCAGGGGCACCAAGGCAATGTTCGGGCTCGACCTCACACAGGCCTTTGACAATGCCACCCATGAGGCAATATGAAGGAATCTATCGGACATAGGATTGGGGGGTAGAACCTTCCGATACATAAGATCATTTCTGGAGGATAGGACTGCGGAGATTGTAGTAGGAGAAATTAAATCGGATCCCTTCCCGTTGGGGGGCAGGGGGACACGACAAGGGTTGGTTTTGTCGCCGTTCTTGTTTAAGCTCGTCTTGATCTAGATACCCCCGAGGCTGGCAAGGATATCGCGACTTAAACATACATTTTACGCGGATGACATTACTCTATGGGTAACACGGAGAAGCGACGCACAATTGGAGGAAACTCTACAACAGGCAGTGGATATTGTGGAGGAGCTAGCGGGGAACGCAGGACTCTCGTGCTCTCCGCCCAAGTCCGAGCTTTTTGTGCTTAGAGATAAACCAAGAGGGATACATGCGACGCACTATGTGCCGCCACCACCGCTGAAGATGAAATTGGGGGTGCACCGGTAGCTGAGGTCCAAACGATTAGGATCCTGTGTCTGTATCTGCAGACTAACAGGAAGGATAGGAAAACTTTGTAAAGGCTTAAAAATTCGGTCAATGCTACTGTGAGACTAATCAGGAGAATCGCCAATCGTAAGCGAGGGGTCAAGGAAAAGGATTTGTGTAAGCTGGTACAGGTGTTTGTGCTCAGTAGAATAGTGTATGCGACGCCTTATATGAAGATGGACGCGACGGAGAAAGGCAAGGTGGAGGCTATGATTAGACAGGCGTATAAGGCGGCCCTTGGGTTGCCTAACAATACGTCTACCGAAAGGCTGCTGGGATTAGGGATGCACAACACCTTGGAAGAACTGTGGGAGGCACACTTAATGAGGCAACTCAGTAGACTTTCCAAAACAAGAGTAGGGAGGGATATATTGGAGAGGATTGGCATTGTAGTTGATCCTGCAGCCGGAACATGAAAATTCAGGTGAAGCGAGAAATACACAAGGGCTTGTACATGAAACCTTTGCGCTAAAATATGCACCCGATAGATCACGAGAACCGCAGGAAGGCAAGAGCCAGAGCTTTACATGCTAAGTACGGGAAGTACAACGGGGCAGTCTACGTAGACGTCGCCGAGCATAAGAACAAGGACGTATTTGCAGCTGCGGTGGTGGACGGGCGGGGACGCTTAGTTCCCTCTGGATCAGTCAAAACCCGCTCCTCGGAAACTGCAGAGGAGGCGGCGATAGCGTTAGCTATAGGTAATACTAAAGCTGACCTGATTTCCAGCGACTCTAAAACAGCCATGTGAAATTTGGCGAGGGGCAGAATCTCTGTCGCAGCGGCAGGATTGCTAAATTGGGCCACGGGGCAAGGGACTACGGAGGTGGAAATTGTCTGGGTACCAGCACACTCTACGAACCCTGGGAACGAGGCGGCTCACATGAATGCTCGAGGTTTCGTCAGCCGAGCAGGTGAGCCGGACGTTCCGGGGAGGTCAACGAGAGATGGGCTGGTGTCGTTTCACGACATTACTAACCATTACAAACTTGAGCGGAGAATTTACCCGCCCCCAGACAAGCAATTGGTGAAGGCGCAGGAAAGCGTCTGGCGAAGATTGCAGACGAGATCTTTCTATAACCCATACGTGTTAAACGAAATCTACCCGGACGTTCAGCCGGAATGCAAATGGTGCCAGGAACTGGCCACCTATGACAACATATTATGGAGCTGTAGCATAGCGCCGCCACCGGCGGATATTATGCGTGATCCTTCTCTCGAGCAGTGGGAGGCCGTGTTGGGCAGCTCAGACCCGGTCGTCCAGGCAAGGGCCGTGGAGTGGGCCACCCAGGTCACCATCAGCCATGAGCTGATGGCCATCTAGCACGGAATCGTCCGCACATGCGTTCTGACGAAAATAAAGTTTTTCCATCCATCTATCCATGCCCGCCGGCTGCGCACGGCACGCTTTTTCTCCTGGGCGCCCGCGGACGCGCCGCAGCATTCTATGGAGGCGTGTTGTTTTGGGCCAGTTGCGCGCCCCAGTCGTGTTGAACATTTTCAAAAATGCTCATAACAGCATCGATAATGCTATTATGAGGTTGGGCTGACGAGGTTGGTTTTTTCTTAAAGCCGCATGAACGGGGCATACTGATGTAAAAGGAGCTTTGAGGCGACTTCTATACGCCAGATAATTTTTCTGCCTCATGATGAGATGCTTTGCTTTGTGCGTCTGATCTAGTATTGCTTGTGGTAAATCCTCTTGTGTGGGGCTTATTAAGAGAAAGCCTTAGATTTCTGTTTCAAGGTCGCGTTGTGAGCTACAGAAAATATCACGTGACTGAACGAAGGCCGGACGCAAACTAAAGCATGTGCAGCCGTGTATAAGAGCTGATTACTGATTAGCAAATTTAAATATTGATGGATTAGTGACTACATTAAGATGAGTGAAAGTGTATTAAGGAGGATTAAGTTGTATTAAGGAGAACTAAGGTGTATTAAAGTCGATGAAAGTCGATTCAGGTGCATTAGGTAGAAATGTGGTGGATTAGGGTGGATTGAAGTGAATGAAGAAGGATTAAGGTAGATTAAGGAGGACTAAGGTGCGTAAATGAGGATTAGGGTGGATTAAGGTCGAAGAAGGTGGATTAGAGTGGATGAAGGTTGATTAAGATGCCTTAAGCAGGATTGTGGAAGACTAGGGTCGATTAAAGTGAAGGAAGGAGGATTAGGGTGGATTAATGTCGATGGAGGCGGATTAAGGATAATTAAGGCGCATTAAGGAGGAGTAGAGTGGATTAAGGTCATTGAAGGTGGATCATACTGAATTAAGAGGGATTAATGTACATTAAGGAGGATTAAGGCCATTAAGGTGCACAATGGATTTATATGAATTAAGGCTTATTACAGCAGGCTTTACCATCCTCATTCATCCACCTTAATCCTCCTTAATCCTTGTTAATGCACCTTAATCTACCCTAATCAGTTTTAATACTCCTTTATCAACTCTAATTGACCTAAATCCACCCTAATCCACCTAAATGCTCTTTCAACCACTTTAATCGTCTTTATAGACCTTAATTCACCTTCATTCGTCTTAATACACCCTAATCCACTTTAACACACTCTAATCGACTTCCATCAACTCTAATCCATCATAATCGCTCTTAGTCCTCCTTTATCAGCCCAAATTCACCTTAATCAACCCAGGCAGGTAGGTAGGCAATGACTCGAGAATCAAATTGCGCACCCTGCATAGACCATCAATTGAAAAGTATTGATAAAGTAGCTTATCTCTTTCTCAAAATTTGCTTTGGCTATCTTTTGCCACGAGTGGAATAGTCTTAAGAGGAACATTTAGATCGGAGGCCCTGATGTAAATACATGGGAAGAAGAAATCGTATTTCCCGGCAATCAATGCACCAAATCTGATGAGGTTTGTTGTATTTTAAAGAAAACATTGAAATCTAGAGACGGTTCGTAGCGAATTTTAGTTTACACTGCCAAGTTTTTGCAGTACTCAGTGTGTCGTTAAGGGAGTCACAGAAGCGTTACGAATTGGACGTAGCTAGTTGCGTCGCGTACTCTTCCGCTTTGCGGGCAATTTCTGCACTGCGTACTTTTAGCTTCCGGTTCTGTCTTTGTCGCTTCAATCTTTTCGTTAGTCCTCTGCGTGCCTCCGAGAGATGCAGTGAGTGAGGGTCTATCTCAGGTATTTCATATGTGCTGGCTAGTTCTTTTGTGAATGTGTCCTTTTTGACCTCAGTTATATTACAGATTTTTCTCAGCGCTTGTAAATTATATTTGCCACTGTTTCGGCATTTACATTGTACATCAGTCTAAACCTTTTCTTTTCTTTTCTGAAATGCTTCTATGTACTGATCTATTTATTGTGTATGCTATTTATTTTCGGGCCAGTGATTCTACGGTTTTGTTTTCTTTGTTGACTTCTGATGTAAGCCGATTTTATTGTTATACAATACTTATTGCTTATGCATCTTCTGCTTTTTCAAAATCTATCACGTTCAAGCAAGAGCAGTGCTTTGGAGATATGCGTTCTGAATAATTGAATTTTTCGATGCTGTGTGCTCTGTGTTAAGGATATGTTTGGCAAATGTGTATGTAAATGATCAGCCTTGAATTGTAGGGGCGCAGAGGCTCTGTCAGGCATTCTGCCTTTACCTCTGCCCACTACACGCAAAGAATCCGTGAAACCAACAATATATATATAGACATGAAAAAGGCAGAAAAACGTTTATTAAGAAAATATTTTCGAAGCTCCTAAAGGGGGCCCTGACCGACTTACTATAGAAGTAGAGAAAGGCATTTAAAGAGAAAACAGGCTATTTCAGAAACGCTTTCTCGCAAAACGTGCTTCAATGCGTTCAGAAAAAGCGGAGTTATCGGCAGTCAAACATGGCCTCCGCTGTGCCCCCTTTCCTTCTTCAATGCCTTGCACTGCGAATGCTACGGCACTTGGCGCGTGCCCCACAACGCTCCGCCTTCTAAATGCCACCGTGTCGCGCAGTTCAAATTTCATTTTTTTTAAATGTTAACACAAAGGCCACGACTTCCAATTTTGGTGCCTACGATGCGCTAAACGTAAGCCAATCACGATTGTCCTCTGCGAGCCGCAGTGCGCTGAGCCAGTGAACTCGTGGCGGCACCTCGCGGCGGCCGCGGTCTCTACGCCACGTAACAGACAGCAGCTGCGATGGAGGAAGGAAAGGGTTTTTCCTATCCTCCATGGCAGCTACCAAAAGCAGCTGCGTATGGGAATCCGCTTTATTGCGAAATAAAGCGTCCAGAAGAGAATGAGGAGCAGGCTCCTGTTGGAAAGAGAGCTTTTGAGAGAAAGGTAACTTCGAGCTTCGCTTGCGGGCTCCACGCCAACGCACCGCGTACGGCAGCAAAACTTGGCTGAGGGGTTCCCAGCGGCGTATGCTACCCGCGCACTGCGTTATTTTACCAAGCTCGAGGGGTGGTTCAAAGCCCTTTCAAGTGACTTACACAGTTCGAACTTTCGGCGCACCCCACCGATAACATGTTCGTCGTTATCTCCGAATGTAAAAATTACTCCCAAATTTGGTTCCTCCAGGGAAGCGAGAAACCTTTGCAAGCCATTTATATAACGCATGTAAACTAGTAGAAAACCAAGGTTTTGCATTCTAAAGCTGGTACAGCGTAACACAGAAAGGAAGAAACAAGCCGAGCGGGCCCGATACAGGAACAGAGCGCTGACTTCCAACTGGTGTATTGGCAGTGCCTTGCGAGTTTAACCTTGCATGACAGAATTGCGTGTTCTGTGACTCGTGATGGCGTAGCCTTCTATCGGTGTGATGCTTTGTGAAGTGTTTTGACGACTGTCCTGGTGCTTTCATGTATCTATATATTTCGTGCAACCTGCCAATAAACCAGTTGGAAGTCAGCACTATGTTCCTGTATCTGGCCGGCTCGGCTTGTTTCTTCCTTTCTGTGTTGCGTTGTACCGTTTTTAGAATGCAATATACCAACTCGCCCAATCCTCAACCCTGGTGAAGGTTTAACAACTTTGCTTACCCCCTCAAAATTTGCCTACACATCACCCCTATATGGCACGTAAGCCGTTTAATTTTTTTTTATGTAAATTCAGTGACCATAGTTTTTCTAGGAGACTGGAAAGTCAAAGATACGTTTTTCAGGAGCTTCGAGTAGCACTAACAACTCCACTATAAAACAGTTATTTAGGGTAAAAAAGCGGTCCACACGTTAACTATATAAAGTTGATAAGTATAGCCGCTATGCTGGCGCCATCCTGTGCACTAGAGCGAATCAGGGCAGTATTCCGCGAAGCCAGCGGCGCTTGCAAACGGAGGTTTCTAAAAATTGATCGACTTACCTTCCCCAGTGAGACTCGTGGGCGTCAGCTATGGGTAAAGTGGATATAAATAATTCTCCAAATGTCACGCCGGCCCCAACTTCACGCCGACTTCTTGCTTATTTTCCGACAATGTGCTTCTAATTCGGAATGCCCCTCATTTGTGCCGCAAGCACGACTGGGAGTTTCTTTTCACTGTTATTTTTTTAATCATACGTTCGCTGGTCATTACGTAATATAAAAAAAAAAGAAAAATGCTTGGCGGAGTGCGCTTCTTACGTTCAACGTCATTCAGCGTGTCGATCGATCGATTCACTGGTTAGGTGGTTCGTCGATTATTTGCCTCACGTAACACAGCCACGAACAAACCCACGGCGGATGTTGCGCATTGATGCTGTCCCCCACCACAGGTTTTATCGCATTTAGATAGTTTCAGTGCGAAGGAAGAATTTACGCTGCCATATCTTTCGCTGGCATCGCCGAATAAAGACGACGATGAAAGTATCAAACAGGAGGTGAAAATAAAGGAAGAAGGCAAGGATGGTAACCAGTGAAGCATCTGGTCGGCTACCCTACAGCTGAGGGAAGGGCAATAGCTAGAAGGGAGAGAGGAAAGGAAAGACGAGTTGAATGCGTGCGCGCACGCCTACAGCGCCGCGCGGTCGAAGGCGGCCACACTGGACAGATGTCCTCTAGAAGCACGAAAGTGCCTTCACTGCCTCTGAGCCGACAAGCGATAGGGACGGTGTTGAAGGAGGCTCTGCATGGACAGCGGCCGATCGTCTAGTCCTCGCGATGAGTTGGAGAGTGATTGTCTTTGAAGCACTGATAGCTGGACGAGCTGGTATTGAATACTGACGAAGAATAATAATAGTGTCATAAGCAAGGGACGCCATTCGTGGCTGCAGCAAATGAAGCGCTTTCTAATCAGTACGACGGAGTTAGGCAGTCAAATTATCCAGTGAATACTTTTGGCTTGCTTGAGTGAAACAATAGAGGGGAAGTTAAGATTGTAAACGAAGAGTGTCATGACGAAAATGGTTAACGGAAAGAAAAGCCAGTCGACAGTATTCCTTATCTGAACACCATGTTTCGCCGCATCAAGAACGTGTGAAGCCGATTTGGTACGCGTGGAAGGGGTGTGGTGTACCGCATTCGCCTGTCCAGCGGGAAAAGGTACGTCGGCCATATCAGATGGTGTTTGAATAACCGCGTGGTGGACCACAGAACTTCATTTGGACGGCCAACCCTCGTGTTCTTTGCGCCTGCGTTGCAAATAATGCACTTGTAAACCGTTGCTGAACGATACCAGGGTGCCGTCGAGGCACAAAGATGGAGCGGGAGTGCGCTGAAGCGTTCTTAATTTTTTTTTTATTCACGAGGTTGGTGGTACGTGCGTTGTGAGGCCGTTAGTGATGCTTCTTACTTTAGACATTAATTCTTTAGCCGCTAATCTTTAAGCTTTTTTGCACGTTCTTGTGCAGTGTTATGCATTTGGGTTTCTGACAATAAGCCACAGCTGCTAGTACTGCACTCGTGCCGAGTATCCCTCCCGTCCCTGGTTCATTCGTGCTATTGTGCCGCAGTGTGATTTTCTTTGCGATTCCAATCGAAAAATGTGACACGAACGCTCGGCGTTCTCTTCGCAGCCGCAGACTTCGCACAGAACACTGTCGGTTTTTTTTACAGTTAGTAAGCGTAAGCCTCCTCGAAGACAACTCTTAACGAAATCAACTGTTAACAATATGAAAGGAATAGCTATATACCTGTAAGTTATTCTTGTTCATGGTGTCACGTGATGCAAGTTAAGTAACACAGTCGACCATGTGAATGACCAAGTAAACCGCATGGGGTCAAATAAGCACCAAATATTCTGCGCAGTCTTGGTCAGTGCTGCTGTCAGCATCAATGCCACAGTGTATATACAGACTGTTCTATTATAGAAACTTTCTCTCATATCCAGACAATGAATGTACCATAACCACGTGTCACTGTGCGCCTGCACGCGTTTTGAACTGCAAATGAGTAGTGAAAAAAATAGCAGGGCGCCACTTCAAGGCGCTCTCTCCTACGCAACCACATGCGTAGGAGAGAGCATGTGGTTGCGTGGGAAACTCTACACAAAGGAAACCACCAGGTGGCACCAAAAGCCCCAGGATTCCGTCCGCAGTAGTTTGTCATTCATATTTTGTTGCAATGTATAACCCTATGTCCTGCAACAGCCTCTGCATAGAGTCTATAAGCTTGTAAGAAAGAAATGAAAAGAACGACACCATGACGCACGACGACAGCACAATTGCTCAGTCGTTTTGGTCTCTGGACTCAATCGTGGGGTGTGAGAAACGGGTCACTTAGCCAGGCCACCTTTAATTTCTGCAATGGCATATGCGACGACTGCTCTCGGTGCTTTATTGAGTTAGGGGGGGGGGGGGGGGGGTGTAGGGGCTGCAACGCCCCTAAGCCAAACCGTAGCTGAATGTGCCGCTGCTGTCGAGGACTCCCGTGTTGAATTCATCAAACTGCAGTTCCTTAGCAGACGCCAACAGCGCTGTACGCCAGAGTTATACAAATTTGCCCCTGTAGATAAAAAGCGGGCATCGCTATAGCCCTGAATTGATCTCTGTGCCTCTTGCGCATCTTGGCCATGGAGGCATGGTGGCGTGAGCGAGCCGATACATCGACAGCTGAAAGGGCCAAGAACGGCAACATGTCTAAATAGGTGACCTTGCGTGATCACTTTATTATTTTCTGCACGGGTCGGCCAGCGGCCACGCAGGCACGCGCGCTACCGTTACCGTTTTAGGTGCCTGCCAAGGACGACAGCGGTCTAAACATGCCCCTAAGAACGAGCACCTGCGTGCAGCCTTAACCTCGACCTGACCTGTGCGGGCTTCCTACAAGCAGTGCACTATCTAGGAGACCACCATGTCATATAGAGCATATGTTATGTTTCCCGGGGCGAATTTTGGCTCGTGGCTGAACACGCGATGATGCCGCCATTCAGTGAGGAGTATTGCGAAATGAAGGTGCACTGAGTTGGAGGGGGGGGGGTGAGGGGTTCGAACGGACCGGACTTTATCCTAGCAACAGGGCCATGCTTTTGAAACGCACGTTGTGAGCAACGTCATATGCTATATACGGTTGCGTAGGAAGAGGCGAAGGAGGGCGGTGAGAGGTGTGTGCGTGTTAATCTAGATAACTTTAAGAAAGCTGGCGTCTTTAACTGCCTCGGGCTAGTCCTCCTAACATGGCAAAAGAAAAATGAAAATCACAAAAAGGGGTAGGCTTCAATAGCAAGATCACACCGACAGTTTTTCGCGTCATTTAAGGAAAGCTCACAAAATCGTGCTGGAACACGCTCGCACATCAACACAAGTAATGTTTGTGAACTCAGTCCAGGAAGGCACAGAAAATAGTAGAAGAACACACATCAACATCCAAAAAACATGCAGAAACGTTCACAGTACTCTGCAGTTAAATATCCTGGAACTGCTAAGCACTCCTCATGAGTCGTGAATGCGAAAGCATTATTGCCCAATTAAACTCTGTTGTTTTGCGCGGCGAGTAATGTGCCATAGCGGTACGGGCTGCCAGCAACAGCAAGCAGAAGCAGCCTGCGGCGCCATCACCGCATCCCACCGACGCGGCGATGCCTTCTTCCCTCACGCAACACATTGCGCGCTAAAGGTGGGCACGTCTTCCCTGTCGGCCCGCTCTGCCAATGCGTTCCAAGATAGTACGAGGCCTGTGCACCTCGATTTATGACGTCATGCTACCTTGATCGACACCCATAGAATCTAGTGGGAATGCTCCTGAGTTAGCCGCGGTAATTTTGACGTGGCCGCTTTTGGTCACGCTGGGTTCGATAGTGGAAATTTTGCTCGAAGCAGCACGACGTCATAAAGCGGAGCGCACAGGCCTGCTATCCAGAGGCCCTTGGCGCTACTCCGTCGTGGAGCGCTCGTGGCGAGACCGCGAGAGCGCGAAACTCGAAGGGCCGCTCGGTGCCGTTCAACTGGACAATAGTGACTTCGCATTCACAACTCGTGAGAAATGCTTAGGTGCCCTAGCATTTTGCAACAGCATTAATGAGGCTCAAATAAAGGTCACCAAGCTGAAATATTAAGAAAACTTACAACTCCCTACCAGAACGCACCACCAAACGAATTTCAGAAGGAAATACGCCTTCTACCAATGGGAACACGTCGCCTTTTTGTCTTCTTTTTCTGCTTCTTCTGAGAACAAAGAGCTACACTAAGTTTGCAAAAAAACTAGCTATACTTGGTCATTTGGTCACTGTGTAACGCATTAACCAGTGTCCAAGCGTAAAGTATAAAAAAAATGAAAAGTCTTCCAACACATGGGGAATTGAGGTGGAATACAGGCGGGCAGAGCGAAAACGAATGGTCGTTGGTTTCGACACTTTCAGGGCAGCAATTCTGCCGATAAACAGCATTTGTCAGGCACTGCTCTTCTTCACTTACTGTCCAGAACCTGACAGAGAAAGAGAGAGCGTAAACGGACACTCTGTTTCGTATAACACAAACCGCTCTGGTAATGAGACATTGATGGACAAATCTATACCCTGCTGTTGTGCGGGGAAAGTGAGTGCCCGGAACAATCGGCTTTAGTGTGTCATCGTTCTCCCTCGTTCCCGCATCCAGAATGTGTCCCCATGCTGATAGCTTTGGTAAGAGAGGTTTGCGAACGCCTTTCGGGCGTGCTTACATACTCGAATGTCGTTTTCGCTCACTGACCTCGCTGGAGCAACGGAGCGCACTGAATTCTGGTGAGCGACAGTTTTAGGTCTATAGACCTGTTCATCGGGCGAGGAGGAAAGGGCGTGTCGCGTTCCTTTCCTCCTTTCCCGCTAGCGAAAGCCGTGCGGCGCTGCATGAATGTGTTGGAGTCGCGTGCTGCGGATAGATTTGGAGATGTTTCAGCTCGTTATCCGTCACACTTATGTGATGTGAGCTCATACGAAGTCCTCGAAGAACCACTCTGTAGCCTTCCGGTACAAGCAGTGACTACAGTACGCGGTAATTTCATCTTGGCTGCGCAAACACTGACGTGCGTCATCAGCCGCAGAATGCGTATTTGTTGCGTGAACTGTTTTTACTGTATCGGTTTTCAAGCAAAGAGGAAAACCGATATCTATAAATTGCCCAGCGTGGATTGGAAAACATTCTCATTGTCTGATCGCTTAAATGGAGTGGGAACTACAGCATAAGAGTGCTCGTGTATGGCGGACCCAATGAAATCGCGAAATATCTAAGCACTAATCGCCATAATATGTCTGGATAAGCCACCGGCCTTGTCCTCACGCATTTCAAGTCTAATAGACTTAAAATCACAGTGCTATGTCTCTACGTTGGCCTCCTGTTTGAGGCCGATGGCGTTGCTCAACACAGCGATCACTGCTGTGGGTAAACCAGCATGACATATATAGACTTCTTGCTTCGGCATTTATTTTTTGCCCTATAGAGCACTAATGTCCAAAGGGCATCACATCAAAAAAGAACCCGACGATTACTTGTGAGAAAATCTAGTTCCATAAAACGGATCTGTACGTCGTAGAAGACGGGACGAACACGATCGAACAAAAAAAAAGAAGATCGTTTTCGTCCTCTTCATTCACGAAATATACACAAGAAGAAACAATGGCTAATGCCCAAATAAGACTTTGCATGGTCATGCCGCATGCTTTTAACATGCGCTATATATGGGGTGTCCCAGCTTACGTTAGCCAAGCTTTTCGACCAAAAAGTAAAAGATATAATAAATTATCTAGTTGTTCCCTTCTGAGAACTCTGACGACTGAACGTCGTAGTTCTTATGATTGTATCTTTTATCATGTTTTCCAAATATTTTTTTTTTCGTTGGACAGCTTGGCTAACGTTAGCTGGCGCACACATAGAACAAACGGATGAACCACCCAGCACCTACCACTGCTTCGAACGGCCGTGCTATCCCCCACCGGTCACTCGACCTCTTGACAAGTGTGATTAAAACCCTAGGGTATCCTGTCATTGCAAATGAAAACCTTTTTTATTCGTTGATGAAAACATCATCCAACAAACGAGGTAGTCAGGCAACGTATCTACATATACCAGTTTGAAAGCTCGTCAATGTAGACAGCGCAACTTAATCCGCTGCAGAATGGTAGCCACGCTGTTAGAATCGTCGTATATGTTTCTTAACTGTTCATTTATGCTCTACCGTAGCTAGGAATTGCATTGAGAGTGCTGCAGTGAGGTCACATTCATGAAATAAATTTTCATAAATACACAGCTGAACTCCGAGGCTGATTGTTGGCTATAATTAAGACGCGCATACACATCACGCTGGGCGCTCCAGCGTCCACCTAAACGCCAGCAGAAACTCCGGCCATACCGACTTGCATGATTTCAAGCACTTCTAACCGAACCATTTTCAACATGGAAGACGCCACGTCATACACAATAGACTGTGCGAGTGCGATAACAACCGCGAGAATGTGCCACCGAGCCTATACCTAACATACAACACGGAGCGCTCACCGAAACCAGCATACGGACCGTCCATAGATGGCACCACTGCGTATTAATGATGGCGGCGCCCATCAAAAAAAAAAAAAAAACGGTCTATGTCACGAAGAATGGCGTTTTAAGAACTACTTGAGTTAAGTTAACACGATTGAGAACGAACCCGTATATCATAATTGAGACACTTCTGTTCTGCTTCGTTATAAATCTGTCTTTGTAGACATTCATGCATGTATTGTGCAGCAAAATTAAGGGAAAAAATTACTGCAGAAAATTCTTATAGTGGAGCTTGTCGGATATGGCGGAAGCATTATTTCCAGTTGCTCATATTGCACTCATGCAACGAAGGATCGACTTAGTGGCCGAGTTACACAGCGCCTTACTGTGCCAAGGATGACGCAATGTGCTGCAATTATTGCAATGGCATTTTGCAATTACACTATTGGGGAACCCAATTAGTCGGAAATATTCTTATTGAACGAAGTGTCGCATTCGTAATGATTCTTAATTTGGCTGAGGTCATCTTGTTTGCGTTAAGCAATCCTGAGTAGCCTTAGAAAATTTATTGGTAAGCAACCGAAATTAGGCTTAGATCTCCCTAATTACCCTTAATTACCCTTTGTTAGTTTCAGTAAGCTAATTTTAATCAACTGAAATTACGCCTGAATATTTCGTTGCTATTCACTCTTCATTGGGCTAATTCATTATTTATTCAAATTATCTTCCTTAGGCTTCCTACCGTTGATCAGTCTTAAGTTGTCTTATTTAGGCATAACCATTTCATTGTAATTATTCTTTTTAGTTTTTCATTACCCTTAATTGCTCCTAATATATCTTCAGTACTGACTATATATAGTAATAATCATAAATCTGAGTAGTCAAGTAGTCACTAGGCATTCTCATATGACTCATACCGCATAGCACCCCAGGTATACCTATGGAGCCCATGGTGTCGTGCGTTACAGACGGACGGAGGGACAGATTTCTAAGGGATGTAGCCCTAGAATGCTTGCGCATTAAAATAAAATCGGGAAGAGCCGTCTGCAATGACGCCGAATCCAACAAATACATAACGAGTTTCCGAGCCAACGTGCAAATACGGTATGCACTTTGTGTATTTCAATTTCATGAAACGCTTTTCCGGATACTACATAAATGCGAACGGCAGCAGACACACAGTTCAGATCAAACAGAGACAAATGAACCTATAACAAGTAGCTACACAGCTCCTTCACGATCACCAGCCGTGGTTGCTTAGTGGCTTTCATGTTGTGCTGCTAAGAAAGAGGTCGCGGGACCAAATTCCCCCCATGGCGGCCACATTTCGATGGGGGCCAAGAGCAAAAACAGCCGTGTACATATATTAGGTGTACGGGAAAGAACCTCAGGTGGTCAAAATAAATGTAGTCCCCCACAATGACGGCGCTCATAATCACATAATCGTTTCGGCACGTAAAACGTCATAATGAATTTCTTAACAGTTAACTCATGGTCATATTTAATGTCCATTGGTAGACGGCAGTTCCGCTTTCTATAAACGGACCTCAGCCTCCCGGTTTCGTGGTGTCGCTGCTAAAATTATTAATTGTAATTCCTTGAGCTTCGTAGGTTCGCAATTTTTTACGAAGCAAGTGCTATTTCGATTTATTTTCTAACATTCATAAGTTATCTAAAGCAGTCAAATTTTGGGGTCCATCATAATTACACAATTTTACTGGACCGCCACTTCCATTGCCAACGGGAAGACCACGGCACCTTTCATCATCATCGTTGCCTTGCACATAATAACCCTCTCATGTAAATTCCCGAAAAGCTTTCAGTAGACGTGTAAATTGTTGAAAAAGCTTAAAGCTTTTTGATAGCACATAAAATTATAACCAGAGTAGCCTATTTTATTCGCTGAGTAGGCCTTCCGAAGAATGAGTGTGAAAGAAATATTCCAGTTTGTTTTGTAAAGATGATCGTCGACTGTTGTTTAAAAAAATTTACTGGTGTTCAAATGAAATGAAAATTGTTGGCACTGTTTCACCCAAGTATGGGCGCACCATGTACTTCATTTTCGACTGTACTCGTGTCTGTTAATGCAGTGGATTCACCCTAGTTAGGCACAAGCTGAGTTAGCATACGAAGCTCGGAGGTACGAAATTCGTTGACCACAGAGTCTACGGGGCTTCATTATGTGGTGAATGCTGCTTTGTTATTTTTTACGGGTACTCTGCCTTGGAATTAGAGAGCTAATAGCCGGATAGGCTGAATTAATGTACGTATCCTAAAGCGCAGTATCATTTTGCAGTGTATTGTTATGATCGACCTGGCAGGTGTGAGAGACATTCGAGCGGGCGTCCCCATGTCAAAATAATTGCCCTGTTCTGCGAAACGGCGTCAACCCCTTTATTCCCCGAGCAGACAAAAAGGGATGGACGAAGAGAAGAAAAACCGAAGGAGGCTGTCGACTGCAGAGCCTGACGAATGCACTAATGCTTCCACAGGCTCCCCGGCAAGACGTCGACAACCACGAGACAGAAAGGGTTAATTAAGGTCATGTTAGATCCCGCATGATTGACCTGTCAAGTTTGAGAAGCGCTCAAGCGGGTATCCTCATGTCCACATAATTGACCTTTCCACCGAAACAGCGTCGACCCCTTTTTCCCCGAGCTGAAAGAAAGAGACACACGAAGGAAAAAAAAAACCGGAAGGTTAGGGACGACGGCAGAATCTGCTTCCACAGGCTCCCCACTAAGACGTCGACCACCAAAGGACCACCAGGGGTTATTTACGGCCGTGTTGGCCCCCATGTTAATCAGAACCGCTCGAGACACAGACGAGAGTCACATACATGTACCAATGAAATCAATACAATCTTTTCTACTTTTTTTCATCATCACGATGCCCGGCTTCGTTGTCGTTGCCTGATTCTTGCGGTGAGAGCCACCTCACCCAATCGAGATCTTATTAGTATACAAATAGCTGTGGCGACGGCGAGATTCCAAATCGCGTAGTTCAACTCACCGTTTGGCCGTTGTCTTGCTTCGCCCCGTTGGGAGCTTTCAATTGACCTCCGTGTGGTAGTTCCTGCGAATGGATGATAAATAGCAATCCAACGTTAAGAAAAGTTATGCCTACCAATAACAGTTCTTTCAACTAGCAGGACGCACAAATGACACTTAACACTTAAAATTAAGGTGTTTTACGTGCCAAAACCACTTTCTGGTTATGAGGCACGCCGTAGTGAAGGACTGCGGAAATTTCGACCACCTGGGGTTCTTTAACGTGCACCTAAACCTATGTACGCGGGTGTTTTCACATTTCGTCCCCATCGCCGCCGTGGCCGCCGTGGCCGGGATTCAATCCCGCGACCTCGTGCTCAGCAGCCCAACACCATAGCCCCTGAGCAACCACGGTGGGTACGCTTAACACTTGTCACATCTTTAAAGTGAGTGCCAAACAACAGAGAGGATCACGAGAAGGTGGAGGCTTGAAGTGATGAACAGTTGTCGATCAAGGATTGTCACTGGAGTCGATGTTTCGAAAAGAGAACTTGGGTTTGTCAGTGTTTCGTCTGCCCTGACGAAGTCGGGGCCCTTGTTGAAAGATTGGCTCAAGCGGCATCCCTCGTTCGACCATCGACCGCTCGCTTTAGCTTGAGTTTGATCAGTCAGTCAAATCTGAGTGACACTTTAGATCACTGACACTTATAGCATCTTTACAGAGTTACTGCTTTGCACGTTACTGAAAAGCTTAGCTCTCTATCAGTGATTTATTCTGGATGACATGTTAGGGGAAACGAACGGACGTGACCTGCGATTGTCATGGGGAACAAGTAATCAGGCTTGGCTCCCGGAAAAGACAGTAAAGAGCGATGCGAATGTCATGTCAAGAGTGGGACGTAAAACACGTAAGTTTTAGGGGCCTCTAAATATCAGTTGAGCGTGTCCGTGATTCCACAAGACTAACCTTTGAAATTTAGGTGGAAGCTGAGTCATAGTAGTAATTTGACCAGCTCAGATGCTCACTATTATGTTACATGTCATAGGTGTGCCTGTCGCCCTCTTTAATGTCATGCTTCTGTTCTCGTGGGAAATTATTGACAAAGCACGAACTAACTTGACACACTCTCCGGCTAAGGAAAGTGAGTACTTTTCTAGGAGTGTTCCACTTTCGCTTATTATGACAATCGTCGTGATTGGCTTCTGAAAAAGATAACAGCCAAGCTGTCAATGCGAGAAGAGGTGCTAGAAACGTTTTGTGTGTGTTGTCATGGTTCTGAGAAGGAAAAAAAAGGAAACTGAATGACTAGCACCGTTCATATTTTGTGAAAATGTGACAAATGTTAGGAATCACATGTAGGAACATCTTCATATGTGTTGTTTAATTTAGGAGACAAACAAAAATTGCAACAGTCGCGTTTACGGCCTGTATTACGGCGCTATATGAAGTACTTATAATGTTTCCCCGATTCCCTGGAAGGGAGAAAAACGGCAGCAATTTTGTATTTAGAGAAAATGGGCACCATGCCATGGATAATATACACCAAAACTTTGAAGCGGGAATGTTAATTATGTGCCTTTAAAGTAATTAGTGAATACTCATTTTCTCCCACGTTTGATGCAATTCACGAGGTATTTCGTTGGTTCTAGTAAATGTTATTGCTATATTATAGTCTGTTATTGATTTATCTCGTTACCTGCTGAGTTTATACTCTGTCTGAATGTATGAATGAATGCTTGCTTTGATGACGGCAGTTGGTGGCTCTCTTCAGTCCCTCATGTTCTGCACCCGATGTGTCTGCTTATGAGTGATTTCTTGTCTTTTTTTACATGATTGCTATCCTATTTTATTAATGACTGTAATTAGCATATTGTGTATATAAACTCACTCCTGTAACACTCCTAAGTGGGACCAACAGTATATTCAAATAGATAAATGAATAAAAATGAATATATATCGGCAGTGTGTTGACAGGAATAAATAGTGACCTCACTTGTTCCATGTGTCATTGTCTAAATTATCCACGCTTAGTTTTCCACTCGACAACAGGGAAGGTTAACTTTGTAACATATAAAGGATTGTCGCTCTGTGGTATCTGTCAGAAAGTTGTTGCACAACTGTTTGCCATGCATGAAAAGAAAAAAAAATCTACGGATGCTCGGCGCAACTTGTCGAACTATAGTTGCGTACAACTTTAGACGGGAGCGGCAGTTTCCCCTCCAAGGCGGATGCACACGAGCCTCCACCAATGGGCGCGCACTCTAGACTGACGTCATGAGACGGACGGCCGGCCACTCCACGGACGGAGAACATGGCATCCCGAGTTCCGAACTGGGCCGAGTCGCCGCAGCGGGACAATTTCTTTAGTCGCAGAGGCAATTGGCTACCGCGCTTTGATAATCTGGGCGAGCCTTCCCTGCCTTCTTAATTTGTAACAGACAATAGGTAATTATTATTGTTCCAATCTCTTTATTCATGTTTGATTCCGGCCCTATTTTCAGGCAATCTACTTATCAGTTATTCTATTTTGTGTCCCAACAGATAAGTTGCAAAAGCCTGAAGTATAATATATCGATGAGATTTACATTCTCACTTTTCCAGATAGCAGGTGGAAGCACCATTGTTAAGGTTATCAATCTTTCTCTTTTCTGTAAGCTGACCTCAAAGTGCCGTTGTGACACCTCACAAAAGCAACTTATTAACAGGCCCCCTTTCCCTCGTCTCTGGTATTTAACCAGATACATGGATACTTGTACTTAAAGCAAAATCAATGAATGCAAACGGCAAATTGCTTCAAACTGACAGCACTGAAAGTAGAAAGAGTCTATGAATTTTAATTAGGTTGCTCATGTAAGCTTAACATACTTGAGCCATCACCTCCTACAGAGCAGTCCAATGATAACAAAGAGGAGCAAAACTTGAGAGGCTATATATGAGCGTTTGTAATTCCTGCGATATAAATAACGCAAAGGTTTATCAAAACAAACGACCTGCGCTAACCACAAGTGCAAACTCTGAGACGCCCAACTCCGGCTCCTGTTTCACCCGCAATGCTTTCAAACTTCCCAAGGGGAAGTCGAAGTCCCCCCACCAATGTGCGGAACTCTCTAGCACAATGTATTCAGCGGGCTCGTCCTGACGGAACCCAGGCTCTGTGCATAGTGATTCCTACTGGTGAAGTGTCTTGTGAAATAACTGGTGCTAGCTCCTTAGATACAAAGCGGCATCTCGTTGCATAAGATATTTTAGAAATAATTCCGGAAGCCATGAGTGCGCGGCTGCAAACAGCACGCGCTATCACCAGTCTTCAATCTAGGGCTCCCTCGCCCGCATAGCATGGCGACGCCTGGGAGCTTTCACTGGTATGGTTTGCGTAAAGCAAAAAAAAAAAAAAATTGATTTATTGATGCCTGAAAAGAACCCACGTTTTGTTGGAAGAAAAAGAGAGCAAAAAATATCCTTTCCCATAGTAATGACGCTTCTTCCCGAAAACCACCAAACACTTCGCGAGATTTGCCCCTTATTTTTTTTTATGTTGCTGAACTTTTTAACGTAGCTCTTTTCCTCGGCTCGGCGTCACCCTCTCATCTCTCAAGCTGAAAAATTGAGTTAAACTTATTCAATCAAAGTGTCATCAAGGTAAATTTCAAGAGTTCTTCGCGCGACAGCTGAGATCCATTACCTTGTTAAAACGTCCAACTTCCTGCAGCGGTGATGAGGTGATTTATCATTTTTACAGCCAGCGGCCACGTTAAAAACGCGACACATTCAGGAAGCAACAGCAGCAGCCACCATGGTCGGTTCTTCGCGATGCAGGACCTAAGCTGACGCCATACGTTTACTCTGATTAGGGTATAGGAAATATCTTCAACGCACAAAGACGGATCCTTCTACGCTTCTCCGCCACAATTCTTGTTTTCGCTAAACTTAAACAAGCGATCGCCGGAATGCTGACACGATACTCAACCATTTATGGGCTCTTGGGAGGTTGCAGGCGTTTCACCAGAATGTGACACGAAATATTGATTTCGAAAAGTTCTTTCATGGCGTACACGGAAGCGAAAGAACGGCTATAAAGTTTCATCAGCCCTGTTGGAGCCGCGGCTTGGCGGCTGATTGCGGCTTCTTGCCTTCTTGCAGCACGTTAACGAGCCCCGTAGAACTAACTTCGCGAAGAAGGTCCGTCGATGGTTCACCGTACGCTTGGTGTCGAGTGAAAACAACAAACTCCATTGACGCCTCGTCGACGAGAAACTTCACCCACATGTCTCGTCTTCAAAAGCTGTCGACAGCGCCAGAATGCAGCGTTCCTATCTAGAGCTGCTATAGAAAAGACTTAATCTTAGTGAGACCGGTGTCGTCCTAGATTTTATCTCATTTATTCGTCCCCACTTCTCCCCTTAGGCCATTTCTTCGTCTTTATTCACGTGTCCAGCACAGACTTCTGCAACGTATAAGCCGATCCATCAATTTTATGTATGTAGTGTGCAGCACAGTTAACCTGATTGGTAAAGAGTGGCCACTCGAACCATTTCGTGGCCGAGACATTAGCTGCGCGACCACCCATCAGACGGCATGACAATGTTTGCGTACACCCTATCACAAAGGCGGTCCTGTTATCATATATTTGCTTAGTTTGGATGACCATCGCATTCTGCAAGCGATCAATATCATTATCTAGCCGCTAGCTTCAGTTCACGCGCAGCTCCCCTTGCTGCTGCGCCGTCGGCGTCAACGTCCACTGCATTTTTCGTATTTTCTTATCGTGTTTTCCGGTCTGCAACTCGCACCTTTGTATAAGTCGCAACCCCTCAAGCGGCAGTTTTTCCGAAAGAAATCGTATATAAGTCGCACCTGTGTATAAAACGCACTTGTTCATTTGGTAAGCTATTTGAAAAAAAAAGAAAATGCCGTGACATTTTCACTTCGTGAAGAGGGTCACGTGCAACGTATCGGCGCCAGTCCTATAGAATAGCGATAACAACGATATGTACACTCCAGGCGCATTTCGGCCGTCGTGGTCGCCGCGATGTTCTGTAAAAAGTCCGAGGGCGATAATTCGTCCCCGCGCACCGTACGCTGCTTGTTGGAGTGAAAGTGTGTGGCGGTGAGCTGAATCACGCACAAGGGAGGAAAGCGGGGAGGCAGCGCGTGAAGGAGGTGGTGTGCCTTGTGCTCCGGTAGCAACTGCGTAATTCGCGCAGCGGCGCGCGCCGTATCTTGAAAGCGATCTGTCAATGCATCTACTTCGGAGTCGGTCGACTCGCGATCGGCCTGCCGCCGCTGCTTGCGTTGCTGCACCGTTCTTCTAGCGCTGTGCTCGGCAACTCGATCTCGAAAACTCGGCACCTCCGTAACGCGCGCACAACCCGTAGCTGCTAGAGGAGGTCAACCCAGAGCGCTTCACGTGGCCATCGCATCTAATCCGATATTGAAGACACTCCCCCCCTCCAAAACAAAAGAAATAAAAGAAACGTATACAAGTGGTACCGTTCTGTAACACACACCGAAGAAAAATTCAGAGAAAATGCCAGCTGCTTATAAATCGCAAAATACGCTGGGCACCTAGCTGCTACGATAAGTTATTTCCGTCACCGTTCGCCTTGGTCTCCGGTCATCCGTTCTTCCTATCCGTCCGTTATATGCGGAAGAGCATTCGCATTTATGGCGGCGTTTAGCTTCTTTAAGCTTGCTCACAAGAGCTTTGGTTCCAAGTATGGAATTTAAAAAAAAATTTAAATCGTATTCTTACATGCTGCATAAGTCCACGCACGCTTTATGAAGCTCAGTGTATCCTTATTGAACATCACTCGGTGAAAGCGTGTTCATATGCGTATGCATGGTGCACGTGTTTGCCGCCGTTGCTCGCGTGCC
This sequence comes from Dermacentor variabilis, assembly GCF_050947875.1. Lineage (NCBI taxonomy): Eukaryota > Metazoa > Arthropoda > Arachnida > Ixodida > Ixodidae > Dermacentor > Dermacentor variabilis. The sequence goes on along the minus strand of NC_134574.1, from coordinate 119,146,355 downwards.
ATTTTGACGTGATGCGCATCGTGCTTGCTAAGACACTCCTGTTGTGGTTAAAAAAGCACGAAAGAGGGCGCCAGGGATGAGGGACAGACATACGTATATGGCTAGCTGGTCCGTCCGTCCGTCCATCCGTCTGTCGCCTGTACACCGAAAACTCCTCCGGCGCAACTCTATTCGCATGCGCGAAAAAGAGAGGCGCGCTGTTGTCTGCACCAGTAGTACGCCATTGCTCTCCGTCGAAGCCGAGTGCGCTGGCAGCAGTTTCTCTCCGGCTCCGAAATGGGCAGTGCTGCGGCTCGGGCGGCATTCAAGGCATGGAATCCAACAAGCCAATCAACTACAACGTCAAGTTTTAGAAAATGAAGCAAAAGACTTCATTTAGCTTAGCTACAAGGCTCCAGTGCGGAAGCCCACTCCATGCAAGAGCAAGTTAACGTCCCAGTTGACACCAGGACCGTCCGTTAACACTCTCGAAAAGTATCTGCTTTTAATCCCGTCGTCTTCCCTTGGGGAGTCGACTAGGGAATCTGAAGACGGTTCAGCAGCAAATCACCATCGTCGACTCCGTTGCGCTACCACGCCCAGGAGACTGGTTTGAAATTTGTGGCACCAAAAAATAATCCGGATAAAAAGAAATGATCCGTACCGAAAAGACATCATCCAGCGACACCTGGTTCATACGTTGTTGCCCACTCTGTCCTTCGTTCAGTGTGCAAGGGGAAGCGGGCGCAAAATTCCCTTTCGAAAAATCCTCCATCTGCCGGATTACATGTTGTCTTTCTTCTGCGCTCCGCCTGCAAGGTGAGTCGCCAGCTGAGGCCCTTTCGTGGAATCCTGCAACATCCGCTTTGCACGCTCTCTTTTTTCTTTGCTCAGCCTGCAAGGGCATTTGACTCGTCTAATTAACTGCGCTTATCCATTCGTTGACGGGGTCCCCCTTCGTTCATCCTTTTCTCCGGTTTCCAGGTAATGGGGGAAGGGGGGGTGAGCATTCTTATTTCTTTTAGTCGTTGTCCACGCCGCGCTGACGGAGGAGCGGTGATTTGACATGTGGCAAACGTTCAATTAACGCCCTTGGTGGTGCTGAGACGTAAAAGTGGGCCACGTGTCATATGTACTCCTGATTAGCAGGCAGCTTGCGATCAGCAACACTGGGAGCAGAACCGCGAACGAGCTCGTATACGCCATACCGATGCTGTAGCCCGGGCACAGGAACAGGCTCTTGCAGCTGAGCGCAAGCAGCAACTGCGTATCGAGGATGCGGCAGTCTAATGAACCGTCGGGGTTAGCCCAGTGATTAATTAACACTACGTTTCAGCTTCGCTGTTTAACCATCTCTACGGATTACTTGGGTGGGAATATTTGTCTGTCACTGCTCATATAAGCCGTGCTGGAAACATCAACGTATACCAACTTTCTAGTTGTTTCGTTTTGTTCGGGAATTACAATACGATGCAACATACGCTTTCAAGCTGACTGTAAAACTTATATGTCAAGGTAGCAGTTTTAAATCACGAATGTGAATAAAATTTGCGGTTGCGTGTTCAAGCGAGCATTTTCATAGTTTATTAATTGTTACTTCAAACAACAAGGTGACAGCGATTCAAGACGGTTTACTGCGGCAAAGGTTTCTGTCCTTGGTTCAGGGCTTCTGGTCCTGGATGCAGCAGTACTTGCGAGATTAGAAACAGGCGGAGCGGCGTCATCAGGCACATTGAAACGAGACTATTCACAAGTAAAGGAATGCGATTTCGAGACTGTAGAAGAAGGAGCACAAAATGGACGAGAGGAAGGCAGCAATCGTTGAAGCTCAGTATCATTGTAAAGAAAAGTTCTTTGCTATAAGCACGACCTCCAATTGTGCATCTAGAGAAAACCTGCACAAAAACTGCCAGAAATGACAGCAAGGACAGTTGTATTCAATATATTTTTTCCTGTTCTTCATGAGCTACTTCAGACTTAAACAGATTAGCGCGTGTCCAGTTAAAGGTTCGCCGCGGAAGAGTTCATTACAGTTGTGAATGTCGACATGCTTAATATAACTGTGTTCAGAACGCTTCAAACGAGGAGCGTTCAATGTGAACCCCAAAATGAAAGGTTTTCTTACGAGACCAAACTCAGAACAAACATTTGTTGTCCTCCGACAGTCTCGGAAGACGCGACAGACACTCTGGCCAGTCGCTGGGAGCGCTAGCAGCAATGTGCCGTCTAGGATGCCAAGCCATATGGGTTTTGTTTATGGCCACAGGAGGAGTGGGCCGTGGGAGCAAAGGAGGGCTGGCAATGCCCGGACGTCCCACAATGGCATGTAAGCCTCCATACGCGCCAGAGCTCTCCCGCGGGATCACGACGCGTGTCCAAGAGGTATAATAGTTGGCGTTCAGGCAACTTTGTTGAGCGAGAGCACGGGCCCTATTGCGTCTGCGCCTTTGTAACAGCGACGAAAGCCCAGCTACCACCGACCACAACGAAAATGAGCGAACAGAGCCAACGAAAGCTATTCGCTGCAAATCGGAGACCAAATGTGGAGTTCCTCAAAGACCTTTTATTTGCTTTGTTTTATTTGCCTCATTTTGGCAGCTTTCTTTCGAATATGGCGCTGGTTTCTTTCAGGCTGTTTCTTTTCGGACTCTTGTAGTCACAAAGAAATCGACATATATTGCTGAAGTATTTGTCATTATTCACGGGCAATGAAAAGAAAAAAGACACATGTTTAGAAATGGCGTAATGTACAAACCCACAATGAAATAGGAAACGTCGAGGCTTAGTGAAGGCTCTATCGTTTCTTTCGAATCAACAACTAGCCGTTGAATCAAAGTAAGGGAGTCCATTCTTTTTGTAAGCATGCTTCAATCGTGGAAGTACTATTCAGTGACTTGCGCTGAAGGATGCCATTCTCATTAGGCGTTAAGCTTTGCTAATACAGTTTTTTTATCGATATGTTCATCAAGTAATGAAAATTAGTTTTGTCACACTTGCAGCAGTCTATTAGCAGCCCCTTAAAACATTATGTTTTAAGGGGCTGAGAAAACTAGAACAGCAAACGTAAATTTTTTACCAATGTAGCGGATGGTCAAAGAACACGTTTGGGAATACAGCAGCAAACGAAACTTGCCTCATATTAAAGTAAGCAGTTATTAGTTGTTCACTGCATCGTATTACCTCATAAGCAGTTTTCTGTAGGTCACCCGCAAACTTCAAATATGATATATAATGAGACGGAAACAAATTCACTGTTCGACATTGTAGCACCAGGCCTGCGCGCTTCCTGCTAAAATTCCATCCATTTCCAACCATTTCCTACTTTACGGGAAGGAAATGGTGTAGTAGATTGATACATTTTTTCCTTTATTTACCCTCAGGGCCTTTCGGCATTAGAGAGGGGAGTGGGTTATACAACAAATAAGAAGGAAATAAATCATGAGCTTATACACAATATTTGCTAAATATACAATCTTAGCTGAAAGTGTGAGAAATGCAGTAATAGAACATGACATATGAAAGTAACATTAAACAAGAAAAAGGAAAACACCAAGAGCAGTTCATACAAATGTTTGCTATTGTACATTGTTAGCTAGTGCTTTTCGAAAATGATCATTGTTATTAATGGAAACAATGTCAGAAGGAAATTCATTCCAATCTTTCGACGTGTGTGGCAAAAATGAGTGTATAAAATGTGTCGTGTTACATGCACCGATTCTAACTTTATGATAATGATCAGTACGGTGAGATAAGTGATATGGTAGCGACATGAACTTTGGATGGAGTGTAGGGTGGTGATACAGCTTATGAAAAAAATAAAAGGCGGGAAATTCTTCGACATGTTGCAAGCAGTTGAAGACCCAGATTCGATTTCATTGAAGAAACGCTCGCACCACGGTAGTAATTCCAAAGAATAAAACGAGTGGCGTTGTTCTGGATTAGTTCAAGAGAATGTATTAGGTTTTCGTGGAAAGGGTCCCATATAGCTGCAGCGTATTCTAATTTTGGCGCTAACAGGGTTTTATAAAGTAGTAATTGTGGGGTTTTACGTGACAAAATCACTTTCTGATTATGAGGCACGCCGTAGTGGAGAACTCCGGAAATGTCGACAACCTAGCGTTCCTTAACGTGCACCTAAATCTAAGTAAATGGGTGTTTTCGCATTTTGCTCCCTTCGAAATGCGGCCGCCGTGGCCGGGATTCGGTCCCGCGACCTCGTGCTCAGCAGCCCAACACCATGGCCACTGAGCAACCATGGCAGGTGTAGTATAGTTTTGTTACGTTTCATCTCACACGGGAAGTAATATTAGGCTATCATGTGGAAAGTTTCGTTGAGATTGGCTCTCAGTATGAGAGAATAAGGCCTAGCTGTTGGTAACACACAAGTGGGTCGCTGTTTCGCTGGCTTGGATTGGTCGAGCATTAACAGCACACGCTCTTCTTCTTTTGTTGTAGGGATTGAAAGAACCGTGTTGACTTACACAAACGCACAATTCGCTACAAAGTTGATTTCGGATACGCTCTAGATATATGCTATTGAAGAACGCTCAAAGGCGCAGACTAATCACGCCTCAAGACTTTGCACTCGTTTGGTTCTGGTTTACTCGTGAAAGTTCGCGTCGTGGCAAGATTAAACGTGCGTTGGCGTTTAAAGAGGCACCAAACTGTCACCACGCTGCTATTCATCCTTCTCGACACTTAAACGCACCACCGGTTTTGGTCAGGTGAGAGGTAGACAAATCCCACATTTAAGTTTTGGTTTCTGATTTCTAAGGTGCCGAAAGTGATTTGGTTTAACGGTGAACAGCTAGAGAGAGAGAGAGAGAGAGAGAGAGAGAGAGAGAAGAAACATTATTGTACGAAGGAACTCCGTGTGGTTAATCTCGGGTGGAGCCCACTGGCCACGGTGGCTCGCTGGGCCTGGTCCGGGGTCGCCAGTTAGCTTCCCAGTGCCAGCTCGGAAAGCCGCGCCTCCCAGGACCGCGTCGTGAGTGTTTGTGATGGGCTCACCAGCCTGGATACTGCCTGGGCTGGCCGCTCCCAACAGTGGTAAGTAATGTTTGTCAGTGTGGCTGTGTGGTCGTTACACCAGAGACATGTCTTGGTTGCGAATACATCTGGAAAGATTGCGTGCAGTCTCGATAACGGTGAACAAACTTCCCTGCCTGCCATGGGAAGTCGTGAACCTAAATAAATATATAAACAACGAAGTAAAGAAATGGAAAAATAAATAAGATACCAGCAAACATATTTGCGCTAGACGAAGGAATTTCGCTTGACTTACTTTAGCCCTCGGTCCTCTCAGACAGATACGAAAATAAACAAATAGGCAGGAGCAAATACGTGCTGCGCAAGCATGGCGTATGGAAAGCCTATTTACTTCGGGAATGACTTCTGAGTTCGGCGGAGACCCGCGCATGCTGGCTGGTACATAAAGTATGAGCGGTCAGGCCTAGCGAGAAAATTATCTTTTTCTCCCACGCAAGCGAAAGTTAGGTCAAAGCAGGGGTTGACAGGATCGCTTTGATGAGTTGCACTAGCCCGTCTAGAAAATAACGATGTCCATGAGCTTGCGAGGCTTCCTAAACATTTGCCTTTCACCGCATGTGGTTTCGCAAGAGTCACAGCCGATGATGATGTTTGCTTAGGCAAACCAATACGGTGCGTTATTATTTGCTCTTCAAGCGCAGTACATTTCTGGCGGGAGGCGCAGATAAGGAACAGAAATGGACAGCTTGAAACAGTCTTCATGTGAGTAATTTTTAATGCAGCTTGGCTTGTGGTATCGTCGTTAGTGAAGTGTTTGACATGCGAGGTTTCGCGGCTATGATCATCTGTTTATGGATTTAGCATGAGGGGAAGATCTGTTTTCAAGCAACCTGGATATCACGGATCGGCTGCTCTTTAAATAGTGCCGAGGAAAAGTTTGTAATTAATGTCGGAACCTAAGGAGTGGCAGGCCAATACCTTCTTTATTATCTGTATAAACGGGAACACGAAGAGGAAAAACGATTACACTTCTTGGTTCTCTTTTCTTGAGCTGCCTGTTGACGTCGACAGCATGTTCATGCAGATCGCCGGTCTTATTGTGGTTTGGTTAATACGAACAATCGCATCTTGCGATTCAGATCCAGAAGTATAGCATACGTATGCTATTAAAGGGAGTGCCGAAGTGCAGATTCAGTTACTCACCGGTGGTTGTTACAAAGTGTCAAAATTCCATGTCTTTATCCGAAACCCTACGACTTCGCCTAAACATTGGTGCATGTACTTCTAACACAGTAATCACGGTTGTATTTGGTTCTTTCTCAGACATCCAAACATACACGGTAAATAAATATTAATGTGAAAGCGGCATAGGTGCAGTAAGACGGGAGCTTCAATTTTTTTTTGTACTCACGCTTGCATATTTGACCTTAGCTTACTCATAGCCATAAATGTAGTATGCAATTTACACGTTGCAATCCTTGACCTAGTCCTTGATAACAAATGCACAGCGGATGCCGACCGGAAGCTCAATATTTCGGGGCACTTAGCCTCATCACCTGTATGGGAGAAGCCACATGTCGGCGCACATCCTTGCAAATGCATTTTATTTCATGTGAATATCATTACCACACGATGATTTTATTCTGCTTGGCAAAAGTTCTGAACTACGGCGGCGGTTTTCTAGCAGATTTTCCGATATTCTCGTTCCAAACAGTGGCCCCTCGAAACCTCACCGCGATATGCCGTCGTTCGTTCATTGTAGCAGTTCATCATGACTGATATTGGACCTTTTGTTAATGTGCGCCATATTAAGTCGTTATCGACATTTTACGCGTATAGTTGAAGAGGCATAAGTGACGCAAGGAAAGAGCGTTAGCGCAGGAAATAACTGGACAACAAAGAGGCGAGAAAAATATAAGCTTGCCTTTCACGTTTTTATTCCATCATGTTTCGGGTCATATTGCACCACGACAAGTGTGAACGAACTAACCCAGCGACAAGCAGTGATAGTTCCGCGTGTATGTTCAACACTGGATAAGCCTTACGCTACGCACTCCACAGCCGTGTCTTAGTCTTAGCTTACTCCGCATTATAAACAGCAGTATATAAGAACATATTAAATTCGCATTGCAATCAAACATTTCCGGATTCTTTGAGCGACGCTCTGAAAGGCGTGACTGTAATGGATATTGAAGAGGGTAGCCTAACCGTTCACCTGTCATACTGCTGCAGTATTTACGACCGACATACGTATACAGTGCAACAAGGGCTGCAAATTCTACATTACTGACAACGTATAAATTTTCGCAGTTTTACTGTAGTTGAAAACAGCGCTATTCCTGCTTCGATTCAGGGCTAGTACAACACGTTCACTATCGCAGGCAGCATACAAGCTATGTTTCACGTTGTCGAGTCTTTGCTGATATGCTTCCATTCGTTGCCCATGCTCTCATAATGCACGAAGCCTTCCGCTGAAGCAGTCACAACACCAAAGTGATATATTGCCAGTTATCCGGCCATAGATCTCATTCTATTTCTGCTTTCCGTTCAATAGCAGCTAGGAATATCTTTTGTAAGAGTAAGAGGCGTGGAAACGTTTGTCAATACTTCCTGTTATTACAGCACGTGGCGGAGTTTTTAGGCAGCTGCTCGACGGTCTGAATATACATTACCGAAGTTTACATGTTCATTTCTGCGTACGTCAATCTGGCATTCCAGCGTTCACATGAAGTGCCCCGCCACTTATACACGACGGGTTCCGCGTCTCGTAGTCGACGTGCCTTTCTTTACTCTCACATGCAATAATTATTATTATTATTTGTTTTGAACACATATACACATACATACAGTTAACAGGAAAGGGAAGGCGAGGAGCAGGCTGGCAACTGCCACCGGAAGGGGCACAACGCCTGCCTACTCTTCTCAAGGGAGGTGACAGCAACACAGAAATGAAAAATAGGAAGGAAGGGAGGAAATAGGAAAGGAAGAGCAACAGGACAAATCTAAAGACAAAAGTAGAACACAGTACACTAGCACGTTGTTCCGCCGAGTTTCGACTCTGCAGCCGCAATTAAAGTGACGCCGCATAATTCAGTTGCTCCGCAATCACGAACGCCTATAGATGTAAGTCCAATGGGCGTGCCTATCGTTTATTTTTTTTTGTGCCAGATGCATTCAGTCACTGTACGTTTCAGAGGTGCCGAAATAGTAGAAGTGAGTGTACGAGACGTTCGTGTATTACATCAGCGCAACTGCATTAGCGATACTAGCGTGGTATATTATGCTTGCCTGCTCTCTTAAACGTAATGAGATGACATCGGAGCTCATCCACAGCCGTACATATTGCCATTTGGGTCATCGTGTCTAAAGGGCTTGCGACAAAGTAGGAAGCGCTCAGAGAAGTCAGTGAGGGAAAAAAAAAACATATTCTCATGCATTCAGCTCATTGCTGCATATGTTGTAGCCAAATCGTTAAACAATTGCAAAAAAAGGGAAAAATTATTCGAAGATCAAACCAGATCTCACAATCGATTTGTGATGGCCAACGTGCGATCAAGGAAATAGCTACTATTCCAGTAACATTTACTTATAGTGGCTTTTCCCAAAATTACGCTTGCGAATAGGCAATGTAATAGTCAAGTGCAGATTTATGCTGGTTCGCTCTTTGAGCGAAAACGCCCCAGCTAGTGTGCTTACTTGCTCAAAAAAAAGGAAAGGTAGCCTCTTTAAATGACTGCATTCAGCGAAACTCCCTACACACATGATGAAAGAGGGTAGAAGGAAACATGGTGGCACGAACAGTAGCCGTTAATCATCACATTCTACTCTACCCAACCGAGAATATATTAGGAACGGCCGCTGCGTGCGATATTACAGCAACCTCAAAAAAAAAAAAACCTTAATCACTGCCATGTGATCATCAACGGCAATACAAAACAGCTTAAGTATCAAGAGCACGAAACCCTTTAATGAAGATCACAATAAAGCAATAGTTACGAATTGGCATCACTGTAGCAGAACACGCATATCTCTCTGAAAGCCTCGGTCTTTCACGATGCTCACGCGGATTTAGAAAGAAAAGAAATGCCAAGTAATATATTACGAGCAGAATTTGCATTTGTTATACGGAACGCACACGCTCTGCATTTTACATTTTGCTTTTGCCCTAATTGCTCATTTTGAATATGGACTGTCCTCATGCAAAAGGAATGATGCCTAAATATATCAATTACATTTCCTGCCGTGGTGTTGTTTACCAGCAGTCACACTGTTGTAAGACCACAGAGATTTCAAACGGGCGAGGTCGATTAGGGAAGCTCTCCGCTGTATTTTTCTGCTAAGCTAGGATGCCCATTATCTAGACAAGATAGCAAACTAAATATCTTGACAAGATGGCAAACATCGGGAAAAGTGCGCGGCAGACACGAAGAGTGGATGTCAGAACTGTCGAGTTCCGTTTGAAAAGTTTAAATTGTTGCGGCAAACGTAGCGTAGAAAGAATACAGCGATGGTGCATAACCACGTCAGCGGCGTGTAGGCTATAGGTTATTACTAATGCTGGACAGTAGGTGAGAGAGAGAAAGTAGGTCTCATTTATCCCGAAGTAAATTAACGAAATCCTGCTGTGGAAACAGGCATCGCTTATGTATCCCGGAACCTATGATAATTTTGTGTTGAAGGCGATCTGAAAGCTTTACAATAGCGATAGTTAATTTGGCATATCTTAATTTTATTTGCTATTCTGCTGACCAAAAATAAATTGAATTTTTAGTAACAATGGAAACAAATAATTGTGAGCTACAAGGTAAATAACAGTAATGGTGATGATTGAGGTTCCTAAAATATGGATTGGAGAGAGAGATAGATACATAAATTAAATATCGAATACAGGGACGTTAACTGGACAATAGGTCTGCAGTTTGCTACCCGGCCTTGGGGAAGGAGTAAGGGGATGTTCATTATGCGATTTCTTGTGTACCACTATATGTCTTACCTGCGCGTAACATTACGCACAAGTGGGAAGAGAGAGCCGATCGATACTTTGGCAGACGTCAGCATCTCCTCGCTGACGCGAGCCAAGCAGCGACACCAATCTCGCAGGAACTTTCACACAGAAAGAATTCATTTCAGACAGGGATTATTGTCTTCCCGTATGCAACAAACCTGCCCACTCTGACAACGGTCATATTTGAAAAGAGAGAACTTCAGATTCTATCTATAAGTTACACAGCAGGTTCGACTTTCTTGTGCATCCGAAAGAAAGCACGTGTTCGTCATTTGAATATGGTTTCTGAGTCCCCTGCACTCACGACGACTAAATAACTCGCTTAGTTAGGGAGGACCGACAAAACAAAAGTTGCTCGAAAGTTGTAAGCAAGGACGCTTGTCTTTACAGTCAGCAGTCCACATCTGTCTCAGTAGTATAGTCTATCTTGAGCGTAGGCGGACATTTGCATATCTCGCAAGCGACACAGCCGGTGAAATAAAAGTGCGCTGAGCAGACGATGCGTGGGAAGTGCTTTGTATGGCAGAGCTAACGCATGGAAGGATCGAACAAAGGGAAGATGCCGGAAGCAATTACGAAGTTGAGTTGGTAAGACGTTAGTAATCTTCGAAACTTTGGAACTACTACAGCGGTGCATCCTATTAAAAAGAAAGAAAAGGAAGGAAAACAGTCTGTGAACATAAGTCTGCTTTGAATGTTCCACTCAACGGCAGGAAACACGAATATTGAGGAGTTATCAGGCAGTTTTTGTATACGTACCCTACGCCAAACCCTCGCGTACACAAAAATAAAAATAAAAAATATAACTGTTCCAGAATGTACACGCGTGATGCCCTAGGAAGAGCTTAGCGGAGAAGGTACCAACTCTTACTTTTGGATTTAGCACGCTGGGCTTTGCGTGGGTTAGCGCGGTTAGCGTTGCTAGCGTCACAACGTGGCCCTGAGGCAGCCAGTTTTTAATTAAATTGTGGACCTTTTATTGCGCTTCGGCGCGGCAGCAAAACGTAAATGGTAATGAAACAGTCTTTCGATTAGCTTTATTTTTCTTTTAGGACCAAGTACTGGCGGTCATTTGTCGTCATTATGCAGATCAGCAACGTGATCTGACGCTGCCAGGCCTATCGAGAGTCGGCATTGGCTGTTTCATTTGTGCACAGGGTGTCTCAGCTAACTTTAGCCAAGCTGTTCAACGAAATAATACGGTTTAAAAAACACGGGCCCAAATACACGTGCAGGATTTGAGCTGTTCTGTCGTCAATAGATTAAGAGATTCAATACATATAAGCATTTGTCTCGTAAACCAGATTTATTTCAAGGGAATTTTCCACGTCTCAATAATTTCTCTCGTCGTATTCGAGTGCTGATTGCCGTGTTATAGTTTGTTAACGAAGCTTCCCCTCAAGTCTAAATATTGTAAGGCAGTTTGTCGTGTGCGTATCATGGCCACGCATGCTTATATCGCCTTTCCGTTTCTCTACCAGGGTTGCGCTTTAAAACCACGGCGCTGCAAGTTTGCTTTCCTTTCCTTCCCTCTTCTCCGCCCTTAAACTGGCTCTCTTCACTACTACACGCAGAGACAAGAAACAGCGCGCGCTTTAGATCCTATAGATGAGATGAATATTTACAATTATTATTAGGGTTATAATTATATTCGAGTGCTGACTGCCGTGTTATAGTTTGTTAACGAAGCTTCCCCTCAAGTCTAAATATTGTAAGGCAGTTTGTCGTGTGCGTATCATGGACACGCATGCTTATATCGCCCTTTCGTTTCTCTACCACGGTTGCGCTTTAAAACCACGGCGCTGCAAGTTTGCTTTCCTTTCCTTCCCTCTTCTCCGCCCTTAAACTGGCTCTCTTAACTACTACACGCAGAGACAAGAAACAGCGCGCGCTTTAGATCCTATAGATGAGATGAATATTTACAATTATTATTAGGGTTATAATTATATTCGAGTGCTGACTGCCGTGTTATAGTTTGTTAACGAAGCTTCCCCTCAAGTCTAAATATTGTAAGGCAGTTTGTCGTGTGCGTATCATGGACACGCATGCTTATATCGCCTTTCCGTTTCTCTACCACGGTTGCGCTTTAAAACCACGGCGCTGCAAGTTTGCTTTCCTTTCCTTCCCTCTTCTCCGCCCTTAAACTGGCTCTCTTAACTACTACACGCAGAGACAAAGAAACAGCGCTCGCATGCGATCCCATAGATGAGATGAATACATATATATAGAAAAGCATCAGTCATAGCTCTCGAAGTATAGCCTTCTGAGCCGTTTCCTTTTTTTTTCTTTTTTTTTTCTTTGAAAGAAGTCCTATTAGGGTTATTATAATTACACGAAGGTATTTCGCCCTCGCCAGCAGCAGTACTTGAGATAGCTATTCCGGCGGCTAGCTTCCCACGCTATGCGTGCCGCCCTCGCACCTGTTAAAGCTCTTCCTAGACGCTAGAGCTATACTATTCCTGCGCAACCTTGAGCGATCGGAAAGCGCGTTTTCCACGCTTGGCCGGCGGAGAGGGGAGGCTTCGTTCCGGCCGCGAAGCTCTCCACATCCCCGTAAGGTGCCTGGTGGTGGTCTCGTGCTGACGATGCCCTCTCGGTGAGCGCATATTTCCCCCCCTCATCTTTTAAGAGATTTAATACATACAAGCATTTGTCTCGCAAACCAGATTTATTTCAAGGGAATTTTTCACGTCTCAATAATTTCTCTCGTCGTATTCGAGTGCTAATTGCCGTGTTATAGTTTGTTAACGAAGCTTCCCCTCAAGTCTAAATATTGTAAGGCAGTTTTCCTAGTCTCTAAAGCCGCTCGAGTTCACGCTGCTCCTCTGGCGGCCATTTTTCCAAGAAATTATGCCTTCCAACCACAAAAATCGACTGTCGCGGACAACATCAGCCCCTTTCCACATAAGTATGAGACTCGTAGCAGGAGCTATGGCGCTTGAAAGTAACTGCTGGCTTGACGAACCAACCGACTGAGCTACCTTTCCGGGCAACATTGAAGGATCACGAGTTCAAATCACTAGTTATGTCCCTTTTTTTCCGCCCCCTTTTTTTTCTTTCTTTTTAATGTCTTTTCCTTCATTTTATCACTGTACGGAAACCCTCCTAAAAAAAATTATATATCCTCAATTATGTGTGGCCACACATGTGCAGGTCATATAAATACCAGGTTCTCTAGCCGAGTGCCATCCGTGCGGTATAACCGAGCTCAGATTGGCCCACCTTGACTGATCAAATTGGGCACCACTGTAGGTTAAATGAGGTGTACAACTCCTGCGGGACCCGCCGTGGTTGCTCAGTGGTTATGGTGTTAGACTGCTGAGCACGAGGTCGCGGGATCGGACCCCGGCCACGGCGGCCGCATTTCGATGGGGGCGAAATGCGAAAACACCCGTGTACTTAGAATTTGGTGCACGTTAAAGAACCCCAGGTGGTCGAAATTTTCGGAGTCCTCCACTAAGGCGTGCATAATCAGAAAGTGGTTTTGTCACGCAAAACCCCCTAGTCCAATTTTTAATTTAACTCCTGCGGGGACGGTAAAGGACCGTGATTCAAATCCCGGTGCCGCGCAATTCTCCACCGGAAAATACAAAAAAAAACGTGTGTTGAGAAAATTGCACAAACGCCTGGAGTGCGGCCTGATCCCGGTGACCAGAACCGGTAACGCACTCTCTCACCAGAGCAGGATTGACCACCCTGGTGCAGTACTTGGCCACAACCTCCTATATGAATACAACAATCAAACCCCGGCCCTCAGTCCCCAGCAGCCGCGAAGCAACTGACCACGGCGGCGGTCAGATCTGTGACGCTGCAGAGGGTGCTAAGAATACCTGGCTCCGGACAGGCCGCCATTGGAATCTTAACCTGGCAACGTTTAGCGTTAGAACGCTATCTAGTGAGGCGAGTCTAGCAGTGTTATTGGAGGAATTAGAGGGTAGTAAATGGGATATAATAGGGCTCAGTGAGGTTAGGAGGACAAAAGAAGCATATACAGTGCTAAAAAGCGGGCATGTACTGTGTTACCGGGGCTTAGCAGGGAGACGAGAACTAGGAGTCGGATTCCTGATTAATAAGGAAATAGCTGGTAACATACAGGAATTCTATAGCATTAACGAGAGGGTGGCAGGTCTTGTTGTGAAGCTTAATAAGAGGTACAAATTGAAGGTGGTACAAGTCTATGCCCCTACATGCAGTCATGATGACCAGGAAGTCGAAAGCTTTTATGAAGATGTGGAATCGGCGATGGGTAAAGTCAAAACAAAATACACTATACTGATGGGCGACTTCAATGCCAGGGTAGGCAAGAAGCAGGCTGGAGACAAGTCAGTGGGGGAATATGGCATAGGCTCTAGGAATAGCAGAGGAGAATTATTAGTAGAGTTTGCAGAACAGAATAATATGCGGATAATAAACACCTTTTTCCGCAAGCGGGTTAGTCGAACGTGGACGTGGAGGAGCCCGAATGGTGAGACTAGAAATGAAATCGACTTCATATTCTGCCCGAACCCTGGCATCATACAAGATGTAGACGTGCTCGGCAAGGTACGCTGCAGTGACCATAGAATGGTAAGAACTCGAATTAGCCTAGACTTGAGGAGGGAACGGAAGGAACTGGTACACAAGAAGCCAATCAATGAGTTAGCGGTAAGAGGGAAACCAGAGGAATTCCGGATCAAGCTACAGAACAGGTACTCGGCTTTAACTCAGGAAGAGGACCTTAGTGTTGCAGCAATGAACGACAATCTCACGGCATCATTAAGGAGTGCGCAATAGAAGTCGGTGGTAACGCCGTTATACAGGAAACCAGTAAGCTATCGCAGGAGACGAAAGATCTGATCAAGAAACGCCAATGTATGAAAGCCTCTAACCCTACAGCTAGAATAGAACTGGTAGAACTTTCTAAGTTAATCAACAAGCGTAAGACAGCGGACATCAGAAACTATAATATGGATAGAATCGAACAGGCTCTCAGGAACGGAGGAAGCCTAAAAACAGTGAAGAAGAAACTAGGAATAGGCAAGAATCAGATGCGTGCGTTAAGAGACAAAGCCGGCAATATCGTTACTAATATGGATGAGATAGTTCAAGTGGCTGAGGAGTTCTATAGAGATTTATACCGTACCAGTGGTACCCACGACGATAGTGGAAGAGAGAATAGCCTAGAGGAATTCGAAATCCCACAGGTAACGCCAGAAGAAGTAAAGAAAGCCTTAGGAGCTACGCAAAGGGGGAAGGCAGCTGGGGAGGATCAGGTAACAGCAGATTTGTTGAAGGATGGTGGTCAGATTGTTCTAGAGAAACTGGCCACCCTGTATACGCAATGCCTCATAACCTCGAGCGTACCGGAATCTTGGAAGAACGCTAACATAATCCTAATCCATAAGAAAGGGGACGCCAAAGACTTGAAAAATTATAGACCGATCAGCTTACTGTCCGTTGCCTACAAAGTATTTACTAAGGTAATCGCAAATAGAATCAGGAACAACTTAGACTTCTGTCAACCAAAGGACCAGACAGGATTCCGTAAAGGCTACTCAACAATAGACCATATTCACACTGTCAATCAAGTGATAGAGAAATGTGCAGAATATAACCAACCCTTATATATAGCTTTCATTGATTACGAGAAAGCGTTTGATTCAGTCGAAACCACAGCAGTCATTGAGGCATTACGGAATCAGGGTGTAGATCAGCCATATTTAAAAATACTGGAAGATATATATAGCGGCTCCACAGCCACCGTAGTCCTCCACAAAGAAAGTAACAAAATCCCTATAAAGAACGGCGTCAGACAGAGAGATACGATATCTCCAATGCTATTCACAGCATGTTTACAGGAGGTATTCAGAGGCCTGGAGTGGGAAGAATTGGGGATAAAAGTTGATGGAGAATACCTTAGCAACTTGCGATTCGCTGATGATATTGCCTTGCTTAGTAACTCAGGAGACCAATTGCAATACATGCTCACTGACCTGGAGAGGCAAAGCAGAAGGGTGGGTCTGGAAATTAATTTGCAGAAAACTAAAGTATTGTTTAACAGTCTCGGAAGAGAACAGCAGTTTACGATAGGTAGCGAAGCACTGGAAGTGGTAAGGGAATACATCTACTTAGGGCAGGTAGTGACCACGGATCCGGATCATGAGACTGAAATAACCAGAAGAATAAGAATGGGCTGGGGTGCGTTTGCCAGGCATTCTCAAATCATGAACAGCAGGTTGCCACTATCCCTCAAAAGGAAAGTGTATAACAGCTGTGTGTTACCAGTACTCACATATGGGGCAGAAACCTGGAGGCTTACGAAAAGGGTTCTGCTGAAATTGAGGACGACGCAACGAGCTATGGAAAGAAGAATGATGGGTGTAACGTTAAGGGATAAGAAAAGAGCAGATTGGGTGAGGCAACAAACGCGGGTAAACGACATCTCAGTTGAAATCAAGAAAAAGAAATGGGCATGGGCAGGACATGTAATGAGGAGGGAAGATACCCGATGGTCATTAAGGGTTAAGGACCGGATTCCAAGGGAAGGGAAGCGTAGCAGGGGGCGGCAGAAAGTTAGGTGGGCGGATGAAATTAAGACGTTTGCAGGGACAACATGGCCACAATTAGTACATGACCGGGGTAGTTGGAGAAGTATGGGAGAGGCCTTTGCCCTGCAGTGAGCGTAACTAGGCTGATGATGATGATGATGATGATGATGATGATGATGTCGTCAATAGACCGACGACGGAACAAGGTAAGTTTTGTCATTTTTTCTTTTTTTCATCTTTTCTTGTTCATTCAAGAGCTTGGTTAAAGTTACCTTTGACATCATATATAGCAGAAGACGGCACCACATTTAACCTTAGTCATTCGATTGTCATCCGGAACGCTGGGCTAAAGCTATAATAAAGAACACGCGTACGGCGCGACCGTTGCTCTTTTGTGAGCGTCTACGTAAACAACGGAACGTTATACTAAACTGTCTTTAATAGAACGGAAAACTATGAAAACTGCTAGCAGTGTCTTCCCACATGGGGCGTGGGCGTTCACGGCAGTCACAAATAATACCGAACATCCAAGGCAATCCTTACAAAAGAAAAGAAAAAAAAACCTCTGCCGGTGTGTGTAAGAAGTGTCAAAATTTTATTCGCTCAAATAAATAGTTTGGTGATATGACTACGAAAGCAACAAAGAGATTCAATATATTTTGAGACGAGATCGTATTGCTATCGGCAAGCACGGACTTAGAATGGGCTTGGTGTCGCACCTACGACTTCGGAGCCTTTAGCCGAATACAAAAAGTAAGATAGGTATAAGGTGAATACGGAATGACTAATTAGCCCTTAATCGGCTGTATATATATTCCACTAATATATATGTATACTTCTTATAAGGATATGGGACACAGCAACTGTGCCTAATCACTGGAAGTGCAGTCGTCTTGTGGCTTTGCTAAAACCTGGGAAATGCCCACATGATCTCTCACATTATCGGCCAATAGCCTTGGCAAGCTATGTCGGTAAAGTGATGGAGCGGATGGTACTGAGCAGACTGGAATGGCTACTCGAGAAAAGTGGTGGACTTGATTCAGAGGAGGCCGATCATCCATTGACGGGGTGATCGACCTAGTATCTTCTGTTCAACAGGTAAAGAGACGCCGTCGTCTGGTATGCGCAATATTTCTGGATATCAAAAGTGCCTACGACAACGTTTTTTACCATTCGATTCTTCAGGCGCTTTAGGATATTGGTGTTGGTGGCCGGATGTATGCATGGCTGCAGAGTTACCTCAGTGGCCGCACTATTTTCATGTCCACTTCGGATGGCGAGACTGATAGACATGACGTTCGCAGGGGTGTTCCGCAGGGTGGTGTCCTTAGCCCAATATTGTTCAATATCATACTGGTGGGCCTTGCAGACGAGCTACCTGAAACAGCGCGTATCAGTACGTACGCGGATAATATCTGTATCTGGTCATCTGGGGTCACACGTCCACAAGTGCGTGCAAGGCTCCAACGTGCGGCTACCATAACGGCGAAGTACTTGCGCCGTAGAGGCCTGCAACTCTCAGCAACTAAGTGTGCAGTCATGGAATTCACGCGCAAATCAATGTCACATTATTCAATCGTTGTCGATGGAACGGCGCTCCCTTTAGTCACCCACCAGAGATTTCTTGGCGTGATAATAGACCGCAGTCTCTCTTGGACCAAACATGTCACTGCGCTTAGGGATAAACTGACCAACTTCATACACGTTCTTCGTGTAATATCGGGACTGAGATGGAGCCCCTCTGAGCGAAGTTTGCTCCAAGAGTACCAGGCATTTTTTGTGGGCTACATACGCTACAGTATGCCTGTGTTATCTAACATGGGGTCATCTTGTGTACGCACGCTGGTGAGCCTTCAGGCACTAGCACTACGGATATGTCTTGGCTTGCCACGCTGCACGTCAACTAAGGGCACAATAGCGGAAGCACGGGCTTGTCCAATCGACACATACAGTTCTTGTGAACCTGTGCGAACCTATCTTCGCCTGCTAACCATACACTCACACCATCCACTGTCAACACTGCCAAGTACCAACCTTGACTGTGCTTTTTCTAAGGCTATTGCATGTCACGCAAGCATTACACCTGCAAGATTCCAGGCCACCGACATCCCCGCGACACCTCCATGGACATTGCCAAGACCACTAGTGAGGCTTCAGATACCTGGATTTATGAAGAAATCTCACGCTTCCTCCATTGGCTTGAAGCAGCTCACCCTGTCCCATATATTTACATTATACAGTGGGACTGTGCAAGTATATACCGATGGTTCGGTCACGCCATCTGCCACAACGGCCGCATTTGTCATCCCACAACTTGGAATTAATCGACGATTTCGATTAGACCACAAATCGACATCTACGGCTGCGGAACTTGCGGGAATACGGGAGGCTGTCCGTTTTATGAGAACGCAGACACCCCATAAATAGACGATATTGCGCGATGCCAAATCAGCGCTTCAGGCGCTAAAATACCTTTTAAAAAAGGGCCATACTATCTGCTCGTGCTGGAAATCGTCGAACTTCATCACAGTGCTGAGTTGAGTGGCTACGTGATCACCTTTCAATGGGTGCCTAGCCATTGTGGTGTTTTTGGCAATGAACTCGCTGACAGTGAGGCAAGATCGGCCTCCTCTTCCTCTGATGAAGTACGGATTGCCTACTCGCGATCTGAGACCAACTCCATGATCAAGGCATTCACACAAGACCTTACAAAGGCTTACAGAGCCCACTATGACAACATTCACAGACGTCTACATATGATTGACCCAGATGGTAAATTCTGTTTGCCCCCGAAGCTTACACAGAGCAAAACATCATTACTACACAACATACGGCTCGGCGTTGCTTTCACCCGCCGATACGCACACCTCATCGGCCAATCGAACAGCCCTGATTGTGAACACTGCCAGATGCCCGAAACACTGCAACACGTACTGTGCGACTGCCCAGCATATATGCTGGAGCGAAGGATGTTAGACAGTTTCCTAGCCAGCGTTGGCAGACAACTACTGTCGGAAGAAGCTATCCTCGGCCCATGGCCTGACACTGCAATTTCAATGCGTGCAACAAAAGTATTGTTGAAGTTTCTGCAGGACACCAAGCTCGACGAGCGGCTCTAGCGAGACAACTGTCTCATGTAAATAAGCACTCACCAATTCTCTTACCATCATCATCATCCATCCCAATACTTTCATTCCCCTGCCCTCTTCCCCAGTGCAGAGTAGCAGACTAGAGCGCACTAGCTCAGGTCAACCTCTCTGTCTTTTCTATCAATAAATTCTATTCATTCATTCATTCATTAGGAGCACAATATTTCGCAGTCATTGTAGCCGTAACTGGATTCGCAGAAAGCGCACGTAAATAATCGAGGGGTGCGGTGGGATGGGGGGTAGGGGCGCGTATATCTCATGGCGGGTATACCGATTATGGGTGATTGGCCAAAATAAAAGAGCAAAGCCGGCACTTAAACCTATGGAGGGAGATAAAACTTGCTTCAGAGAAAAAAAAAATATCCGTCAAAGTGCAGTTGAAATTGTATGTGAATATAAAGCGGATAAATTAGTTTTAGCAACATTTTATTTTTCACTTAATGAAAACGTAGTGCGTTCATGATAAAACACTTACAGGAAGTTCTTAATTATTGCTCCCATTCGCTGCAAATGTTCAAAGTAAGATTTGTTGCTCAAGTGCCTCCATATAATAACATTTGCGTTCGCCCTATATTTACTCTCGTATTGGCAACTCAATAAAGGTACTGCACGTCGGATATGTGCAAAAGATAGAGGAGGTGGTCGTGGTGGCGGTGGTGGTGGTGCTGCAGTGGGAGGGCTTGGCCTGGCATACATAGCCGGCAATTATTCCGCCTGAGCCTCCTATGAGTGTCACTGTGTGTCACCAGGTGTCGAAGAGCCGGGTGCCTCGTATAAAGGCAATAAGCAGTCGTTGCACCCTCTTCCTGATTGCCGCAGGCCCTCCAGAAAAACGACGTCTTCAAAGGTCCTGTGCGAAAGATCATTCGTTGCGGGCTGTAGACCATCACTTTCCTTTCTGTGTCGAACTGCGAACATATCCAACTGAAATGTTCGATGTCGGCGATATCACCACAGAAGGCAGAGAACGGGGAAGCGCATCGTCCAGTCTTGAATAATCAAGCCCGTGTGTAGGCGGAGCCGGTTCGGATGCGGTACAACAGCGTTGCATCTTCCCGTGCAAGAACATGGGTCACAAAGGCTGGGTGTGAAATCTGGTGGATCGCCCTAGAGCGAATGCGGATTGCATTCTTAGAGTTCTGAAAAAATTTTGGCGATCTTACTTTTAGGACACACGTCAGTGCCAGGAGTTCAAGAGCGTCACCTTTCTCATTTCCTTCAATACCCACGTGGGATGGGATCCATTGAAATTTTACGTTAAATTCCTTGCCCATTAGAACGTTGATCAGTGCCAGAGATCGCCTTGTAAACTTGTCGCGAGGTAGGCCATGGCGTAATTCCTTTAACGATTATTTTGAGTCCGTTAATACCGCGACGTCACGTGTGGAATAAGTGGGCAGTTTTCGCACCACAAGTTTTCGCAAGGCCGCGGTAATGGTGGCACTTTCTGCAGTTGTAGCCGAAACTACGCGATCAAACCATGCTACGCGGAGAGAACATGCCACATCAACGGAGGGTATGCAGAATGCCGCCGTGCAACTGCCTGTCTATCTATACACCGACCCGTCTGGTACACTTGTAGGTGGCTTTGAAACGCTGTGCTCATGTGGTCTAGCACAAGAAACTTTGCTCCGGAAGTTGAAATGGTGCGTTTCGCCGGTAGGTGGGGTACACTGAGGCCGCACGCTACGTCTGAAAAACACCATGGTGGGTCGAGGCGACTCCGTTTAGGGCACTGAAATTCTAAATATCCAAAGGTCCTCAGCGCCGCATCGAAATGGGAGCGAGTTCTTGGTCTTAGCTGCCGGAGGAGCACCTCGCCTATGGGGGACTCGCCGATCCTTAAAAGCTGCGCCAGCAGGACCTGAGATGCCAAAAATCGGACTGTAAGAGATTGCACTTCATTACTAACTTTCCTCTTGAAGCCACCTGAGGAACTCCCATCGCCAAGCGAAGTCCCTTTCTGTGCCATGCCACCAAGCTCACGAATTGGCTCGGTGATTGTGATATCAGCGGCTGCTGATATCATGCGACTTGTTATCAGCACATCGTTCAGTTTTAGCATCGACATATGTTTGTTTCCCCAGCGTACACCTGCCATGTGAGGAAATGCGGTGACTCTTTGCACTGATGCAGCTACAACACTTTCAACTGCGCGTCGCCATAGTAGCTCGCTGTCGATGGTGACGCCCAGGAATTGAACAATAGTTGCATGGCGAATTTGATGCCCTCCAATATTCAGCGACAGGCGCGGTGACTTGCAGTTCACTCCCGGGAACAGGCAGATTTTTCCGCTGATAAAATAGGCCAAGCGTCGATAAGTGACGATCGATGACGGAGATTGCACCATGGGCTATCCGGGCCAGACGTTTATGCTTTTACCCTGAGACCCGAGTGTAGATGTCGTCTGCGTAGATTGGCAGTTTATCAGCCGTCCATCCCACCTTCAGTGCGTCTGGAACGGTGGGCATGGGAGCGTTAAAAATCAAGGGAGATAGGACATTTCCCTGTAGGATGCCGAGGGAGATGCGTCGCTTTTCACTCATTATACTTGCGAGCTTAACCTGATCATGTCGCTCTCCAAGAAATTCATGGACGAATCGAAGAGCATTTCCAGAGACCCCCAGGGCTTGGAGTCCGTTGATGATGCCACTATGAAGCACACGGTCGTATGTTTTGGCAACGTTCATAAAGATAGCGAGTGTCGGAAGGCCGTCGACGCGAAGGTGCTCGATATGGCTTAGTAAGTCCAAGACACTGTCCTGGGCACTGAACCGTGGGCAAAATCCGCTCATACGCGATCACAACTTATCTCCTTGCTCACGATACAAAGTTAACCTTGTACATATTAGTCTTTAGATCAACTTTGATACGCATGATGCTAGCGTTACCGGCCGATATAAGCCAAGGTTCGCAGAATCCTTTCCAGACTTTAGCACTGGCACCACCCATGCTGTCTTCCACGTTTCGGGGATCTCTCCTGTTCTGCAGGTGCGAATGAATATGTCCAGGAGGGCTCGCCTTCACTCGAATGGTAGATTTGTCAGCGTTTGATTGCTGATCAAATCGGGACCCACAGCACAGCGTACATTTCATTTTCCACGCGCCAAATTCAATTCACGAAATATGAATGATGGATCAATCGCTTGGAATGATTGAGATGACAGAGGGTTCGTCATTCCTCTTGATCTGCCAGATGTGTATGCATCTGCAATATCTTCTGCAGGGACTAGAAAATCTTTTTCTTGCTTTAAAGCAAGTGCTTCGAATTCCTTGCGTGGGCGAATTTTTTCGGAGAGCCTATAGATTACACCCCATATCCTTGTCAAGGGAGTAAATGCCGACAAGCTCTCACAGAAAGCAGCCCATTGAACTCGTCTTAACCTTTTTTGTGTGATGACGGATGACAGCGTTCATCCTATCGCATTCAGTTTTCGAAGACGGATTTCCCTTTTTTCTCATTAAGCGCCGCTCCCCTCTCCTAGGCGCTTTGCATAGATTCTTCAGTTTCAATCAAGGGTAGGGAAATGAACTGACAGTTTCAACGCTGAAATAGCTACTCTCTTGCTCCGCAACATATCTACGAACAGCGCACCAGGGTTTCATCCACCGCTTCTATGTATGTGTCTCAGCGTGTCACAGCACAGAACTGTCGACCAGCAGTCTGAAATCCGATGATGTTTGTGAAGATTGGGAAATGGTCGCTGCCCATCCTGTCTGGGGCTGATGTCGATGACACCAAACGGTCCGTAGAGTCTTACACGAGGTCTATGGCACTCCACGAATCTGGTGGACCGATGAAAGTCGGTCTGCCATCATTCATCACACACAAGTCCGCAGCATCCGTGGCAGCGACAAGTTCTTTGCCGCGCAAATCTAAAATCTTATCTCCCCAAAGCGAATGGTGTGCGTGAAAGTCCCCTCAGATTATTCTAGGCGAAGGGCAACGAATGCAAAGGACCTTTGGAAACGCCTCCATGAAGACCTTCCTTCATCGACTTACATATACCGACACCACACGGAGTTTTCGGTTTCCTAGGCACACTTGCACAGCGGCGACTTCCAAATAGGTAGAAGAAAGGTCTTGCACTGGTAAGGTGACGTGGGGCATTTCGGGCCTGATGTATATCGTTGCACTGCCATCTGCAAATGAAGGTATACTTGGAGTGCCGCGTCTGATGCACCCGGGGATCGTCCTTCCATTTGGTATACCAGACTCCGAGATGGCTAGAATTTGTAGAGAGAGGTCTCGAAGAAAAAGACCAAATTAGCACAGACTGCAGAATACCGGCACAGCCCCCTTGCATTACTAAGGGCACTTTTTAACGGCGGAATGGACCAGGTGGGCGAGAAAGTTCTATTGCGCTACTTAGGGCATGTGGAGGTAGAGCAGAGTATTACTGACTCAAGCGACAGCACTGCTTCCAGCATATCTTTCGCTGAACCCGCACATATGTTCGCGACGTGCGAGCGTAGTGCTGTGAACAAAGCACGTGTAACATGTTGGCAGCTTTCCTGCTGAGTGCTTCTAACGGGTACTTGAGGTCGATTCACTGCGGCGGCATACGTGCCCTTTTCGGATTTTTTGTAACATGCTCTCCAATGGCGTTGAGCAGTTGCTTTGGCTCAGTAGCTTCTTTTGACGGTGTGATACGCGGAAAATTAGATGCGTATTCTGTTTCCAAACCACTTAATAGTGGCCCGCTGGACGTCGTCTTCTTGTTCGATGATGCGCTTGCATCTTTGGACCCGAGACAAACATCTTATTCCTCCGCGGAGCGGCTGCTCTTGCAGGACATCCACCGTAGATAGCTGGGTAGTCGCCGCCGCAATTTGCACATATAAAATTGTCTTCACTTGTAGATGTCTTAAATTTATGTGGCCCCCAACAGTGCTAGCATCTCTGCTCTCTCCGACAGTAGTTATCCATACGTCCGAAGCGCTGGCACTTAAAACAGCGTGGTGGTGTCCTTCCGTAGTCTAGAAGCTCGTGTCTCGTAAAACCGACGTTAATCTTCTCCGGGCGCTCAGAATTTGGAGCAAATCTGATAGCGAAAGAGCCAGTGCGTCTTCACTCCCATTAAGATGACGAGGTTTGGACCCAACGCATGATTTTTCTCCCATGTAATACTCCCTGAGGTCTGAGGTAGTTGAGCAGCTCTTCATCTGTGTACGATTTTGTGATTCCTTTAACAATACACCTATTTTGATATAACGGTGTGGAACACCGGCAGATATAGCTACGCCACTGATATTCTTGGTCTCTAGAAGGACTATAGCTTATCCTTATCTCTCTGCATCCAAGAACCCAATAGTAATGCTCCCTGCGCTGTGAAGCAGCTATTGACTGGGGCTCCATCGACGATCGTTTCAATATCAGAATATAGGACAATAGGGTTCACTTGCCTTAAACTAGCTATTTTGACGCTGCAGTAATTAACACAGGAATGCCCGCCATCCTCTATTTACAATGACGCACAATTCTGAAGCCAGCCTCGTCTATATCTAGGTTTGAAAGGTTCACCTCGTCCTGGTCCCCCATGATTGCTGACTCGTCCTCAGTATCCCCAGTGTCTTGTCGCTTGCAGTCAGGCAGGCTTGTACAAACCAGCTGGCATTTCATACCCGGTGCCACCCCCCCGAGAGGTCACGACGGAGTGCTCATTGGTGCCAGCTTGGGTCCTTTTAACACCTTGTGAGGCGAGGGGTGGCGCAGCACCCCTCGGTCTCCAATATGGGAGGTATCAGAGCCGTCCGACGTCTTGAACAGTTCCGACCAGTAAGATGACCAGAAAATAACAATAAATGCAGGCAGAGACGCTTAGGCAGCAGCAGCTTCGTCGTCTTCTTCGACTCAAAGATAGAAGACCGCAATACTAGGCATTAGGTATTAGTGTTATATATAAATGACAGAATCAACATTTGCCAAAGTATTCTTGACATAGCCGATCCTAGTTGATTTCCAAAAAGCACTCCAGCTGCCTATATATATATATATATATATATATATATATATATCGATAAATTAGTATCGTGTGTGTGTGTGTGAAGGTGACTGCCGTTTGCGTCGCACAATGTTTTCTGCTATGTTTAAGCTGGCTCATTTTAGTAGAACACAAAACAAATACTACGTGTCGATCCTTGTCTTTATTATCTTTCCATGCGACTTTGGAACGGGTTTATGAAATCAAATTCGCTATTAAAATTTCTGTCTCGTATTCAGCACGAAGAATTCAGGACTAATTCATAGTGTCCGTTTCTTGTGCTCGATGCTAAGAATGCATGAGTTACGCTGTTGAAAAGTGACAGTATCTCTTTAGTGCTACCGCCCAAGTAGGAACAAAGACAGAGAGGCCGTTTGAAAGAATGTGCTATTTACACTCAAAAAAAGGGGGTGGATACACGGGAAAGAACACCAAATATCACAGTTTTCAACAGAGCGGCCTGGTTTTCTATGTGCTTTGAAGTCTCACTACATATAAACCGTGAGCAGCAGCAGATGTTTTGGTGAGGAAAAGACGGCATTCGTCGTTCTTTTCGTAGGTCACGTTGCAGTCATATTCTAGTCACTGCGAAAGTTGTTTGCTTTGTTTAGGCAAATTCTTATTTTCCTACCTCAGTATAGGCGAAACTCCAAAACACAGATCGACCTTGCCGAAGACCTCTCTTGGCCCATATATTTACCTCTCACCTGCAGTTCAAGAATATTTTGACCGACTGTTGGAGAAGCGTTCTCATATCTGTTTTTTGTCTGCATGTGTGGAGCCTGAAAAAGAAATAAGGCAATAAATACTTCTAGGCCGTGTCTTTCCTATCTGGCCAGTTATTGGGTTAAAAGTACCACGAATGTTAAAGCACCGTCTTGCTTCCACACATTCGGCGGCACGACTGCACTCGATTTCTGAGTCTGGTCTCGTCCTGACCCCTCCCGAAAGCTTCGCTCAGACCATGGCTCCCACAGTGTGCCAGACCTGCGTGTTTTTAAGCGATTGGTCGAATAACTACCTCCCCGCACTGGAGTAAATGAGCGTAGAAGGAAGCGCAAGTGCGCAGCCGTCGTCAAGCCGCCATCGTGCCATCGTCGTCGTCACGCTGTCGCTTTACCGTTGTCGTCGTGTCGGCTTGGCCATGCTGCGGTCGTTGCCACGCCATCATCATCTCCGTCGTCTTTCACTCCATTATCGTCACATCGTCGCCGTGGCCCTCCTCGTTACGCTCGCATGCCGCTCACCAAAACGCGTGGACAATAATTCGTGTCGCCATCACCAAACTCTGTCACCTTCGCCGTGAGTGTATGTCGGAAGAATTACTTCTGTCAACAATTTGGACGTTTGCGGTCTGCAGAAGCTATTGGCTTACTTTAGAGATACCAACTTTGCGCATTTCTTGCTCCCCTAGCGAGGAAACGTTACAAGCTGTTCAATTACGACCTGCGTCAATCCCGAAATCGGTACGACGCCGCGTAGCGCTGGCGGCTGCTAGGAAAGAAATGGGAGATGTGAGAAATGCCAGAGAAGAGGCGCCCGAGAGTCTCGTCTCGAGAGACGTAAGCGACAGACAACGTCAGGTCGGGCATTAGTTTTGTTCTGCACGTCGAGAGGGAAGGCATCTAACCTGACTCTTAATGCCAGTTTCGGCAGAATGTGGACGTTTGCCACATTTGCCTGTACTGTGCTTCCTGTCATTTTGAAACCGCCATTTTGTCCTATGGGTACTCGATCATATTCGAGGCTGGTGCTCTGAAAGGTAGTTCTTACAATACACCATGGCATTGTGCGTTTCAACGCTTTAGAATCGCAAAAAAAAAACAGCATTGGTCATTATTATTCCATATTTGCATTAATGGTCCTGTTGTTGACGTCAGCTGAAGAGTTCGTTGTGTTGGTGGCACTACGTCGAGAGAAGTGGATAACCGCAGATACCGTGATAGTACATGTACCTATCATCTATCTGTCCTATCACCACAATTTTCGTGGGGTATACGTAGTTTGTAGAACACATGTTTTAACGCGAACAAGGGGAGTAGTGGTAGGGCGTAAGGTGACCATGAATGAATCAATTTTGGAAAAAAAAAGGAATGCAGAAAAAGCAAAGCACAACCAAAGATGCAAGGAAACAAGAGAAAGAAAAAGGAAAGAGAAGCAAATAACCAGATCACGAAACAAGGATCAAACAAAGAAGGATGTAAATATTATTATATGCTTGCAAAAAAGGAACGACTGAAAAAATAATAGGATCTGAACTGGGAAATACTACTATTTATTTTATTTTATTTATTTAATTATAATTACTGAGACCCCGGCATGGGGTTTTAGCAGAGTCGGGTTACATTAGCTAGGTTTCGCAAATGGGCAAGCAACTGTAAAAATAAAAAAAACACAGGGAAAGGAAGTACATATATTGGAAATGCAAGACAGTGCTTCACTCGAACCAAGTAAAAGCAAACAATCAGGTCATCATGACAAGCGAGACAAATCACTGCATTACCAGAGGAAGAAAGGAAAATAACATAAATTTATAACTTAAATTTGATGTTACTCTATTTTATACTAACTTACCCAACTTTGTAAGAGTCTCTGCAAGCTGTGGAAACCGGAAAAAAATAACAGGGATAACTTAATAAAATCATGTAACATAAACAAAGCAAACGAGCTTATTGCTCGAAGAAAAAGGAAGACATGCGCAACCTACAGCAACAGTCATCAATAACAGAAGAAAGAGGCAGCAAAAGACAACAGATAGGACAACAGATGGCATCATCACCAGAATGCTTCAACACCGAAGATAATGTACGTCAAGACAAGTTGAAGTTACATAGCAATATTAAAACTGTATAAAAAAAGAAAAAAAATGCGAGTCAAGACAAAATGAAGTCACGTTATCTGTTATTCTGAGGTTTCTATATAACAGAGCCACCCATCCTCTTGGCCATGTTTTCGTTGACGATGATTGACTGCCCCCCCCTCCTTCTTTTTACAACTTACAGAATTATTTCACTTCCGCCCTCATAATTTATTTTTGACTTGCAGCCTGCAATACTGAGACGCAGCAAGCACGGCTTAGGTTATTATTCGGAAATATTATTTCACCTTTATTTTATTGCCCAACACAATTCTTATGTCATAATACAATGGTATAGTGTCGTACATCACGCGAAATTGCGGCAGTTTGTTGGCAAACGACAAAAATAGCAGCAACAATTGCTTAAAAGCAGCAGTTAATGATGCGTTTAATATAAAAAAAAAGAAAGCAAAAGACCCTCGAGAGCATAAAGGAAGCCCCAAAACTAGTAAGACAAATCCTAATAACTACTTTATTATGCTACGCATTCCCATGACGAGTTATGCGAGTTCTACGAGTCGTAATCTCTATTTTCCAAGTGCGACGTCGTAATACGCGGACTGCGCCAACGTACAGCGCCGTGTATTGATACTCGGACCTGAACAGATATACGCTATCGCAACAGAAGAGGTCATTCATTTGCTCGCTGTGTAATAGCCGGCGCACGTAGGCGTAGATGCATTTGCGTAATGCTTATCAGCCGGGCGACGGTGACAGCCGATCGCACTTTGGTAATTGCGGCGCGAAACGGTACCGTGGTAATGGCGAATCAACGCCCCTCTTCCCAGCCTCTGCGTCTGAATCTCCTCCGAGTACCGGCGCAGTCTAAGCGCGTCGGTGTACACGAACCGCTCGTAAATTACCAGACTCTCTCGCATAGCCCCTCGCTGAGTCTGTACGGGCGCTAGGTGCATAGAACGTTGGATAGCCGTCAAGCGCGGGGTTTACGATGAACATAAACGGGACATTAATAGGCAGAGCGCTAAATGAGGCAGACTTAAGGCCTTGTGCGCAATGACGCCGAAGAAATGGCGAAGAGCACGGCGGAGGCACATGGCTCGGGGTATAAACTAAGACTCTGACGCTGTAGGGGGCATCAACACCGTGAGTCTTGGCCGCTATGCACTCAGATCTTTGAAGGTTGTACAAATATAAACATAACACACATTGGTTGCTTATAGTTGCAGAAATGCAAATGAGTCCACCTGTATAACTGTCATTAGATTAACACTTCACTTCGCAATGACCTTGCCAGCTCTGTACCGCCTCACGAATTTCGACGGCGACTGCTCAGGACTGGAATGAAATCCCTAATCCTTAGAAAATGGTTATATTTAACTCTACAGTGAGACGATGAGCAAAACGAGAACAGGCTCAAAGCGGTAGCCGTTTACTTGGCAAGTTTACCATCTTCTCGTTTAGCTCATCGTCTTGAATTTCCTTCTCCCGCCTTCCTCGTGTTTGCCCTGGAATTCTAAAGTAAGCTAAGATATAATCTTGCAGGGAGGAGCTAAATAGACATTTGTTACATCTGCATGTTGAATGGGATCAGGAACGGCAAGCTGTAACTATTTAGGAGTAATGTTGCCATTTTATGAAAGCACAATGTGTTTCGCAGGCTATAGATTATTTTTCAGCAGGTAACAAAGCCGCCAAGTAACGATTGTATAGCGGTTCTTGCACGTAGCTAGTGGTCCAACGTGCAATAAAGATGCGATGAACTTAGTTCGCTTTTCTGTTTTTGTCTTCTTGCTGCTGCACGTACCTTTCGTGTTTGTCAGTCCGTATAAGCAATCACCGCGGTGAAGAGCAGGCCACCGTTGCTTAGACTAACTAAGCTTTCTTCAATTAAGTTGTTTAATTACTCTTAAATCGTCGCTACTTAGCACATCACGCTCCCAACTGGGCGTGCGTTCGTTTCTTTTAGTATCATGCACACGCAAATTGTCGTAACGCTCAGGTAACTTTATGTGGCAGAAAGATGTCTTGTCGTGTAGTGGCAACATAGCCGCAGGCTACATTGCCACTAAACCGGCAACGCGTCACGCGCGGGCAATCTTAGCGGCTGTGTTTTCATGGACACCGCTCCCACTCGGTGGCACAATAGGCGATGGTGTGATTTTACTACGTACGCGCTCTCATTGCCACACACGCTCGGTGCTATGGTGCTGCATGTTTGACTGCGGATACATACTAAACGATTCGTGTTTATCGTTGCCAAAGCCGCTAGGAGAGGCACAGAATTGCATTGAAGTGGCAGTTCACAGCAAACACCAAAACGATGCACTGAAAGACCAAGATTTCGCAACGGGCCGCTTGCCCACAGCGGAAAATACAAAGAAAATGTCGGTTCTGGTAAAGCGAAAGAAAAACAATCAGAGCTGACTGAATAAATATCTGCTCTATAGGCTGAGCTTGTTGGAACCTCCCATCCAATAACAGGAAAATTATAGTAGTTGTCATTCGCGAAGGCCTATTCCTTCCGCATGGGAATGGGCGACAGCCCTACTTGCGACACCTGCGGCTGCGAGGAGACGATCGAGCACCTCCTCTGTGACTGTCTCCGTTACAATGTGCCAAGAAAAGTGCTGGTGACCGCTCTCGAAAAACAGGACAATTGCCTCTTCACAGAAAAAAAACAGTTCTGGTACACTGGTCTAAGAGGGTTTCGGCCCTCAAGGACTTAAGAGTTCTGCTCAATTTTGTAAGGGCTTGCGAATGCTGCGACCGTCTTTGAATGTTGTAGCGCGTAGCATCGCAATGTTGTGGGAATTTCTATCAAACCTTTTTCTTCTTTGACCTTTTACTTCCTTCACCCCTTTCCCCAGCACAGGGTAACCAGCCGGTACTTGCACTGTCTAGCTTGCCTGTCCTTCCTCCCCTTTTGTCTCTCTCTCTCTACAGCACTTGTCATATTGTATGCACTCCTCACTGCGAGTGGTCACTCCACCAAAAAAAAAAAAAGATTAGCAAACAATGTCTTGAGAGGCAATCGCTAGGAAACGGCGTAAGTGTAGAAGTGCGCAGATTGTGAAACGGGCTGGTAAAAGACACGGCAATCTATACGCGAGAGATAAAACAGATATACAAGACTGTTACTACCGCTGTTTCCTTGATGCATCGACCTGTCAAGGAGGCCCGATTGGAGAACAGTGGAGACCAGAGGGTGTGAGCGTGCCCAGAAGAGAGCATCTTACGTATTGGCGCTGCCGACGAGAAAATGTGCGGGACTCGGACCGAAGAGAACGCCCACGCGAACGCCTTCAGGGGGCCATCAATTCTGGACTGGGCTTCCTCTAACATATTTGTCGTTTTCTAGATGGCTTCTTCGAACCTACCATGGGCCTACAAGGGGTCAACATTGCCGAGCGAGACGTGCGAACGAGGTAAATGAATGGGCGACACTAAGCAGAGTGAAGTACAGCGTGAACTGTGGAGTTTTTGCGCGAACGGGTGTCTAGCCTAAAATGAGGCCACTGACAGCGCACGTTTCCTCGCTCGTTCATTTCTTTTATTTTTCCCGTTGCTCACTCTAAATGGCTAAATGGGAAGCTCGCTCCTTCAACGATTCTCGTAACAAACCTCCGAGCGTGCGTTCAAGATCCGGAAAGTCGTCCGCAAGATTCAGTAACGTTAACCCAATCATAATAACGTTGTTACAGCCTGACACACTAAACTGGGTCGATCGAGGGGTTCATTACCGCAGCATGCTGATGTTGGGAGTAACCTTTATATAGTTTTGCGAAAAGTACATTCGCCGTTTATTAAGGCCTTCGGGGCCTGGTGGAGCGCACTCAACACTCGGTAAGGCTTGTTCCATTAGCACCAGTAAGAGAGCCGTGTTCTTTGTATGCGAGCCATTATGGATCGACATGCTTCATTAAACATAGCACGGAACAGGGTTTCAAAGCACCGTCAAAATCTGCTAGTAAATTACCGGCTGTAAGAAAAGTGGAGCTGTATTCAAGATCCTGTGCGAGTGGTAAGGACCGGCCGTAAACGTTACAATTAGTGGACACCCATTGTTATGGTGTAAAGAGAGTCTAGCGGACGGTCAGTGACGCTGGTGTAAAAAATGTTCCAGCAAGAGGCACTTGTCTTGTCTATGTGCTTTTCGCGTCCACGTACACGTTGAATACACATACGTATACGCTGACTGAACCGTCTCTCTTTTTTATGCTCTCTTGAAGCTCTCTTTCTTTAGCAAGCATTGCATGCACTGTTATTCTGAAAATAAAAAAGCCAGAATATTTGCGGAAAATTTCAAGCACGACGTGTGTTTGCAGTAACCACTTCTCGAAATAAAACGCGCTGCATACGTGAAATTTTAGTATATTTTCCGAGGTTCGACTATTTTTTTTTCAACGTTATTTTTAACGCTTTTGATGCGCTCATTGTCGTCGCTATACTGCCCAAATTCATATGTTCTTGAGTGTCATTTTGTTTTGTAATTGTAGGTGACGTGTTGAAAGACATGGCAAAGGACTTTGCGAAATTGAAGGAAGGTTTTCGACGTGAATTGAGTAAGCTGAAGGAAGGCACTCTAAGGACATTAAAATATACAGTTGAAATAGATCTCACAAAGGAAACTCGCGAATTTAAAACTGAACAAAAGAAAATGATGCAAAGTATCGGAACTATATTGACGGAATTTGAAAGCTTCAAGAAAGGATTGCACGAAGAAATCGCAAAGAATGCTCAGTTCAATAAAGAAAAAGAGGTGCTTCAGGATAACTTTAATAAACAAGAAGACCGAACTGGGGATCTTGAAGAGGGTAGCGATATGGGCTTGTTGGTCGGTCATCATTGGAAGGTATCTGTCTAGCGCGACAAAACAAAGACACAAGAAGCACCGAAGACGAAGACTTCGTCTTCGTCTTCGTTTGTTCTTGTGTCTTTGTTATGTTGCGCTCTACAGATACTTTCAATCAAGCGATCTTGACAGACGAATAATTCATACGAAACAGTGCTCCAGGAATACGAATGCTGAAATTCAGGGTGATGAAAGAAAGAAAAACAAGAACGTCATAAACATCCACTCCAAGATAGGGGAGGCTATCAGTTAACCAATTTATGAGTTAGATATCAACGTTTGCCATTTTTAAGGAGGCCGTCACTGCGGTATACGTTCCCGAAGGGCCCGCTCTGCGTATGCTGCGACAAGAAACATGTCGTCTGGCAACGGAGACCACACTGCTTCTGTATATATGCACATCATATTTTCTCTTTGGCTTCAGCAGTGCGTGTTATTTTTTGTCCCATTCTTCACCTAAAGACCTGGCCCGGAGGGTACCTGGCAAAAGGAGCGGAGCGACCGACAGGGTATAAGTTATCCCTATGCACAAAAAGGCACCCGGTAATATAAAAAGTAATAATTATACCATAAATAATCTCAGCGAGAGCTATATGACAACATATATAGATAGGCACGCAAGCACTACCGAAATATAGATGAATAATACGCACTAAACTGTTTACGACTAGTACTACTGTCTTGGCTGCCCAATAGTTTCAAACATTACGTAATGCGAGGTTCATGTGCAATGGGCAATATTAGAATATGGCAGTCAATTTTGCTTGAAGGTATGAATGAGCCGGCGAAAGGCCATATGCAACAAGTGATTCGTTTGGAGGAGGAGGAAGCAGGAATAAAAAATAAGTTATGGTCTTTTACGTGCCCAAACAACTTTCGCATTATGAGGCACGCGTAAGTGGAGGACTACGGAAATTTAGACCACCTGGGGATTTTTAACGTGCATCTGAATCTAAGCAGACGGGTGTTTTCGCATTTCGCCCCCATCGAAATGCGGCCGCAGTGGCCGGGATTTGATCCCGCGACCTCGTGCTCAGCAGCCCAACACAATAACCACTGAGCAACCAAAGCGGGTAGGAAGCAGGAATAGACGGATATACACGGAGGTCAGCCAAGTGATTCGTTTGGCTTTACATGAAGGATCCCGGGGAAGAAAAAAGGCTGCGAGTTATTTGAAATAGGCTATCGTGGAATGAGGTTTGATTGTGTAATTTATGCTAGAACTAAAACCGAGCAATCTCATGTCGGCCTGATGGGATACAGCTTCCAGATACAGCTCCAGCTCGGCACGTTATTTAAAGTTGTTACTCTGGCATAGCACGAATAATTTGAAAAAGATGACACGAACAGCATAATTCTGCACTAATTCTATGTTATTGATTAAGGCTGCTTATTCCGGATTGCAAATAGCATAGTATAGTCAGTCAAGGGGAGAATAAGTAAAGTATACTAAGAATTCCCCTAAAGCATCTCACACGGGCCCTGCATGAGTATGTTTTCGGACGTTAAACGCAATCGATGAATGTATTTAGGTCAATAGGTAGCCTGTTATGACGGTAGTAAACTGAGTAGTTAGCGTTGCTTCGTAGAGCATCGTTCCGCTAGATGAGGTACTTGTTCGAGAAGACTAGAATGCGCCCGTGAACGAAGCTTCCGAGTTTGTCGAGCATTACGTTGTATTGTTTATCTGCACACGAAACAAAGGGTCACGATCTAAGAATTTGTCGAGGACACTTTTTCGTTACGCTTTCTGTTGAACATGACAATTAAACACGGAGTGGCACAAAAGAGGTACACGAACCGAGAGACATGACAATTGCGAACGAGGAATTATGAGCGAGCGAACACACAAGTATAGGGGGGACGGGATAATCGAGGTTGCAGAAGCGCACGCATATGGGTGGACTGGTTCATAAATTGTGCAGCGATGTCAAGGGTGCCCTACGGCGGTTTGAGCGTGCAGATTGAAATATGCTGACACCTTCCGGCTGGCAGTCTAGGAAGATGGCACAAAACTTTAGATGATAGCCCCACCCGCATCAACAATGGCTTTCGCCTGAAGTTAGCAGCCAATCTCTGTCCTTGGTCAAGCATGTTCCGGGGAGCGCATGCGCATGCGAGGTGCCGAGAGACATGAGCCGCATGGTAAGCGGCAAATTTGATGATGCTAAATCGCGGCTTACGCTGCCGAGAATTGCTTCCTCCACTCGCTAGGCGCAGTGCTGCAACGTTGCTGTCTTCTCGAAGCGCTCGTCACCCATATGAATGCCATTATTAAAGATGAACTAACTCCACTGTACGTTTTCTCATCAGAATTGCGCGGCTCTTCAACGTCTGATGCATGCCCGCATAACGCGTGTTTGTTCGTTACGGCTACCCTGACAGCGGAAGATTTCGGTGCTGGAACGCAACGACGGCTGAATGCTCAATTGTTACGGGGTATTGGAAAAACAGTCGGGCACATTCGGGGCAATCGAAATTATTTGGTTGTTTTCTTCGTGACCTGTCATTTTTATCTCTCCGCATTTGCGTGCCTTATAAAATGTTGTCCCACTAACAACACAATAAATGAATTCGAGCTTCACCAGGACCTTCCAGAAGTTTCCCGCAGAATGCGTATCAGACACTTTTTCACAGACAACAACACACCAGACACCGGGACGGCACCAGATAGAGCCCAATCCACTTGGACTCCCGAACCAGAACAAGCCATATAACTGTACCTATATCTTAAAGCTGTCGGTAAAAAAATTATAAGCCAATTGAAGACATCTAAGCTACCTAAATACACAACTGCGTCAGAAAGTCGTATCATTTCAAATCTTAGTTGCCGAAATGACACTGTTGTTAAGGAAGCAGATAAGGGTGGAAGTATAGTTATTTGGTAAGTAGAAAAATACAAGCACGAGGCTCACAGACAATTAAGCAACCCAGAACATTACCGCAAGCTAGATAACGATCCGACATTATCCTACAGACGGACAATTACCGACAGGCTAAAATCACGTTTGGCTGATGAACTGATAGCACCGTCAGAATACAAATCATTTAAACCAAGCAACAAAACAGCCGGCCGCTCTTACATCCTTCCAAAAATTCATAAAATTCCATCCGCTGAACTATACACCGCTAATATCCAAGGGTGCCCGATAGTATCAAAGAACAACATCCCGACAAAGAGCATCTCCGCATTCCTTAATCCCTACCTTGGGGACTTTCCCAAAACACTTCGGTCATTTGTACAAGATACGCCCAACCTACTGAAAATTAGAGAGGACATTAATACTAAAGGCACACTGTCATAAAACAATTCTCGCAACACTAGACGTCACGGCCACGTACACTAACAGTCCAATCCCCGATTGTTTATCTTCGATAAAATAAACGCTATCTAAACACAATGCGCAACACTATATTGAAGTCTACTTGTCTCTCGTTCGATTAGTTCTAACACATAACTACTGCGAATTTGAGGACAGTTACTACCTATATATACAAATACATGAAACAAGTATGAACACACCTTCTGCACCAACCTACGCGAACATATTCATGGGGATTCTAGAAACCGATTTCATATCGCGCTGCATTGACAAGCCCCACACATACCTACGATACATAGATAACACATTGATAATATGTGGACAAGGTCATGACAGTCCAGATAAATATGTAGCATTTCAAAATTGTTTTCACCCAACCAACAACCAGAAGCCACCAAAGCATTCCGCCAACGACGCCCCCGAATGCTCCCTAACCTCTCGCTCCCACAACACCATCCCATGCCCTTCTTTTTCTTTTCTTGCTCTTTTTGTTCCCTCTTGGTCTGTCTTTCTTTCTCTCGTTTTTTTTCTTTTTTTTTTCTCCCCGCCTTTCCCCTCTCCCGCTCTTGTCCCCTCGTCTTATGAACCACGCTTACAGATGTCAGGCGACAGGGCTCATTTTCTTCGCAGTCTCTCCGTTTACAACCAGCCGCCACCGACAACAACTGCACATGACGTCACTCTACTAACCCGTTAAAACTAACATGCCGAGGATGACGAGGTCGCCTTTGACGAAGATACGTCCTCCTATCGAAACGTTGGCCAGCCTTTCTGGGGGACCTTGTCCCTGTTTACAACCTTTATACCACAGTGCGCTATTCCATCTGTCAGCCCCATTCTTGGTTTTTAATTATTTCTACCTCTTTGTTTAACAACACAGGTCAGAACTCTTTGAATTGCCACAGTAAGGCGCGGAGTTTTCGAGAGGCCGTGGCAAGTTCTAAATTCTGCGCACCGGTGATCGACAAACGAGCATGCCAGGGAAACATTACTGCGATGAGCAGATGATGGTCGAGGTGCTGTTCTTTCCGTGGAAGGCAGCTCAATCAGCCAGCGTCGAATTACGCTTTTTTTGCGGACCTACACAGTTTCATTCTCAAGTACCGACCCAACCTCCGCGATTACTCCCAATGTGCTTTCCTCATTACCTGTCCCGCGGTAGTGGGCAGAGAAAACAGCTCTATACCCATTGTCGGCTCCCGTCTATATATAGACTACGCAATTTGCGCACCAAAGCATATCGTGGCCGTCGATTGCCTCGAGCGGGTTGACGGGAAATCTCTGCCAGAGTTCGCAATTACTCTCCATTAGTCGCTCGATGATGGTAGCCTTGCGTCGATAATACCCACCCGAGAGTAATGATCGACCGTTAATTAGCCTAACAAAGAATGCCTTGTAGCGTTGTGAATGATTTTGAACCTCCCTTGTTGGTGGGAATGGGTGAGGGAAAGGGAGGGGAGTCCATATTAGGATGCAATTGCTAGCCTGCTTGCCATTCCCTATGTGTGGTGTTTATGCATCGTTACATATTACTAAAGTTAATAATCTCGCTGAAGGTGTTTGTGCGTGTGTGTGTGCGTGTGTGGGCAAGAGAGTCAAGTACCGCTATGAAGGCTTAATCGCACAACCACGTAACAAATAACTATGCCAATACTTCATGACGCCAGCTCGAAACATCTATGAAGTACATCGCACGTTCGATCGAGAAGTGACGTCATAGAAATTGGTGGTATTAGTCGCGCGTTATCACAAGAAACTGCTGCACGTAATTAAAGCCACGCGTTCTGCAGGCACGGGCGCCACCGGCAAGTCGCGGCAGTGGGACATGCTGTAGCTGTACCACCGAAAGCTTGCGGCGCTTAGCTGCACCAACTTCACAAGCTGCACCACCTAAAATTGACTTTGCCGACCTGCCTAAATTGGAAGCGCTTGCGTTGATTGAAATGTTGATTCATCGGTTAGATTAATCACCTTGTCTAATGTCCCAAAGCAATCTACCGACTGAAACAGACGATGTACTTAAAAGCTCCCAATTATTTTTTATTAATGGCCGTCCATTTAACTTGCGAGTAAAACTGAGCGCTGCTATTTAATACATTAGGCATTCTGCACGGCTTTCACCACCGTCGGTGAAATGCAACGGCTTCGTCGCGCCTGCCGACGTGATAGTACTGGTGCTGAGAGGACCGTCGCCATAACAACAAATATTTAGAGATCGCGGATAGCTGGGGATAGCTGGGGGAGCGCCCATGGAGCACTGACATAGGGAGAGGCCTGGCAGAACGGTGGCAATGGGTATGGGGGGGGGGGGGGGGGCGCTCGGCGCGCAGCGCGCTCAATGTACGCTCGATCAAACGCGCGCAAAAGGAATGTGGAACAAGACGCCCTACTCAAATTAACATGCTTTCGTATTACCAATTTCGGAAACATAGAACGATTCAGAGATTGCAGGGAAGTACAGAGAAATGGTGGCACTGATGATCAATATTCGTTATTTTCCGATGTAGCGCAGCACAAGAGAACATAGAGCACGGTGAAATGAAAAGACCACTGGGGCAGCGAAGGAGTATCTCTGCGCGTGCCGTATTGGGCGGCGCCATGACCAGAAGCGATGAAGTTGGGCCGACTGGTGCGTGCATCGCTAACATGCCAGCACCGCACCAGCCAAACCCCGGATGTGTCCGTTTCTTTTTTTTTTTTTAGTCAGACCATGCTTCACTCGCCGCATTAAGATCTCGTCCCCTCGAATGTCGTAGTTTTTAGGAATAGTATTTTTTTTACAAAAACGAAATAAAGTACGAACCAAATGTTGGTTACAGCAAATTGAAAACGAACATGAACTGAATAATTTTGAATACCTTTCCAAGAAGAAGACTTTTATTACAGCATACGATTACCGCGAAATTCTAGTTCATACATTCTTAAACTTCAAGGGATAACGTCAGAGGATCAGAATGCTTTCGACCGAAATTGATTTACAGGAAGGAAAAGTGGAGAAGGAAAGACAGGGAGGTTAACCAGTTTAGCTTAACCGGTTTGCTACCCTACACATGGGAGCGGGATGGAAGGGATGAAAGACAGGGGGGAGAGAGAGAGCACATAACACAGCACATGCATC
This sequence comes from Dermacentor variabilis, assembly GCF_050947875.1. Lineage (NCBI taxonomy): Eukaryota > Metazoa > Arthropoda > Arachnida > Ixodida > Ixodidae > Dermacentor > Dermacentor variabilis. The sequence continues at coordinate 119,106,611 of NC_134574.1, read as the reverse complement.
GTCAATTACAGTCCGCCATTCCTGCTTGTTACGTGACATCACCGTCACAGCCGCTTGTCCAAGCCCGTCTATTTCAAAAACCGAAGTAGCCCGTTCGTCGCCTTCAGCTGCTATGTCTACTGTCGGCGATATGTGAAAATAGTTGCAACTGACAATAGTCTATTGTAAATTAATTTACAGCAGTGAGCAGCGGTATTCAAGGTGCTGTTTCATTTCAAAGTCTTTAATGAATGTCACATATTGAAGTTAAGCAATAGGATTCGTGTTGTTTCGTGGGCTTAGGTGCAGGTCTACAACGCGCAGGACATGCTGGTGTGATGGGGCATCTGGTCTGCTGTCTCGTGATGCTGGTGTCACTGTATCTACCGCGCCCCTGTCGCCTGAGGAGAGCGGACAGTTGTCGTTGCCGAAAGTGTCAGGGCTATCGATCGCAGCAACCTGAGGGCAAGTCGACGAATTGTGTGTGTACCAGAGTATCGCTGAAATCATGTCGAACAAAAAGCCCCTCCAAAAGGGAATGCAATGTACCAAGGCTCAAGCTATACGATATTATGAGATTAGTCGCCTTTCCCTGACTCTCCCTAATCCTTTACTCCGTTTCTGGAGAAGCAGGCTAGAGACAAGTTTCTCGGACCGACCTTTCCACCTCTCTTATTCAAATTTTCTCTCTATCTTTCAGATCAGGAGCACGCGAGCGTCGGTATCACATGACAAATAATCTACGTTGCCCCGACATAATAATGTGCCCACAGGTGTATAACATCTCGAGCTATGCTATAGATACCGGGAGTCTAGGTACGGAAACGAGAAGATTAAACCCTGCACTGTTTAAGTATCATGTTCTTCGGGTGCTTGCTTGTCAGTGTTGATTGTCCGAAAACACCCCGATAAGTTGGGGTCGTTTCGAAATTTAACCATTCCTATGCAGCACCAAATCAAATAGATATACATTCGACTAGTTATTAGAAATTTTTAATTATTATCGCACTCCCAATTGAAACTATGGCATAATGCAATGTCTGGCGGCGCGGTCAAGCGGCTGAGGCTTCACAACATGGTCAAATCTTCTGCATCTGTCCACTAAGGAAAAAAGCAAAACTGTTAAAAAGAGACTCTCGTTAGTATACTCTACCCTCCTGTAGGGGCTTTCTGGCTTCGTTTGGTCGCGTGTTCACACAAACAAGAAAAAAAGAAAGTTTTCAAATTACATTCAGTAATTTGACGCGAAAACGAGTAAGAATAATAAAAGTTCAGGAAGTTTATTGTCCTGAAGCAACACAGTGGGCCACGTTCTGGATTAATTTTGACCACGACGTGCTCTTGAGCGTGCACCCAAAATACGCAAGACTAATTCGCCGCAACAGCTGGCAGTTAAACCCCCGGTCACGTGCTCAGCAGTAAAACGCCAGCGACTGACATATCCTGGCTTTATTTCATCTGATTACCCCTGAAATTTGCCCTTACTAATCATTGTAGTGATGCATGGGACATTTCGCTCATAATTTGTTCTCGGTTGGCAAACGGCATGGTTCAGCTGTATTTTTTCAGCTGTATAGTTTTTTCTTAACAACTGCATCAGCATATACAGTTCTTGAAAAGCTCACTGAGGCAAGCTCAACGCTCGCCGTGCATGAAAATAGAGAGCGCCCAATGACTTGTTGCTTTCTTACCGCGTTGTATCACAAAAAAAAATGTAAACACCACAATTAGGATGATTGTTTACCCACAGGCGGTGGTGCGTGTTTTCCGGCCAAAAAAATTACCATGTAATGGTTCCTGCTGTTGAAAAACACGCAGTTTGTCAAGATAAAAAAAAAAAAGCGCCAGCATTGGGGCGAGAGAAAAGCGCCTCGTTCCGCATGTCCTGCAACGATGTCGTAAACAAGCCTGCAGCAGGACTGCGCATGTATTCGCGTCTCTCGAGCTATTATTGTTTATTTCTCTTTTTGTTTGTCTGCGCGTGCCATATTCCAGTTTCAAGAGCACAGAACACAGTAGCCGCCGCGAATGGCACCAAAAATCTCCCAACTCTTAAGCCTTTCGAGCTGGAAAAGAAAAGTGAAAACGAAAACTAAACATGCATAGAGTAAAGACATGAACGCACAGCACATTCAAGACAAAGAGAATTCCAGACCTCAACCGAGGTAAACAGCGCATGCAAAATAGCTCCTGCTGATGCTTACGTCTCGCCCTGTTGCCTGTTCGTGGCGCAGAACAAGTTGGTCGAGCATGTTCGGTGACTTATCTTCGTGCCTTGTTTACAAACAATCCGATGAGAAATTGAACTAGGTGAAAAGGTCCTAGCTGGGCCGATGGCGGTATTGCTTGTGGTAAACAACGTTCGCGCGGAGTGCGCTCTGCTAGAGCTCAGTATGCGACGCGTTTCCGTGCGTGGCCCAATACGCGTCAAGGATATTAAAGGGTCTTATGTCCCTAGCTTAGAAGTGTTTTCTATGCGGTGCCCCATTGTGAAAACCCGCATTTCTGTAAGGAGTTCTCGGTATGCGCACGGAGTCTCGTTTGGGACAAATCCCCACTTTGCGCTCATATTTTCATCTCGCGTCAAAAGGGAGGTATAAAGGTGCTACGTACTTAAATATAAATATACTTAAAGAAAAGTATAAAGAAGGGTGCAGGATTTTGGTTATTGTTTGCAATTTGACTCTAAGACCTTGACGGCATACTATCAGCAATCGCAGAGAGCTATAGTTCAGACCGAATAAATTGTCAGTTCTCACTTAGAGCACCGAGAGGGAAAACCTTCATGTGGCTGGTAGAACTCAAGAACGAGAAGGAGGTTTTGAAAATAATGGTGTGGCAGTGTTACTGCAGGATGGGCTAGCCTGGCAGACAAAGCCGGCTAAGCGTTCTTTTCGTGACTTAAAAAAAATGTGTCACCTAGAGGACAGCAATTTTGGTATATCGCACAGTTGGGAAAAGAACGCTGGATGCCTCATTGCGTGCTAGCTGCAGTCATCCCAGGCTTACTAACAGATTGTGCGCTGATATGGGGGAACCTTTGCATTCAGTAGCCTGTTTATCAGTGAACCGAGTAATGAAATCACGTTGCCATATGTGAACGTAGTTCTCAGTATTAAGCCAGAGGGTAAGGTTGGCGCTGAATATCATTTAAAAATCGTAATTTGTTTTTGCAATCATACTTTCGCGCGTAGGCATTGGCAGCCTTCGTATGACCATTCGAGATCCTGTCTTCATTTAGGTTCCCATTCTTGCACAATATTTATTCTTTTCTCACACATCTCTGAGAAGTATATTCCCTTGCTTAAACAAATACAGCACACACGAAACTTAGGCTGTATATAAATATTTTCCTTATCACAATAATCAGTACTCGGAGAGTATGTTAAAAATAGTTTATCGCAGAGTTTCAGCATACTCACATAAAAAAAAGACTGCTCGATCTTGCTCACAATAGTCGCATGTAGGGAATTAGTGCATGCGATCTCTTATAGTTTCCTAAATGTAAAAAAAAAGAAGAAAACGCTTAGTTTTCCAGTACAGCACTCCTCTTCTGTGGAAATGGTTTCTGTCCCGATCAGAAGCAACCTTGCAGCCATTAAAAAACTATTTTCGTCGGCGCTACATAGCGAACTGCTCTTTCGGCAACATAAGTAAAATGGAACTCGATACATTTGCAAAACACCGTTCTAAGTACGCTCCCTAGTGTATAACGCTTAATATATTGCCATTTTTCTCAGGAGGGATGATTATTCTGCTTAGTGTTTCTTTCAGTACGATGCTGATTTCTCATACTTGGGGCAGGGCGATACTTATTAAGATGTATTGAGTAGCAACTAGAGCGAAATAAATGTTTTTAATGCTATGGCTATCGTTCTGGTGGGCGAACCACCAGCTAATTAGCAATGGTGAAAGGGGCGAAACAAACAGCTTGATCACGCTGGAACTGCAAATGCACGACGTCGACAGAAAAGAAAGAAGGCCTGCTGACGTCCGCCTCAAGGAGTCATCTGTTTCTCACTAAAACAAACAGAGCAACCAATACGGTCGGCGACCACTACGAAGCCAGCCATCAAGGAACTAGCGTGAGATGATGAAGCCTACACATAGATATAGCAAGATAAGTAGCGAAAAAAAGAGAACAAAGCGCGTAGAAAAGGTCAGCAGCCAGACAAACAAACACAGTGGTTGTTTGAAGAAGTGCGTTGCAAGACGATAGGTAAAACAGTGGGGCACAGCCACAAGATACTTGGCAACACGGGGCAACAGGGAAACTGTGGGCAAAGATTAGGTAAACACTGGGTAGATACTCGGGGTGCAAGTGGACTGGGGCCCCGTGCACTTGGGAGTGCCAGTCTGAAGGGCCGAGCAATATGCAGGTTCAGGAGGCGACGGGAGATGAGTACCCTGTGCAGGGAGATTGAAACCAGATAAGGCTGCTGCTTAGGCTGAATTCTGTAGTGTATGGCGCAGCATGTACAGAGCAACGTGCGGAAAGAAAGAGAGACACAAGTGAAATGAGCGTAGGTATTACTTTGGCGCATGCAAAAGGGAGCAGAACGAACTGCGATCTTTCCTCTTGTGTATCTCTCTTTTTTTCCACACCGCGGTGTGTATACATTTTGCACTGTACACTGCAGAATTTACCACGGGCCAACTAGCCTGCAAGAACTTACTTCGGCTTAGATTTAAGCTGCTAAACAACATGAGGAGGAGCTGTAAAAAGGGGCCCAACTATGGGACAAAACGACTCGAGAGCAATTAAAGGAAATAAGCATTCTAGCGAGTGGAGTTAAGTTGATGGTTCTTATGTACAATGACAGTTCAGAGCTTTTTTTTCATATAGATTGAATATTTAAAGGAAAGTCGCAGTTTCGCCCGAAAGGCGAAGCGTCGATTGCGATAAAAAATTAACAAAGAGTCATACAAAGTAAGGATAGTGCTTTTATCAGCCGTATCAACTTGTAAACACTCGCATGCTAACTAAATTAGTAAGCATGGTGCCAGCGCGCACAGCAAACATAAACACATCACATAGGATGACTGCGGAAACTCGCTGTCAAAACGTCGGCGTGAGGAAATGCGGCAGCAGCAGCAGCGAGCGAAGTGACATTCGTGCTGTCTATGGCTTCAACGCAAAGCAAGCGCCGAGGACACACAGCACGCACAAAGGTTCGCGCCGCCGACGTACCTAGACTCCGCCCATAACGTAGATCTCTCTCAATATACGGTCGCGCGACCGCGCGTAGCCGCCACATGCGCAGTTGCAGTCGGAGAGAACACCGCCTTCCCCCTCCCTCCACTTCCCCGGCGCCTCGCAACGTTGGGTGCCTCGCGCGCGAGAGAAGGCGGCGCGCATCCTCTTCGCTTTCGTCCCTTTCGCGCGGGCGAGATTAAGCCGCCGATCGTCGGTTCCCCTCGCGCACTTTGACTCGCCCATACAGCGTAGGGCACGCGGCGACAGCGTTATTGCCTTTGGACTGTATACGGAACCTCACGGCGACGCCGAAGCCCATGCCCACGACTACGGCAGAAATGCGCTTGGAGTGTTCATATAATTGCTATCGCAACAAAAAGTCATTATCGCTGTGCGAATTTGTGCCGAGTATGTTGTCTGCATTTTTGTCTTATGTCTGCGTTGTGGATGCCTTTAAATAACTTATTTATATTATTTTTTAAAGTATGAAATCCTTTCATCTGCAGTTGTCGTCGACTTTCAACTGACCTTGAGCCAGAAGCCAGAGGCGTTATCCGACCACTCAAACGAGAACGGCCGGCAAATTGCGAGGACAAAACGAGATCATCCCGGCATCCAGTCAAAACTTAAAGGGACACTAAAGGGAAACAATAAATCAGTTTAGACTAATAAAGCATTGTTTGAGAACCCTGCAGGCAGTCATTTTAAAAAAAACAGTAGTTTGAATATTAGATGAGAAAATGAAGGTCCAAGTATCAGTATTTGAATTTCGCACCGAAACCCCAGCGCCGGTACGTCAGCGTGACGTCAGGGATTCCAAAGTATGTTTTCGCATTTGGGCCGCGTTGGCTGAATAAAGGTTCCCGAAACTTGCCATGTTTAATACTTGGTTCCTTTAGAACACAATGTAGTCAATCTGTACCGCTATATATAATTAGTAGGCCCTAGAAAATGCCATCAAAATCCAAGACGTCACAGCCCCCAGGTTCGGGAACATAAGTAGGTGTCGCCACCCGCATTTCGTTCTTGCGCTTTTTCTGGCTTTCCAAACGTATTATCGTTGTAAGAGTGGTGTTCTTGGTGCTGTAGAACGGTAATTTACTGATGCAGAAGAAATCATTTTTCACTTTAGTGCCCCTTTAAGAAAATGCGACCTCAGGTCCCCAACTCTTTGTACAGGACCGCATTACATGCGCTAGTTACTGCCCAAACAAGTCACAAAAGGTTGCTCCGAAGTTCTTCCTAACGTTTGTTCACACTATCACTCAAGCTGTGACTTATGGTTCACTGAAGTTTTATTTGTCATTTCCAATAGGGCGACGCTGGAAAGGCAGATACAGGGCACGATACACTTCACTGCCATGTTTGTCGCTAAGACAAGGTTGCCTTTGCTCTTTTGAACGCCAACTATGCGTGAGTTCCGCAGCGCGGCTCTGCGTCGCCTCGAGAGATGGCACCACGCTGCTTGGCGCTTCCTACAGGCACTTCATTTTTTTGTCTCCCTGGTCTCTTTAACTGCGTGTCGTGCCACATTAAGCTGGTTTTCTTCTTCTAGCTCGGCAGCGTCCATTTGGACAGTATGGCGTGGTGCGGTGTGGTGCGGCGTGGCGTGGAGGGGTGTGCCGGTACGAACATGCCCTACATCCGTCTTAAGATTGTGGCTAGTAACATCTCCAACCAATCCGCTTTGCCCGTTGCCACTTCATGCTTACATCTACTCTCGATTAAGGGAGAGCCAGCAATTTCTCGCTCTTGCCTTTGCACATACGTATTTGCACTAGCCTCCTTCACGCGACCCCTCAAATAGAGGCCTGTAAGGTACTTAGAATAAATGAAGAGATAGCTAAATGAATGAATGAGTGAATGAATGAATGAATGAATGAATGAATGAGACATTAAAGCATGAGTAACAAATGAATATTGACAAAGTATCAGAAATCAAATAAACCAAGAAACGCCAGAGCTAGGAGGTGTGAATATGAAGAAAAAATTTAAATGAAGAGTTTAAAGTCTCGAAGCTACAGAGTAGGCAATGAGACACGGCGTATGTCGTATGGACCTCCAGATTATTTATGACCACCTACGGGGCTCGCTAAAGCCCCGTAGGTCTATGAACGTCTATGAACGTCTATGATCGATACTTGAGCCGTTTCCGTACTCCACTTCCTTCTGAAGGCTGACGCTGCGGCGGGAAATCGAGAGTTTTCCTTTGTAGGGTAGAGAATCAATGGCAGAGACGTACCATCACATCTCGTGGGCGTTTTACTAGGAACACGGAGCTCATATGAGAGAAGCGTTCAGCAACTTACGGCGTCGAGATGACGATAACTTTATTAACGCACTATTGGATATGTTGAGGCAAACATATTATTCAAATCATCACGCTTTACTTCCACGACCCTTCTACTGCTAAAGTGGCGCCGGAAAGGAAGGTTCCCACCCTAAATCGCTTACAGAGAGCCACTATTTATTCTTTCTGCAAGGAGAACAAATTATGTTACCAAGTAGAAAAAAGAAGTCAAACCATTCGCAAGCTTTACTTATAAGTGGAACGTTTTTCCCCTTGAACTCACGCTATGCGCGAAAAAATAAAGAGGAAAGACATTTTACGGTTGTGACACTATACCTACCTGTATAAGCAGGAGGCAATGCTGATCACGAACAGCTGAGCGCTCTGCGTCCGGAAGTGTATACGCGACAAAATGGACATTATCGCCAATATCTACTCAACTTCGCAAAGAATACTGCACGGAACATGTAAACGCTAGCTCCAAATGGAACTTTACTGCGCAAGGACATCGGTCGGCTTTCACCCGAGGACTGCTCATAGAGTACTGTAGTAAGTCGCAGCATTCTTCACTCTACTGTAAAAAGCTTTGCTACAACCAAAATGACAAATATCGCGTGCCAAGGTCCTCTAAACCGCACAATAACACATGTTTAACAAGAATGAAACACATACTTGTACACACTGTGCGAGATTGGCGAGATACAGATTGAAGTTGAGTGCCAACCGCAAATGGGATGGGCATCTGTACATTACTAATGTCATTACGCGCACTTATTGTACACAACTCGTTTACATCTGTTCCCACTTTTCGTGATGACGTCGTGACTACCACGTTTCCGCTTTGTCACGCAGGATGCGCCCGCGATGCAAGTTTCTTCTCTTATGGCGATCACCAGCAGCAACACTTGGAGTTCAGACCCATCGAATCGAGTGCACCTCAAGCACGTAGTGAGCTCCCGAACTGTCTGTGCGGTTAGATTGAAAATCAGCATGCACTATAAGTGAGCACAGGTTATTATAGCCTGTGCGCTGGGCGCGTCAACTGTCGACTGAGGTGCACTCAGTGTTATATTTCATTGTGTTCCCCGGTAAACAATTATGTAACCCGATAAACAACTACGCACATCTTTCAAGCTCGACGCAGCATGAAGCTAATGCACCAAACTGCTCATCTAAGCTCAGTTCTACTTTCGAATGTAGTCTATGCTAAACTGCACGCAACTAACGCAGCAAAGCGCGACAAGTGCCTACATTCCTCTATATCCCGCCGGGGTACCAACACCAATGCAACACACTGTTACGCACTCAAGTACAACCTTGAAATATGGCGCCTCGAAGGGAAGAATGACTACGAAGGCAACGATTTATGTTAAGGCCGTGTCAGAGCGTAAAATGAAAGAAAATGAATTTAGCAATAGAAGACACAGACAACAGGAAGCATACGAGTGCCACTTCATTTTCTCCATGTTTATTGCATCGGCGATACTTTCCTGTGACCTCGATACACGCCGCACGGTCCCTCGAGTACCATGCATTCACCCGAGAGCTGCTCGCGACGTACTCTGTCAATGTGCTTTCGCTGCTTGTGCGTGCTCGGTGTTCTTCGGCAACACCGTCGATATATATATATATATATATATATATATATATATATATATATGGAAAATTTCACACTGTGTTTTCGCATGCGTTGCCAGAAGGCTCGAAATCTACCTTTCCTTTTTCAATTTTCTTTGCGCGTTCGTGTTATGTTTCCTTTGGTTATTACAAAAGAGGGGCGATGGATTCTGAGTCGAAGCTCCATTTTCATCCTCCGATTGCGAGGCCGTTGCGAACAAAGACTTCCTTCTGAACCGCTCAATTCGTGAAAGGGATACTTCTTGCACCTCTGTGCTGTTGAAAATAATCCAAAGCGGTTGATAATCCGCTTTGGATTATTTGCGTAGTTTGCCGTGTCCAAGACTGAATAATTATTTTTATGTTTACTAGGTCATACAGCAACAAGAAAAATATAACGACTGTAGTGTTGGGTTTATTACGTTCTTCTATTGCTCTACGTGCCAAGCACACCTTCGAGCTTCCAAGTATAATTTGCTGTTTTCTGTAATATTGAATTGTCGAAGATGCCATATTACACGCGCTTTCATTTGATGCGCTTCGACTGTAAGAAAAAGAAGCCTTGATTTTCCTTTCGCTTGCGCATTTGCAGCGCTACAGCAACCACGAAGAAACAAATGGATGGTACAGTGACTCGGCACACGATTAATCTTTACCGCGGCGAAAACACTTCTACACGTTTCTTCTGGTTAAGAGAAACGCTGTTTTTCTTAACACTATTACAGCGGAATTGTTATGCACTAGGTTTTCGCGGTGTGTGCGCGTAGGCAAAAAAGATGGCGGCCACGCCACTGCTAAAGGAGCTAAAGTGTAAAGGAAAGGACTATCACCGGTTAAGCCCCAGCTGTCTTTATTCGTGAGAAATGTGAAAATGTATTATAATAAACAAATATCGTAGTTCAAAAACAAAACTGGATAAAAAAAACACTGTTTAGCATAGATTGCGGTTTGACGTGACGGGCTCTATAGCCTAATCTCGTCACCTCATCTCAGTTTCCTCCCATCCGTGCAACGGGTAGGTCGCGTACGGTAAGGACTGCGGAAGAACAGCGTGCCTACGAAGAACACCGTCGTGAACAGAAATGAGAATGTGCGCGGCGGCGGCGGGCGGCACATAATACGGAGGAAGCTGGTGCCGCCAACGCCAAGCGTATGCATCTTTGGCTTGGATGCCCCTTACCGACTCCACTCCCACCGTAATTGTGAGTGATTTAAAGATAGACGTGTCTCGGCCAGGCGCAAAAACGGTTCGAGGCGTTTCTCTTGGAAAGGTTCGGCATTACATGTTGCACAAACATAAGCGTGCCCAGGACGCGTCACCGGCCGTGTATATAGAGCTCACGTTGGCCAACAACCTTTCCCGTGTCGCCACAGAGCCGCTGACCGTATATCACAGCGATCATAAAGCGATGGTCACCTTGGTGACCGAATAATAAATCGAAAAAAAAAGCAAACAAAAGATGGTTCAAAATAAAAAAAAACGCATTCAGTATGCAATTTAATAAAACAACAAAAAATCGTGGAAAACTAAATTCGTTGTAGTATATGTATCTTTTATTTTCAATCAACATATTTGAGACGATATATATAGTTCCACCGGTCATCTACCTTCACAGAGTGGACTGGCCCGGAATTTTTTCCCTAAGGGACAACCATTTTCTGACGCATTTCCCCAGACTTAGGTTTGCATCCTATAAAGGCTTCAAGCATCGTGAACAATAATAGAAAAAGTAGAATATGGAATCTGCCTCAGGGTCGAGCTCCGCTAGAGAAAAGAATGTTTGCAATGCAGTAGTACACCACGTTGAATCAAAGACAATATATTTCTCTAACTTTTTTGTTCTCCAAATTATTGGGAGAACTATAATGCTCCAAATGATGCTGCAGTGCAATAATGTGCGATGTACTGGATGCTTTTGTTTGATAGCTGCGAAATGATGGCGCACAATTTAAAGACGGCAAGAAAATTACAACACAAATTTCTAAAGGCAAGCACCAGTGCACGAAAAGCAAATACAAAAAAACCTTCACAAGATCACCTCACACTATAAGGACGGCAGGAGTTTTTTTTTTTCCTTCCTCCCATCAGAAGCTCAACCGAGCTCAGGCAGTCACATTAAGAATGATTAAAACTAAATCTTATCCCACGCCTTTTGTGCTTAACAACATTGATCAGGATTTTCCCGCGGAATGTAAAATTTGTGGACACGCTCCGTGTTTATTTGATCACATGCTCTGGCTGTGCCCCAACCAAAGGGCTTCGCATCTCAACATTGAGGAGGTCTGGAGTCGGCGCATATCCAGCGAAGTCCTCCAAGATCAACTCCTGGCCGTCCGGGGAGCTCACGATATCGGGAAAGCCTTCGGCCTACCGGTGCCTACGTGGGCGGAGCCACCGACTTAGCCTGGAGGCTTTCGCCCTCGGGCCCTAGTTTCTCTGGACCGAAATAATGTTCCTGTCATGCCATGCCATGTTGTCAATTCTACACATAGCTGTCTCCTGCGGATTTCTCGCTTTGCTCTTTGTTTAAGGTGAAGTATGGTGTCACCAGACTTGGTTTATGTCATCGTGCAAGAAGCATCAGCCATAATTGGTACCGATATATATTTGGAATGTAGCGAAGCCGTTATAAAAACGGTGTATTGTAAACGTCAATGTATTTCCGCGCCAATTGCAGCACCATGACCTAGAAATTGGTGATATTTGATGATTCCTAGTTTAGGAACCGTTCCGACACCGTGCTTCGACTGCATGTTGCCGTATGTGTGCAAAATTATCAAGATAGTTAAGTAGTCATATGCGGAAATAAACCCTCATCTAACTCGTTCATTTCTATGTAGGACACTCCAATGAATCTGTGCAAGTAAAAAAAAATGTAATTTGTACAAAAGTCACGATTTAAATAAATGAATAACGTGGGACAACCTTATTCATAGACCTATCGTTACATGCAAATACCAATCGTACGATGTGCTACAGTAAATGCCTAAATGTCAAATTTTGCGTGTTATAGGTGGCTTTATTTTAGTGTATATGGCGAAATAGCAACAACAGGGACTAAAAAGTAATGCCCGTGGTAAACGGCGGTTCCCGTAGCACTACGGCTGAGAAGCCCTATGAAGCCCGGTATAAAGAAGTACGAGACGACATGTTTGACGTAGATAAATCAATGTCCTCAGAATTTCGTCTGCAGTCCACTATTCATGGTGCGACAGCTCCACTCACTTTAACCAAGCTAATTCCCAGTTAGACAGATGACGTCTGTTCCTACGCAAATCATAACCTTCACCCGCAGATGTGAGGAAGATAAGAACGATGAGCTCTATTTTGAAGCGTATACGGACTTCGGAACATCTATTTATGCATTCTGTAGCACCGCTCGCCGATTGTGTGGTGGTGAAGTAATGTGATGTCTGCTACTGGCAACTTTATTCCATTACGCACCCTTTGGGTACGTAGTGGAACGGCATCAGAAGACACTTGAGAGGTGCCTTCGAGTCCCAAAAGATGGGTCATGACAGTGAATAACGAACTCAAGGTGGTTCACAGATGCACGGTTGACTGCGAGTTCTGCACTGGTTGTTGACGTCAGGTGACATGCCTTGAAATTTATGATGATCATGAATTTCGTTGGAACTACTGTAGTGCACCAGCTGAGTTGTTGCAGGAAATTGAGCCGGCCAAGTAAACAATTAAGAGTTCGCGGTGTTTTTCAAGCAGTAATAGAGGTACTGTATGCTGAAGGACGAAAAGAGAAATTGCATCTCCTAAATTTTTAAAGCCAGGATTGCTGAGAAGGGCATGGAGTGGGTGAAGGCACCACAGCAGTAGAGATGGTCAGGCTGCGATTGTGAAGCTCGAAGGTAAAGCTCCAGGGTGGGCAGAGATACTACCACCAGTTGCTAAACGTAGACTTATCATTCATCAGCGGTTACCGGGCCAATGTATATTGCTGGAAATGACTGCGAGAATGACTCTGGCAGTTATGCCTGCCCACGGCAATTTCCACTGTGTAGCAATAACACTAACGAGAACAGATGAGTCTACAAGGCTTCGCTCGCTCGCGCGCAAGCTTACACTGACACTGCAGAGCTCGAGCGAATTGACCAACACGGGCCTCCAGTTTGCATCGACGTCCGAAACTCTTGTCTTCCAGAGGTAACCCCAAGAGCTGAACAAACTGTTCTGCGCAACCGGCGGCTCTGTGCGACGTTCAAAAATGCCTATTCTTTCCGCATCGAATTGGGTGACAGCTCCGCTCCGGAGAACTGCGACTGCGAGGAGGCGGCCAGTCATCTTCTCTGTGACTTCCTTCCTCGTCGAAAAGCTACCTGCCTTGTGGGTAGAAAAGCGCTCCCGACTGTGTTTGGAAAAACAGGAGGGGTATTCTGTAAGAGTCCACATAGTGGACTGTCCATTTCGGCCGCTGCTGATGTGCTGATTGGATGGAGCTGTGCGAGCGAGGCGGACGCGAGCGGCCCCAGCCAATCAACGGCGGTTGAAATGGCCAGTACACTAGGTGGACTTTTCAAGAATATCCCCCCCCCCCTACACAAGCGCCCCTCACGCCGGGGAAAATACTCGTACAGTAAGTACACTGGCACACAGTGAGTTCAACGCAGAAGACTTGAAGCGCGTTGCCCCGTCACTTGGGTACATTCCAACTATGTTAGAGGTTCTATGAGTTGTAGCATGCTGGATAGTGTTTGTAGGAGTAAGTTTATTTTATAATAATAATAATATTTTTATTTTCATGTCTCCTGCTTCTTCCTGTCCCTCTACAAACTCTTTACGCATTTCTCCAGCACATGCTAGCACGCCAGTGTTTACATTGGCTAAGCTGCCTGACGTATCTCCTTCTTTTTCATTTTTTTCACTTTCGGCTACGATTTTCTCACGTTTCAAGCATTGTAGCACTAGACTCGCTAATGATAGCTTATCTAAAAGTGTAACATATTAACGTGCACGTTCAGTGATAATTGATTGATTACATCAATCAATCAATCAATATTTATTTATTTTTGACGAAATCAAATACAAGATGGGGGTATAAGTAAACATTCGTAGGTCACGAAGTAACAACTGTCGGGGGGACCTCCTAACAAGAGATGAAAAGGGGATAGTAGGATCGTGGCAAACAGTGAGTCGTCATAGATTATACAATTTCTACATCATCATCGGAAATAAACGGTAAGCGAGAAAAAAAATCTAATAAAAATATCACACGTATATTCACACAGTTAAAAAGAACAAAAATAATTGAAGAAATCTTAAAAATAACATAGAACAATTAAAACGAGGATAAATGGCACGTAAAGCTAGCAGCAAGGAGAAGTATCAATTACAGGCAAAATTCAGTAAGTCGGTAATTGAACAGTACATTGCGTAATGGTAAAGTGAACAAAATCTAATTCATTCTAGGTTCGTAAAATCATACAACGCGTCAGATAAAGTGTTGATGAAATGCTCGTTCGTTCTACGCTTGAATGATGATAATCTAGATGTCTTCATATCAGATGGTATTGAATTCCCCACAGAAATGCCTGAAAACGCGACGGTAAATTTCCCATAATTAGTTCTTGCTTTTGGAAGGAGAAGATTGAGTTGTGCTGAAAATCTTGTGTTGTTATAATTGATGAGGCTGGAGCGAGTAAAACCTGGAATATTAAACTCGGTATTTATAAAACGAAACATAAGTAGTGACAGCTTATGATTGAATAACATGCGTAAAGGTAAAACATTTAGGAAACATAATATGGGAACAGCCCGCGGGAGATGTATGCGATTGGAATGCAATTAATCGTAATGCCTGCTTTTGCAAAACTTCTAGCTGATGAAGATGTGTGGCGTATGTATTACCCCGAGATGACAGGCAGTATCAACCTTAACATCAAAAGGCAACGCTATAGACCACACGGAGGCTACGGAGGGTTCTGTAGCTGGAGGGCTTCGAGGTAACCTTGACCACCTGGGGTACTCTAACGTGTACCGAAATCCAAGTGCACAAGAGTTTTCAAATCCGCCTCCATCGGGAAAACTAGGTAGTATTTCTTGTGATGCTCTTATGGCAATTCAACTTTCCTGGTGAAATATTACCCGAGTTTGAAGTGTTTTCTTTTTCCTTTCGTGTAGCTTCGAATTCACTGAACAAATTCATTGATCATAAAACGGCTGCCTTCACATTCGGAATTGTTAATTCCAACAAAATATTGCCAGCCAGAAGGAAAACAAGCTATTTCAGAAGTATGAACCAAATGAAGTGAACAGATAATGATGCTCAGAAAACCATAGTTGAAATTAAAGGCAGTTTTTTTTTTAATAAAGATGCGTAGATAATACGAAAAGGCAAATGAAGCTACACTAGGAAACGACTTCCTGCTCCGATTTCATACTTTACGAGTTGGTGTTTTACCAAAGAAAACCTTTATTTCAACTCCGCTTTCCGTGACTTCATTGTCTGTAGGCTTCGTTGACTTACTGCAACTACGAAAACTGGAGCCCCTTGGTAGTTTTTATTTTTTTTTATTTGTAACAAATGATAGCACTAAACAAAACACAAAAGCTAGTAAAATAATAACAAGAGCTAGTAAAATGGTCTAGAACCGCTCAAATCAAATAACGTGTTGCTTCTCGTTTTAATGTTCTTATCCTTTGCACAGGCATTCTACTGATCGTCTCAAACCCAGCAATTTTTCATTCATCGCAAGTCGCCTTAAGTGATGTCCTTCCTTTATACGATTAGGCACAGAAAGAAAAACAACGTGCGTGAGGAAACGTAAGCCGAATATTACTGTTGAGAAACCTTACCCTCCCCCCATTCAGCTTCCCCTACCACCTCTTCTGAACAAACACACATCCCCCATCCCCGCGCTCGTCTGGAATATAAGGGAACGTTTTCCGATACAGGAGCCCTAATCCCGAAGAATAACCCCTGCAGCTTCCCGTTCAAAGAGTTGTAGTGCGCAAACGCTACGGGTGAACTACAGTTCATGCCGAGAATAGACAGTGGGCAGAAAGGCCGTGCGAAATCCCGGCTTAATCTCCGCTCGTCGATGGTTCTGCGAACAGCGCGGTGTCGACGTAATAAGATTTCATTGGCACTCAGGTTTTAAGCATGTGCTTGGTTTAAAATTATTCAGAAAAGCTGCGTCAACGCAAGATACTTTTTTTTTCTCGCAGTTAAGGCAGCAGAGCTGCATTACGCGGTAGAAGCTCGCTCTTCCCAAACTAAAAATTTTCCATAAATCTTCCGCTAATCTGAGGGAGCAGATATGTGCTTATTGACGATTTATTCTTTCGCTTTAAGTTCACGTCGTTGTATAGCTATACCCGCCGATTTTTCGCAGTCGAGGGCCAGGAAAAGCTCTCGTGGAGAGGTGTGAACCGCTAGAGGGCTACTGAATCAATCAATGCGCTTAACTTTACAATCGGGAGATTTTAATCCCACCTCATTCGTTATCAGTGCTGTTATAAAAAGAACTTAGGAAAATATGCAGGAATTTAATGGTGGAGTCGGGAGCGCAGTTTATGGATGAAGGGTACACATTAGATATGAGTTGCGTGTTTGAGCTGTCTTATTGCGATCATAGGTATAGGGACATTCTAGCGCGTTCACGCTGCCGCCGTCACCTCCGTCGTGCTGTTTCAGTATCCATGGCGCATGTGCGGCCTGCGCGAGGAGGGTTACTGCCGATGTACGCTCGAGCCACCCACCACCGCAAGCCGCACGCGTGCGGTCGTGCGAAAAACACCACATGTCGACACATGTCTGCACAATACCGCATGTCCGAAAATCCCACACAGTGTAAACCCCGCACAGTGTAAACCGACATTTCTGCACAAGTGTTCGACACGTACAATTTTTCGCACGACCGCACGCGTGCGGCTTGCGGCGCCGAGCGGCTTGAGCGTAAATTGGCCATTAGCAGGTGTGCATGGGCTGACCTCGATAACAGCGCGGCTGTTCAAGGTAGCGACAGCCTTTGAGTAGTCAGGCTCCACTCGGGCGTCATTGTACACGGCGGCGCAGCAGCGGCTGGTCACAACTGTGTTTCTTTTTGCCGTCTCATTATGATGCCAATTAACTGGCCGAAATCGCAAGAACACGTCGAAGAGCGACTCTGTTAAGCGTGCTAGTGAATACACAACAACATGGTAGGCTGCCGCGTCCCTTATTGTCTGGGACTGACGGGAAAAAGGGCCAGATTGTTGCGCATTCCGCAAGACCCAGAGCGGAGATAGGTGCGGGAAGTCCAGGTGAAGCGGGATCACAGGAAAGCGGCTGACCCGTCTGAAATATGGGATGTAAAAAGAGAAAAAAAAATTTTGTTTTGACGTTTCGTGAAACCCGTTATACTTTTCTTTGTTAGGCAGTCTAAGCTTAGTGTCACGGCCAGCTCCGCTCACTTCCTTGTGCGCTCAGGCAACGCGGAGCAGTCAGGGCGTTTTGCTTGTATTCAAGACCGCCTCCGCCAGAGACGAGAGCGGCACGCCCGTCAGCTTGGCTGGGCCACCGCCAAAGATGCTGACGCACTGTGAAGCCGATGCCTGGAGCCGCGGCCGCTGCCTTCGCCACGATTCGCGAGCACGTTTCTATCGCGCGAGGCGCGGTTGCGAGCCCTGCAACACGGCAGTGCATGAGCGCGGTCGCGTGGTTTTATTTCATATTTCGGAGGCTTTCTTTAAACGGCGGGAAAAAAATCATCACACCGGTTGTATACGTTGCCGCCAAACGTGGGAGCTGTTTTCGAAGGCCCTTTACAACGTAACGAAACGCGCTTCGCCCTAAAGTGAAGATTGAAAAAATTGCATAACTGAGTTTCGGTAATTAACGAACTAAGCGCTATATAAAAATACCCTAATGAGCGTCACATCAAGACAAACCATATGACCTTGGTTTCATTCAGTTGTGGTTAACACCTTTTTTTTTAATCCTTGGTTAATGTTACGTTAAACATCCTGTATATACATGGTGTTTCTAGGAAGGCATTAAGGGATATTTAAAAATAGCTCTTTTGAAATAAAAGGAAGGTTTCTCTTCGACGTTCCGTAGTTCCGCTGGTAATTGTACATATCCAGATCCAAAAATTGGTATTTCTTGTATGGACAACTCGCTTCAATTTCCCCATTACGATGAGCTCGCTGACACTAAAGTATAAAAGTTAATGAATGTTCGTAATGAGCGACTAATTACCCCACTTAACCTGTCACCCCATGGTCGCCACTAATGAAGGCATGTTTCAGGACGAACCGCCCTTTTATTTCAAAACGTCGATTCTTTAAACTTACCTAAAGTCCCTGGAGAAACAGCCTTTATATAAGCCCATCGAGTACCTATTTCGTCGTATTCTTCAATTCAGTGCACTCATTCTTGACAAAAGATGCCGCGAATCAGATATTCAGATCATGATGCGATCCTCGCTGCCTTATGTCTGCAAGCATTGTGTGTCACCCATTGACAGGCCACGTGCCGTGCCAGACTGAATTCCTGCATGACCTTCGCAAAGATCTGCCCACCCACCCACTAGGGCAATTATTCTCAGAAGAACGCCTCCGACCGGCGTCTCTCGTTAGCCGCATCGATCGCTTTTCAGAGGCCCGGCACAATACAATACGGTTCGACAGTGAGCGTGGGTTTTAATGATGAAAGGGTTCGAAGACGAGTGCACGTACGTTCCTTTGACCGCGGAGGGCCCTTCCCACTTTTAATGGCGTCCTTTCGTCCTCCAAGGGCACACGCGGCTGTCGCATGAGCGAGCACGACGGCGCTGGCGAGACGTCCATTAGCGCGTTGTCGTTTGAGAACGTTCGAATCTTGTGTTTTCGTAATGTAAAGAGTGCGACGTCCGAAGACGATCCGCGTCGCGTGGAGTTACGCGCACGTCAGAAGAGAAGCCTGTAATTAGCGTCAATCACGATTTCAGCTGAGAAATAATACTCCCACTGGCCGTCGCCTGTGTTGTTTTGTGTTTTTGTACGTTCATGAGTGCGGCTCGCGTAGCGCAACATTCAATTACGCCCACGCGATATTAAACATTCTCATTTTACGTCCTCATTCTGGCGACCGTCTATAAACACGAAATACCCTGCGCCTGACTTCATGCGTGTTATTTCAAATAGAAGGGAGTACGGACGACGAAGTGTCCTGTGTGGAACGCTGCCTTTTTGTCTCTGAGAATTTAAAGCTCCTTTGTGGGAGACGCCACTCCCTTAACTACGGCGATGGACGTGGAGTCGCCTGGAGAGGTTCCTGGTCCCTCTAAGTCAACAGCGACCGCACCGAGAAAGCGGTCTAGTCGCCCGAGTGACACCTACAGCGAGGACACTGTGATCTACTCAGGGACCAGTGATGAAACCTCGGATGACAGCGACTTCGTGCCCGTAGCGAAGCACAAAGCAAAGAGAAGGCTCGTCAGGACGTCTCCTTCCACAAGTAAGGCAACTGTGATCCCGACGCGAAAGCCATCAGACCTCACCATTTTATATGTGCCTGTGGCTGCTAGCGACAATCTGAACCGGATCAACCGCCAAGCCACATCTGTATCGCTCGAGGCACTTGTTCCGGGTCAGATCAAAGATATAAGGATCAACGGCCCTAAGAACATTCTCGCTATAGATGTCACAAACCGCAGCGCGCTAGACATTCTGAGCAACGTTAAGATGCTGGATAGCATCAACGTACGCTGCTATAAACAAGACCATCATGACTCTACGGCCGGCGTTGTGTATGACGTAGATAATTCCATAAGCGATGCTGACCTGCATATACTCATCAAGCCGGCGACAGAGGGAATTGCCATATTGCAAGCCCGCCGCCTGGGAAACTCGCAGTGTGTCAAGTTAACTTTCAAAGGAGACAGCCTACCGTCCCACGTCAAGGTCGGCCACTTCCGACACATTGTACGGCCTTTTGTGCCAAAGCCGCTTCAGTGCAGGAAGTGTCAAAGGATAGGGCACGTTAGTGCGGTTTGCACAAACGCTGCCGTATGCTCACGGTGCTCTGAGTCGCACAGCTCCGACGCCTGTCGTGCAGAAAACCAAAAGTGCGCAAATTGTCAGGGCTCTCACGATGCAACTTCGAAGAATTGCCCGCATGTGAAAAATGAGGCGAAAGTCTTGAGGCAAATGGTCAGGGATGGTTCCTCGCACAGGGAGGCTGCCGCTAAGGTGCGACATCGACGTACACGTCGCCGGAGATCTAGGAAACCCACTGCTATTGCTAAGGATGCACCGCGTCCACTGACAATCCAGCAACTTCTGCATACAACTAGCAATAGCAGCAATGAGATTCCTCAGCAGAATGTCTCCCATATCATTGCCTCAAGCGAGGAGTGGCCGCCATTGCCACGGCTAGATCCAACAGCGGAGCGACAAGATGTAGCACGCTCGCCGAATCATGCTTCACCTTCTGGCAGCAACCAAGACAACGACAAACAAGTTGTCACCATGATAAGGGCCCTTATGAACACGCTACGAGCACTGCTGACCGCCATACACACTCCGGCGGCTCGAGGCGCACTTCAAATACTGGATGCCCTGTATCCGGTACTGTCCGGTCTTGAGAAGCACCATGGCTGCTCCTCTGCATTCGTTCCTTAAAGAGGTCAAGGAAGCGTCTATCTTCCAATTGAATGTCAGAGGCATTAAATCGCGTATTTCGGACTTTCGTCCGTTTGTTTTTAAGAACAAATTTCCAATCATCGTCATTTGTGAACCCAGCGTTGAGAGCGCCATCCGCCTATCAGGATATGAAGCTTTCATGTCTGCCACCTGTACCGACTGCAGCAAAGTCATCGTTTATATCAGATGCGATTTCACATATGTTTTACACCCAGTGGCACCTGATGACGACAATCAGTATGTGTGTTTGACTATAAAATGCAAGAACGTCGCACTCACGCTCATAGGTGCCTACATTTCACCTAATAGTCGATTTGACAACGCACGACTAGGTGCAATTTTAACAGTGACACCTGGACCATGGGTTATTACCGGCGACTTCAATGCGCATCATCCGCTATGGGGAAGCTTAAAGATGGACTGTCGAGGCAGACGTGTACTATCCTTCGCGTCGGACCATGAGCTCTGCTGCCTATATGATGGCAGTCCCACTTTTCTGCGGGGATTGACATACAGCAGCTGCCTGGACTTGACATTTGTTTCAAGATGCCTCAGTGCCAGTGTGAAATGGTTCACGGACAACGAAACGCATGGTAGTGACCACGTTCCAACATATGTCAAAATCGACGGCATACGCAAGTCACACTCTACTACAGTTCATCACATCGACTGGCCTAAATACACATTGCTCATGGAGAAGAATTGCCAAGAGATCCAGGACTGTCTGCCTGGCAACATCGAGAAGCTAATTAACGCTGCTGCTCAAGAAGCCACAAGATCTTTCAGGCCTATTCCTAAATTTTCTGAATTCGAAGCAGAATTGGAGCGGCTTCGAGCAATCCGCCGTCGCGCGGAAAGAAGGTACAGGCGCACCAAGTCCATCTACGACCTAAGGGAGGCGAGACGCATACAGAAGAAGATCCAGCGTCGGATCAACTCCCTGCAGTCTCTAAGATGGAAGACCTTCTGTGATACCCTTGATCCACGTAAACCCCTGTCACATATATGGAGAACAGTGCGTGGTCTTCGAACATCACCGCAACAACGCCACCCCTTCAAATGCCTGGCTCTCTACCAAGGTCGCAGAGAGATCGACGTAGCGGAGGACTTCTGTTTCAAAGTTGCTGGTTTACCGCCATCGTTCGCTATACGTGATCCCCGTGATGTTCCAATCTCGCGGGATTCTCGTATGGACAATCTGTTTTCCATCGAGGAGTTGCAGGCGGCGTTGGCAGCGTGCAGACGTTCCTCATCGCCTGGGCCTGACGGGGTGACATACGCAGCTCTTGGAAACCTCGGTCACACAGCCCGGCATGCACTTCTAGACGTGTACAATAATTCATGGCGTGATGGAGAAGTTCCAGCTGCTTGGAAGTCCAGCCGCCTTGTGCCTTTGCTCAAGCCAGGTAAATCACCCCTAGATGTGGCGTCTTATCGTCCTATTGCTCTGGCCAGTTGTCTAGGAAAGGTGATGGAGAGGATGGTGCTGACGCGTCTAGAGTGGTATCTAGAACACTACCGGTTATATCCTGACGCTATGGCAGGCTTTCGACGCGGACGCTCGTCTATAGACAAAGTTATAGATCTTGTCTCGTCTGTTCAGCAGGAAAAAAGCCTCAGGAGACTGTCAGCGGCGATGTTCCTGGATGTCAAAGGCGCATATGACAACGTAACCCATCAAGCCATCCTGGACGCCTTGGGTGAGGTCGGCCTAGGCGGCCTTGTTTTTCGGTGGATATCCAGCTTCTTGAAGGACAGGTCATTCTTTGTGCAAACAGAGGACGGTGCGTCATCACAACGCAACACCTACCGAGGCGTACCACAAGGCGGAGTTTTGAGCCCCACTCTATTTAACCTGGTGCTCATCGACCTGGTCCATACCCTTCCGGAATCCGTCCATGTGTCGATCTATGCAGACGATATATGCCTTTGGTCATCAGGAGCGACGCGTTCTCAGGTGCGCGCCAGACTTCAAAAAGCGGCCACACTAACATCAGGTTATCTTCGAGCACGAGGTCTGGAGCTGTCCTGCGAGAAGTGCTCTATAGTCGCTTTCACGCGTAAAGCAATGAAACCGTACGTTATCAGAATTAATGGACAGCCAATTGCCTACGAGAAGACGCACCGGTTTCTAGGAGTGATAATAGATCGCGACCTTTCCTGGAGTCCTCATATATCCTACCTAAAAAGGAAATTAGTCATGATAACCCACGTGCTCAGATTTCTTGCGGGAAAGTCATGGGGTGCGTCTGTGAGTGCGATGCTCCAACTCTATAACCCACTGTTCCTCGGTCTCCTGCGCTATAGCTTACCTGTACTGGGTGGGACCGGCAAGACCAACCTCCGTGCCCTCCAATCTGTACAAGCGCAAGCTCTGCGAATTTGCCTTGGTCTTCCCAGATGTGCGTCCACGGCAGCAACAATAGCCATCGCGCATGACCACCCCATCAACACGTATCTTCAAGTCGACACTTTAAGGATGCATATCAGGCACTTCGCCCGCCTTCCATCGCATCATCTCGCCTCCCTTCCTGCCGCTCGACCTCGTTCAGCGTTTAGCAAGATTATTGCCGCCAACCATGGAATTTTACCGTCAAACTTCACGCCTGCAGCACGACCACCTCAACCGCTGTGGTACCTCCATCCACTCCAGGCTCTTCTTGCTATTCCTGGTATCAAAAGGAAAACGGAGATGTCCACTTTCGCCCTCAAACAAACCGTGCTTTCAGTGCTACATGAACAGCACAGAGGACGCATCCATGTTTACACAGACGGTTCTGTATCCTCTAATAGTTCAGCTGGAGCAGTGGTGATTCCCGCAGAGTGCGTCGCCCTCAAGTTCAAGACATCTCACATTACGTCATCGATGGCTGCAGAACTCGCAGCTATCCGTGCTGCTCTGGAGTTTATAGTTCACAAATCATCACATTCATGGTCCATCTTATGTGACTCAAAGGCAGCTCTTCAGTGTCTGATGTCTCCTTTCAACCATGGACCAAATGAGCACCTAGTCGCAGACATCCGACTGCTCCACCATCACGCAATCAACAAGGGACACAACATCATCTACCAGTGGATACCGGGACACTGTGGAATTTTAGGAAATGACAGTGCGGATGACGCTGCCCGGTCGGCTCATGATGGTGCCCAGATTATACCCATACCGCTGTCAAGAACAGATGCAGCCACAAGTCTTCGCTCCCTCGCCCGCGAGCTTACGCAGAATCTGTGGAACACCAGTGATTTCACGAACGCACGTCTCCACAAATTGGATCCACGTCTGCAACTCCGCCTACCACCAGGGTTGCCACGAGCGGAAGCAACACTTCTGTGCCGCCTGTGGCTCGGCGTGGCATTCATTCATTCCGCATTTGCATGGCCGACAGCCCTACTTGTGACACCTGCGGCTGCGAGGAGACGATTCAACACCTCCTATGTGACTGTCCCCGTTACGCCGTGCGAAGATAAGTGCTCGTGACCGCTCTCGCGAAACTGGACAATCGCCCCTTTACAGAGGAAAAAGCTCTAGGACATTGGTCCAGACGGGCTTCGGCACTCAAGGCCTTAAGGGCTTTGTTGAAGTTTTTAAGGAACTGCGAATTGTGCGACCGCCTTTGAACGTTGTAGCGCGTAGTTTCGTGTTACTGTGTGAATTTTCTCTTTCTTTTCCATTTTTTTCCCTCTTCTTCTTTCTCCTTTTATTCCCTTTACCCCTTTCCCCAGCACAGGGTAGCCAGCCGGTACTTACACTGGCTAACCTCCCTGTCTTTCCTCTCCTTTGTCTCCTCCTCCTTCAAATAGAAGTATACCTCTATACAGCTACGGAGGGCGTTTATAGTTATCTCATTTCCGATGTGTTTTTTGGTAGCCTTGCCCCTCGCGTTGTCCTGCAACAAAAGTCGCCGGTCCTTCTTGGAGGTTTGCACACTGCGCGCATGGTGCCTTCCTGATGAAAAAAATCCAGCACGTAGATAACGTCTCCGCAAGGAAGCTATCCTGAGAGCACTGTTTGGGAACGAGAAAGATTGAGCAAATTACGGCGATCATATACGTGGCATGAAATTGCGCTTCAGTGACTGTAACGTATGTTGTAGACTGAGCGAAAGAAAGAGTTGTGGCTGAATCTGTTCTCTTCAAGCACTCGTAGGCTCCTAATTCCGAAATTCACGTTGGTGTTTAGCTGCGGAATGCGTCATTAAACTGGCAACGATTTTTAAAGAAATGCCCTATAGTAAAACTTTCAGGAGTGGTTTAGTAGCTAGCGGTGTTTGTATCGCCATAAGAAACTTGCGGGTGACCGAAAAGCTCAGAACGTACAAATATTGGACGGCTGTCACCTAGCCACTGATCATACTATTTCTTAGTCTTTTTTGGGGGGAGGGAGGCAGTTTTACTGTAGAATTTTTTTTTCGTTGCAGCAGTTCCCGTATTTGTTTCATGATACTAACTCGCCTAAGCGTTCAAGCAAAAGTAGTGACCGAGTAATGGACGTCCGCTAACGATCAGAATATTCCATAATGCGACTTCTGGCCAAATATTATCTCCGCCTACCTATATATCCTCCCCAGTGCAATTATGCGCGTAGGTAGCGCTCTTCTTTTGCACCAGCGTTCCGGTATTGATCGCCTTCTGAGACGAGTTAGAATACAGCATGTTCGCTAATGCGCGCAGGTTTAAGGATGAAACGGCAATGTCGTAAAGCCGTTCCTCTTTACGAGGACGAGCTTTTGTGGTTGAAGCACTCGGACGTACGCCGGCGTAATGGAGGCACCACAGCGCGTACGGAATTTCTCTGAGCAGGGCGGCAATAAAGCCGCGAAAGCGGAACACGTGCCAGCTGCCTTTAGTTCTGTGCACCGTAGTTTAGAATGCGCCCTTATCGTCCATGGGAAACTGCGAAACCTTCTGATCCATCTTATAACAAGGCATGTCCTTCTTTATGCTGAACGCCTTCGATCTCATCGAGAGCCAACGAATAGGCGCTTTCGCTAATGCAGTATATTCATCGCACACGAAATATTGCAGGGCGTGGAACTCAAACATTTCCTACGACCAGAAAGCTTCACCTTGTCCGTGTAAGTATCGCAATTTGCGGAATAGTGGGAACATCGACGTTAATAGCAGTGACTGTGGCGCAACCTGGTGAAGACAAGTTCAATTTCCTACGTTGCAAAGCTACTATTACAATAACGGGTGGTTTAGTGCTGCAGACTTGCAGGTATAAACGCATGTGCTAGTGCTTGTGTAAGGACGTCGGCAAAGTCACTGTAACGAATGTGCCTTTTATTTTCTTTCCACGAGAATAAAATGCCGCAATCTAAACAGCTGCGAGCCGTTGTTACGATCGATATTGCTGCTGTCCACATTGACTCTGTTCCGCAATAAAGCCAAGTGGAACATACATAGAGACCGTTTTATAGGCAAGGAGGAACTTAGCCTCGAAGCAGCTCACCTCGCAACGCTGCTGCTCGCACTGGCGTGTGCGGATTGCTTTTTCTCCCAAAAGTAGCAGCAGCTTTGAACGAAATAAAGGTGTCTTTGCTTGTTCCGTTACGAGTTCGTCTGTGATTGCTGCAATGTCTTATGCCTACAAGCACAGGCGCTAACACTGTGCTGTATTCGGCTCCGAAATTGACTTTCGGAAGCGAATGTGAAATGCATCTTCCGCCGCGGCGGCTACGTTGTCTCTGCCGCTCGGAGCAGACAGGCGTCGGCTTTCGATTGCCAGCGTAAACAGAAAGGGCTTGACGCCATCAGCTTCCCCGCGTGCATTTTCAAAGGGTTTTGTTTACAGGGAACGCGCGAAATCGGCATCCGTGATCAAACTGGGATGTGAACCAAAGCTGCGTATTCGAGCCGGTGAACTAGTCCCAATGAATGAAGTCAGCTATTCCTTATATGAAAGTTATTCTGCTCAAATGTGCTCGAAGATTATCCTGCTTGGCAACCGACGTTCTGGTGGAGGTTGACCGGCAGGCAGTGTAGTAACAGTACGTGCCAACGAAGAACATGAAGGAGTATTCTTTTTCGGTCTATAACCAAAACCAGGCTTACCTTGTGTCGACCACCCCAAGTTCACACGGAATGTCCCGCGATTCTCAATCGCGTTGGCAAGCTGCCTGGCCGACTCCGGGCATCGCGCACTGTATTGCTTCAGGAGAAGAAGGCTTAGTTGATTTTTCAGCTCTGTCGAGTCGGCGAGCTACCCTCGCACAGGTAATGCTCGAGATAAGAGTGCATATATTCTTCCAAACAGCACGCGTGCGCCTGGTGGATCGCGGCATCTCATCGCAGCCACTGTCAACGGGTCGTGTTATCAAGTACTCCATTTGAACCGCCCTTCGAGTCGAGTTCTATTACATTTTCTTTTTTTTTTTTGCTTTGTAAAGCTTGATGCCCGAGTGCCACGTATATAATGCTTAGAGAATCGCACTTCAAAAATTTCAGAACCAAAGCTAGAAAAAACGTGTTTCCTCAGAGCTTCGCTAGTTGCCTCGATTGGGATGTTGGCTCGTGTGGCACACCGGATGACACACAGAGACTCTTCTCATTGTTTTCGCCTGAATGATGCGTTCAAGGATAGACATACAATAATAACACTTTTGACATATGTTACGGATATTAAATGTTCAGACTTGACTCGCCTCCTATTTCGGTCCGGGGAAGAACAGTTGTCAACGCCTCTAGGCCCGTCACCTTTCGATTTTGCGGCTACATCGAAGCTCAAAGATTGGTAATCACCATGCTAAGAAAGTTTCCCAATCGCAAAACATTGTTAAGACCTCTTGGGAAAACGCGAAAACTTGCCACTTGTCGTCAACAGCACGTTCATTGTGTGCCGGACGATAGGCTGCGCTATATGTGATCGCAAAATGATGGCACCCTCGATAAAACGGTCTACATCATAATCATCATCATCATCATCATCAGCCTGGTTACGCCCCCTGCAGGGCAAAGGCCTCTCCCATACTTCTCCAACAACCCCGGTCATGTACTAATTGTGGCCATGCCGTCCCTGCAAACTTCTTAATCTCATCCGCCCACCTAACTTTCTGCCGCCCCCTGCTACGCTTCCCTTCCCTTGGGATCCAGTCCGTAACCCTTAATGACCATCGGTTATCTTCCCTCCTCATTAC
This sequence comes from Dermacentor variabilis, assembly GCF_050947875.1. Lineage (NCBI taxonomy): Eukaryota > Metazoa > Arthropoda > Arachnida > Ixodida > Ixodidae > Dermacentor > Dermacentor variabilis. Next base: position 119,078,772 of record NC_134574.1, on the reverse strand, counting down.
ATGTCCTGCCCATGCCCATTTCTTTTTCTTGATTTCAACTAAGATGTCAGTAACTCGCGTTTGTTCCCTCACCCAATCTGCTCTTTTCTTATCCCTTAACGTTACACCTATCATTCTTCTTTCCATAGCTCGTTGTGTCGTCCTCAATTTGAGTAGAACCCTTTTAGTAAGTCTCCAGGTTTCTGCCCCGTAGGTGAGTACTGGTAAGACACAGCTATTATATACTTTTCTCTTGAGGGATAATGGCAACCTGCTGTTCATGATTTGGGAATGCCTGCCAAACGCACCCCAGCCCATTCTTATTCTTATGATTATTTCCGTCTCATGATCCGGATCCGCCGTCACTACCCGCCCTAAGTAGATGTATTCCCTTACGACTTCCAGTGCCTCGCTGCCTATTGTAAATTGCTGTTCTCTACCGAGACTGTTAAGCATTACTTTAGTTTTCTGCAGATTAATTTTTAGACCCACTCTTCTGCTTTGCCTCTCCAGGTCAGTGAGCATGCATTGCAATTGGTCCCCTGAGTTACTAAGCAAGGCAATATCATCAGCGAATCGCAAGTTACTAAGGTATTCTCCATTAACTTTTATCCCCAATTCTTCCCAATCCAGGTCTCTGAATACCTCCTGTAAACACGCTGTGAATAGCATTGGAGATATCGTATCTCCCTGCCTGACGCCTTTCTTTATTGGGATTTTGTTGCTTGCTTTATGGAGGACTACGGTGGCTGTGGAGCCGCTATAGATATCTTCCAGTATTTTTACATATGGCTCGTCTACACCCTGATTCCGTAATGCCTCCATGACTGCTGAGGTTTCGACTGAATCAAACGCTTTCTCGTAATCAATGAAAGCTATATATAAGGGTTGGTTATATTGTGCACATTTCTCTATCACTTGATTGATAGTGTGAATATGGTCTATTGTTGGGTAGCCTTTACGGAATCCTGTCTGGTCCTTTGGTTGACAGAAGTCTAAGGTGTTCCTGATTCTATTTGCAATTACCTTAGTAAATACTTTGTAGGCAACGGACAGTAAGCTGATCGGTCTATAATTTTTCAAGTCTTTGGCGTCCCCTTTCTTATGGATTAGGATTATGTTAGCGTTCTTCCAAGATTCCGGTACGCTCGAGGTCATGAGGCATTGCGTATACAGGGTGGCCAGTTTCACGGTCTACAGCGACAGCCCAAAAGTATCGTGTGATTTGGAAAGTAAACAGATGCTGAATTTGAGTAGTACTCGATTTCGCTGCTCAAATAGTTAGCATTCACGATTTTCACGCAATATCTGTCCCATTCACGTGCATGAGTCTAGAAGAGCCTTGAGTCTGGAAGCGGCCCTGTGCATTCTTTGCGTGCTCCCCACGATGCAGTCCGTTCATCAGCGCTCGCCTAGACGGCGACGGGGCTCGACGCCGAATGTGTCGAGCAAACAACGAAACTCACGTCGAGTGAACAACAACCGCCGCCCTCCTTGAAAGGGGAAACGATTGCGAAGGCCTGTCTCATGACCCTGATAAGCTGTCTGTCACGAACAGCAAGGAAACAGTGTCGCTGACCTTCGTGGAAGGAGCTTGAACCCCTGTTTCCAGATTTCCTCGTCCTAGCTTCGAAGGTTGGACATCAGAGGTGGAACCAGCAAGACGGTGCGGCCACGGATGCGATTTCGCGACGGTTCGCACCCGTGATTGGATGAGACGCAGTCATCAAATTCTCTCTTCTATTTACCTAGGGAAAACGACCGTTTTCAGAGCGGACACCTTTGGCGGAGTGAGGTGTGTGCTGATATGTGCTCAGACATTTAATGATCAGACATGTACTGTGCTCCGACGGGGAGTGTGCGCCCATATCTGGAGCCGGTTGTTTAAAAATGCAAAATAAACCGATTTCTCGTTTCCTTCAACCTCCCGACGTTGTCTCCTCACCAACAAACAACTCTCAGCGAAACAGACAGCGGCGAAGGCAAGCAAGCATCAGCATGACCCTCGAATCCGAGCCACGAACCCTGACATGGATCGAAACAATAGATATCCGCACAACTTGCTAAGTGACTTTCGAATGATTCTTACAAGCAGACTAACAGACGGCGCCGAAGGCAAGCGATCATGAGCATGACCCCCGAATCCGAACCACGAACCCTGACATGGACGAAACAATAGATATCCGCACAACTTGCTAAGTGACTTTCGAATGGTTCTTACAAGCAGACTAACACACGGCGGCGAAGGCAAGCGATCATCAGCATGAACCCCGAATCCGAACCACGAACCCTGACATGGATCGAAACAATAGATATCCGCACAACTTGCTAAGCGACTTTCGCATGGTTCTTACAAGTCGACTGATTAGGGTGGATAGTTGCAAACGTAGCGCATTTCTGTAGGTGAGGTTAGCGGTGGGATCAGAGCGGTGAGGTAGGCAGCACAGGCTGCCTACCACTGCGTATTCACTTCTAAATTGGTAAACGCCCATTCAGCGTACTATCAGATTAATGAAAGCTGCTTGATGTTATCGAAGACAGATAATGCCCACAGATAAACTGAATGAATAATGAAAAGTGATGTCAAATGTCGATACTATAGAAAAGTGATTGAATTCGGGGTGACTTCTTTATGAAAAAGAAAAAGTTAAAAGAATGAAAGAATTAAGAAAGAATATAAGGTACGGGCAAAATTGTAGAGTACTCTCGAGAAATGGCTTTTCCTAGTAAACACAAGCATTATAGTATGCGAAATTTTGCTGTCATTTCCTAATAAATGACTTTGTATGATTCAGAAGCACGTTGGATGCACGTGCAGGCGATTCGAAAACGACCGCTGAAGACGGAGAAATGGCGTCTTCAGGGTGAAAACTTGGCATACGCGTAGGTAAACTGTTGTATATTCGCAGGCGTGTCTTGAACTTGCTCCAGTGGGACCAAACAATGGACTCTATAAGCGGCAAATGCTGCTCACATCGCCGTAGCGTAGAATATGTTCCCATGTGTCGTTTCGAGGTGGCGGCATTAGCGGGTTTCAGTAGGAAAACTACAATGACGCCGACTGCATATTATCCCCAGATGAAACTGCTGAGACTACCAGATTTTCACCAGGTGCAGCACCTCACCTGCGTAATTTGTTACCGAAGAAGCTGTCTCACTAATATTCTTGCAAATTTATTTTTCCCAAACAAAGAAAAAGCAATAGAAGAAAAGGTAAACGAGTTGCGTGATACTTGCAGTGAGTCGAGCCGGTATTGTAGTGAGGGCGACGTAATAAAGAACCACAGCGGAAACACCCGCGCGACCTTCAAAACTTTTCGGAGGTAGAGTATAAGCGCAAGAACGAATGAAAATGGCAGATTCTGCAATATGCGAGTTTCTCACCGGGGCATATTGGGGAGTTTTCATTATGAGTTCTGCTTCGTAAAGGTAAGAATACGCCGCGCCATTCTCACTGATGAATAAAACACAGGGAAACAAGCTACAGTAATGAAGGAAACATTTAAAGGAGACGGAAGTTTCTGACTGCCTGTTCATTCCGGAAACGTAGCGCCATACGAAATGAGATTCAGGCAGCCCCCACTTCATTTTTTTCTCTTTCGCATAAGTCTTACAAACTTGATATAAAAAAAGACTAACAATGGGTTACACTCGCGGTGGGAGACATGGATGTCGATTATCGGGCTGCTCAGCTGAGCAAATGAGATATGTCGTTTTCTAATTTTTTTTTTTTTTGCTCTGGGCTCGGCATATTAGAAACTCGCGCATGGTGTCAGATGGTGCTGGAATGAAATGTGCCTTCGGGATAACGAAGTTGGAGCGCTTAAAACAAATTTGCGCCGGTCTCTGAACATGAGCAGAGACACGGAACGTAGAAAGCGCTTCACAGTTCTAACAAAAAAAGAATGATGCCGCTGATCAGTTCAAGGACTAAACGTCGAACGGGAGACCAACGTACAAGTGTGTTCGCTTAAGCTGGTCTAATCTATGAAGCCATTTGCCTGAAGATGTCATCAAAGCTGTGCATGCTTGGAAGTTAAGATTTCAGCTTCATTCAGGAAGAAAAAAATCTGCAAGCTGGATATTGCAACCGATCGCAAATGATCTCCTGTCCGCTGTTAAATTTCTGGTCCTTGCGCCAGATCATTATAAAGCTAACTGGCGAAACTCTGTTCGCTCCGTATGTTACGTTGGTGCGCGTAATATTCAACCTATGGCAGCACACGTGCAGCACGACGATCGACCTCTCTCAAGCCTTTACACTATCTTTTGTCACCGTAACTACGCGCTTCCCAAGCATTCGCTAGCTCTGTTTTTACTTTATCATCATCAGTTAGTGTCCGCGCCATATGCCTCTGCAACCGCTTCACCGCTGGCTGTGTAGTGATCCTATTATTATTATATTTTTCTTTGAGAAATCTTCCAGAACGAGAACACGTGTAGAAAGCAGCATAGTCAGAAAAGAATAAACCTAACCATCGCTCCAATCAGCAGCATCCACCGAAGCAAAGACGAGCTGTTTCTTCATAAGAACGTTCCTTGTCGAGAACAATTAATCGTAAAAGCAAGATAATTGACCTTGGGATACAGCTTGTATGTGCAAATTAAATGTCACATACATAGTGCCGGTGTGTGCGCGCAGGTAGAAGGGGGGAGGGGGACATGAGAAACCGGGCTTAGAGATAGTATAAAATTCCACGCATTACAAGAGGCGCATACAGACAGAGATGCCTGCATTAGAGCGCCTCAAGGAGGACAGTGAGAACATCCCCACCCAGACCAATATCTAGATACCAGGCGACACTGACATCACGGGTAACGTGCAGGTCGGCAGAGCAGATGGAGGATTGGTGCATAACCGAGCATTCATCGTGCCGGCTGCAGAACCAGACTCTGTCGACCTCGTGTATTAAGTCATCGCGAACTACGAAAGGCGAAGTCACTTGCGATATCCACCACCCCATCAAAATCTAAAGACCGAGGATGCCGCTACCTGGCGTAGTCTCCAGACAGGGACTTACACGAACCTACACATATTACATCTCATACATCCCACAGCCTACACAGACGAATGGCCGTGGTGCGGGGCCCCAACAGCCCTATACCACATTACGTGGGAGTGCACGCTACGCAACATCGAACACCACGACACGAACACCACGAGGGAGCAATGGGAGGCACTGCTGTCCAGCTCGGGCCTCGGCAACCAGCTCAAGCTGATCCAGAGAGCTGAGAAGATGGCAAGAGCCAGTGGATCCCTGGACTAGGGGCCCCGACCATAAGCAATTATTTTGATTATTAGTTTAATAAAGTTTATCGATCCTAGCCTATACAGCGAAGCTGTATATGGCTAGGGTTCCGTGCAGTTGTGTTCTGAGTCAACAAAGACGTGGGCCGATCCTGGTGATAGTGCAGAAAGGGTCCAAGCGAAACGGCACAACCCCTCTGGACTCGGGGTAGTGGGCTCCGGGACCTGAAACTATCCTTCGACCTTCAACTACACCGAAAGAGGCCCCGAAGAGGCCCTAGGCACAAGGGCAAGAGCAAATGTTTTATTAGAATGTTGCAGAAGAATACTAAGGGAAAGAAGAAACCACAAACAAAAAGTGGTGAGGAACAGAAAACGACAGAAAAAAATGAAGAACAAAAGTAAGCAGAAAATGCCATAAGAGTCAAATCAAAGTTACAGATTAAAGGGACACTAAAGGCTAATATTAAGTCAACGCGGACTGTTGAAATATCAACCCAAAAACCTGGAAACGCCTGTTTCATGCGAAGAAAAGACATTTTGAGAGAAAACGCGTTCTGAAGCGTCCGCGTACCTCTAGCGCAGTTGAAGTCGCCCGCCCTCTGATTGAGGAATGGTGACGTCATGGTCTCATAGTGACGTTGCGCCGTCGGTGAGTAAAACGGCGCCCGCCGACGGCTCTACGGCTTTTCTGCGCAAAACGCAAACGTGCGGCGAGAAACAGAGCCAAGAAAGAGCCGACAGCAGCGCGAAGGTGGAACGATGCTGGCTAGCGGAAGGGAAAGCGCGCGACGATAAGCTGGTTCTTTATTTTATGACGCCGACTTTGACGCTCGTTGCAATGGACGACCCTGACAACGATACATTGGCTCGCGGTGCTGGGCTCGAGTTCAGCGATTTAAGCACTGATGAACGTGACCTGCTGCTGAGGGCTCGCGCTGCCGGCGTAGTTGCGTGCTACTACGAAGGCAACTTTATGTCATGGCTGTACATATTCGCACATATGTAGCTTTTCCTTCGTGAAAACGAAATGCCGCACTCACCGCCCCGTCTACGACCTGCAGTTGTTCTTGCGTTTCAGAGAATGCAGGCAAGACCGACGCAACAGCGCTACGGGAAAGCATTGCTTTGAAAGGCACCCCACACGACTTCAGTAAGTCGGCGTTGAACTCGTAATACTCTGGACGAAAGTGCAGCGAGCACACTATACGATTTTTCGGCTCTTTGCCAACGCGCTGTGGCAGAGGCACGGCACGTTGGATTCGCCGCTGCATCTGCCCTTGGCCAAGTTCCGTGGACCGTTCGCGCATCCCACGACATCACGTGGACGTGGCATTCTCGTTGCTTATCCCAAATGCAAGTTTCGCGAGCCAGTAGAACCAGCGCTGCACGACGCGATAACGAAATTTACAACTGAAACTCCAAAGCGCGCGCTGCGCAGAGTCGAGCGAAAACGAAACCTTTCGACCACCCATACTACACAAGGGTAACGTCAAAACGATATTTTTTTCTTAGAATCGAATAGAAGTAGACAAGTAGTATTTTATTCCGTCTCATAATCAAATAAAATGATCCTTTTAATACGAGTAGATGAGTACTAGTCACATAAATGATGATGAGGAGTGCCTTCGTCATCGGGCTAGTACCGGAATGTCGCTGGGGGGTTTCAAATTGTGTCATGCATTTACCTCAATTTCTCGGTTACTAAAGCTGTGTTCGCGATTATATTGGCGCCTTAGACGTTATAGAGCATGGCTTTATTTCTTTAACGTGACTTCATAGTAACCTTTAGTGTCCCTTTTAAGGGGCTCCAAGCCACTGTTTATCGAAGTGGAGAAATGCATTTGAAGTAAATATAGGCTATTTAGGAAATGTATTGCTGCGAGAAGTAGTTCAATGCGTTCAGCAGAAGCGGAGTTATCGGCAGTCAAACGCCGACTGCGGTGTGCGCCTGTTTCTTCTTCAATGTCTTGCCCTGCGAAGGCTACGCAGCAGTGGAGCGTGCCCACAACGCTTGGCCTTCTAAATGTCACCACCGCACGCAGCACAACTTTGATTTTTGATGTTAACGTTGACACCACGGCTTCCGCATTTGGTGCCTACGACACGATAAACATAAGTCAAAAGTAGTTATACTCAGCGAGTCGCAGTGCGCTTAGCCAGTGGACTCGTGGCGGCACCCCGAGGTGGTACCTACGCCATGTAGCCGACCGCAGCTTGATGTCAGCTATCGGCCAATAACAGCCGTTTCAGGGAATGACGAAATACTGCGTCTAGAAGAGAGTAAGGACTGGGCCTACTGTTGAAAAGAGGGCGTTCGAGGGAAAGGTGACTTCGCAATCCGGTTAGGAGCTCGACGCACCGCATACGACAGCAAAACTTGGCTGAGATCTTCATAGTGGCGTATGCTACCAGCGACTATGTTATTTCACCAAGCCTGAGGCGCCTTTAAGGTGTCAATAGGGCTAGGGTTGGGCCACGTGGTGATGATAAATTTAACAGGAAGCGGATCTTAGCCCAAAAGGCCATGTCTACGTTCACACCCCCCTTTCTACGTCCGCGTTCCAAGTGCTTGCGTGTTTAGCTTCTTTCCGCTCTCCCTGGGTTGCGGTGCCGTCGAAATGTCACACGTATCTGCTTTCTTCCGTCTCCTCGAGGTGGTGGTCCTGTCGTCCATACGAATGTATATGAAAAACCAGGTAGACAAGTTGTCGTTCCCACTTTCGATTTTAGCTTCTTTTCTGTCGTCGTGGTAAGTAGGCCGCGTACAGTCCGCACTCCCGAGGAGCAACGCATCTACGAAGAGCGACGACCCAGATGGGTTTGGAGTTTTGTGCACGATCATCATTGGTGTCGTTTGCAGCCCGCCGGCGGCGATTGCTTTCTCGTCTCTATTCCTGCCGTCGCTCTTCGTAGGCGCGTTACGCCACTGGAGTCCGGATTGCACGCGAATATGATGGAATGAATATGATAATAAGAGAGCTGATACGACAATGTGCGTGCGTACCTATCGACACGGTGACCACCGATCAAGACAATAAATGTGTACGAACCTTTGTACAAAATTCTGTGTCACCTCCGTGCGGTAAGCAGCTTCACATGTCGTTCTCCTCCATAGTATCGAAATGCTCGTGATTTCATTAGGATATTAATGACATGATTGTGCTATCATCCGCAAGTATGCCATACTTCGTCTATGTTAAGCATTAGGAAATTGCTGATCGGCACTCAATGTCCAGTATCTGTGCAAGGGTGCGTTTACACAGACCAGTTAGTAACAGGGGACCCTGATCATCACAGGTTAATTGACGGAAGAATGGTGGGTTACTGCTTTGGGCTAGTTGGTAACAGTTGGGAAGAATGAAAATGGGTTGAAGTCATGACTTGCCGCTTACCGTTATGTTTGAAAAAAAGAAAGAAGTAAAAGAAAGCGAACAATTCTTAAATTCTAACGGTGCTAAGAAATGGAGAAGAAACGTGGAGGTTACCAACGAAGCTTGGGAAGGTGTTGACGACGACGGAACGAGCGATGAAACGAAAAAATGATAGGCTTAATGTTAAGAGACAGGTGTGCATTAGAAAGCAAACCGGAGTAGTCGATATTATTATTGACATTAAGAAGAGATACAGTGGTGAAGTACATGTGATGCGTGTCGCGGATAACTGGCGTTCTAGTGACGTAGCCGGATCGGTTTCGAAAGTAGGAAAGCGTAGATGGGGACTGCAAAGAGTTATCTGGTGTGATAAATTTTGGTAGTTGTCAGCTGGCACAAGATAGCGCTAATTGTTCATCGCTGAGAGACATTAGTCCGGCGTATGACATGAATAAGTTGCTGCTACTGATGATGATGATGAAGGTGGTGGTTATAAATGCTTATATAGTTATACGGGACAAGCACCATATAATATATGAGCATACACGTTTCTTTTTGCATCAGAGCCGCATATGTTCATATGAGAATATTCGAATTGCTGCATGTTACTTTCTTTTACAGGGTCATATCCATATGACGGCTTTGTGGAGTAAAACTCCAATAGACGGTCATCTTTACCCAGGTCACGCCATCAGCTCAAGCAGGTGTTCATCACACCTTTATCTACATACAAAGCACAGAAAAAAAAAAGAAGCTGCCGCTGCAAATTTTTTAACAGGAAAGTGTTTTATGCCGGGGTCCTCCCATAAACTTCCTGTAATAGATGAGACGTCGGCGCGAACGCAAAATATATGCTCTTTCTTGACAGGGATGGGGCCGCCATCTATGAGCGGTGAAACAAAGTACTGCATCATCACACTAACGAGGGCCGAGAGTGAGCGCTTCGGTAGCTTCAGCGTTACGGAGGCTCCAGTGCGGTGTAGCCTGGTGTAGGAGGTGTAAGCCTTCTATGCAGAGGCGACGACGCAGTTTCCGCACATGGTTTGTCATTCGCATCGAATTAGCCTGTGACGCCTCGTCTCCAACGCAGTGCAGCTTCAACTGCATTAGCAGTGCTTACACGCCGCCTACTGCTTCGCTTGCGATGGCACCAACTACAAAAATGTTGGCTGGGGCTTGGCTAAGGTTAAGCCTGGACATCTCGAAGCGAAAAGGTTCGGTGATGCTTATGGTTAAGCTTATGGTTATGCTTTATTGTTAAGCCTATGGTTATGCTTACGGTTAGCTTATGGTTATGCTTTATGATCTAGCCTATGGTTATGCTTACGGTTTCACTTATGGATATGCTTTGGTTAGCTTATGGTTATGCTATACGTGTGCCTTGCGTAGTTATGCAAATTGCTTATCAATGATATATACCATAAGTTATGCACGATTATTAAACTTCTTTATTGATCATTGTTGGGCACATTGTCTTGCGATTTCTGTACAGCCACAAACACTGCTCTCTCTATCGGTAGTATTAATCTCTCTTCTCCTTCCATGTTGAATGCGCACGCCTATTCTCTGGCAAGCGGTTATATAGTCGGCCTCCGCGATAAACACGCGCTTGCGGCGAACGTCAAACGATGACGCATAGCGCGCGGCAGTGGCTACCTGCGCCGACTCCGAGCACGCTTACGGGGGCAATTCCGACATTCGCCGGCTCGCGCGAAGCGCAGTGTTCACCAGCGTAGTGAAGCTTTTCGCTTCAAAACTGTCGAGCTAATCGGCGCAGAAAGGCAACGACTTCGACGGGCGAACCTTGCTTTGGTCCGGTGAGAGACACGCAAGCGCGAAGCAGAACGCATTCGTACGTTCGTGGCGTACGCTGCGAACTCTGCCACTCGCATTGCTGAACCTGAGCGCGTCGCAGCTCATCTGGCGGCTCAAGACACTAAGGAGCCGGACCAAAATTCTCGTACCTTTGCCGAAGGGACTCGCCAAGAGGACGCCGCGCGCCAAGAAAACCTGCAACACGGTGGCCGACCCGCATTCACGAAGCAAACATGCAACAGCTTTTGTGGAGACACATTTCGACCGATTCTACGGATTCCTATGAAACGGGGTCAAACTTAGTTTGCTTTATTTAAATATACAAATGTGGGAAGGTAAGCCACCCTACACAGTCAGATATATTCACCTTCTCTGTCTGATTCACCGATTTTATTCCTCACACAGCCTTATGTCCACTGCAGGTAAAGTACTCCTTCCTATATATACAATCACTCCCTGCGTTGCTTCAAAGCGACTTCGTCCATGGCCTGCGAAGTATAAAGTAACACCACACCGCTTTATGCTGTGCAGTCGTCTATTGAATTTCTTTGCACATGGTCTCCATTGTGTGAAAATACCAGGTAACGGGCAACGTACTTTATGCCGTGCATGACCTGGCAAACTCCTTTCCTTAATTCATTCTACCTTATCTGTTCTTGCTGACTCTCTCATTAACACCGACGCTCAACGCTACATCTATCGCTGCTCAATACGCAGTTAGCTGCACTAGTAATTACTCTCTCCTGTCATTTATTGGCTATGGCCCCAAGAGAATTTCCCACAGGTTAGTAATGGTGCTATATATCACTCAATATGTTTTTCGTCTTAAAGAACTCTAACTTCCGCGTGAGCTTCAGCACGATTTTATTTGTCCTGAATCTATAAAGAACATATATATTTTATTCGTCCGCAACGTATAGATGCACTAGTTCCCCTTGATCACTTAGCCTAGATGCACAATACATTGATCGAATAACAGTAAATACTCGGCATTGCGAAATGCCAGACGCCATCCTACTAGAAATCGTTCACTATGAAGAGGCCTGACACACTGAATCGAGAAAATAAAGAAGACGCCACAATAAAAAGACGATCACTTAAGTTGGAAAAATATTCACTAGAAAGGTGGACCTTCTTTTTATTACTGAGCACAGAGTTCTAAGTACCCTGCAGCGGCTGATTGGATAACCGTTGGGCTCTTTAGTTTGGGCTTTCATATTAGGCAGCCAAAACATGCATTGGTTAGGAAAATTGTATTGTACTCCGAATGTTTTTATAAGGAAGACGAACACTCAGGGAACAATATATATAGAACTGGTTGAAAAAAAAAAGAATTGCAAGCTTGGTTGTTTATCTTCTGCGAGCTTAAATATGTGTCGTAAGGGATGAAAGAAAAACAGATTATCTCAATTTATGTCTTTTTTAGGTGTTTTAAGGTCGATCGATTTCATCTGAGCCACTGCCTCGGCCGTGTTAATAAAAAAGAGGGCCATTCTTATGAACAACAACAATTTGCTCTTCGGAAGCACTTTCGAGTTTACGAAGACAAAGGAGGACTTAGCCGAGAAGCATCGTAGAAAGGGGAAGTTTTCGCCCAAAATTTTTATGTGTTGTGGTTGCGAGGGGAAAGGCTTAAAATTTATTTCATCAGTTTGTGTGCGCTCATTTTTCACGCTGTGTTTTTACAGCGCCAGAGGTGGCCAGTCTCCTCACCTGAAATTTATTCTTTGTATTTGCCTTTGCGTGGGGTTAAAATGGCGCGTAAAATTTTGGAACAGTGGGCCTGCACTACCCAGAGTACGGCACTTTCGTGTATACCTATTTAAGCCCTAGGCGGTTGTTTAGAATAGCTTAGCACGTTCCCTGGCGGAAAGCTCATAATGTGGAGTCTAATCACCCATTCGAGTGTGATTGATGCGGTGCGCTCGTTGTTGTCGTCGTTGATATAATGGCTGGGTTGTACAGCGGAAGATGCTTGCAAGGCCCTCTGTAGTCTATGTATATAGCACATTTTCCGTTTGTCTTGCCTGCTGAAGAGGTCTCCGTACCGTGTCGGGGGGATCACCAAACTTTGATGACATCATAAGCAAGGCGCAGCAATCAAAATGTATTCTGAGAGCGACTTGAAACTCTATTTCGCAATTTTTACAGGAATGTCTTTTATATGTTGTCGGTGAGCGCGCGAGTAGAAATTGCCGATCAACCTCTTTATGTTGCAAAAGGAAGAAAAAAAGGAAAAAAGAAAAGAAATAAGATAAGTCTGTTGACCTTTGGCTCTGGGAAACCATAGAAAAGTGAAGCCGACGAAGTTTCGATCAACGCTGTCGTCTGATGCCCTAGACAACCAGAAACACTGTGGAAGTCGCTACTCTATAAGGAACCAATACATATGCTGTAACTTATTTAAACAACACACCGAAATGAGATGGCTCCGAATGGAAACGCTTTGTAGAGACCACAATTATACAGCAAAAACGAATATACAGCTGTCACTGATATCTGCGAGCTACTGTGACGCCAAATGCCAGGCCGCCACTGCAGCTCTGTCGCCATGAGATTCTATTTTTAGCGCGTGTTCGCGAGTAAACAATTGTCCGTGGCCACTGTATTTTGATGGGGGGCGAAGTGCAACCACACCGCTGTAACGTGCTTGTGATGAATGCTAAAGCCCGCAGGTAATCAAAATAAATCTGGAGCCCTTCATATGATGTCTTTCTCTAAAAATTTGGAGGACGCTTAAGCTTCGCCGTTAAGAGTGGAACGCGATAGCATTCAAGGATCCCTGACTGCTGCTCACGCTCCCCGGCAACTGGAGCCTATGTAACCGTAATATTTACGCGGAAACGCTGTCCGCGAACGCTATGCACGAAGGCGGGCTTTCTGGTAGAAACGTGGCCTCTTGCGTGGGCCGCGATGCGACGGAGGCGAGCGCCAGCTCGATGTATTGCAAAGAACCGGGCTATGTGGCCTCCAAGACACCCGCGCGCCGGCACGCGCAAATGGCGGACGCCGCGGCCGGTCTATGAATGGCAGAAACGATGGAAAGGAGCTTTCGTTGAGTTTTCGCATAATATAATTATTTTCTCGTATATTCAAACGACGATCCAACGCTATCATGTCTGTATGTTGTGTGTAAATTGTACTTTACGATTTTCCTGCGTATTTCGGCTAAATAAGTTCAATAAGGTCAGTAGTAACTCTTTTGCGCCACATGGAAGGCCTAATTATGGGTGGTTCTAAAATCTTCGCGTCGAAAGGACGTACGACGCTGGACGCCGTCACCGCATTTTTTTTGCGACACACAGTCTTTAACGTTGTCGCGTTAAAAGTGTGTTTACTTAAAGGGTTGTTTGACTCCACGGGTCAGACGACTGTTGGATTCACCGTTATACCACCTATGTCATTTCATAATTTACTATTACTGGCATATTGTTCCCATCACGAAACTTTATCGTTAGCGACGATCATTTACCATTAGTGCAATCTTTTGTCGATAGATCTGACGCATACTGCCATTGCGTATAATGCATTAACATCGCTACTGCTTTTTTATTGATATTCTGCATGTACACTATAAATATTAGTCAGCAAAATACTGAGCATCCTTCCATGCTGTGAAGACGGATGACCAGCGAAGCTCTGTATGTGGATCCCTTAGTGGCGATACGCACCTCCACCGCGGGTTGGCCCGGCATCGGACTATCTTCGGAATCGTCGCACGTATGGGGAGTGCTTAACGCCTGCTTCACCTCGGCCGCGGGTCGGCCCGGCATGGCACAATCTTCGGGATCAGCCCATGTATGGGGAGTGCTTAACGCTTGCTTCATCTCAACCACGGACCGGCCCGTCATTGCCCTACCTTCGGGATTTTGTTTCTGCACACGGACACGATTCTGGGGAAACCAGCCCTTAACAGCTTCAATAAAAATGTGTAAGCGCGTAAACTAATACGCTGCGTACATTTAGACCATCTACAAACTCATGGGAAGGGTATTTGAAAGCTATCTGTAGCCCTTGCAATTACTTTTGAGCCAGACGCGCCACTAGCAAAATGTCATAATTTGTCAGAAATGCACACTCTAAATATCAGATCGTCTGCAAACACGCAGTTGGCCATGTCGTCATCTTTTCGTGGCCTATCTACTAGCTCTAAGGGCCATCGAAGTACTATGATCGCGTACACTTACTGTACATGCCGATAGGAGTAATTAAGGTACTCACCATACACGAGTACACATTAAACAATCCGATATTTCCTCATTTGCGTATGTTGCCTCAGGAACAGAAGAAACTGCAATATTGATATTGCTCATAACTAAGACTTCTATTCATTACGCTCAAAGTTTAGTGTAGCCAAGGAAACTCCCGCCCGTCAAAACCGACAGTAAGCGCTTCACCAGACGCGTCCCAAACTGCGACCACAGAATAGCTCGCACCCAATGAGCCTGAAAGAATCGTGCGCGAAGCTCGTGTCCTCCCACCGCCTGCACCCCTCCCTGCCCAACTTGACCATGTTTTGTCGCGTTCAGCCCGACCATCTCTTCGTAGTGGGTCATTAGGCAGCGCTATTCCGAAGGCGTTAATTGGCCTCATTAGTGTGCCACCGCGTCGAGAGTTCTTCTGCGCAGCGAACGACGTCAGTCCCACGCGGGTAATACGGCGGCCCACACGTGTCGCGGCACTCTGCCGAACAGGCTCGAAGAAGCGGAGCTTTGTCGCCTAGACAGCATATTTTCGTTAGGACAGCCCATCGTCTCGGCAATTTCGCACATTGCTGCGAAAGCTACCGGTCACGTCAGGCAACTGGGAAGAGAGAGCCACGTACGGGAAAGTCTCCTCCATGGTCCGGCTCTATATGGCAGTCGTGTGTGCGACGCCGATTGAGGGGAAGCTTCACGGGAGGACCGTGGGCGCACAGTAGACGAGGCCCTACGCCTTTTTGGGAACGCACAGCCAGAGCTCTCGTTTCTAATAGGTTGACGCAAACCATAGAATGCGCTGCACTGCACGGAATTAGCGAGAGAGAGTACAAAGATGCGTTTCATATGTGGGCTGTGTCATGCGTTGTTGGAATTCAGCACAGCCCGAAGCTTCGACTCGCGAGGAATGTTATGTCAGACGTCGTATATTGGATGACAGAAATAAAAGGATGTTTTGGCATGTCTGCTATGCAGTAGATGAAAAAAAGAGAACAGAACGAAGTTGCTTCACGGTTCTTTCTGTAGATATCTGCATATGTGGCGCCGATTTCGAAGCGATGGCAATATTGCGTCTCGCGCCGACATTATAGAAGATTTGGGATACCATGGTCAGAATATCAAACCTTCGTAGAACGTGTTTTTTTACAAGCTCACAGAATGATCGACAATAAACGACCCAGAATGTTCCGTCCTAGCGATAAAATGGGAGACGCTCATTCGTCGGCTTGCAAACCAATAATTTATGCGGCAGCTTTTACGACTAACGCAATGCGATAGCGGCAACGCTGTTTCCCGTGCCTTGTATGCCGATTAATTCTTCATTCGAAAAAAAATAACCAGTGTCTCTCAAAGGTTTTTGGGTCGAGTCGATGGCATTGTGACCTCACTGTCTCGACCAGCCTGTGAAATTGTGTCGTTTCCGGCAGCTGACACAAAGGAATCTATTAACGCCGGCTGAAACACTCCATTTTGCGGAACAGCCAGCTAAGCGAATGCTTTGCTGGCGTCTGTCGAATGGTGCCAGCCCCTAACGGAGCAGCCCGTGCCTACACTAGTTGTGGCACCGACAGGTGTTCAATCCCAGCGCCCGCGCGGGTCAGTTTGGAACAATGCCTCTCAAACGCACGCTCTTTTTGCACACAAGGCTCGAGGTGACCCTGGGGGCACAACAGCGTTTAGAACATGAAACTCTACTGACATGTTCTGATTAGGTCTTACCTGAGCGTTCTTGTTCGAAGCCGATTTGAGGGCGCCGTAGCCAATCTTTCTTTCATGGCGTGGAATAAAAAGGCCATTGTGTCGCTGACAGGCATGTTGTAAGCGTATATTGCAATTTCAGGAGCTCAGAAAATCGAATGAAAAATGATGCGGGAACGAAGCAGGGGTGAGACGCCGTGTTGTACCGGTAGGCACATTGCCACGTATTTAACAGCATTCTGAAAGTGAGACTTAAAAAAAAACACAAAAATTAGGTTAATGTCATATATATCCGTTCAAAATTCGACTTCTGTTCATTACGTCGTCATAGGTTATTATTAGGAGATAGAATAAAGGTCAACGTTCCAATTTCTGAAATATCGCGTTGAGACTCCAGCGTCGGTGCGGCAGTGTGACCTCGCAGGTTTTAGCGTATGCTCCCGGATATTGATCGTCTAGGCTAGCTAAAAGCACTTGAGTTTTGTTAAGCTAACCCTCTGGATCAATTACTATACAATGTACACTGTTAAAATTTTTACATCCTTATGGGTGTAATATGGGTGTTTCGGTTTTTCACCCTTGTGAACACCCTTGAAACACCCTTTATTTCCAGAAAAAGGTGTTTCACAAGAAAACACACTTGGAACACCCTAGTCCTTCAACTTTACACCCTAATTTTACGGGTGAAAATCAACAAGGCTGTAGTATGATAAATGAACGTTGGAAGGTTACGCATTTATATTATACTGGTGTGCCAAGCAGTGGGACATCCTGTGTACTTAGTGCAGCATGCTTTGTTATTGCACTGTGCTGTCTGGTGGCAGTGTACTATCACTGCAGAGGAAGATGACGAGAAGCACGGGGTGTGTGCCTTGCTGCAATTGTGAAATCTAAAATTTTTTGCTTGAAAGGCTGTCACATAAAATATAGTACTACACGCTCAACCAGGGGAGCTCTGTGGCCACACCTCTAACATTCTGGCTAATATACTAAATACGATGGTTACATAGCTAACGCTAGGCAGCATTTACAATACCTAGGTGGTCCATTAAGTACACGGCTGTGCTGTACTCTCAAATATTTGCAGGGACCTGCCCTAGTTGCTGGTGGCTATCGTGTTGGACTACCAAGCACGAGGTCGTGGGATCGAATCCCGGCCACAGCGGCCACATATCAATGGGAGCGAAATGCGATAATAGCCATGTGCTTAGATTTAGGTGCACGTTAAATATTCCCACGTGGACCAAATTTCCGGAATCCCCCACTACGGCGTGCTTCTAATCAGAAAGTGTTATTTTTTCACGTAAAACCCGATCATTAAATTTTTCATTTTTATTTGCAGGTATAACACCTTTTTGGGAGGGTGGTGTCCATGCTACATCCATATGAAAGGGTAGTGTCTGTGTTATAACCATATGGGAAGGGTCTCATTTGTTTTACACCCATGTCTTAAAGGGTGCTTTTTATTTAACACCGATAGGCAAGTTGTCATTTTAACACGCTTTCCTTTGTTACGTGTTACTTAGCACCCTTTGCTTGGAGTATAGCAATACGCCCAAAAGGGTGTCACCCGTGGGACAAATAATTTACACCAGGACGCGTACGAATTGAACAGTATTTACTGCACTAAAATTATTGATTGATCGGGTACACCACACCGTCGCTTCCAAGACGTGTACGAGCACTCTCATATTCACGAAAAGAACTCCGAATTTTCCATCGCTGATTTGTACAATATTCAGCGTGCGTTTGAAGGAGAGAACCTCATGTTTTAAACCTAAACTAAGCATAAAGAAACTTTCGAGTAATACTGAGTGAGCACCACCAGCAAATAGATAAAAAATAGCCATACCTTGTGTCTATATCACTACCACGAAATCTGTGTGCATTGTCAGAGGAAATATATAATTCCCCATTTATAGGTCTCAATGGTCGGAAAAAAAAGTCGCAATATTGTAACGAAGCTCGTTGAAGTTCTTTTTTTCATGCGCACCTGAAAAAAATTACCGACATTTTCTGCCCTCTAAAGTAACGACACGAAACTTAAACAAAACGTACAGCAGAAAACGGACCAAAGAATGACACTGAAACCCCACAGTTGATCTCCGCTGTTACATGTTATCATTGTTTAGGTGTTTTCAAAGCGAAGCTTCTTTCCCCTACTTTGCCAAGTGTCGCTGTTGGGTTGCTCACTGTCTGGCCGGATATATTTCCGGATATATATGCAAAGGTTATACGGAAGGGCCCACGAAGTATACCGTATTTAACCCTTGTATGTTGACCAAGTGTGCCCATGTCTCATAGTAAAAAGGAAAGGACATCTTCCTACTTGGATCCTGAACATATGATGCCGGCTAGGCATCTCTTATATCCACCGATATGTTAATGTAACGGTGAATTGTATTTACCGGATTGGTGTATTTACGATTTTTGAAATTATTTGGCCGTTCGGTGTCTGTCAATGCAGGGGTGCTCCCGTTAGTGTCCCATCCTGCACAGTGTGTATACCCCACTGTGACACAATAGGTCAAAGCCTGTTGTCCGTGTGTTTTAGCGCAACACCGCCCCTTTTTACATTTTACTCGATACCTGTCGTACATTTGAATGCACAAATAGCTGTATTTACCAGTATTCACTCAACCAGCATCCCACATCGCCTTCATCGTTCTGCCATTGCTGCTTTTACCGCTCATGCTGTGGATCAGCGTGATTTGGTGCCTGCACTCCGGCGCAGCTTGCGAGCAATGAAGTATTGAATGACAACGACGCTTTCACATTTCCTGTGGATAGAGGTAAATACTTTATGATGTTAAACGTAGAAGAGCATAAAAGTAAACAAAACTGCATCCATCACTGTTACTTTTAAAGATTTGATGTATCCATTTCAGATTCAGAGTAAAGCTTCACTTCACGTAGATTGAAACGGGTGCGTAACCAGTGCATAATTTTATTTCCAAACTGCTACACTAGATTTTGTGAGGTGATTTCGTCTTCACTACAGAATTAGTTTCTATGTGTTTTATTTTAGGTTCAACGAATAAAGTATAACGAACGTCTATTAATATTGTTTAGCCAAATAGCATGCACAGCTGTTCTGCTATAAATATCTCTAATAGAGTGAAAACTAATATCTTTACAACATTTCATGAAAAAAACACAAACAAATTTGTTTATCTTTCATACCATCCGTGTCAATTCAAGATTTCAAAAAAAATGTTACGGTCATTTTCAATTTATCGATCTGTTCAGTAATGTATGAGCGGTAATATTAGGGCTTCACTAAAAACACGGGGGCCACTTTCGATTTCTATCAACATATACGAAAATCCAAACAATATTGCGTGTACACTCCTGCGTTCCAATACCGGTTAAACATTCAAATACCAAGCAGAACTTGAAGAAATTACCACGATATTTTCGTAGAATATCGTCGGCAAGACAAACCTTCCGAAATCTGTATGAAAAAGGGCTAACAACCCTCGCGTTTGCCGCAAGACGCCAGCGTCACTCTTTCCCATAACGGAGAGCCACGCGAACATGAAATAGTGCGCCAGTCGCTCATTGTGAAACTTTTGCAAGCGTGCGTCTCGTCTCGCCGTTGTTTCGCGATGGCTCGACGCCAAGGAGCCTAGTATTGCTGCATGGTGAACGGCCACAAGAGTGACAAAAAGACTCGGCCCCTGCAGCTACCTGTAAAGTTCGGCGGCTTACCGGCTAAATGGTATGAAAAGGAACGCAGACATGAGGAATGGACGATTGCCGTCCTCAGAACCGAGTAATCTGGAATGTAAAATCTTCCGCTGCCCTGACTGCCTGTTATTATTGACACAATTAGCATTATTGCCTACTTCAGCCTCTTTGAATCCATCCATCCATCCATCCATCCACCAACCCACCACGATATTAAAGCGATGGCGATATTAAAGCATATCTGTTTAGATCTGGTTTGAGTCCCGCATTCAGCGTCGACTGATTTGCCCGTATTCCGCAAGTTGTGCTTTCTCCTGTTTGCTCAACAACGCGTGCGGGTAGTTCGAATATGCCTCTTGACCAGCAAAATTTCGGTAATATGAAGTTACAAGCAGTTTAAGCGCATTAGCACAAACCTATGATTTTTAGACCATACGCAGCACGTTACTGTGCGACTTCTTTACTCCACAAGTTCTGTTCCATGGCAGTGGAGATTTTGATCTATTTGTCTTTCAGTAGTTTTTTAATATCGGTACAACAATGGCCACTTTAGATTGTGATCAAAATTTTCTGTCATGATTAAGGATGGTCGCCGCTGCACGAGCCAACCATCCGTATCGAGTTGGTTGAGATCACTCATCAAGAAGGTGCCGACGACAGCCTACGATTGCGATCGACTGTATCCTGATCATGCAAACTTGGGTCGATAGTGCCGATGTAGAAGCACCCGAGTCGAATGATACTCTATATCGATCCAAAATGAGTGAATCATTTATGGAGAATTACGTGACAAAACCGCAATTTGATTATGAAGAACGCCGTAGTGGGAGGATTCCCAATTAATTTTGACACCAGGGGACCTTTAGTGGGCACGGGACACGGGCGTTCTTTCAATTCGCGCCCTTCGAAATACTGCCGCCGCGGCCGTGATGTTATCCCGCGACCTCTTGCTTAGCAGCGCAACACCATAGTGGCTAAGCCACCTCGGCAGGTGATCCAAAATGCCTGTGTGGCAGGGGTACATTCGCATATCACGCTCACGAACATTGACGGAACGTGAGAGACAAATTAGTTTTTCTTAAGTATTCCACAAAACAAGTCCAACAGAATTCACGTATTTTTGAAAATAACTATTTGCGCATTTTCTAAATAATTGCGGAAAGTTCGATATCCTAGAGCGCCGAATATACTGTATATACAGTCTACTTATGGCGCCACAATTAAAGCGAATTGTGAAGGAGGCGGATGTGGAAACCCACGTGAACGAGGCAAGTAAAAGAAAAGAGAGAATATGCGCTATAAGATCTTTCTGTTTTGCTAATTTGCTATAAAAATCATTGGACTTCCGTAATGCAGGATTGCGAAACTTCTGTTCTCGTATCCAGAGCACATATGAGAAGTAATCAATTTTAGCTGCTAGGACTCACAAAAAGAAAAGGCTACTAATGAGCTCGCTTCCACGAGTCCTAAATGAAAATCGCTCCCCTTCAGCCTTCCCGGGAAACACATGTCACTGCCGTAGCAGATGAAGTCATTCATCTACGTTCCAACAAGGAAGGCTCGACGCAGTAATTAATTTCCAGCGGTGTCTCGCAACGTGTGCTACATGGCACCCGTGAACAAAAACGCGTATTTTATTATTTTGTTCACCCTGATGAAAAGCGTCAGAAATTCCCCGACGAATACGACATACCCTGTTGCCAAATTTGAGTGCTGCTTTATACCTGCTTTCATTTCGCGTGCCAATATCTTGTATTACGATTATACAGTTTTACATTAGGAAGAAAATCTTGTGAGTAGCGCGCTTTCTTTCCATACAGACGTCGTGCTCTGCTCTGACGTCATATCATAGACATTGTCGTGCGCGGCACTACGCTTTCCTTCTTACGCTTTCGTTCCGCCAACGACGAGAGCAGCCCTTCGCCGCGGAGAAATAGTGCCGCCAGTCTCAGTGGCAACAACCAAGGGAGCATCACATCGAGCCTAACTCGTAGCCGCTCGCTATCGCTCCATGCAGGAGCAGTGACAGACGTCACACACGCTGGGACTGCGGACTGATCGTAGAGTAATATATAGTAAAGGTAAAGAGTGGACACTCCCGTAGGCGCCCTGCGGCCGACTTAAGCTCTCAGGGCACCTAGCGGAAGCGGCGAAACGCACTAGCCTCCAAGATGGCATCCGCCATGCCGCCGAATTTCGGAAGCCATGATTTCAGCTTCGTTTGTTTAATTATTATTTTTTGTGACCCGTAACGTTTCTTAAATAGAGTGATTTCATACAGGCTCTTGTCCTGCTGTTTATATGTTGCAACGACGAGCACGCAGTGATGTCTCACTTTATGTTAGTTTAATTTAAATACATGTTTGCTGTTTGAAGCTGTAACTTGGCGCAACAATCATGCCAACTGTTGAAGAAGTAGAGTACAAAAAGCCCTCATTGCCTGGGCCGAAAGGGTCGCTCCTCGTGAGGGGCCATTCTAGGACTCGGGCCTGCCAGGTCATAACTGAGCAGAGTGTCAATAAAGTTGTTACCACCCACCTATCGCTTGTGATATTGTACGTCTAGTAACTAACTCCAAAATGTGTACGGTAAATAAATGTGCCATGTTACTTAAATATAAATCAACTTGCTGCACAGTAAAAGCACGAAAATAGGCGCGCTATAACGTAAAACTACTCCAAACTTTTATATTCCTATTCTGCAATCAGCCCACCGCGATTCGTCAAAAATGTTTTGGATCAACAACGCTTCACATGTCTGTCATGCGACGCCACGAAAACCGCGATAGCTCCCATCATATATGACGTGTACACACTGATTATGCATAATTTGACCGAAGAAAATAAAATAGTTATTTCTGATTCGACGCCTTTTTGCCACTAGCCCTCTGCTATTGGTCAAAATATTTTGGGCTGCACCCACTTCACCTGCCTCCCACGCGACGTCACAAAATTGGAAAAACTTACCGCGTCAAAGTGACGCGTACGCGTTAAAGATGCATTACTATGCCGAACAAAACTAAATGTTCTTCTGAATAGCCGCAGGCTGCGCCGTTCCGAAAGGAATAAAAGATGGCTGCCGCCGATCGCTCCGGCACTCGCTACTAGCCCCTGCCGCAGAGCATGAGTTTATTTGCGTGTAATGAAACTTCTTTGAGAGGCCGTATAAAGTTTTCGAGAACTTTCGGCACGTTTACGACCTCGTTCTGCCAACTCTTCTTTGCTGAGGGTCCGTTTTAGCTTCATTCTTAAGCTTCCATTGCATGCCGCCGCGATTGTTGACGAGCCACCGCAAGCGAAGTAAGAGAAAGCGGACCAATCGCCGACGCCGGCACCACCCTCTTCATCCGGTTATCGATATTCAGTGCAGTGGCTCGGCCCCATCAAATCCCTCTCCACTTGAGCATTCTCCTCGCATCTTGTGAGCCAATTAGATAAGACAAGCCACTCAGTGCAGGAAATGTTATTCGTTTTTCAAGCAAACAAAAGGGACCTCCTATGCACGAGGGGAGCATTTGATTGGTTTGTTCAGAGAACCCTGCGGGCGACCGCCCGATGCTTGCGTTGCGGTTACGCAAATTTGACGCCAGGAAATCGGAATAAAAACATATTGGAATAGTTTTACGTTATACCGCCCCAGCATACAACAATTTAATGTGAGCAAAATTTTAAGAGGCAGATACATTAAAACGGGAACAACCTGCGAAATGCAAGTAATACGGGTGTCATACGGCGTACTTTTAATAGCGATCAAGCCCAATTCGACTTCAGTTTCTCGGTTGAGAATGGTTCTTTTGCTCAAGGTGCGCGAGGGAGCGAATAACAGTAGAGAATTTCGATCCGGATCGGGCTTGATCGCGATCGAAAGTGGTCGTGTGACACCGGTATAGTACAATATAGTCGGAAATTGATGGCGTGATTGCAATAGCTTTAGACAAGCAAAACACATAGAAGACGCGTTGCGACTTTCCAGATAATGAAAAAAAGAACTGCACAGAAACGCCAGTAATCAATTTGCTCGAAATGGGATCGTGTTAGAAGGAAAATAAAATATGACGCTTTTCCTTGTGCTTCTGCGAATGAGGTAGCAATTAAGGTAGCAACATTATGTGGATGATTCCGTGCCAAAATAAAATGGGAACAAGAACAATTGGGCACGCACCAACATCCTCATCTCGAATGTGTAATCCAATGCGTACGTCATTAAGCAGCTGCAAGATATTGGCATCCCAGTCAATTAAGCACTTTGTGTAGGAGGTTTACACCTGCTGCCGTCGAAGCCTTGCAATCGTCTTCTGATACTCGGAAATTTGCCCTCGAATATGCATGATGTCCTTTGGCTGTAGAGTCTATTTTGAGGAAATAGCGGAGATTACTGCGATACGTAGAATGACAGGAAGAAGGTCAGCAATACTGGAGGCTTCAAAGCTATTGAATGTAGACGCTACGCTCCTCCGTATAAGCAATACTGGATTCTTCAAAGCTTTAGAATGGATATGCTACGTTCCTTCGTGTAATGCGTATTTCTTTTAGATCTAAGGTCAAGGAAGCACTGTTGTAAATGCTAAGACACAAGAAACCTTCTACGGTAACGACTTCATACACAATTAAAACATGAACACACGTATCTTCAGCCCAATGCAAAACAGCTAACAACGCTCGAGTGCACATAGCCTACTGCAGAGGTTGAGAGAGGGCGCATTATTGCCACACTGCCAATATTGCACGTGTACCGCTTTAGAAGTAGCTACATTTCTCTTGAAAAAGTTCAGCACCATACTTTTAGAAAAGTCGCTACGCTAACATATGGCTCTCTGCCCTGAACGGCATGTGTTCATAGGCCGCATTTCTTAACGAACCATTTTATTTTATTGTCTAACTTCGTCATTGCATCGAACTTGCTGCGCAGCTCGGACGCTCTCGCGTCACTGTTATCGCTAGCATCACCACTCATTGCTGCACATGATAAAAAATAAAAAAGCGAAAGGAAATTGAGCGTAGCAAATAGGCCGCAGCTGTTTATGGCTTCAAGGCCGCCGTCAATCGCTGATGCAGTTAAAAGTGACATAACGAAATTTGAAGAGAATAAGTCTTTAGCAACGTGCAAAAAAAACTTCCTGTGGCTTTCCCATGAAACGGCGACGAACCGGCAATGCCAGACGCTGGCAGAAGGACCCAACAACGGTCCTCGGGCGCATTTTACAGAAAGAGCCCGGCGACGTATCTTGACAAGACTTCGCACGTGTTGCGCCGTACCGCCTGTCAAGCTGCTAGCCGCAGCCGCAGCCACAGACACATTTTTCTTGATGTGCTCTGCAACCTAGCGGATTCGGCAAAGCTCTATACCTCAGCCGCGAAACGGCTCGAGTGTTCACTGTTGTCGTTTACTATGTAACTCTATGGACTGATCTCAGCAGCTGACGACGCGGACTAGCGTAGCCACCCTTGAACCCCCTCGGAAGCGCAGATTACATCGCCCACGCGGCGGCGGATGCTGTGGCCGCCGGCAACTTAGCGCATGCGCAGACCGTTTCCCCTCTGTTCCTCCTCCGCTTTCCGCCTCATGGTTTCCCTCTAGCCTCCTCCTCCACTTTCCTCCTCGCGCGCTCTTCTTCTCATTCTTTCCTCCGCATTTGCTTTCATCTTTCGCCTGTCCTCTTTCACTCAGTTACGAAATATAACGCCACCGACCAGACACGCCGACGCTCAACACTGGAACGGGCGCTTAAGAACTGCGCTCTATAGGTACGTGCTCAACGTAAAAAAGTAATGTGAAGTTGACTGCCCACCAACGCATTTCTATTGAGGAAGAAAAATTGCTCAAGAACTGGTATGAATGTTCGGTGTACTTTTCTCAAAACTGGGCACACTGGGTGACACTGAGCGATTCCAAGCATGCGAATACTGTCTTTAGGGACGCAAAAATGATATCTTTTTGTCCACCTCGTGAGATCCTTTCTGCCCTGCGAAAATTTCACACTAGCTTAAACGAAGCAACTCAAAGGCTCAAGGAAAATGGGAGATTTGAAGCTAAGCCAGAAGCTAGTCATTTCTCCATAGGCATCGTCAAAAATGAACATGTTGCGAGAAGCGAAGCAGCTTATAGTCTGCGCTTATGCCTGGGAGGAATATTCCCGTTCTAAGGCAAGAAAAATGACTCGGGTAATAAACGATGCGCGCTGGAGCTAGCTGCCGTATAATGAGGTAGGCTAATTGCGAACGCTAGGTCAAGATTGCGAAAAGAATTTCAGAGCACAGCTGTTAACTCTGCTTCTATGAAAGTACACTGAACGCCATTTCAGCGGGGTATGCATTAGTGTTATCTTGGAGAGACAAAAGCTATTTAAATAGGTTTTCGAAACACCCACGTTTTGTTCGTGTTGTCGGACACGAAATACACAACTTTGTCGCGTCGACAGGCTGTTACTCAATGCTGGAATGTCATGGCGACGACACCGCGTGCAAGTAACCATGTGATCCGATGTCCACTACGGCGTGCCTCATTGTGAAATCGTGGATTTGGCACGTAAAACCCAAGAATTCAATTGAATGGATGGTGCACAAGGAAGAAACGAAACAACCTTACTTTCCGGTACTTATTCATTGTCATATATATGTGTATATATATATATATATATATATATATATATATATATATATATATATATATATATATATATATATATATATATATATACACGAGAAGAAAGGAGGGTAACCAAGCTGCCCGATAAAGCCCACAAACACTGACACCAAGGAAACCAAAGGGAAAATTACTTGTGCCTAATAAACGAAATAAAGAAAGAAACCATAAATTATTGGCAATGAACGTGAATGAAAAAACAACTTGCCGCAGGTGGGCAATGATTCAAAAACCATTCCATTTCGCGTGCGATGCTCTACCAATTTAGCTACCGCGGCGCCATTTCCCCATCCACTTTCTTGGGCATTTATGTTTCACAGTAGATGCCTGGGAGTGTTAGACGGCGCCACCACTCACAAACCTTGGCGGCGGATGTGGAACATCGTTTCTGCCGCAGGCGTTACGAGAACGTGATCGTTTTGGGTGAAGGAAACCAGTCAATAAACCCTTACATGATACCTGAAGGCATCAATGTTGCCGGATTTGAGACCCTCGATATGTAATAAAGGAGAAGAAAGGCGGTTAACCGAGGGACTCGATAATTATTAATCATATCTTGAGAAACAAAGAAACACTGACCCTAAGGACAACATAGGGGAAAATACTTGTGCCTATTTAATAAAATAAAGGAATTCTAAATTAATGGAATTGAAAGTGGATGAAAAAAACAATTTAGAACGAAAAAAAAAACAACTGCGAAAACAAACGACTGCCATAATAGCCCAGTGGTTTCCAGCCGATGTCAAGGGAAGAGGCGCATACAAATCGATGCCGACGCGTCCAAACGGCCGGGTAGGGCAAGGTAAAAGTTGAAAATGGCTGGCGAGAGGCGGGGTTAAGATTTCCGGCGCTCACAATCAGGGAAAGAGCGAACGAACTTCTAAACGTAGCTACACATCCCTCGCAAGTAGTTCTGCTGTAGAAGGCGCTGGTACGTTTTGAAAACTCGCGAGTGTGCGCCCTGGGGATCGGTGTGGAAAGCTGCGCATATCTCGGAACACTGAATGCGAGGTACTACTAACAACCACTGGCGCCCGTCGGGGTTATAATTGCGTCACTAAAGCAAGTTGTCGCCAATGGCGGAATGGTGAGCTGCACGACGCAACTTGCGAGTGATTGAGTCTAAAAGCAACTCTATAGAAGAGGCCATCCAATGGTCCTTGCGCTGCTCAGAAACGATGGTAGTAAGGTCGAGCGAAGAAATGGTAAACTGGAATAGTGAGCAGCAGGTATTGTCGTCAGGTAAGGGAGCGCACGAGATGTCGTTGGCGTCAGAATGCTCGAATACGCTACGGTAGAGCACGCGGATATCGTAGTCCTGCAGGAGAAGTGCCCATCGAGCACGATGACCTCAGGGATCTTTCAAGCACTACAGCCAACATAGTGCATGGTGGTCCGTGACTACATGAAACGGACGGCCTTACAAATAAGGCCCGAACTGAGTAAGAGCCAAGATGATGACCAGGCATTCCTCCTCTCTCAGTGTGCAATTAGTCTCGGGTTTCGTAAGCGCGCGACTTGCCTAAGCCACGACATATTCATGACACCCCTGTTTGCGCTGGACAAGAACAGAGCGGAGGTCAGCACCGATGGCATATTTCTGCATTTGGTTAGGGGCAGTCCGGTCGTAATGGCGCGAAATTGGCGGTGACGTTAGCAAACTACGGCGCTTTCTGAACGACTCGTCGCACTCGGACGACGACAAACTGAGGGGTCCATTGCTTCTAAGTAGCTTCGTCAGGGGCAATATGTTCGCGACGAAATTGCGAATGAAGCGTCTGAAGTAAAAGCAGAGACCTATAACACTGCGCAGCTCTTTGAATGACGTTGGCTTAAGGAATTCGGCGATGGCCCGATGTTTGACTGGCACGGGCAGTATTCCATCTTTGGATGCGACGTAACGCGGAATTCTCAGCTGCGGAGCTGCAATTCAGCACTTCTTTAGGTTTTGTTTGTTGGCTAGCATTTTTTAAACACGCAAAAACATACCGCAGCCGTTGAAGGTGCGTGGTCAAAAGCTACGACGTCGTCAATATAACACAAGCATGTGTGCCACTTTAAGGCGCGTAGAACTGTGTCCATCATGCGCTCGAATGTTGCCGGCGCATTACAAATTCCAAAAGGCGTTACTTCAAATTCATATAAGCCGCCTGGTGTCACAAAAGCTGTCGTCGGCCGATCAACGTCTACCATGGGTACTTACCAATACCTTGAACTCAAGCCTAGAGATGAATTCTGCGCCTTGTGGACTGTCAGTCGCGTCGTCTATGCGCGGGAGAGGGTAGACGCCACCCGTTTGCTGGGGCAGGCCCCATCCATGTCACAGGATGCGTAGTACGGGGCGGCGGCTGATATGACTGCATGGCAGGCTGCAGTTGGGGCCTAGCCACGACATCGTCTCAACGGAGAGGCACAGTTGGAGAGAGTGGTTGGGTCCGCGCGACTACTTCAGCGTAGCAGAGTGGTGCAGCCACCGGGACCCGTTGGGGCGGTGCGACGACTTCAACTTAGCTTAGTGGAACAGCCGCAAGAGATAGATGGCGCTGGTCTGGTAAGCCCTCGGCGATTTCCTGCGCTATGGCACAGAAGAGTGGAGGCATAAATATCTAGGCAGGCTGTTGTATACGCGGCAGCTGAGCGAAGGTCATTAAGGAGAGCTGGCATGCAACATCCTCCCAAAAGAACACTTTCGTTTCTGCAAGCTGCGCTGAGTGGTCGGAGATTGTAGCCGGACCAGCAATGGTGTTCTTCGCGTGAGCAAGGGCGACGTGCGAATGAGCGCTGCCTGCGTAGCTCCACGTAGCTCTGGCATAAAGTGAAGATGTCGGTCACGGACTGAGGATTCTTTGCAAGAAGCATGTTGAAAGCACCGTCCTTTATCCCTTTCACGACGCGTCGTATTATAAGCACTCCGACATTGTCGTGTTGACTCTCTTAGACACGTCCAGATCATCCTCAGTGTAGCCGGTAGATGATTCACCCGGTTTCTGAGCACGTTCTAGCCAACACGATTCAGCACGCAGCTTGCGCACGGCCGGGCGACCAAACACAGCCGCTAAAGACGTCTTGAACGAGGAACACGTCGAAAAATCGGACTCATGGTTGTTGTACCAGAGACTGGCGACACCCGCGAGATAGAAGAGTACGTCGCTCAGTTTTGAGGGGTCTTACCATTTGTTGTGGGCGCTTACCTTCTTATGTGTCGTCAGCCAGTCCTCTACGTCGCTGTCTTCCACGCTGCTGAAAATGGCAGGGTCCCTGTGGGGGCACATCACGGACGGAGGAAGCACTTGCTGGGATGGAGTAGGAGGGATTTGCTGGGATGCGTGCTCAGGCAAGGTTGAGCGTAGGTACGGGATGGAAGTTCCAGGATGAACCTTGTAGGCCGAAGCACCCTGCACCACTCGTAAAGGCGGTCCCGATTGACCCAGATAGCGCCTCTCTTCTCATATATATATATATATATATATATATATATATATATATATATATATATAAATATATATATATATATATATATATATAGTGGTACGGGTTGAAAAGGCGCTTGACAATATATTTATAAGATATATACGACGGGCCAAAGACAGACAAGACAGAGCCAGTGCGCGCGACTATCGGCGATCGTCGTCTTCGGCAGTCCTCTCATCATCGTTCGTTACTACAGCGCCTCGTAGCAATATATATATATATATATATATATATGTAGTGAACATGCGTGAGTTGTGCTTGGTATTTCTTCATAATTTCAGCATTCATTGCGTTTTGCTCCTGCACAGTGATTCATTCTTACTTTGTATATTTTTGGCTGCTTCCTTAATACGGCGCTTGATTTAGTAGGAAAAGTAGGAAGAAAGAAAGCATACACTAAATGTATCAAAAATATATTTAACATATATTTTATGTTGTGGTTTGTTTTCCAGTACTTAATTTGCGAATAATTTCATGGTATTTACCTGTTCCTGGCATTGCCCATCATTACGAACGCGTCAGGTAAGTTTTAGCATAACATTTACGTATTTTGCATTTTTTTATAACGTGTGACACATAAGTTTCATATTGACGTGCTGACATCATTATAGTTGCATGGCAGTAGTGAGGAAGAAGACCTATTGTTGACGATAATAAGAGGTTACGGGAAATGCTTCGTAATATTCTCATGAGCACACTACCTTGTCATAAAGAAATGACTACGTACGCTTATGCAGACGATATTGCGTTTTTTCCATCTGCACATGACATCGACACGCTATACCAACGACTGCAAACTTACCTTTATGATCTGCAGAGGTGGTTAGATGTTAGTCACTTCACACTCAATGCCAGCAAATGTGCTGTTCTCGTTTTTACGATACGTGACATAGTGCACATTTCATTGTCTTACTACCTTCAAGACGTACCACAGGTGGAATCTGTCAAATACCTCGGAATTATTTATAACGCCTCTCTCAACTGGCGCTCACACATAGGTCATGTGACTGAGAAAGGTACCCGTGCAATTGGCATATTGCGTAGGCTAAGCAGTCGTCGAATAGGATTAAGAAGAGATACACTGCTAATGATATATCGTATGTACGTTCGCCCTGTAATAGAATTTGGTTGCGTGCTTTTCTCTGGAGCTCCAGCCTACATGTCCCGTCCTCTAATCCTCTGAGAATGAGAAACATTACGTCTGTGTTTAGGTCTTCCTAAATTTGTTGCAAATCCTATTCTCTATCTAGAATCCCGTTTTCTTCCACTTTCGTGCAGGTTCCGGCTTTTGACGGTGCAGACGTTCTTAAGGATTTATGAATCACTGCTGCGTCATCCCCAAACAATCTTTATTTCACAACCTGCATTAACTTTCGCTGTCATCTGGCCGCGACTACATACTCCGTAAATTATATTCGTGCAAAAATTACTTGACTCTTTGGGCGTGCGCATATGCGATGTACTTCCTATTCCCGACAGAGCTGTTGCAACGGATATTCAATTCGATGACATTTTTCTTAATAATGCAAAATTACTTTCACACCGTATTCTAGACGGTATATTACAAAATCATCTGAAAAACCTTCAAACAAACGTTGTAATTGCTACAGATGCTTCACAATGTGAAGAAAAGTCAGGTGTAGGAATATTTTCCCCGACTCTCGATTGGACATTTTCTCTTCGGCTGCCAGATTTCATACCGATCTGTTTAACGGAATTCATGGTAATGGTGCTGGCATTACGCAAATTAGGTCCATCAATTACGTCAGCCGTGATAGTCACTGAGTCGTTATCATTGTGCTCATCCCTTACTGCTTCTATTGATTCTCGCGGTATGAGGACATTTCATTCATTGGTACCTGGCTGCTTGAGAAGCGTGCGTTTGAATTGGGTGCCTGGCCATAAAGGACTAATCATTAATGAAATTGCAGACTCTCTAGCCAAGGCATCGATCAGTGGCCCAATTCTCCCTTGCTGCCCTTTGACTGCTTATGTTACTGCTGCTAGATTTCGCAGGAGCGTCATAATACAGACAGTATCAGGCTCCGCAATTACTAACTCTGTGGCTTATGGGCACCTCCTACACCCTTGGAACAGAGATTTTGGCCGAACACGGAAAATTGAAGTGTCCGTCACAAAGCTGCGCTGCCGTATACCTGCAGTGAACTTCTACCTCCACAGGTCTGGTCTGGTCCCCTTACCACTATGCTCATTCTGTGGAGAAACGGCGACAGTAGACCATTTCTTGTTGTCTTGCAGACGTTTTTCTATTATAAGAAAACGACTACTCGAAATCCCGCTTCGCTCTATTGGTCTAACTTTATCAGTGCCTGTGATCCTATCTTTTGGAGCCTCCATATTGGGTTCAGCCACAGAAATGTTTGCTGGGCAATCCAAAATTACCTCATTGACACCAATCAATTTCCATGTTAGATTGGTCGTTCTCCCTCCCAACCATAGCTTTCTTTTATTTCTTATCTGTTAATTATTATTATTATTATTATTATTATTATTATTATTATTATTATTATTATTACTTATACCCGGTTTTCATCTGATTATTTCCTTTTTTCTCCAAACACAAAACGTTTACTCTTAAACTCCAACGCTGAAATTGTTAACTCCCTCGTTATCATTATTATTTTTATGCACCTAATTGAACCACCCAATTCTTGGCCAATCCCCCACTGTGGGTACGTGCCACGGCCACTCAGGACAACAACAACAAAATGACTCGGAAACGGTCAGACAGTTTACAGCGTGCTATATATGTTTCTGGTGACGAATATTTCACAGGAACTAAAACGGTAAAACGCGTTGGCTTGTGATGGCTTTATTGCCTAAAAGATTTTCTTTTTCTTAAGGATATTGCTCTTTGCGTTCTTCTGAACTTTAAAACATGTAAGGTCCGCCTCTTTTTTCTGCCCCGATTTTCTTTCTCGTCAAAACGCCATTAAGGATGGAAGACGACGCAAGAACGGTGATTGCCATCGAAGGAGGAAATTAATTCCAATTCCAATACACGTTTTCCTTTAGGCTAAGCTCTAGAAACTACGGCGAGTTGTATCCATACTACATCAGGCAATCATTCACTCTTGTTGCGGTTGAAAATACGCGAGAAGATGCAAAGAAACGATCGTACAGGAAAGAACGTTCTGTCCGGTGCGGTCTCTTTATATATATATATATATATATATATATATATATATATATATATATATATGTTCTCGCGTCTTTCCTTGCACAAAAACTACGAACCAACTGGCCCGGTGACAAGCAGGAATGCTTAATATGTCAATGAATTTGCGCATTCCTCACTGTATCTCAGGAATGCCTTCGAAGATCGTCTGAATTGCGTACGGGCAAGAGCGGGAGGGCCCCACTCGTCGCGCCGCTTCTAAGAACCTCGGTGAAAGAAGATCAAAGGCGATGCCGAACCGAAGCTCGCTTCAACAAGCAGCCTGCATCCCCGGAGGCCTTTATTGATTCAGGTGCTGTGGGACACTCCACAATCTGCATTCCCGCTTCCGGTCTAGTTTGGGCCAACCGCACCCGCACAATGCGGCTCGGCGAGCAATCTCGAATGCCCGTGGTTCCGTGGTGATATTCGAAGCTTCTCTGGTTTGTGTTTTGCCCGTTGTTTTTTTTTCTTTTCCCCACTCTACATGCCCCACTAGGTCCCCAAGGAACTTTTCTTGGCTCGAGTGCCCGGTGAGTGCATGATGCTTTCGCGTAGTCCTCGGCAGCATTTGGGATCCCTTGAATAGGCGCGTGAGTTAGGTTAGTGAGCGAGTTCCAGCCTAAAATGGTGCTTAAGAGCGTATACGACATTTGTGCTCCTTGGGAGGAGTGAAAGGAAGAACATTGGCCGCATCAAAAGAGGCCTTTGGAGCTACCAGACCATACGGGTGCTGTTGGATGGCCCACATCGGGCCGGCCAAAGGTTGGTTCTTTACTGCGTCTTTGAGTAGCGTCCGCATTACCTGTGATTGTAGTAGATTCAATGGATCACTCTATGAAGTACAGTCATAGAATCGTATGATATATTTGATTGTTTTTCTTCCTTCGTAGGGCACGAATCAACTCAGTGAATCAGTATGAGCTATACAGTATAATAGAAAAAATAGTAGCGGGAACTCCGGCGCTACAGTGCCAGTGGACGCTGAAACTGTGGCAGTTCGACCAACATGGCAATGACCGTTGGTAATCCGACTTGCCTAAGCTTCGTCCTAATGACTTTGAACGGCTCTCTGATTTTGAAAATTGCTCACTTTGAACTAAATATTGGACTATAACTGTAAATATTCACAGCATTTCTACGTGCACAAAAAAGAGTCATATTGCCAACTACGTGAAGAAGCACAGGTTTGCTTTATAATTTACTCCGATCAAAGCAGATGAAACAAACTCATTAAAGTCACAAGAACAACTAAACCCAGAAGCACGAAGTCACGGCAAATCCACGTAATAACCATCACTCCCATCGTAGATGAATGATCGCAGTGCCCAACTTCCCTCTAGTAGTTTTAGCAGGAAATTTTATGGTTACAAACACTATTTACAGAACTCTGCCCTGACCGAAGCGCCTCCAGCGGCACTGGATGCCTCTAGCACTATAGCGTCGTTGGCTGAGAAGTCCATCCCATCAGGGCAAGGAGTTTTTATGCAGGAGCAGCAGCAGTGTGTTCGAACAGTAGCGCTCTCGTTATTGCGAAAAGGGTTTTATGTTGGGTAGGGTTGCGTCGTGAGCCCCGGTGGTTGATTTAATGTTTTGCCTAATGTCAGTCTGTTGTATTTGGAAGGAGCGTTTAGGCGATTCTGAAAGACGCATCCTCCGTCCGGTTTTCTTCAACCGTGGAAAAGAAGAACTCATTTTATAAGATGCACATGCTCCGCTTGGAATAACAATATTTTGGCGTTTCGCCCTTCAAGGAAACTACAGTCGGTTAAGGACATTTCGTTATGCTTTAAGCACCAAGAAGAAAAGTTGTAGGGAGAGAGCTCCTTCTTTTTTTGCGATGAGCTTTCACATCCGATACTGGCTCTTTTTTGATGCACTGCTATCGCCTTGGTCTCTAAAAAAAAACATAGCGGACGGCTTGTTCACACCCCGCTTTTTTCCGCACACCAACCCGAAGCTCTACCGATAGACCACAGACTAATGCCTACAAATCCGTAATGACCACATTACATTCCAGCAGGTTTTTTTATAAACGACCTCGCTCGTGATTAGCCTACACATAAAGCCCCTTAGAGTGCTTCTTTTTCAATACTGGCATGTCCCACCTAGGAAAATCTTAGCACCTCGAGACGATGAAAAATACAAACAAACAGGAAACTGTGTCGTGCCGATTAAAGCAGCTCGCTGTTGATCGGACCGCTCAACAGGCGGATGTGAGGGCGATGCGATCACATTATGTGCAGCAGGCTAAGCGCCATATAATTGTTGCAAACCACGAGGCTGGGCTGTAACAGACAGCTCGTGGCAGACGAAACCAAACGCTCCAGAGCGCCAGACAAGTACTTCAAAAAGCACTGTTTCTACGACAAGCTTGGCGCTTTGTGTAGAGTTTGCGACCATATTCTGCAAAATAAGGGCGTATGCGCAAAAGAATCAATTTATTTCAGACAACAATGGCGAGATTCCTGTTTCTGTTGAAATGAAAACGAAAACAAAACAGATGCTATGACCCTATAATGGCAATGGTTATTTCTTTGCTGATAGCAGCGGGAACAATAAGAACAAAAGTATGTCATTAGGAAGAAAAGAACAAGAAACAACGTCGCAGGTCAAAAGAAAAAAAAAAGAAAAATCTGTAGTTTACAGTCCTATACACGCACGAACCCATAGACATAATTTACTACGAGAACAATACCCCAGTTGCTGTAATTTGCGTCAAGGTAGGGACCGCGAGAGAGAACATTCACGAAGTCATCTCGATAAGTCTAGTACATAACCCCTTAACGCAGATTTTCTGTACTAAGATAGCATGAATGATAAGCTCACGACGATGATTATAGCAGGAGGCTGCACTGTCGATCGGGATATCTTCAAAGCGCCTGGTTTACAGAGTTCACGTACGACGCGTTTGTCGTGCAACGAGCTTTCACCGATTACATACCTACAGCGAGGATGAGTGTGGTGCTTGTCCACGTCTTCGCCAGGTGGCTCAAGTACTTGCTAGCCCTCAAATAGGAGTCCAACTGCTCGATTCACCGTTCCTATATACTATGCACCACACTGGACGGTACCGAAGCGACGGAGACAAAATCTGCAAGTCAATATAGTCATCACCGTGTCGTCACCGACATGTCCCTCCATCATTACTTAGGGGGCGGCTATATTGCTTGATTGCTAATCGCATTAGCGTGAACATCCATCGCATTAAGTCAGTCGCTACTCGCATTAAGTCAACAGACGTCATAAGATGACTTCTGAGCGAATTTCATGATTCCTATACTTGCCACAACCAGAAGAAAATGTGTTTATGCTGGAGAGGTTCTTGCTCTATCGCCATGACGGCATGCGCAAATCCACTGTGATTCAGTAAACGTACTAGTCCTCAGACTAGTCCTCTTCTGTTCTTGAAAAACCCATTACCGGAAGCAATATGTACGTTAACAACTGTACGAAGGTCAAGTGACGGGAAAAGTGCATGAAATGCCACTGAATTGTTATTAGCTCAAACGTGCCCGTAGCTATTCATATTGGTTTGTTATCGCAGAGAAACAATTCTTGTATAACTCAATAGCCTAATCTGTACAAAGCCGCAGTTTCGCACAAAGGCGAAGCATCGATTGCGATAGCAAATTAGTCCACAGCTATACGACCGAAGTGAGGATAATGGTTTTATCGGCCGTATAAGCTTAGAAACAGTGGCTTACTAACTGAATTAAGAAGCATGGTGTCAGGGCGCACAAGCAAGCATACACACATCACACTCGATGAGCGCGGACACCCGCTGTCGAAACACTGGTGCGAGTGAGCGCGGCAGCAGCAGCGAGCGAAGCGACGTTTGTGCTTTCTATTGCTTCAACGCAAGAGCGGCGGGAGCAAATCGCGCACAAAGGTGTGAGCCGTCTGTAGATATCTTTCAAGCTACCCCGTGTGCGACCACGGGCGGCCGTGCAAAGTGCGCACTTCTTGGCAGAATGGCCCCCCTCCCCTCCCTCCCGCGTTGCGTCGCCGCTTTCCTCTCCGTCATGCGCCCAATAGAGCCGCGACCCTCAGTTCCCCTCGCTCCCGGTCACGAAATGCGCAATTGCTGCCGGAGCCCGAAACCGCGCACCCTCTCTCCCTCCCGTTTCCCCACGTCCGTTCGCGCGAAGGAAGGCGGCGCGCTTGCGCTCCGCTTTCCTACATTGCGCGCGCCCGATTGAGTCGCGATCGTGACCTCCTCTCGCATGCTTTCCCCCGCACATGCAGCTTACCACACGCGGCGACGGTGTTATCAGCCTTGGACTTTATACGGAGCATGAGGGCGAGGGTCACGCTGATAGCGACAGCGACGGAAAAATTGCGCCTGCAGTGTCCATGTAATTTCAATCGCAATAAAAACACCTTTTGTCACCAGCCAATTACAACCTAAGATTACGCATGAACTGAAGAGAAAACAACGGTAGCACCTATGGTTTGTAAACATCTGGCCAGCCATTTACGCAATATAGCGCCGGCATATCCGTGTTTGCAGGTTCATTTGCTGGTGTTTAGTGGATATATGTTGCGCTTCATGTGAATATTTTTTAAATTAGAGACGCCGCAGGCCGTTCGCGGGTCCATGCAGGAGTGGACAGATAGAATATAAAGAAGCGCAATAAATTGAAATAAATTACTTGGCAAAGTTGCAAAAGAAATAATACGTACGAAAGTGAAAAAAAAAAAGAACATGGCAGTACTGTGGACACAAATGAACGCTAGTACAAGGAAATATAATTCAACTCAAAGTGTACTCCACTATAAGACTCGAATTTCAACAAAAAGGGATATTACTGTACATTGGACAAATGAAAACAACCACACGCAGTTCACTGCCGCTTCACATAACGTACTCCAATAATAAATTGCGCGAGGAAA
This sequence comes from Dermacentor variabilis, assembly GCF_050947875.1. Lineage (NCBI taxonomy): Eukaryota > Metazoa > Arthropoda > Arachnida > Ixodida > Ixodidae > Dermacentor > Dermacentor variabilis. Next base: position 119,040,582 of record NC_134574.1, on the reverse strand, counting down.
TGCAGAGAACTTGTGCACATTATTGTGCCTGACGGGTTGTCTAATATTTTCACTGTGATGCGTTCTCACTGATCGTTTGAAAGCACTCTGAAGATGTCGTTCCCGAGAAAGTTTGAAGTCCTCGTGAGTTGGTAAATAAGTGTTTATATAAACATGATGCTGCGCTGCTCGAGTTTTTGTACGTTGGGCCTATTACTTTAGTGACCGGCATTGGGGTAATGTTAGTGAACAGAAATAAATAATACGCAAAGCTAAAAAATGTACTTTTTCAATTTTACTAATGAAGTATTGTTGGCAAGAGGTTCAAATTACATATGCACACTCAATTTGGTCGTACTACTGTTTTGTATGCTTTTAGTTTTACTGCAGGAGAAGGATTACGCAGTTTGCTTTTCAAAGACGGGAGTTCCTGCAGTGCACCCTGACAAAGGTTTTCGACATGCGGTTCCCGCTTGAAGTTACTCCTAAGTGTGATCCCTAAGTACCTAACTTTATCAGTTATCTTGAATGAAGCTTCGCCTAAAGCGTAAGTAAAGTCAAGGAACATCTTTTTGTCCCTTGACTTTGAAATCTAATGCAAGCTATTTCACAATTGTTTATTCTGAAGCGAGACCTTGCACACCATGCACCAATGCCCGAGCACATCGTGCCTTCTGCAAACGTGAACGCACCCATTCTGCTGCCCAACGGATCTCGCGAATCGACGAGTTACAACGAAAGCTCATCATGTGAACGGGCTTTGACTGCTGCAAATGTTGTATACGCGGCGCACACGAGAGGCGCATGAAAACGGTAGGTTTGTATACGAACGAAGGACCTATAGTAAGGTTAAAAGCGATCGTGCTAAGTGCAGTTTCGCGGTCGTTGTGCGGGGGCGCGCGGGAGGCGCACTCACTATAAGTCACAGAAGAGCCAACAACGACAACATACGAGAAGCACCAAACTCGTGCTTAGCGAGTTTTAGATATCGGTGCTTCTTGGAGCGGCTTTTCTAGCGAGCCACTCTACATTATTTTTTTTCGCCCATGGTGTCTCATGAGCTCCACTTTAGAGGTCAGCTAGGAGTCTGTACTGCTGTGGCAGGGAAAGCAGATTGCATGGTCCGCCAACGGCTGTCTGCCCGGGAGCCCTGATGTGCCGCTTTCACATTTGCTCAAAGGAGGCACGTCTGACAAGCACTTATTTACGAAATTCTAAAGTATGCAAACATATATGAAGCTTTTGACAATACTGAACATATGTATCTATAATACAACCGACTCTAAAGAACGGAACTACATTTCACTACGTGCTACAGGCGATGCGCGCGGTACCCGTGGTGTTGCCTCAGCATACGTCCTAGCTTTCGCTGCACTGCATGTATATTTAGAGCCAAAGTGTAGTATAAATCGTCTGAAAGGTGTGAAAAACTGCTTTAAGAGCTTCGCAGTCTAAATTAGTTATGTAGGGTTTTATGGCGGAAACGCTACTGAGGCTATTGATCATAATCTTCGCTGTCTGTGATGCAAAGGTATTGGGATCGACATACATCCGCGAATAATTAGCTTTCTCGTGCTATGCAAGCTTTTCTGGCATAAGCAGACGCGCATCGGGCTGCAAGCACTCTGAGAGCCCGGTTGAAGAACTACCAGCGGAAACGCAATCGTTATCACTGTGCGACGGCTACCCGGCCGCTGGTCGGTCATATGAAGAAAACCATAAATGTCCCCAATAAGAGCGTGCTGTTGTTGATATCACTTTTAACATACGGCACATAACCAATAGGCAGGACAGGCCAATGTTCACATTGAAACGTATTGTCACGTGCTAGTAACGGTTGAGGACACAGCAACAAAACTGTGAGTGGCGAAACTAGGTTTATTGGGCGAACATGCGCCCAGAAAAAAACAGGCTACACTCAATGCTCAATGAAAGCGGCGAACACAGTGGGCGATCTTCAAAATCTGATCAGCGGGTCAAGCGCGTCGGTTCTTATACATCAGTCGTAGAATGTTCCAGAGTAATCGCTGGGACCCCCATGCCTTCCACAAGGTTTCACACTATTCGCGTGGCGCATACATGCAATCATATTACACAAGGTTCGATGACAGGCATCGGATGGAACCATCGATAACATTCCAGAAACTTCCGATACATGGAGGCGCGGCCTGCGCTGTACGATGACATTTGTTAGGCGGTCAAACGTGGTCGCCCGATAAAGAGAGGCAAGTACACGCGTCAATATATAACTCCTTGCTTCCAGTTCACTTATCTGTACTACCAATATTTCAGTAATAATTGCTATTTTGCACAATGACTAATAGCGCTGTGATTCGTAGTCATGGATTAGCTTAATTTCTCGGCGCAGTATGACCCAGTGCTTATGACGTTGCGCTGCTGAGTTCGAGGACTAGGGTTGCATCTCAGCCCCGGCGGTGGAGATTTTCCCGAGAGAAATTCAAAATCATTGAGTGGTTAAGGCTTCAGTGGCAGTTGGTTAAAATTTGTTCCAGAGTCCACTGCAACTGCGTGCATCATAACTAGATCATGGTTTTGGTACGGGAAACTCTCCCCTTTCCTTTTTTCAATTACTTAAATGTTGTAACCTCCACAAAGCAAGGTTTCACCATTGAGTGACGTATCATTATTTTTTTTCCCCGAAAGCTACGCTGTATGTCTGAAGAACAAATTTGATTTCATTAAGAAGTATAATTTCGTGTGTTTTCCAAAAAAATTCCAACGCAAACACTACGCGCGCACTGTCGACGATGATTACCAACGTTAGCGAATAGTCGAATGCTTCCACAATGACACTCGGTTATTGAAGGGATCCGTCATAGGTGTGGTGTATCTAGCGAGCGAGCGCCGTCCTGGAAGGTATCCAGGACGGCGCTCCTGCTATCCTCCTCTCTCGCCGCCAGAGCCCATCCCTGCAGCGGCCACATGGGAAGACGAGGGCTGCTTCGGGTGACCACTCCATCGGAGCATCCATACGATTAGACGCCCCAAAACCTACGCGCAACAGGACATGTCTCAATGGGCTGAGTAGAATAGCTTGCTGGACGAGTTGGTTCGAACCTGAAGGAAGTGGAGGTGGAGGGGGAGGTTACATATTATCGCGACGTGGAAGCAAAGGCTTAGTAGGATAGAGTAAGAAAGAACAGGGCGAGCGCTAAGCTTCGGTTTTACTCTACGAACGTGCAGTTGGAGTTTAGCGCTGACTGTGCTCTTTTTCCGTCCTTCCTACCAACTATTTGTTTCCACGCCGGGCTTTCATGCATTCCCTAGTCGGAAAGAGCTTGTCGGCGTTCGGCGGCGAACGCGCCCAGCAACTAGTTCAGCAGAGAGAGAGAGAGAGAAGGGAAGAAGGAAAGGCAGGGAGGTTAACCAGACTGAGCCCAGTTTGCTACCCTAAACGTGGGGAGGGGAATGGGGAGCGAAAGAGAGACAGACAGAGAAAACGTGAGTCTATACCGCACTTTCACATGCACTAAGTTGGGTGTAGGATGTCTATAGTCGGGCACTGAAGTCTGTTTCCTTCACGTAGTGAAAAAGCGCTCGAACTGCTCTCTGGGCTAATGAACTGTGAGGCCAGCCTCCCAAGATTTTCGCTTCCGTAAATGGCCTGCCATCCAGTCTATTCAAGGCACACTGGAGAGACTGACCTTGATTATCAAAGCTAGAACAGTGGCACGGAAGATGACTGATGGTCACTTCACACTTGCACTTAGCGCACATTGGTGAGTCCACCATTCCAATACGATAGCTGTAGGAGTTGGTGAATAATACTCCTACCCACAGCGGACACAGCATTGTTGCGTCACGTCGTGAAAGGTTTGCTGGTAATTTAGGTTTCACTCATGGGTCGAGGCTGTATAAACGACACTTAGAGTTCTGTGGTGTATGCAAGCAGCTTAACGTGATGGTACGAGCGAGACTGCGAAGCTCTCTTGCAGCGTCTACTCTCAATAAAGGTATAAGGAGCGCCGGTGCGCCAGCCTGGGCACGTCGGGCAGCGTCTTCGGTGAGGTGATTACCAACGACACAACAATGTGCCGGCAGCCACTGAAAGATGATGTCATGTCCTCGTTCAGAAGCGCTATGGCAAGTTTCGTTGATTTCTGACACCAGCTGCTCATAATTGCCACGTCGTAAATCTCGCAAGCTCTGGAGGGCTGCTTTCGAATCACAAAATATTGCCCATTTATTGGGCTGCTCTTTTTCCATGTATGCGACAGCAGCGCGAAGAGCGGCCAGTTCGGAGCCTGTAGATGTCCTTATGTGTGAAATCGTAAACTTGATGACGACCGATTGAGATGGCATAACAATGGCGCCCGTCGAATTTTCCGAAATGGAATCATCCGTGTAAACATGGATGCGGTTAGCGTATGAACAATGCAAAAGCTCCAATGTGATCTGCTTGAGAGCCGCGGTGGTCAGGCTAGCTTTCTTCATCATTCTTGGAACACCAAGGTACACGGGAGGCTCGTTCAGTAGGTTTCGCGATAGCATGTGCCCTTTGCATCTGCGCCATTGTGCCCGCAGTAGGTCCGAACCAGAGACCGCCAAACACGAAAACGTGCTAAAGAGGCAAAGAAAGCTATTCGCCTCAACGATAGTCGTGGGACGCCTCGCGTCGGTTCTTACCAGAACGCATCCTGCTGCACTTCGTCATCTGCTTTGAGTAAATCAACGTGCACGATATGTAGATGAGGCATCTGGTAGAACAGGAGCCTACAAAAATGCTCTGACCAGTCATCCGCAATCGAGTTCTACGCAAACAAGGCCAGCATCATCACCTTGCAGAAGGGATTGTTCCTTTTCGCCTAACGGCGTTCTCAGAGATTACTAAGCTACTCTAGCTCGTAAAATAGCGCAGGCAACGTTTTCTACAAAGTACTTAACCGCTCACTGAATCCGTGATTACGACGAGGACTACGCAAACAATAGAAAGGGAATCTGCTGAACAGTAGGTGTCAGGTCGCACAAGCTAGGGCCCCCAGCTAGTGATCCAGTGCACTCCAGCTTCCCTATTAAATGAACTTTTGCTATACAATGAAAATATTGGTGATTTGAACGCATCATACTCAACGCGGATACTTTCATTATCCATTTCTATGTATAATACCGGTAGCTCCCTTTGCGATCCCTATGTGCTTTATGTGTACCTTGCATATTTTTCATGCTACATTATGTAAGTACACTTTGAGAAGCTTTCTTGCAATTTTTTATAGCTTGAAGATGCGCAGTCTAATACTACGGCATGTGAAATCCTAAATTCTTTGACTTACTGCTGCCTCTGCCGGTGTACGGGTCCAAGGTCAGCTTAAGCCATACTGCACCGATTTTTTCCTTAGCTTCATTTTCGCTGAATTGAGCTGACAAATAAGTAGATGTCCATAAAGGCGAGGCTGAAACCAATGCGCGAATTCCCTCACTTTTTTGATTTTCTAGGTCTATTTTTTTGTATCGCTCTTTTCGTGTCACATATTTGGTAAATGCCATGTAGTGGGTAAACGTTGGCAATCACGAACCGCAGCATGAATTTACAATGCTTTTACTCCCTTTAAATCTCAAGTTGACATTCCGAGCTCGCAGAAAAATTGCAGAATACACTGGCCCTGCTTGCAGCGGAGATGCGGAAGGTGTGGTGCCTAATTAAGTGTAAGGGCCATTTCTTACGAAATGCATTCACAGTTCTCTATGTACTACCGCAGCTCACAAATGTATGCGCGTTGCCCTCTACTGCGCTTAATTTCACGATATAAAGATGAAATGAGTAGTACCACAATCGCGGGCACGGTCCTTCCTATTTAGCGTAAGTATGAATGCCAAAATGACCACCAGTATCAACGGAACTATTTCGACATTAGTGCTGCCTCCGTAGCAACCACACAAGCATATAGCTTTGATTCGCTTTTTTTTTTGTCGTCTTATCGTGTTCGTCTGCTCGCAAATTTTATATCAGCTTGCGCGTTATATATGTATATATATATATACATATATAGAAAGGATCCCCTACAGCAGTGCTAGAAAAAAACGCAGCGTAGTCAGAAACATGGCCACCGGTTTCTGCAGATCGGCCAAGGGGATTAACTTCGTCATCCCCAGTCGCCTCCATCGCAATCGCGCCGCGACATCTTGGCCTCTACCACCCTCCTGCTAACCAGCGTCGCTGTCCTTTGCAAGGATGCTTTCCTCTGCTCGTCGGTAGACAACGTAAGCTCGTTTTTCTATCTTTTTTCACTTCGTTTACTTCATTCCCTAGACCCAGGTCGCTTCCCTAAGGACATAGTTTCCGGTTCCGGCGTCACCGTGGCGCCTAGCTTCTTCGCGAACACTCTGCGCCTCAAGCGATGTGCGGTTGGGCGGCCGAGATGGCGGGAGGGTCTTGTACACCGCTTGGCTTCCATCAGCGCTCAGCCCGTTGAGTGCGGCCTCCCAGCGATCGCGAACGCAGGAAAACAAATAAAAGCGTCCGCCATCGGGCAGATATGAAAGCGAGTGAAGCAAAAAAAAAAAAAAAACAGTGACATCGTGCTCACTACCGGCCGCGCGGTCGAAATTCGATTAGGCCCGCAGCCAATCGGTCGAAGCACCGCGGCTGGTGTTGTTCGGGATTAGGAGTTCGGCCGAAACGCGTGGGCAGGTCGGCGCCTGTAACGTTGCCAAAGTTTGCAGCTATATGAAGAGGCTCGATGATGAAGAAGGCTCGTTAGGGGCGAGTTGCGGGAAAAGTGCGCGCGACGGATTTGCTTGCAGAAACCAAAGTGCCCCCGCGCGAGATGGCTATGTTGCGGATTCTGCAAGCCTACCTGCCCTTGGACTTACCGCCGCCTCGGCCCAAACCCACGCGCGGCGTGCTGACGAAGTCAGGTCGGCATATGGACTAGCACAAAGGCCAAGAGACACGATGTCACAGGAGCTGGCGGGATCAGTTCTGTAAAGGGACGCCGGGACTTCGGGATTCAGAGATGGGCATTTCTTACGAGGACTAGGGTCTGGTTCACTAAGCAGAGGTATAAGCTGCCTTGACCGTAGGCTAGGCGCGTTATTGTATTGCTGCTGCTAGCAGTCAAATTACGAACAAAGGGCTCTAGGTGTGCTTCTCATGTGAATACGTCTGCCTGCCAACGAATTTTGAGCACCAATCTAACCTTTTTACCCATCTTAACGATACTATGAAAACGCTGCTGTCGGGCCACTCGTTAGGCTCGTGATAAGGACGCCTTGGAAAACGAAGCGTCCCGACCCGTGATAACGTAGAGGCTAATCACACCTGACGGTAATGACAGTAGAGGAACAAATTAAAGCATGTGTACATTCGCCACAAAGGGCACAATAGTTAAATCAGAAACTATCAAGTATCCTCCATCAATGCGCTGTCAACATTTTTTATTCGAACGTGCTAGAACAAAACAAAAAAAAACGTTTGTCAAGCTATCTAAGTTGTCGCAGTTGTATGTTATTGCCTGAGTAGGCAAACATCAAATTTGTAGGTAAACATTCGGCACACTGCTAAATTTGGCTGCGAAGAGACACCAAGATATAGTCGCACAATAATTTACAAAAGAGAATAAGAGAAGCTGTAAAACAGATTCTGCTAGTAATATCAAAGCTAAAAACAGTGAGCGAATGATCCACAGAGTAATGCCCCTAAAGTAAATTTTGTTTACATCCGCGCAAATAGGTACTGCGCAGGAATTAAAGAGAAAAGGGTTAACGAACTGAGATATGCAGTTTAAGCAAGCTAGTATATGAAACTGAAATGATGGCGCGAATGCACCTACACTTCAGCGTTTTATAAATCAATTGGAGCACAAGAGTATCGGGCAATCATACACAGCATACTGCAAAAGCACACATACATTTGCAAGTTGGCGTCTATATATTCGTTAGCTTGTTTCAGGGCGACAGCATGACGACAAAGAAGAGAATTTTGCTTTGCTTCCATTTCATCGTTGTTCTCGCCGTCTACCCTTGACTGAATTAGCTACACCTTAGTGCGATATAGTGAACCTACGATTTCAAAGTTAGAAGAGAGCCCTGAGCTAAAATCAATTTTTTTTGTAGTTTCTTGGTTTCAAGTTGTAACGTGTTATCTTGTGGTATAAGTCTGCCAACGATTGGAGAGTACTCGTATGTTTTTTTTAATGGCAGTCACAAGTTTTCCTGTCACTAAACGAAAATTCCGCTCGAATCGCAGTATCTCAGCGGAGATATGACATGATTAGCTTTAGGATATTAGGGTCAAAGTAAGCTGAGATAAGCTGTCCACACGAAATTGCATAGTCGTAAGAAGGACACGGTATACTGGTCTAGTCATATGAGAAAATTGATGAAAAACTTGGCGTTGAGCGGAAAATCCGACCCTCGAAATTCCTTGAAATTAAACAGCACTGGCTACCTTGACAGGCTTTTCTCATCTAATTAGCTGAGAAGAGGCTAGATGCATGTAGAAGAGAGTTTCCCTGGGACCGGCCTAGCGCAGTGAAAGTAGAGAACCGGTACACGTAGATGTCGGCGATTGGGCCGCTTCACCTTTGCAGTGGCTGTTCCAAAATTGTGGCGGCGGCGTGCAACGGAAGAATAAAAATGCCTCTAAAACGTATACTCAGCGAACAAGAGTTGGCAAAGCGATGTCACGTATGTGTCAAAAGAACTCGACAACGCTATGCTACCGCGCAATAGATTTTATTACACGGAAATAAATCCACCCTCCCCCGCAGCTCCAAGTAGCCAGTGCAAGAATGATCAACTGGCAGCCATCTTCTGTTCATTTCGGAAGAGGGCCGTCTCCGGCTCTTGCGAAAAAATGTTCAGTTTTCTTTTTCGGCATAATAATGCACCTCTTAGGCACCAGAGGTGGCGAGTTTTCGGCGTTTTGTGACGTCGCGTGGCAGACAGGCGAACTCGGCGCAGCACGAAAACCTCTCTCCAATAGCGGAGGACTGACGACAAAAAGGGCGTCGAATTGAATCGAGTTCTGCAGTTTTTACGTGGAAAAACCTGGATTTTGATTCTGGGGCATGCCGTAGTCGGGGACTACCACTTTAATTTTCACCACCAGAGGATCTTCAACGTGACCCGAATGCACGAGATACGAGCGTTCTCGTTCCCGTCGAAATGCGGCTGCTTAGGCCGGGATTTGAAGACTCAGAAGGGTTTGGGTGCGAGCTAGTTGGTACGGCTCATTCATATTTAAAACTGCGCAAAAAACACGGACAAGGGAGGTCACAGCACGAGCGCTCGTCCTGTGTCCTCCCTTGTCCGTGTTTTATTGCGCTGTTCTAAAGATGAACGGAATTTGATCCCGCGACCTAGTGCTTACCAGCGCAACAAGGCGTAGAATCGACAATAGTTAATTCTTTTGTTCGGTCTAATGAAGCCTAATCAGTGTGTGCCACGTCACATCAGATGAAGACTTCTCGCAATTTTCATGACACCACATAACCGACAAACAGAATAATTTTCGTGGAAGCGAGGTGGGTGGGGGGGGGGGGGGGGGACTCATGGCGGAAATCGGAATAGCAAAGTTTCTAATAGGTTTATGTTCTCTTTCCAGTGCTTAACTACAGCGCTGACGTAATCGATAGAACACGTAAGAGGGGACATAACACGTATACTGAAGCTTCATGAAATTTGTGTGTGATTGACAACTGTATTGCCACGTGTTTTAGTGGGAATTTCGAGTGCCGGAAGTTATGGCTAGCAATCCAATTTTGACCTGACGTTGATCTAAGAACGCGGTCACGGGTGATATAGATTATAAAATGAGCGCTTCAGTGAGGCCGCTCTGTTTATTAATAGAGCTAAATGAAGCGCAATTTTACGTAGACTTTCGAAGGCAAAGCGTTAAAGAGCCGCGAAGGAGTAAGTTCCAGAGCACTGGAGAGAAAAAGAAATTAAGAATCTTATCTTTAGTTGAAATCACGTGCCAAAATACTAGCTCTTCTTATATGAATTATTCATATGTATTTCACTATTTTATTTCATGCATGTGTAATAAGCCTATGTACAGTGCTTTATTGCAATATGAAACGCAAGATTTTTCTGCATTATGGAATGATAAGTATGTTGTGAATTTATGCAAGCATATTTTTTCTCTTATCAGTGAGAATTTTTCGGTCCGTCCGTGTTTTCATCGTACTGCAGTCCAATGTAAAGACAATCGCCTAGCGAAGCTGCGGCTCGAGTGATCCTTTTGGAAATTCCTCTCCGTGTATTTCAAGGAAAATAAATCAACCTAAACCTCTCAGATCTGGAATTGCCTCCAAGAATGGAGACAGCTGCAGGCGTAAGAAATGGCTGGAAAGGTCAGGTGGAGGTAAGGAAAACGAGGTGATGCAGCTTCCTAACTGAAGCAAGCCAAGACAACATAATGTTTTGTGAACGAATACAGGGGGGGGGGGGGGGGAGGTGTGCAGCGAATCGAGGTGCATTGAGCTCCTCTGCTGCTTTGCAAGTGACTGATCTGGAAGGCGCAATGCGTAAGCAGTGGCCGGCAGCAGATGACACCATTCGGCCTAACGTATACATCCAGAAGAAAGAAAGAAACGAGAATATTTGAAAAAAAAATAACAAGGGGCTGCGGGACTCATATTGAATGACTCTTTCTAGCCTGTCTTGCTTTCTTAGAGGCAACTTTCTTTTTCTATCGCTGTCGCACCAAATAATTTCTTGATTGTACTTACTAAGAATAGGCTGTGAATACCTTAAGGTGTCATTGGCAAACAAAGAGGACACGAATAATGAAGGCTGACGTAATGTTACCCCGTTTTTCTTGCGTACTGTTGAAATGGCGACACAGAGGGGACGCAGCGAGGTCACTAGAAAAAAACAGGGAACATTACCCTTTGACCGTGTTATTCTGTCTCGGCGTAAAAAATCACGAAAAGAACAGGCCAGACGGAGAGGGTGCAAATTACCAAGTTTTTTTCCGGCAAGTGCCTCTATCTTTGTTCTGTCCTACTTTTTTTTTTTCGAAAACAGGGACACTTACGTTTATCGTGGAACTCAAAGCTTTCTTTTCTTCATTTTTACGGAATATGCCAGATGATCTTGTTTTGTGGAATTCCATTTATTACAAATAAATGGGATTCAAAGCTTTCTTTTCTTCATTTTTACGGAATATGCCAGATGATCTTGTTTTGTGGAATCCCATTTATTACAAATGACTGTGGCAGTTAGAGTAATGTTTTTACGTCAGCTGAACTGCTTGAAGACGCAGGCATTATATGTACGACAAATGAATGGGACATGTTTTCTGAGTATTAAAAATTCTAAATTATCTTGGATTTACTAACATTGCAGCACATTGCCATATCCGTACAGCAGAAGAGATTTGCTAAACGAAAGTTTTGAGAAAGCGTGCTCAAATCTTGTGGCAGGAAACGCATTGATGTACCGGTTAACACCTATCATCAAAGCATGTCTTCGCGTAACGCTTGAGTGGTAAGTGGAACATCGAAGCCTTTAGCCGTGTAATTTGAGCGCGCTTGCTGAAAGGTAGTGCTCAGGCAATCATTCTGCTAAATGATTATGAATTACGAGTGTTTCTGCTGGTTTTCACCTTGAATTTGTTGAGCAGCTGTCATCAGACGACGACTTGTGCAAGTAATGTGTGTCACTTCACGTAATAAAGCCTGTGTAACAGAATGGCGCTGGCACACATGACTTTTTCTCTTCTTGAAAAAGCAAATTCAACTTCTCTGTACAAAACATTGCACACCAAGAGAGAGCAATACACAGGGCTCTCACAAAAAAAATAATGCATAGCGGTACAGTTTCATCACGCTCTTAAATGTTATTGCCGGCCCAGGACTCGTGAAGGACGGTGAACATATTTCATTGAATGAACACAATTACCGTCAAAAGTCAGAGCATTGGACTTCCGAGCTGCCACCTTTTTGAGCATAGCAATGACATTTCTGACCTGGAAATCTTTATAGCATACTTAGAAATTATGCATAGTAGCTTTTATATACTATGGTATGCAGAAAAATGCGGTCATTTCAAAAGGTCAACAATAGACCTCACGGCTCCAGGCTAAGCTATAAAACCCAAAACCCACTGGGCTATCGCCACGTGATGTTTTCGGACTTTAATACTATTGCCAACCAGCGCTCTGTAACAGCTCAAAATGGGACGAACAAGCACTCCAATAGTTCATTTATCCGATCAAACACAAACGGCATAAAAGGGCGAGGCGGCAGCGACGGGGTGTTCCAGTCGTCCGGCCCTCATAACGCACGACAGGCGACACCACTGACCTCTTTTCGCTGTCGTGATTGGAAAATCAATCGCTTCGTCGACCCCCGGCGCCGCCTGCCTGCGAGGTTTCTTCTGTTTGCCCGAACGATGTTTCTTCCATTATGTTCTGCGCGTCCCGATATGATCGAAGTTCGCGCACCCCGCAGAGTTTATTGACCCTCTGTCTAAGGAGAACCAGGGCAAAGCGTCTCCGGTAACACGAGGCAGCACGTCCAACGCATTAACATTTTACCGTTAGTGAAATGCTACTATAAATGGCCATTCATAGCCGTGACAGCACAGAGAACAGGAGTAACGCGCCATGCTGTGCCGACGTGCTCTTCTAATTCATTTTTCGTCTTGGACACATTCCCTAAAGAAACCACCCGTCCCGGAATTGATTTCTACAAAACCAGGCTAAATGCCAGAAAAGGTGGTCACTCCTCTTGCAGCATACTTGAGCTCGGTAATTATAAAGGACTCCACTTGCTTATATGTTTTAATCATTGCGGCAGGTGAGGTATGGCGATCTAGGAATTGAATCCCGGAAATAACTGATGGTCATTTGGCAAAATTCGTCATGCTCGCTAGAATTTCGAGATATCCATCCTGAAAGATCGCAACGAACGAAGGTGTCAGGCTAATAATTCGCGAGATAGCCCTTCTATGTCACTGTATACTTTCCACACGTTAATAATAATAATAATAATATTTGGGGTTTTACGTGCCAAAACCACTTTCTGATTATGAGGCACGCCGTAGTGGAGGACTCCGGAAATTTTGACCACCTGGGGTTCTTTAACGTGCACCTAAATCTAAGCACACGGGTGTTTTCGCATTTCGCCCCCATCGAAATGCGGCCGCCGTGGCCGGGATTCGATCCCGCGACCTCGTGCTCAGCAGCCTAACACCATAGCCACTGAGCAGCCACGGCGGATCCACACGTTAAGATACCTCGATTATGCGAATGCAACCACTGACTCATTTCAACTGCAAAATTGCACATCTGACATCCAGTGTTGCGCCCACCTACTTAAAGTAGGTCGGCCGCAATCTGCAAACTTCAAACGCAGTAAGAATTCAGAAGAACGTATGTACACTTTTTCGTCGGACGTGCTTTAACTTCTGCTCTAATTTGCTGACACACAAAACGCGTCATATTTGACCAAAGTGCAGAAGTTGTTCAGTAAAGATTGGCACACTTGATATTTGTGCAGCGAAGTTGCTTGTGTTCTATGTGTAGTGAGCGTTATGTGAAACGCTGGATGTTCTTCAACTCACGATTACAATGCATTACAAATATGGTATTTTGATAAAGAAATAAACAATATTGATTCTAACGAGGTGGCTCTAGGGAAGAGAATAAAATGCATCAGTCAATAAAACTGCGTTCTCAATGGAGATAGAGTGCTGCGTTACGTTCGTCGCCGTTCAACTAATCATTAGCGCCACATCCTTAACATGGCGTCAATACGCAGCCTCATCGTACGTCACGCCGGCTGCGTAATGGGCAGTGCTTGGTGCGTCTTTTTGGCGGAACCCTAGAATTCATTACGTCTGTGCCGCAATGTGCAGTAGGTTAATGAAGAAAATCTCTTTGATAGCATTAATAACATTTGCGACTATGTTCCGTTCAGAAATGCTATATGAACCACCAATAACGCTGCTTGGAGATCGGTTATAAGGTGCTTATTATATGTCTCAGTTTAACTCTGTGTGCACTCAGTGACAACTTCTATAATAACTAATGAGTCTTCTTGTCTCTGCAAGGGCGTTGTAGCCCCCTTGTGTCCGTGTTTCGTTTTTCGGTTTTGTTTCCTTGTTTTCATGCGCTCGGTACTTTTACTACATCCCTTTAACATCCTTCCATACCATATACATAGGAGCCTATGAGGAATACGTAAGTAAAGAAAAACATTTTGTCATGCGTCGCAGACCCTTGGGGTCAAACTTAATTGACGTACTTGCACCCTATTCGACGTGTACAAAGGCACCGCGTGCGATTTATGTTTGACCTAAAGTGTGCCGAAAGAAGTGGACCATTGCTTGGAAAACTTCATGTATTACGTTTTGTTTTACCGCGATATCCGAAACAGTACCACCTGCTCGTAAAATAAGTAGGAACAAACATCCTTTCAAAGATGTTTGTTCAATCCGCAAGATTCGAGATTGCTTCATGAAACTTCAGCATTCCCGCTACGGAAAATTTTTGACCAGCGTTTGCTACAGTCCATGGGAATGAAGATTTGGAACAGACGGCCATTTGCATAAAGTACGCTCATAATTTCGTGCTATCGCTCCAGCACTGCACTGAAATAATTAGAGTGTGGTGACGAGTTTATTTCGGTATGAATTGGGCGATTGTGTTTGTATGTTGTTCTGTATTTATTTCTTCTTTAACGTGATGGAAATGGTCATAGCCCATGGCTATGCATACAAATACCCTTTATGCTAACCTAGCATACAATTGTGAGACAAAATGAAACAGAAATAAAAATGAACCATTAGCATAATGCTGAATAGCAAGCGATCGCAAATAGGGAAGTGACGTTTCCGTGTATTTTTTTTCTTTTTTTATCATTTTTTGCTAAATAAACAGGGATGGTGCTACAGCTACAGCGGTGACAACGGCGTATTAGAAGGGCAGAAATGGAAAGCCAAACATCGTGAAACACAATGTGAACCTACATCAAATTTAAAATGACGAACGCGATCTAAGACCAAGAGTATGGTTATAGGTTTGCCGAACTGCCTTCGGCAAGATCTCCTTCAATATATTTACCCCTATAGAATAAAGTGACATTATATTTCCCAGGAATTTTATATTTCTGTGTTGCATGAATATAAACTTAGCGACACGGCAACTTTTTTTTTTTTTTTTTGGCCGCGGCAAGGAAACGTTGCCATTGCCATGCGATCAAACTATAATTCCGCTGCCGGCAGCCGGTAACCTACACTCTCGCATAGTAGATCCCTCACCCAGGTCTTCGGCTTTCGAGGTCCTCGTTCTCTTTTGACCACTACGTGGCATTACCGATGGTGCTACAGCGGGTGTGTCGTCTCAAATGCGCCACCCATTATGCGATGCAGCCGTTTACGACTATAATGCACACTGCTCTAGATCTTCTAGCAAGCAGGTAAGCGCCGCTTGTCAACGCGTCCTGCCCGCTTCGTTTTACAGCTTCTTTGTTGCTCTCGGGCACGCAGGAAGGAAATAAACTGGTAGGGAGCATGACGTCCCCTGCCCCGCCTTCGCTAGCCGATTCTCCTTGAAGACCTTTCTTTGGCCTTTTCCTCACAGGGAAAGTCGGGCTAACGTGTAAAGCCTGTTTCACACGCAAGCGACGGGGCAGCGTTGGTCGCGGCGCCTCAGCGGCGTGCCTGCAATCGGCGTGCAAAAAATTCATCAAGAACATTGCAGCGGCGAGCGCAAAATCGTTTTTTTTCGAACATGCGCAGTGAGATATTCAGGACCCTGTATATTCGTCATTGACGCCGTAGAGGGGGCAACATGCAGCTGTTTTATTTTGCATCAGGTGGCCCTGCGCAAGCACTATAGTCGAGAGTGGCGCTACGGTGGCTGCATAGCAGACAGTAGCTGTACAGCCCGCCAAAGTGGGGAGAGCAAATTAAGCAGGACAATTTCATTACATACTTTGCTTGTGTATTTCTAGCTGAAAAAAGCGCGCACACTTCCATAAAGGTTACCGTCACAAATACGCACGTGAAGCGAGACTGCCTGCTCTTAGCTAGCCGAGCCCAATCTGCGATCAAAAACTCGCTCAGCCTGCAAACTAAAGGAGGGAGCCATAGTGGAGAACGCATCAGTGACTTCAGGAACGTTGCGCCACATACGCACATAAAAATAGCAAAAAAAAAAGCTATCATGAGTAAGGCTACGCAATTCCAGTAAATAAAACCAGAAACAAAATGCCAAGCCCTTTCGGGCCATTGGGCGCACGCACTGCGTCCTGCGCTTTCCCGGTCTCCGAGCGCAAGTCACGTTCGCTGCTGTTCCTTATTGCCAATCGTCGGCATCCAAGACGATGACACGGATTTCGGTCCGGCTTATAGCCGCGGAAAGGCAGCAGTGGCTGCTTCCTGCACACACGCAGTTACAGCCGAAAGACGTGACATTTGCTCAGTCTTCGCGTATACGTAATGCACTGGCGCTATATGTAGCTCGGTTCTCGTTGGCCGTGTTTATTTGTGCGTATTACCAGCTTTACGGTGTCGGCTGAACGTTTTATGCAGGGCAGTGATTTCGCCGCACTCGTCTGGATATTCTGCTCTTTCTTTGCCCAGGCGGACTGCGTATGACCGTAAGTCCCTACTCTAGAAGTTCTTGCGCCAGAAGTGTTCGTCTTGATGTCGGAGGTACAATTATTAGCAGCAGTGGATGGTTAGCGGCAAATAGCGCTCAAGAACTTGGCCATTTCTGGTTCAAATCCTTTACCGCTACATTGCTGCACTATATCCCTTTATTGCAAAGTTTTTCCCTCTAGATGCGATGACAGGCTGCTGCTCTCGTAAAACTAAATAAAGTGCGAAGTTCGGCCTATTGGTACATGCTGCATAATAAACGAGTAACAGCGCAGTAGGCAGTACATAAGGAAGACTCGTACAGAGCTGCCATATTTCTCCATCGTATTTCCTGGGTCTTGCGATTCCATTTTTACGATCTCCTAAAAATGAAGCTCGCTTCCAGATAATTCTTAAGCCTGATTTTCAGAGGGTATTTCGCGAAGAAGCACCAAGTTTATGTTAATTATGGAATCATAAACTTGCGTGCCACATGTTCAGTAGCATGTGCTTCATGTGATGCCATACCCACGCATGGCTGAGAAAATGTTTACTAAAGCCTTTTGAGGCAATTATCCTACATATTCTGTGCTCTTTTATGTGGCGATAGTAAGGATACGCAATAAACAACGTATGAAGAAAGCTCCAGGATAAAAACTAGAGGCACGTGCTCGAATTGTATCCTCGTGGTTCCATAACCTATTTCTCAAGCACATAATCATTTGATGAAGTGTATTTCATATATTCTGCCTCAAAGTCATCAAGCACTATACATAAAAAAAGAATGAAAACGATAAAAAATAAGACGTTTCGGAAATGCCTTCCGATAGACACGCAGACCTACCAAAATAGAAAGAGTTCAGCGTGACAGCATCCGAGAAAGACTGGTGACATCCTCAACGAGAGCATTGAGATGCAAGTGTCAGCCCCGAGATTCGTTCCCTCTGCAAGTCGAGTAGGCAATTCGCTTCCGGAATATGAGCAGACGGTGAAATCAGGGAAGCAAACGGCAGCGTCAGCGCATACTTCCGGTTCTTTATGTCAGATTTGGCTCCAGCACTTTTTATTTCCCCTCAATGTCACACTCCGTTTACGGGATGCATTTTTGAACGTGGCGTTAAACACAAGGCTGAAAACGCATTTCGCGGAGACTGATGCCAACTATCTTTCTTTTCTTTCCTTTTTTTTCCTTTTTTTGGCCCAGCCACGTCACCCGAAACTCGAGGAATTTCCGGCTCTGGCAACTGTAGTTGACGCACTCTCCCGCATCGTCAGCGATGGCGACTTCCGAGCACGGCTCATCAAATGTGCTCAAGCGGCCAGTGAGATTGCTTTTTTTGTTGTTGTTTATTTGTGCGATTGTCAGTTCTTTTTTCTCGCACTCTCGCTTGGTTCTTATTTTCTGGCGCATTTGTTTTTACTTTCGGAGCACTCTTACTTGATCTTGTGTGTTTCTTCTTGTCTTGCTCATTTTTACGCAGTCTGACTGAACAGAGATGGTACAGCGCAGGTCAAGGTTACGTAAGGAAAGAAACCAAAGCGAGTTTTAAGCGATATCTCTAACGCATCGCTTGCGATGACGAAATACTTTTGTTGTGAACTGCGAGAGAAATACCAAATTTTTTAGATGGTATTTCTCTGATATTCGAAAGTTAACATTGTGATGCAGAAGAAAGAAACAGTGCTTCCTTGGCCTTGTTTCAATGTGTGAGTTACGCCTTTTTTTACGAGGTTTATTAGATTGCAGATTTCATTACGTAAATATTGAGCCAACTCTTACAAAATTTATCAATCCCTGTGCTTATGAGCACGTGTGAATGAAACTACCAGCATTGCACCAGCATTTCACCAGCACTTCCTCAGCACCAGCAAATTTAATGCGCATTAATGGTGGTCTCAAACTGTTGGTGGTAAGCTTAGTGTTAAGACTAGACAGTAGATGCTAGTCACGCATCGAAGAACTTTGAGCCATCAGTGCACGAACACTCTGGAGCCATTCATGCGACATTGTGAACTGTTGCAAATATGTCCTCAACGTATTCATCGCCGGCACCCAGAAGCACATAAATGCAATGGTGAGTACTGCGCACATAATTTGCTATGAAGCAGCGGGAGTCGCTGCTGCAGATAATTTCTTTGCATATCGATGTAGCAGAATTAATTAGGCTATCTATTAGCAGTCATGAGTTTCTAGTAATACTCCAAAGTTGGCAATAATAATACTTCTCTGCTCTTAGCCAGAAACAAGCGATACCTTACAAGGTCCGTCTGATACTGCGAAATGTTAACCGCTCATGCGCATTACACGTTGACCAATATATATCGGCCGCGAAGAACATTTCTTAATTTGTTCGTCTAGTTTTCACGCCGTAGAAAAACATACTTCCTAAGCATTTTTGCCTATAAGAATTCATGATGAAAGCATCTGTCTTTATTCAAGATTTAATATCGTTTTCCCGCTGTTGCATGGGAACAGTGGTACTAAATAAATAAATAAATAAATAAGTAAGTAATCGCTGATAACTTAAATATCTGCTACCCGGTCATTGTTTCAACGAAACGCAGTTATCGAAACGTCACCGCATTCTCTTTCGCATTCCTTCAACTAACGTCATAAAAACTGGAGGAGAGATTTTGCGAATATTTAAAATGTTTCAATGCAGCTCATAAATGCCAAACTTGCGCCAGTGCCTAAATGATAAAAAGCAAGCATTACGCTTCCGCACACAAAGCGGACGCCCTATGTGACATGCTTAGGAATTCTCTAGTTGAGGAAGCGCTGGATTTTATAGATTCACTGTGATGCCTACGTTGGTACCTTCATCTATTCGCTTGCATAATTCAAAGGTGTAGAGGAGCCTGATGGGGAAGCTCATCTGGAAAAACTGCTTTGAACGCATGCATATGCGCTAAGAAGGTTTTCTTGGTCCAACCAGACCCCATCTCGCTAAGTTCGGCGTTGATGAGAATCTGATGGCCTCTTGTCGCAACAGACAGCATTATTTTTTCAGACCAAGCAGGCCGAATTACATACGGGCTAGAGTGATCTGAAGCATGAGAGTACACAGGCCAGGTGCATGCCGTACGTGTAGTTCAGGTTGGCAATGGTAGCTGGTTGGGTTCAACGACCGATAGGAACATAACAAAACCATACAGTTAGCCGCTGCGCACGGCTTTCAGCTTCATCACACGAACACCTCACACTCTCCTCGCAAGGTTGTGCCATAAAAAACAGCAAGGATTAAAAAGAATGAAAAAGTGAAGGACGACCTACATTTTACTGCAACAATACCGCCGCCTTTAAAAGTACCACCACTGACTTGGTCCTGAACAAAGTTAGGACGGAATGAGAATACCTACAATTCTTCTCCGACAACTAAACAAAACAGTCGTATTTTAAAGAAGGGCCAGCTTACGCTATTATAGTCAAGCTCAGGGGTTGTAAACAAGAACCCTGTGACGTCACTAGCACTCGGGCGCATTGGGAAAATGCAAAAAAGAAAACTGGTTTTGCAATTTCTCGTTGAGCAATTTCAATTCTTGGCGGTAATAATCTCGGCTTAACTTATTTACCTGTAAGACTACAAAGGTATCACGACCGATACAATCACACGCAACTGCCAGAAGCATGACGTTCGCGGTAGGCAACGGTCGGTCGACAGCTCTCTGCATGAAGTCATGGCCTGGAGCAGTCTCTTATTGAATATGTAATGACCTACAAGGATCAGTTAGCATTGCAATATTGTATCGAAATCATGACACCGTAAACAAGACACCAGTCGCTGTCCAAAAAGCCACTCTCTTTTTTTGACCCTTAATAAAGTTAACAATATTTGGGTCATATCTTAAATTGTGACGGTAAAACAATCAGGCAAGGTCAGCATAACTATTCAGGTTGCAGCCTTCTGGTTGTTTACGTCATTTATGCTTTAATGAAGCCCGCAAAAGAAATTCACTCAGACAGCAAAACCGGATTCTTCAGGTGCATCAGAACTGCAAGCCAACAAAAATAAAATAAGGGCAAGTGCGCGTGTTTACGAAACGCAAGCCCACGCTACTGCATATGCAGTTTGTTTACCAAGCTACCGTGTTGCGCGCTTTTTCCCACTCAAAGATTTGTGCCGACCTCTGTATGTCCAAAAGCAAATGTATTAATAGTCACCTCATTAAAACCCTTTTTCAAACTAAGAAACGAGCCTTAACGAAGACGATGCTCAGAGCGAAGGAACGTCCGCTAAGGCATCGACGTTGGGCGAGACTGTTTGTCTGCGGATTTCGTCGGGACCCAGCGCAATCCGGGCATGGGTACCGCCAACCACACGTTCTTCAAAATTCAGTCGTTTTGTTAAACGCATCGTAACGGAAAAGTATTAAGAAGCTTAGGATTAGGGTTCTTTGGTTTGTAATTGCTCTGTGTATCTGTGGTAGCATAAAATTCAGTTATAGAAAATTGCACACAATACGCGTGATATTCTATGTAACGCGAAGCTTGCGGAGTTCAGGAATGACTCCCCCACTGTGCGCTTCGCGATTGGGGGGATAACCGAATTTACCTTAGTCATGATTGCTGGGACTAAAGTTAGACGTAACCCTGAAATTTTCGTTTTTCACAGTATCTACTTGAAGTTGTATATTTTCAATTATGCATAAAATGAGCTTGTAGTCTATGTGGTAGTCCAACCAAAGGTCTCAGAGCCAGTCATCGCAATATTCTGAATTCTGCTTCGAAATGTTTCATTTTTTTCGCAGATCTCGACGCCACAGGATCTTGCCGCCAAAATGAAAGTACGACTTTGTGGTTTTTAAAAGCAACTACAGTATATACTCATTCAGAATGCACGCCGTGGGTAACTGCAGCATATTTCTTGCTCTTGAAGTTACGAACATTTTAGATGTCACCCATGTATAGCCACCTTGGTAACGATACTAATACATAGCGTCGTATATAAACAGTTGCCTAAGCTATGTTTGTTGAGTCATAGAAACGGTTATGATGATGAGGAAGCCTCAAATAAATAGTGGTTTATCTTTGTCTTGGTTCCATCAAGTGCCTTCATCTTTACCCGTTCCAACTTTCTAAGGTCTGCATGCAGCCGAAAGAAAAGCACCGGCTACAGAAGGCACTCCCATGTGTAGCCTCGTTCTAGAAGAAAAAAAAAGGCCTCATTGCTCGTGAAATATATTATTGTGTAAAAGAATTCACAAAACTTCAACGCGCAGTATTGGAATCTCATTGATGCGAGTGTTGTTTTAGTTAGCCATGTGGCAGCAGTAGCGAGTGACATGAGGCACAGCCTCGACGTCTGTAGCTGTTAGCTACGAGGGCGATGTATGATGTCAGTCCAAGGAAGATGCCCAATAAGAGGTGCTTACACGAAGTAGTGCTAGACACATGCACATGGTTAAATACATTTAGGGATTCTATATTCCTTGCGTCAAATTGCCACGTGGTCGCTCCGGGGGTTCGGCAAAGAATAGGCACACACCTAGTAGCACATACCCGGGGATTAAAGTTGGGGGTCTTCCCTGCACAACAGCAAAGAGGGAAGAAGCACAGAAAGCATCTCTAATAATTCATGCCCATTTTGTTGCTGCCTCTCTACTTATTTGGGAATGCTAATGTAAGAATGTGCCAATACTGAATCATACTTCAGCTTTAAATTGAGCGTGTAAAATGAATAACCAGTTTTTTCTGGGTTGGCTTTAGCCCGAAGAATGTACAGTGAAATTGTTCGTGTGCAAATTAAATGTGCGTCCCTCACTTGCAGAATGACAACCCAAGGATGATGCTCTTTTCTTCATTCAAATGCTTTTGAAGAGAGGACATCTTTCATTCATTAATTTTCCGCGCATTTGTTTTTGCAGGAGGCCGCACCACAAAATTCATCTCAAGAAGTGGCAGTAAGCACAGCGTCGTTCCTAAATTATACATTCAACTCTGTTATACAAATTGCAGATTCTTTTTTCTTTCTTTGTTTCTTTCTTTCGTTCTCGTTTCTTTTTTCTTTTTTTTTTTTGAAGCGTGGTGAGAGACAGGGAGTTAAACACAGGAAGGCACCAATCTACAAGCAGAGCTAAATGGCATCCTAATATTTTGAGTTTATTCACGGATAACACAATTATTCTAGTAAGACTGGACCTATTGAGCTATTTTTAAGCTCAGAATTGACAATTAGCCACTTCAGGTGGTTTTCGTTACAATTATTGTTTCGGAGCAGATTGCGAAAAAAACAATAAAAACATCGACAAGTTTCAAAATAAGTAGCGCATAATGTGTAACAAATTGGTTAAAGCTAAGATAACAAGGAAGCGTTATCATTCTAGCTTGTCTTTGTCTATAAAGAAGGGACAAACCATTTGGCCACATAAAAAAAATTTCGTGGAAACCTGCGTTGTCGTTAATTCCTGACTGCAAAAATGTCATCAGCATCCTAGTTTCATTGACGGGAAGTAAGCAAATTACTAGCATTATTTTAGTATTTGTACTATAATGAACTACTGCTCATCACCAACCACATTTGCGGCGTACACACACTGTATTCTCTAATATTAACGTTGCCTGCTAAATGAGCTATTGCTAGTTATCGTTAGTGTCTATTCCCTACTTCTAAGAAATAGCACCAGAGGAGTTCCAATTCTTACAGACTCGTCCGGCAAGAACGAATTTGAAGTGAAAAAATTAGCTCACGAACACTTTGTACCCGATGGTTCGTTAGTGTCTATTACCTACTGCTAAGAAACAGCGTCAGAGGAGTTCCAATTAGTACCCACCCGTCCGAGAAGAACGAATTTCAAGTGAAAAAATCTGCTTACGAACACTTTGTACCGGATGGAAACTCAAAGCCCAGCTGATGTCATAAATAAATAAGAAGCCCTGCTTGTCTCTTTTATTACACTGTATAAGTTCTTTTGAAATGTGAGGGAATGGGAATGGTTTCGGCTCGATAAGATTAACGCTTGGCAGCTGTTCTTTGTATTTGTGTGTGAACAGAAGAGATAAGGAGAAATTAATTTTATTTGTACTGTTTTGTCTCATATTTTATAAGGGAAGGGTAATCCGTGGAAGGAATTGCTGGTATCATTCAATATGTTAAGATATCCAAACAATTCAACAAAGATATCTGGTCTAGTGTTTTGTGACCTGAAGGCGAACTTGAAAGTGTGGTTGCACAAAAGCCACCCTTGAATACTAGGGGTATATTACTTCTTAAATAAGATTTAAACAACCAATGCTCCTTCTAAGAAAAAAAACAAGCGAATTTCGCTCCTAATAGACCCGCAAAAACATTAATGTTACGCAAAATATATCTACTGTGATACTTCCGATTAAACAGTTTTTCACTCATACGTGAACAAAATCATTCGGAGTTGTTGTTAATGCCTGCATGAATGGCTCACGCATAAGAAAGTGACAAGTTTTGCCACCGTGTCAAAGACAGTATCATTACGAAAAAGAAAAGCAGGAACATTGCCTAACAGGAGACCAATACGGAACACTGGTTGTAAAAGTAAGCTATTTAGAGCAGCGTCCACTTAATGCAAAGTATGCTGCCGACATTAAAAAAGTACAGATACAGTACATCTTAGCATGTTGATGTTTTCTGCAAGGAGCAACACCACACGTGAGCTTATTGTGCTAGAAATCGTGAAAAGCTGGCAGCTCCAGATGACAGGCGCCCCAGTTCCGGTGCATTTCTTTATACCACGATGGTGTTACCAGTGAAATTTGCCGCAATGTAGCACCGTTCTGGCACAAATTTTCTGCTCACACAGGCCACTCTACGGTTGCGCTTGTACATGAACCCGACAGGAGCGGGTCGGGTCAGAAGTCAGGCTCAGACAGCCAGACTCGAGCCCCTGTACGTGAGCTCAAACGGTCGAGATTGTTGCGACAGCCAGCGTCGAGGCCAGAAATAAGACAACAAATCCGGTTAACCGCTTCTCGCTGCGCGCAACTGACCCGACCCGTCCAAGCTTACTTGTGCACTTCAAATGGGTCGGGCTGGGTCAACCTAGGCCTTGCAGTCGGGCTGGGTCATCCCGACGGAAGATTGGACTCGAAGTGGTTAGCACTTATACAGCGCAGATATGCAGTTCCCAGCCAGAGAAGTAGACTGGACAACTCATCTCTATGTTTTATTGAATGTCGCTTCGCCGTTACGCAGAGGCGCGCGCAGGTGAAGCCAGCGAAGGGTGGCGTTGTGCAGCGGCTTGTCAGAGAAGTAGGGCGTATTCCGCGGGACTAGTGCGCGCGATCAGGCAGTATTACGGCTGTAACAATATTTTTGTCATGTTTTTCCACATATGAGGGAGTGTTAATGTCTATTCGTGTCCCATAAAATCTGTTGCGTTAATTCGAACCCCTATGTAGGGATTTTTTTTTTTTTTTGCTTACATAATACAGTTCGTAAATCAGCAGCGTTTCGACTGCCCGCCACTCATGCTAACGGTGCTTGTTGGCGTGGTGAGGGCCAATACTAAAAGTCTTTCCAAAGCCTACTCTGGCCTGCTTGGGTAGTTTCAGACACCACAGGCAAGCACGTTAGGAAAAGAAGAAATGCCAAACTCTCGGGCATTTCTTTCTGTTTTTTCTGGGAGCGTAAAGTCGCAAAGTGCCGACTTCCAGGTCAACGCTGAGGCCCTATAATGTAAAGCAATTCTAACTTGCTTTTATTTCAATTTCTTGACGTCAAACTGACGTAACCGCCGACGCAAAAATCAGGAGGTGACCCGCAGTAGTTTTTGAGGAGGCCAATGAAATGCCCTCCTCGTTTTTAATAGGTCACTTTTGTTTGCTATAAAGAGAATAGCATCGCCTGCCTTGACAGGTTTTTCTTATATGAATGACTGACCAAAGGCGAGGGGCACACAGGAGTGGAAAGTGTCTTGGTGGTGGGGCTGGGCTAGCTCAGTGAAAGTAGGTAACCGAATGGGGAAAGCAGTGCACCCTACGGCGATTGGTTCGGTTCCCCTCACTTAGCCCTCGGTGTTACAAAATCGCGGTGGCGTGCAACGGAAGGGTAAAAAAAAGAAGCCGCTAGAACGGATCCTCAGCGAAAAAAAAAGTTCAGATTCATGTTGTGTACATGCCGAAAGGACTCCACAACGTTATATTGCCGCACCCAACTGCTCTCCCCGCCTCCTAAAATTATTATACGCGAATACATCCATTCTCCCCGACAACTTCGAGTAGCCCCTGCCAGAGCGATCGGCATAGACCCATTATCTATTCAGTTATAAAGGGGGTAGTCTCCGCCTATTACGAAGAGAAAGCCGATTTTGTTCGGCATGATAATGCCTTTTCCATGCGTACACGTCACTTTGACGTGCTGAGTTTTCGCGGTTTTGTGGCGTCGGGCGACGGACACGCGAAGTGGGCGCAGCATGAAGTTTGACCAATAGCGGATAACTGATTGTGGAAAAGGCGTACAATCAGAAATAATTTTTGTTCGGTGTAATCGTGCATAACAAGAGTGCATACGTCATGTCAAATGAAGAGATTTCGTGGTTTTTTTGACGTGCGTGACGAACAAGTGAACGGGGTTTGCCCAAAAACGTTTTGACCAATCGTGGAGGGCTGATTGCAGGAATGAAATAGGAAACTTTTGAATAGCTTTACCTTACAGTGCCCCAATTTTCTTCCGATGGCTTCAGTCGACGGCGCCATATGCGCTGTCCAGCCCCTTATACCAGAAATCGGTGGACTGAGCCTGTTTTTTGTAGGGTTCATGTAAACACCCTGCATAAAGGGGGCACGCCGGCCGGCTTCGAGACGGGAGGGGGGCAGGCCAACGTGCGTATCTGCAAAAGCAGAGGGGAGCCGGCGATACCAATGAGACATGACTAAATGTGAAACATTGTCACGCATACGTTCCTCTTACTTCTCGGAGTTATGTGGAACGAGATTAAGACCAATAGATGGTAGCATCGGCAAGATGCTACCATCTATTGCTGCCATGTGCCAATGAAGAGTCCACGCTGAAAAAACATATTTTCACACAGTTCCACATAGTACATGCAACATTTGTTCGAACATGTTCCGCCTACTATGTGGATGCAGCGTCGAACGATATTAAGACTATGCCTCGTCAGTTCCCAAATTATTTATTGCATTAGAGGCGTAACACCTTCAGTGTTGCGACATTTTCCCCCTCATTACGAACGTTTCTAACGGCGTCAACAGACAACAGACAATAGCAACAGGCAACGCTGCTGATGCATCAAGATTCCTTCCTCAATCACACACTGGTATATTTTAGAAAAACCCAACAGAAACGTCTTGACATTTCTGACGTATATTTAATACCCTCTTTGAAGACACATTGATATGCCTTAGACGCTTTCTCTAACACACAGCAGCTTCTGATATGTAAATCGATAAATGGGCAAACTTAGAATTTTGTTTTTTTTCGTCTTTATGGCTATTTCCAGCATCACCCCGAGCCCTCGACTCAACGTCATCCGCCTTAAGAAATCAAAGTAAGCATTGCACCTTCTTTAACTTATAAACCCAAATATCGATTGATCTTGGGATATCAGACCTATAGCAAACACACAGGATTACGGCCACCGTAGTGATCTTTAAAGAACTCTTGGGTTCTTCTTGCCGAAGCCGCAATCTGATCATGAGGCACGCCACTGTGGGGAAGTGCAGAATGACTTTCACTAACTCGCGTTCTTTTACGCGCATCCTCTGCACGGTACACAAGCGCTTTTTTGCATTCCACCTCCATCTGAATACGGCCGCCACAGTCACGATCGCACCCTCAACCTTGTTCTCAGCAGCCTAATGTCATAGCCACTAAGCTACTGCGGCAGGTATTGAGAGAGAGAAAGAGAGAAAGAAACGTTTATTATACGAAACGTGTCCCGAGCGAGGCCGGGTATCACCCTAAGGTGGGAAGGCTCCTTAGTCCGGGAACCCTCTGGCTTCGACTGCCCTCTTGGCCCTGGCGACGAGTTGTCGTTCATCTTCCAGGTCCCCGAGGGTTAGCTTGGCCTCCCACGCTTCGAATAGGTGGTTTGCTTGTATTGCTCGTTTTGCGTCCGTTTCTGGTTGCATTTCGCTGCCTTCCTTCCACGGGCATCCCACGAGCAAGTGTGCCAGAGTGTCGGGTGCGTTGCAGAGTGGGCAGAGGTAGCCGTGAAGCGTCAGGCAGAGGCGATGCATTATCGTTCCGTGCGCGTACGTATTTCTTTGCAGGCGTCTAAGGATCAGGATTTCTCCTCTGTCGAGTTTAGGGTGCGCTGGAGGGTACACTCGACGCTCGAGCCTGTAATGTTGCAATATTGCCGAATAGTTGCTGGGTACGGCCTCCGCCTCTTCTGTGGCGGGTCGGAGAGCGCGTGGGGTACTGCAATTTCAAATTTGTTTTGCAGTTCGCACCAAACGGCTTTGATAACTGAGGAAGCCTGTAATTTGTTATTGCAAAACTTTGTGAAGTGTGCAGTCGGCTTACCGCATACAAAAGCCGTAAAAGTAGCAATGCTGCACTAATCTCTACTCCATTAGTTTCTGTTTCCTTGAGGCAACTGCGTGAGCAATAGTTGTGGTACTGGTAGATTTATTGCGGAATGCAAAGTTAGATGTTATTTGATAGCTGAACATCCTAAAGAGACCTTGAAACACTTTTTGAACATAGTAGGGAAATGTTCCTGATTGGTACAACAGGGTCGTGTGAAAATATGAGCCAAATATTACGGCACTTAATAGAGCAGGAAATGTACGATCTCGTTCCAAAACAGTGAAAAATCGCTTGCTCTCGCTTCCGCAATATCGTCGTGCAGCGTCATTGGAAGCAGCGCGCCCACCAACAGCTATTCGCTGATTTCGTGAACGCGGGACCATTCTCACTCACATTCTCACTAATAAATAATTGCTAATTGAAAGTTAGTAAATGAAACATATATGCATGCAACCTCAAAAATAGAGATACATTACTTGACGCTTGCATTTCCGGTCTACGAAAGACAGTCGCGCGTAGTTGCGTCCGCTATGCGTTGCCTCCGAGATAGGAGTGGCGTGCAGCGTAGCCTATAGTCTACGGCGGCCGTCACGGGGTGCCGGTACGAGCCCTTTCGCCTCCGAGACACTCAGCTTCTAGGCTGGGGTTTGGCCTTTTGGCTTATTTCCTGTGTAGTTTCCGGCGCGCTAATGGAGACAAGAGGAATAAAGCCGCGTATCGGTGCGACAATTCCATTTATGGATTCGAAAAAATGTTTATCGCATGAGATTCGTGATACGATGTCCCTTAGTAGTGAGGACAGTGAATAATTAGTTAGAAAAGGTGATGCGGGACACCTTTAGCAGCCCTTGCAATGGACACACGCAGAGAAAAGTAAGTTGAGGGGTATTATTAAATTACCCCCATGAATTACGACGAACACCACCCTTACCTGCAAGCGGACATTTGATGAGGCAGGAAATAAGCAATAACAAAGGGCAGTTGGCGATACCACTTTAAAGGGACACTAAAGGGAAACACTAAGTCAAACTAAAGCAATTGATTAGTGCTCTTGAATCTCTAAGGCGTCAATATTATCGCGAACAGGGCGGTAATAATTGAGGAATCGAGGTAAATGCAGGACATGATTAGAGACTCCTCCAGTAGATTCAAGCACTTGCTCGATGGCGAAAGCACTCCTCAGTTAAATTCTGCCACGAGTACTCAATTGCTCGTTACAAAAAAACATCCTCGTAATGTATTACAAGATGAAACAAAATGCTACTTGTCCAGTTTCATGTGGTGCTGACAAAAAAGAACTAATTGAGCACACCATTCACAACGACGCGGGCTGTCGAAATGATTCGTTTTAGCCTCGACTCTGCGCCACCCACGCTTTCGCGTTTCAGTACGTTCCTGATCGCGTAGTGCTGGGCTGCTTTTGCTGGCTCACAAAACTCGCACGAACTGCAAGTAGCAGAGAATTTGACTAGTGCCAGAGCATTGACAAAAGGGCTAACCCCCTTTCTTCTCTTTCACACACACACACACACACACACACACACACACACACACACACACACACACACACACACACACACACACACACACACACACACACATATATATATATATATATATATATATATATATATATATATATATATATATACATATACATATACATACATACTGTTAGCCCCACCTACTATTCCTATACCACACTCAATTTGTAGGCCTTAGTGAACCGCCAACCCTCTAGCTACTAACCTGCTGCGTGAATTCGTGTATAAGGCTTTGTTTTCCCACATCGAGCGCTGCTAAGTTTGGAACGTAAGAGCATTGCTCCCGGGTCCAGTGCCAGGAGGCCTGACCCCGCGTGGGCTGTCACTGATGAACATTCGACGCAATTCACCGCCCACGTCGTTGCAACAGACGCTCGTAAGCCGATCTGCCCACCCACAGCTCTGGCTGATCTATGTAGTTCTGTGTATTGTGAACGAACGACAGATACTAAAATGAGCCGCGGAGCCTGATTTGTATGCTGAGCGGGAAATGCTTGAAATTTCAGGTCATCAGGTCATTAGGGGTCGATACGAAGTTTCACAGCGAGGCAGCCAAGGGGGAGTTACACAACCGTTCCTGTGCAGCGAGGATTAAGGCTGGCGGTGGTAAAGGGCGATTAGAGTGAGCGGTGGCTTGGTCGATATCAACTGCAATTCAAACAATAGCCGGCGTTGGGGCCGTCACATGGCGGTACCACCAGGACAGAAGACTGAAAAGAAGCCAGAAATCATATAAAAATTATTTCTTTAATAAAAGAGGAAGGTTGCATAAAGAAATGAGAGAAACCGCCCGTCGAAAGAAACAAGCGATCTATGGTGGTCTGAAAATTTAGAGATCGAACGTAAAAAAGTAAGAGCATTACGCAGATAGTGCTAAAGAGGTAAAGGAGAAATTAGAAGCAGATTTAAAAAGACTCATTATTTAGAACATAATGATACAATAATATGACAGAAAATGGCAAAGAGAGAGGACTTGCGAAATGGTTAGAAAAAATACATTCACCTTACCACGTAAAATAAGACAGAAGAAAATAAAGCGGGAAGCATGTACTACCGTAAAGGAAAATACAATGGAGAAACTGCAAGCTTTCTAGAAGAAGCAAGAAATTACTTAATAGAGAAAGAAGTGTAGCTCTAACAGAACATAATAATCAAGGAATATTGAAATCACACAACAGGAAATCAATGGCATGACAAATAATTCAATCCACTAGAACTAGACAACGTGTTAAAACACCTGAGTAAACTGCCCCTGGGACCGGAAAACAAAGAAACTATGCTAATTCAGTACACATACACTCTAAAACAAAATTACACCCTTTGGTTTGTATCTTGTCACACAACGATAAACGTCATCTGTCTTGTCCGCAATTTCCTTTCTTTAACGCTGCGAGCACGGTACTTCCCAGTAACGAACGGCATGCGCTTTATCAGCATGACATACCATTCCCGACAAGAAAGTAGCGGGCGCGGCGTTTTCAAGAAAGGAAACGCAAGCAAGGCAGATGACGATTATTTTTGTATGGCAGATATACACACTAAAAGGTGCATCTTTGTCTAAGAGTGCACATTAAATATTACACATCCATTCTAAATTTTTACAACGTGTGTTTTAGGTACGGCTACTTCACAAAAGAATGCGAATACTTGAAAAGTGTACTTAATACAACGAAAGAATCACAAGGAAAAAAACAGCAAAAAATAAATATTTGCCAATGGATCTTAATTTAATATGAGCAAACATATCAGAAAAAAAACTATTAAAGGGACTACACGTATAAAGATGTGGTGTAAAAAAATTTACTGCGAATGCATCATTACGAATTCAAACATCACACATGAAAGACAGTGGCTCTTCAAGAGACTAAAAAAGGAAGTTTGGAAGCGAAAACTGATGAACAAATTCTTTTTATTATCTCATGAGACATTAAAAACCTTTATCTGTATAAACGAGAAGAGAACGATCAAAATGAAGAAATAGCTTGAGGAACTACAACGCTGCTTGAATATCATTCATAATTCACTTCAAGAGCATACACACTCGTCTATGTAAGTAAAGCTGAAAAAAAAATGTTAGGAATACAAAAAGAAGAACGACTGAGAGTTCTCCTCTCAGCCCACTCTTCTGGAATGGAACTATAGCAGATCTTTGGAAATAAAATTGGGCCAAGCGACACATATCCAAGCTTTTGCAGGCAACGCAGTAATAAAACCTAAATTTAAATATGCCCGAGGGTTGCAATGTGGGCTTCTTGGTAATGCATCAAGAGTTGTACGGCAGCGCGATTAAAAGGTGAGACAAAAGCGCTGTGTGTGTGCCTGTGCGTCTTGTTTTGCCCGTCTTTTATTCGCGCTACCATACAGCCCTTAGATATCCAATTCATGCAGGAAACAAAGCAAACCGAACCCAGAAATCTATTAAACCATGCCCAGAAACAAACAGAATAAAGCTTAACTCGGACGAATTCGAACGCGTACTCGTAGGTAAAATGAGGAAAATCACCCGCCACATCTAAAAATCGGTACTCCAAGAAACACCATGGCAAAATAAATGAAAATTATACTAGTAGCGTTTGGCAAAGCAATTTCTTTTCTACAACGTTTACAACAAGTAAAAGAAATATTAGCTGTATTGACCGAGATGATTAATAAAGCATTTAAAAGAGGAAACAATGTGAGCTCCAGCCACTTAATAAATTTTTTATTCAAAAGCTTAGATGAACCATTGAATATACAGCGCCACCTTGGTATACAAGGAAATAAAAGAAAAATTTTAAGAACTTAAGACTATATAAATATTACGAAGGTGTTTAAGTTGCAATTTAAGGGTTCAGGTACGCCTTTCGTGATGAGCAACAGATGTACTGCCTTCCACTGCCCCACTAAATTCCGGCATAAATTATTTAGTAAATGCTGTATGTACATAAATTCGAAAGTGAAAACAAGACAATAAAAGTTATGTTTCGCGTGAAATAAAAAAATACATATATTCGGAAGCTGACACTTAACTTGTCATGAAAGCGACATTTTATGAGCTTTTAGTAACTCCAATAATGTTGTCTATACGCAGCCATGAACAAAAAGTTATTCTGCTGTTTACCCAAGGATATCACGACATATCGATGTATCGATAAATATTCCACTGTTCCCGATCCACACAGAGCTTGTGTCAAACGTCGTTAATACAACTGATCAAACTGTAGACAACAAAGCTTCAAAGCGGACAGCAGGCAGCAAAAATTTCCTTGGACTGACTTTGTTAGCGAATGTACTGCAGCGAGAAATAAATATTCCTGTAGGCTAAGCAGAATCACACTTTTTTCATGACGCGAAAAAGATACAGCTTCGCTTTAATCCCTTTTACTGACGACAAGGTCCGGAGTGCGACAAAGGGAAAAAGCATCTCTAAATAAGAAAAAAAAAGACAGAACACTGAGGAAAAGCAAACTTTATAAATGCCTATGCCTGACAAGGTCATGACAGGTTCCCTAGGTTCGGCAGGAAAGCCATCCTTCAGAATTCCTCTAGCTGCAACTTAGCAGAAAGGCCACTGTAGTCTTTGAAACAGGGGTGCTTCCGGTTTCAAATGTTCAAAATGCAGTGAGTTTCTGTGTTGGAACAGTGCAAATAGGCTTGGATTTTCTTTTCATCAATCGCATAACTCGAAAAAACGGTGCAATGCTGGCTTTCATAAGCAAGTACAAAACACCATTCTTGGACGATACATGTGCGTTCACGTGACAGCTCAGTAACATTGTGGACGTGGTGCATCCCGCCTATTCTTGAGAAATGTTTTTATATTTTATTTAGGATGTGTTTGTGGGTAGGGAAAAGAAATACCCCACTGGAAAAATCCTAGGCGAAGTCTTTGGTATCTTGCCTGTTAAAGGATTATGGAAGCCGTTTCGTCCGATCCATTTAAGTGATTCAAAATGTTGCACGGATAATTCAACGGGCTGACGAAACTGTTGGCTCATTCAGATAATTTAGCTTCGGTGATTTTTGCAGATTTGTTTTCATGAGCGAAATAAAAGATAAATAAATCGCCACAAGGAATGTGCCTACTTGTCAAACGAGGTATCAGACGAGCATTGCACAAAAAAGTTAAAATAAGAACTGCGAAAAATATTATGTGTCATTCCCATTCCCAAAGTCGCGCCCATTCGAATCTTGGGAATGACACTCGAAGGGGCGGGCTCGAATAACATCACCATTCAAAAACTAGCAAAAAAGACGGACAGCGTCATCGGTCTAATCAGGCGGGTAGCTAACAGAAGGAGAGGCCTGAGCGAAGAGAATCTGTTAAGGCTAGTCCACGCTTTCTTGTTGTGCCATTTTACGTACGTAGCGGCCATGCACGTCTGGAAGAGGGCCGAGCGAGACAAGCTAAATGCCATGATAAGGAGGGGGATCAAGAGCGCGCTCGGACTACCCAACTACACACGCACCGACCGACTCCTGCAGTTGGGTATTCATAATACCCTGGAAGAGATTGCAGAAGCACAAGAAAGGGCACAGATTCTCAGGCTCTCGGGCACCAGGGCGGGCAGACGACTCCTAACAGAGATGGGCGTCCCCCCGGCCACTGTCGAAGATGCCTACCAGGGCCTTCCGAAAGAGCAGAGAGATAACATCATCATATCGCCCGCCCCGCGCAATATGCATCCCCAGCGCAACGTGGAAAGAAGGAAGGCCAGAGCGGTAGCGCTCCTACGCCGCGCAACCGAACTCCCTGGCGGCAGCTGCTTCGTTGACGCGGCCCAGTATGCAAACAGCAACAATTTCACGGTAGTTTCAATCAACCACAGAGGTTTGACCGTTAACGCCGCTTCGGTACGAAGCACGTCGTCGCATGCGGCCGAGCAAGTGGCCATTGCCTTGGCCCTCCTGGACGACGGACATGCCAATATTTTTAGCGACTCCAGGGCAGCCATCCGCGCCTTCAGCGTTGGCGCCGTGTGTAAGGAAGCCTGTCGCATCCTCGAAGGCAAAAGCATCGCCACCCACACTCTCACGTGGTTCCCCGCTCACATGGGATCCATCATGGGAGGCCCCACAAACCTCAACGAGCTGGCCCACTCCAAGGCGCGAGGTCTCGCTTTCCGCGACCATGGAGAACTCCAACGCCGGCCCGCAGTGGTGGAGAATAGAGATCAACCGACCACATACAACGAAATTGCGCAGCACTTTTATCTCGGCAGGAGAGACTTTCCCCTTCCCCACAAGAAGTTAAATAGAGCGCAGGCATTGACCCTCAGATTATTGCAAACAGGTTCATATCCCAACCCGGCTTTATTCCACAAAATTTATCCCGACACCTATTCCACTAGTTCTTGCAGGCACTGCAATGACATCGCTAGCCTAGACCATATGCTCTGGCGTTGCCCCTCGTTACGAGGCACGGAACAAATCAATGTGGACAAGTGGCTCTCCGCTATCAAGAGCCCCGATGCCGGGGCGCAACTATGGGCTGTCCAGAGGGCCCACGATGCGGCGGTCGGGCAAGGCCTGACTGTCCCAACGTGGGAGCGGCCCGCAGCGCGCTGAGTCGCGTACCTCAGGACCTTATTAAAGTTTTGCATCCATCCATCCATCCATTTTAACACGAAAGGATTCGAAGCTCCGCGTATAAGTATACAAATAATAATAAAAAGTTTTAAGTATCAAGAACTGAAAATACAGGAACATAGCTGTTTCTGACACACAAAGAAACATTAGGATTGGTTATAAAATTGAGGAGTGATCAATATTATCAGCTCAGCAAAAGAAAGAGCTCATTGTAACTAACCATGCGTGACAAAATAAAAACAAAACAGCTCAATTGATGAAATTGGCATGATGAATTATAGCCCCGTTCATCTAGTTATTCTATAACGTCCCCTTCCCCTTACCTCTTCTTCGCAACATCATGGCCTTATAGGTTCCAGTGTATATGTACGTGTAAGAGAGGTAGCCTATATTGGCTGTAATCTTCTAAGCAACTATAGTTAAAATTTCCAAAGGTCAGAAACTAAACATAACATTGGAGTGTGGGCCATAATTTAGCAGTAGTTGATATCGCAGCGTCAAGACTGAAGGGAGAGGAATTCGTAGCATGGCGACTGCAGAATTGCCAGAACGTTTCCAGAAGCCGTCTGAGCCAGTACGGACGGTTCCAGTCAAACGTTTCTTCCTCTTGCCTTTCGTCTCTTCTGCGCTGTTGAAAAAAAAAGTACATTGACCAGTTCTTCCAACTGTCCATCAAGCTGACTGACAAGAATTACGTTTGCTTTTTGTTTCACTAAGACAGGACACCAAACTTTGCTTTAGCCGCTAGCGGCCCCACTTCAAATTCTAATAACCGCTCCCATACGAACTTTTTAAGCATGAAATACTTTTAGCTCCCGTTGTCAGCGACTTTCAAGTGACCTTGAGCTAAAAGCCAGAGCTGCTATCCAGGCACTTAAACGAGAACATCCGGGCAAGTTGCCAGAACAGAACGAGATAATCGGGGCAACCAGTCAAGACTGCATTACATACGCTAGTTACTTCCGAAACGTTACAAAAAATATTTCATCCGAGTTATTCCAAATATTTCTTCACAATATCACTCAAGCTGTAACTTCTAGTACGCTGCAGTTTTTGACCACATTACGTGCAATGAAATTGATGCCTACTCTGGTTCTTACACGGGAGATATATGGAAACTTGTCCATGAAATATTCGGCGTTCTGATAGAAGCATGAATGTCGTCTGGTCTTAGATCGCGTTGATGAATAGAGAAATAGTAGGTGGAATGTTTTCATAATTGATACGGATTACAATGATCAAGCTTGATAAATACTCTGGACTTAAGACATGTTGCTAAGAGCGCGACCTTCAATACTTCCTACGCTATTTATGTCAATCACGAAGTGTACTTAAAGTTAGGGGTTGCACGTGGGAGAACAGACTAGCTACAACGGAAACATCTTGGGTAACACGACTTTATTGATGGGCAAGAGAAACGTAAAATATAGGAAAGAGAACAGGCGGACTGTTGCCAATACTCTGCGGCCTCTCACACATAATCCACACAAAAACAAGGAGGTCAGAGGAGAGAAAAGGTCACAGGAGGCAAAATATCACAGAATATCACGGAAGGATGAGCAGTGATCGACAGTTTTCAAACGAGAAACTTGTCAGGCTAGAACGAATGCACCGAAAAAGTCAGGGCCCTGACGAAGACATGCTATCTTGGCGAAACGTTGTATTTAGCTTAAGACATCCGTCGTTGTACCGAAGTTGATCCCTTAACTGCCCGTTGCCTACGCTTACTTTGAACAACCCACTTGTAGACCGTACACAGCGGTCCGAACAAGAGGTGCCTTGTTCAATGTTTTGACAAGAAGACGTATTCGTCAGGGCCTTGACGAAAACAAGTTCTTTTTTTTGGGGGGGTGGGGGGGGGGGACGTTGCCTTCATTCTTACACACTACACTTTTGGCCACTGTGTGCGGTCTGCTTAAGGGAGGTCCCAGCCTAGACAACAGTCAGCCTCATACCTAGTCTCCAGCTCATTGGCTTCCATAATACGCAGTTACATTCTACACAACTGCCAGCAATGCACAGAACTAGCAAGAGAGAATGCAGTCCTCTTCTTTCACGTTAGATATTCCTGCTTCGTGTTCACATTTGTCCTCGTATCATTGTTAGGCAATGTTCCTGCAAAGCAGCCAGCCCCATCAAGAAGTTATCGGCAGTGACTGCTAAAGCGTGACCTGCATGACAGCTTAGTAGGCGTGACTCCGAGCCGGGGAGCTTAGTGGCAGGACAATATAGTACCGCGATAAAGCTAAAGGAAAAAAAAAACATTCTCTAAGCATCGTGACACGCGTTTCTCTTTTCTTTTGTTATTATGAAGGCACTACACCTAATCTGTTGGCGTTTTGTTTATGGCTATTCTACATTCATTCAATGATGCGCTAAACTTTCTTGTGATTAGCTGTACGAAATAGAGTTTTAGGCTGTATTGAGTTGTTTTATATTTAGATATACCACCCGTTGCTTTCCACCCCAAAAACACGTTTTAAGAATCTCTGTCATAGATAGCGTTGTTCCGTCTTTTAAGGTGGATTTCAACTAGAAACTATTAGCACGAGAAATTTGGAGGTAGAAATAGCTAAATAAAATATTATTAAATTACCATTTCGAATAATCATTTAGGGGTAATAGTACAGTTTCCCTGTCTAGTTTGTACAATGAATAACGCTATGTCTGTATAAAGGAACTCCGGATACTTAAATAGCAATAATATTGAGATATTTGCCCTTAAAATTCCATGAAATTATGCAGGCGTTCCAGCTAACACTTTCCCTAAAGCAGGTTTCTCGCCATTTGAAGGGATCTTAATTAGAACATCTCTGCAGTCTTGCTACATCTTGGGGTAAGATTTCCGATACTCATGCTAATCTCATAGTTTGAGATAAGCAAACGTGGCTTTACTGCTAGTTGCGTTTAATATCTAATTTCAAAATGCTTCTTGAAGCGTATGATCAAAGCGTTAGTTAATATTTTAGTTAGCTATGAGGATATTGCATCCATCTGCATGGGATGTCCACCTAATTAGGTAATCCAAACTCGCGGATTTCGCTATATGCCGCATCCATTGAAGAAAATTTGTTCGAACTAAAAAAAGAATACACCCCTTATGTAGCTCTTATGTCCTGCTTATGCATCGGTATAGTAAGCATGGCGGCTTTCCAAATTCTAAGCTACGCATTCTTATCATATTCCTGAATAATCAAGCCAAGCGGTGTAGAAAGCAGTGACTTGCTCCTTCCGAACACATAGGCTAGAAGGCACCTCTTCATACCTGCAGCAGTGCTTGAGTCCTTTCAATCCTCAGCTTCATCCTTCAAACAAGAGTGCGTCGTGCCAGAGCACTCAGGCCGAGGCAGGGTAGTCAAGATTTATGTTTGCTCCACCGAGTGACTCTTTAGCGTACTTTGTAACCTCTAGGTATAAGAATCTGCTTGTAACGTGAACTAGGCATTTGCATATGAGTGTACGTTGACAAGCACATCAAAGTCATGTCAGAGTTTTGGTGGAGAGCCGTATTTTCATATTGCAATGATTTTCAGCCGGGACATTGAAATAAATTGGAGTTTGTGTGTGCATGTGCATCGATCACGCGCGCGCGCGCGCACACACACACACACACACAAACACACACACACACACGCACACACGCACACACGCACACACACACGCACACACACAGGAAATGGCGCTTGCAAGTTAAACACAGGTGACTGTCCAAAACAGTGTAGCCTCCACAAACTTCCAGGGTATGAAGACGTGGAAGACTGGCTGGACCAGTACGAACGAGTAGCTAAGGTCAATCAGTGGCGTACGGACCAGAAGCTTTCCAATGTGTACTTCGTTCTTGAAGGAAGGGCAAGGACGTGGTTGCAAAATCACCAGGCACATTTGCAACGTGGGACGAATTTTGCCGTTGGCTACTTGATACCTTCGGAAACATTGATCGCCGAGATAATGCACAACGCCTTCTCGATTTGCGCATTCAGAAGCCTAACGAAAATGTTTCAATGTTTGCCGAGGACATGTCTCGCTTGTTTCGCCGCGCGGATCCCAACATGCCTGAGTAGAAGAAGCTGAGCCATCACATTCGCGGCGTCAAACAGCTATTCGCTGGTCTTGTGATTAACCCGCGTACAAGAGTGCAAGAATTCATTAAGGAAGCCACAGCAATCGGGCGGGCGCTGCATCAGCGTGGCCGGCAATACGAACGCCGGACTAACGATGCGGGTCAGGAGCCGCAGTACTGACTGTGACAGACGAGACCTCGCTGCGTCAACGAACAAGGGACATTGTGCGCGAGGAGATTGCGAAGCAAACTGTGACACCGAAGCAGTTTACTGTTGCTTCGGTCGCTGAAGTTGTCCACCAAGAAATCGGGCGAGCATTTTCATCACCTGAGCCACTCCCGGAACCGTGTCCCGAGCCGCGCTTCGAGCTGCGAGCATACAGCTACGCAGACGCTGTCCGTCGCCGGCTTTCTACCGTGCCAGTACAGCAGTACCACCAGCAGCCACCTACTGCTGCCTGGATACAGAGGGAGCATTTCAGGCGACCCCAGTTTCGCAGGACCGACGTATGGCGCACTGCTGATTGCCGACCATTGTGTTTTCACTGTGGCGAACCAGGGCATATTTATCGTTTTTGCCTTCATCGTCCCTGTGGCATTCAGGAAATGTCACCTGCCACTCCGCGACAGTTTTCAGAGAGACATCCATGCTTCGACGATAGTGTCCCTCGCGAACAAGGCAGCTCAGCTAATCTCCGGTCGCGCTAGCAGTCTCCGTTACGCTATTCTTCGCCGAACCGTCGCAGTTTCGCCGACGTGGTAAGAGGCAGCTCTCCAAGGCCACGGCGGGGAAACTGAAATCAGCGACCTCCGGGGGTAAGGTTGCAAGTCGTCGAACCGCCCAAAATCCACCATTATTACTCAGGAACGAGCAGAGCAAGCCGGAGAAACGGAACGCCGACAAATTTGTGAGTGCCGAGCAACTCTTAACGATTGATGGGCAGGATGTGACAGTTTTAGTTGATACTGGCGCAGACTTTTCCATAATCAGTGAGCAGTTGGCGGACCGGCTTAAGAAAGTCAAAATGCAATGGACGGGCCCTTACATTAGAAACGCCGGGGGCCAGGCAATGACACCTACAGGAAAATGTACTTCACGACTCAAGATAGGAAATTCAGCTTTTGTCGCCTCTGTTATGATTTTAAAAGAGTGCTGCAGATAACTCATCCTTGGAATGGACTTCTTGCGGGAGTACGGCGCCGTGATTAACATACGGAACGGCGACATAACCATGTCAACTAGTACAGACACGAGTACAGTCGTTCGTTCGCGAAGAGCTGTGAAACATTGATATTTACTCAGTTTATTCGGTTACACCTTTACTACTGTCCCGGTACCCCGGAAACACTACTCCTCATGCCCTTTCGCATACTACTACTGGACTGGCGAACGCTAGATGACCGGCCTATTTGTTTCACCTGTCGACATGTTGGCTATATAATCGTTCGCTGTCGCAGCACCTGGGCATCCTCATTTCTAGTTACTTTCAAACCTTATCGTTGCTCACAGTGTAGTCGCCCGCCGCCTGAACAACCCACCGGGTTACAACGCATTGAGGCTACGCCATAATCACAGCAGAGTCTTTCACCACCGACGCCCCCTGTCTCCCCAGTTTTACTGTTCACCGTTCTCCGTCGGCCATGTACAAGCGCTCTTCGGAAATCTGAAGGCTGCAGCTTCGAGCGGTGATGCTAGTTCAATGACATCCCCCCCCCCCCCCCCCTGAATTGACTCTACTGACACTGACGACGTATAGAAATTTACTTGAGGTCTACGTGGCTGAAGTCCCCGTAACGGTTTCTGTTTTTTTATTGCTTTCTACACAGTGCGAATTCAAGGTACAAGAAAGGCAGGCCTCAAACTAAACAGATGATACAAAGTAAATAAGTGAACAACTGAAAGTAAATTAAGAAAAAATATTCCTTGATTGATAACGGCACGCACATCTGTCATAATAGAGCACCTTCGAAGACGTATGACAAAGTGCTCCCACCGGCTGCGCATTGTGTGGTGCGGACCAACGATGGATAAACACCGGCCGTCATACGAATGTGCGCGGCTAGTGTCATTGTCACCGACTGCCAGACCGCGGTTTTTTTTTCCTGTTCTTTAAGAAAGATTCCACGGCGTTAATGTGGGTCTCGATTTTCTATCAGCGCGTTCAGCATCGATTGACTGCACCGTAACGTTTATTGAGCTTGAAATGCCCAGCACGTGTGACGCCGAGAAAGTTTCTAGCAGGTTGCGTTCTGCCGAGCACATTATTCTTCCGCCCCAAGCTGTGGCATAGGTCCTTCTTTTACCCACGCCACCTGTGCCTGACGGTGATTGCATCGTCTCTCCTCTCTGGCACATGACGATGCGCTTGCTCGCACTGTATTCAATGTTAGGAACACTTCTACGTGCCTTCATCTTAGAATAAACTTCGCGTCGTACAGCCTTGTTCTACCGCCAGACGTAGCTTTAGGCACGCTGTCACGTTGCCAGGAGTACCACCAATCAGCCTTGACTACCGACACAACGTCGTCTTGAGCCCCAATCTCCCATTCTCATTTTTCAAACTTGCTTTCAGCGTTGCAACGCATGCCCCTCCGGCGCCTACGGTGCTACCATGCCTGAAGGACACAAGTCGCAACGCTGAACGTGATGTTGAAGAAGCATGGGGCTGAAGACGACAACGTTAGGCACTTGCCTGTCCCTAAAGCCCGTCCCTAAGCGCCCAAACCAGCGCGTTACAAAGGGATATTTTCCTCTCCGTATTCGTGGTCGATGTTTGTCTCGTTTTGTTAGAGCTCTGTTGCTCAAATTAAACGGTGGCTGTGTCCCGGCGTCTGAACGTTTATAGCGATAAAGACGTGTAGACAGTCCGTGGTGTGTTTCTTGCCGTTCCTTTGACGGTATTGAGCACCTTATATTACAGTGTCCTGCTCATCTTTCGCTGCGCACGTCGCTATTAACTATAGCCTACTTGGCCTGCCGTGTCTGACCAGCGATAAGTGCTTGTATCGGAGTTGCTGCGCTCCTCGCCGCACGCAGGCTCATCGCACCCTACCTACTTCTCTGCAGGAAATTGGTTTGCTTTCCTCTTTATGAGAAGCTTTGCAGTGGACTAAACATTTTTTTCTTGCTAACTTGTTTTAGCGTTTTTACATCTTGTGTAATGAGTGCTACCGACGTGTTTTATTTTGTTCTATTCCTGCGTACATGTTTTGTTCCTACTTTCTCGCTGTATGCCATGCTTTACTTTCGCCTTTGTGGCCTGTTGTATCTCTTTCTTTTCTTCACGTCCCTTTTTCTTATGTTCAACCTGCTTTTCTATGCCCTCCTTCCCGAAAAGTAGGACGGCTTTGTGCCCCTCTGGGTGGCTGTCGCCATCCTGCATGTTCCTTATTTACCAGTGTGTGCGCGTACGTGTACTTTCATATTAAAACAATAATACACTACAAGTAAATAGACTACCCCGTTTGGTTTATTCCTTGTGGCACAACACACACACACGCACTCGCACACACATACACACACACACACACACACACACACACACACACACACACACACACACACACACGCACACACACACACACACACACACACACACACACACGCACACACACACACACACACACACACGCACACACACACACACACGCACGCACGCACACACACACACGCACACACACGCACACACATTATATATATGCGTACCTTTTCCTTTATATATCTTGCTCCTATTCTGTATAATGTATTTTACCCTCGGGGCATCGCAAGGAAAGACATGAGTGCGCAAATATATACATATGAGAATATAATCTCCTACAAGGATTCCGCCGTGGCAAACTGAGAATAATATTTAAATACGCGTGGCCGAAAAAGAAAGAAACAGACGAATTACGAATAAAGCCGCCATAAAGGTAGACCACCAGACTTCGTCTTCAATTCTTCTCAGAAAATCCACGTTTTTTGGCTTGTCATCGTTTGTTTGTGATGATATAATGGAACGCAACAGCGGCGTCATGGGAGAGAGAAAACTAAAAAAAGAAACGCATCGACACGGGTGACAGCTGCACCAGTTCTCGTGGGGGGTTGCAGGCAGC
This sequence comes from Dermacentor variabilis, assembly GCF_050947875.1. Classification (NCBI taxonomy): domain Eukaryota; kingdom Metazoa; phylum Arthropoda; class Arachnida; order Ixodida; family Ixodidae; genus Dermacentor; species Dermacentor variabilis. The sequence continues at coordinate 118,997,317 of NC_134574.1, read as the reverse complement.
GTTGCCTGATTAAGTGTCGTCTTGTGTTTTCTCGGAGTGCTCCCTCCGGACAACTAGGTAAACAGAACATCGGCGCGGCTTAAACGTGAAAGCAGGGGGCCGAGGCAAGGGAATGTTGACAGCAGCAATAACCACCGCACGAGCGCACGTCTGGATGGCATGGTGTTGAGATCGGGAAAAACAAAAAAAGAATCCGCCGAAGTATTCGATTAGAAGCTCTATGTAGCCACATAATCGCACACTCGGGTACGCCGGCCTGTATGCGCCGCAAGGCACGAAGGTAGATGGAGGTTTTCTATATCTAGCCGTCGCTTCCCGCAGGGTATTTACGGCGCAGGCGTGTTGCGTTAACGTTGTAGGGAAATTCCGACTGCCACCCCCCCCCCCCCTCACCCTTCATCATTCGCAAAAAACACTCGCTTCAAGACGCGATAAATATTTGGTGGAGGAAGAAAACAACGTAAAAGTCAAGAGACGGGAATGGTGAAAGCCAGGAGAATTTCAGTTTAGCCAGAGCGAGAATAATCTTGCCCTATATGTTCAGTTGTTGCTCACTAGCGCAACATCAACAGGCACACCTGTAGAATATCTTAAATTGCTGTACAAATAGCGGCGGGAAAATGCCAAAATTGTGCGTACTTATGCCATTTGGCAAATAATCAGAGGAATAAGAATGGGCTGTTGTGCGTTTGGCAGGCATTCTCAGATCATGAACAGCAGGTTGTCCTTATCCCTCAAGAGAAAAGCGTATAACAGCTGTGTCTTGTCAGTACTCACGTACGGGGCAGAAACCTGGAGGCTAACGAAAAGGGTTCTACTTAAATTGAGGACGATGCAACGAGCTATGGAAAGAAGAATGATAGGCGTAATGTTAAGGGATGAGAAAAGAGCAGATTGGGGGAGGGAACAAACGCGAGTTAATGACATCTTAGTTGAAATCAAGAAAAAGAAGTGGTCCATGGGCAGGACATGTAATGAGGAGGGAAGATAACCGATGGTCATTATGGGTTACGGACTGGATTCCAAAAGAAGGGAAGTGTAGCAGGGGACGGCAGAAAGTTAGGTGGGCGGATGAGATTAAGAAGTTTGCAGGGACAACATGGCCACAATTAGTACATGACCGGGGTAGCTGAAGAAGTATGGGAGAGGCCCTTGCCCTGCAGTGGGCGTAACAAGGCTGATGATGATGAGGATGATGATAGTACTTGGCGAAATAGCCATCTTAAACAAAGAATCCCCGTGGTTCACTTTCCTCGAACCCTTAAGCTGTAAATGTCATCTAGGAATTTGCGGAATCGATAGCAAGGCGTGGCGTCACCGCGTTTCTGCTGGGCCATTAGGTATTTTCAATCTAAGCGACATCTATTCAGGGCCGTTAAAATCATGGATCCTTGGTGCTCTCAAGAGCATCCGAAATATTCTCCGTTGAACATTTCTCTGGATATATCAGAGTCTGTGCATTGCATCCCTGTAGAAATGAAGTAATCTCTTTACGAGCTTTATTGTCTGCTAAGTGGTTGACCAACGTGCAAGTCTATTTTGGCTGGAGTAAAACTAGGCGGTGTTGGGTAAAATTTGTTTTCTAAACGCTTTTGTCCTTCAATCTTTTCTTGTGTCCATGTCACAATTCTCGCACAGTTTTTTCCACCACGAATTTATATGAGGTCTATCAAATGCCAGTCTTGTTGTTTGATGTGGCTTATGCTGTGCACATAGCGACATTTCCGTGTGCCATTAAACTGGGTAACGCGGCAGAAGTGTTAGCATTTGCTGTAAGGGAGATCACGAAAATAAGATATCATCTGCAGGTTCGTTTTTTTGTTTTTTTTTTAGATCTGCGAAACACCTCTCATTATGACCAAGTCCGCGGTTATCAGCAGACCAGCCTACAGGCAATGTGCTGGTGTTTTCTCTGGTTCTTTATACATACGCATTCACAAAGGCAAAAACCAGCAACTACGTGCTTCCCATATACAGTGGCTATTCGGTTCTGGTATTTATAATAGTTTCCCTGGTTTGATAAACAGTCATGGCAGCGTCATCTCGTTCGGGGCGGTAGGCGAAAGCTGTTATGTATACTTAAACGCAGGTTAAATAGCATTCACATTTATTCAGAAGCCAATCAGTAAGATGTGCTTATATCTAACTGTTTAACTTTGGGATGCGACGCGACAGATATCAAGTTTTAGCTTTGAGAGGTGCGTGATAGATTACCGTAATACGCTAGGCCAACTGCACGTTTAATGCAGCTGACTATTGGGGCAGGTTACCGTGATTGCGTACAAACGAGATAACGCCCAAACCAAAGCACACCAATTGCTCGCTTCGATGGGAATTCGGCCTTTCATATCGCTCTCCGCATCGACACCCAGAAAAGTGTATGGTACAATCAGCCGTCACTTAGGTCCATCTCACGCAGAGGAGAAAGCAGCAGGGATATTTTGTCGCTATTGTGGAAGATAGCGATTGTTTGTCTTGATGCTGTTAGGTCTAGAGAGACAGTAGGGAGACCGGAAAGTATATTCATATACATCTAGCAGAAAGTGCCGCAGAATTAGAGTAGGTGATGCGCTGGCGATACAGAACACTGTTCTGAAAGCTGTCGGGATCGGCGATAGTACGTTAGCATGTAATGGACTGCACATGCTCGTAGGTTCGAGATCACGGCTCTGCTATGAGAAAGGCCATTCTCTCGTTCAAGATTCGATGTAGCAAAGCGCATGCGCACTGACATACAGTGCTACTGCGGCAGCTGCAGAATATGCAGTGGGATACTGCGGATGTCCAACGCGAGCAAGCAACTGTGCCGCGACTGCGTGTAGGGTAGATAGCCGGCTGTATGTTTGAACAGTAAAACTAAGGTTGTTCCAAATTCAACTAATATTTTAGGTTTATTTATTTAGTATGGTTTCGTTGTTAGTATAGCCCTTTTATTTCTGATGCTTGTGGCTAGAGAAGTAATTCTCCGGAAGCCTGATTCAGAACTGTACTATTTTTTTTTTCCATACGCGTTTATGGTATGTTGAGACTTTGGTGACTTCGGCTGTCGTTCGCGATTTCGCGGATAAGTTTCGCATGCGCAGAAGAACTGAAGTATCACGCATCGCGGTAACGCATCACGTGCCACAGAAAGCTTGAAAGCTCTCGCTTATTTCGCTTTTATTATCAGATCTAAAGCAGTTGTCGATGCGTGCCCGTCAGAACCTTCATAGGGCTGCCGCAATGTGTGTGTGTGTAAAACTGTGATATTTCTTGAATGAATTGCTGACCCTGCCGTATGCAAAGCGAGTTTCGTAAAGGTGTACCCTTGTTGATACCGCTTAGAATGCGTGAGACGTACGGAATGAGAACGAGGGCATGACAGTGACTGGAATAACCAACTATACCCATAAGACCAGTAGAAGTTGAGTTCAAAGGCTGCGAAATTGGCATATGCGCTCCGTTTGTTTTAGGGCGTTGTTTGTTTTTCCAGGTCTCTTAACATTCCGCATCTATTTTTGCAAAGAATTGGCAGGAAATGCGAAATTAAACTCGCAGAAAAGGCAACTTGCTGCCAGCAACGCTAAGCTTACAGCTACGGCTTGTATAATGTGGGGCTTTGCTAATTACTCTAATTAGCTTGCTGTTCTTTCTGGATAGGACAAGTATGCTACCTCTTCAGTAGTCTTCGAAACATTGATCCCAGTTAAAGTACACCACAGAAAAATTTCGGTGTGTCGTATTTTTGGGATGTCCTGTAGTCAGACGATCTGTTGTCAGACGTCACGCAGTCTGACGTCCGGTAGTTCTTGATAGATAATTAATTAAAGGATGACAGAGATCGCTTTAGGACGATGCAAATTTGTTAGTGTAAAAACGTAAAAAGTGAAAAGTAAGAAACAGAAAAGTGATCGGGAAGGCATTTAAACTAACGACACAACGCTTCTGAACACAGTATTCTACCTGTGCACCACGGCGAACGTGACTATGCTTGCAGATTTTGACCATGTTAGCAGTAAAAATCAGTCTACCCTGGTGCTAACATTTCGACTTGGCAGTCAAGGTGCGCTTTCACTACGCCACGGGAACTGGCGCCTCTCTAGAAGAGCAAAATGTTTGTTACTATGGACCAGTACTCCGTGAAGTGCTAAAGCAATGATTTTACTTTACGATATCTATATCAGCAAGAAAACTGAGAACGAGACAACGGTGACCCGCCACGCTGTACGGGTTGTTAGTGCAAATTTAGAAAGCTGTCTCTGGTTCTTTATCTTCTTCAGTGCTCATAAAATTTGTTCAGTGTAAAACACCCACAGAAAAATTCGTGGATAAGTGGTTATTTAGACAGTGCAACAGTTTCTCACGGTAGCGCCTGCATCAGAATGCTGACGCCCCCCAGCGAGAAATATTTTCACACAGCTCTATAGAACAACAAAAAACTATGTCCCGATTGGTCAAAGCTTATGCAATATTTCTGAGAAATTAACTATTGTGTCAGCGTAACAATACGTGGAAGTCCACAGGCCCGTGTGTCACATCATAAAAAAAAACTCAGTTTCAACCGAAAGGCGAAGCACCGATTGCGATAGGAAACTAATAGACAGCTACGCAAAGTAAGAAAAATAGTTGATCGACTGTATAAACTTGGAAACATTCGCTTACTAACACAATTAGCGAGCATGGTGTCAGCGCATAGGCACACATGGGCACATCACACTCGATGAGCGCGGAGACTCGATGTCCTAACGCTAGCGTGAGCAAGCGCGGCTGCAGCAGCGAGCGAAGTGTCCTTCGTGCGGTCTATCGCTTCAACGCAAAAGTGGCGAGAACACAGTGCGGACAAAGGTATGAGCTGTCTACACATCCCTTTCAGTCGGCGCGCAGTCGTGCACCCGCCCGCCCTCCTGCGCTACCTCCCCGCTTTCCTCCGTATATGGCGCGCTAGATTGAGCCGCGATCGTCAGTTCCCCTGGCGGCTGGTCGCAAAATGCGCAGTTGCTGCCGGAGCACAACGCCACCCGCCTCCCTCCCTTCCTTCCTCTCATTCCACCACGCTCTTTCGCGCGACCAAAGGCGGCACGCTCGCTTTCCGCTTTCCTCCTTCGCGCGCACCAGGTTGAGCCGCGATCGTCGGCTTCCCTCGCGTGCTTTCACTGGCACACACAGAATTACGACGCGCGGCGACGTTGTTATCGCCCTTGGACTTTATACAGGAAATTTCGGCGACAACAAAAGTGCGCATGAAATGTCCGTTTAATTGTTATCGCAAAAAAAGAAAATGTGTGAGCAGCCGTAGCGGCAAATGCGATGATTTCCATCCGCGGTCGATTTTGAGGAATCTGGTAGGCTGCTTCTGTCGTGTCTTCCCGGCACGAGTTCGACAATTGGGTAAGTGGACTTTAATAACGGTATCGCTGCTGTAAGCATGATGGGATCCAGGGAACGCACCTTGGAATACCGCGTAAGACAAAAGTACAGTGTACACCACCAATGGGCAACTGACAAAGTTTTAAAGCGTCGCGAAGGAAAGCGCTTCTGTCGCGACGCTTGAACTTACGTCGTTGAGATAAAAAAGTTGCACAATACTAACGCCGCGGCAGAAGTCGTATGCCGTCGTGACAGCGTTTCTGTTGCAACATCATAATCGGTTTTGCAATAGGAAGTTTCCGTTTCGACTTCAGGACTCTTGAATGTCGCGACATAAAGTTTCTGTTGCGACGGCAGCAGTTCTGTCGTAATATCAAAAAGGTCTGTCGCAACTACAGAGACGTCAGGAACTTCTGTAGTACGACAGAAATTTCTGTGGTCGCGACATAAATTGCTGTTCCCGTTTTGAACCGGGTAAATGAATTGCTGAACTTGCCGTGTGCAAAGCCGGTTTCGTGAGGCCCTGCCCACAAAGATTGCGCTTACTATATGAGCGAGAAGTATGGAAGGAGAGTAAGGGCTGGGTAGTCACTGAAATAGCAAGCGACCCTATAAGACCAACAGATGTTGAGTCCAAAGGCCGAGATATCACCATATGCGCTTTGGTTGGTTAAGGGCGTTGCTCATTTTTTTCCAGGTCGCTTAGTTTCCCCCGTCCATAATATAAACAAGTGGCAGGAAATACGAGCTTAAACTGGCAGAAAAAGCAACTTACTGCTGGCAACGCCGAGCCTACAGCTGTCGCTTGCGAAATGTGCGGCTTCTCTAATTACACTAATTAGCTCGTTGCGATCCCTGCAAAGGACAAGTCTGCTCCCTCATCAGTAGCTTCCGAAACAGAGACGTCTTTCTTTTATTTAGCTGAGTGACTATGCACGTCGTTGTTCTATATGTGTGAAAAAAAATATTTGATGGCCGGTTATTTCGCTTTATGACTTCGTCATATAATCATACACACGCGCGGCCTTTTCCCGGGCGCTTTATAACGAGCAGATGCTGGGCAGATTATACAAAAAATAAGAATGTAGAGCTCTACACATATGCAAATGAAGCTATACGCTAATTTCAGTATTCTATAGGCTTTTCAACAATGGGCATTGTCGCGCACTTGAGATTGTAGCGTTCATCACCATTCAGGGTACAAGTCTGGCCAATAAAGGGTTCGACCCTGAAAGTAAGAACAACATTGTTCGCATGGCGGTATTTATTTCTAAAAGCACCACTATTTTTGAAATGCCTAAAGGCCTGCACAATTGTTTTTACCTTCGTTGTATGTGGCTTTCCATAGACTTCAGGATTTAGGAGCTGCGCGAGTCATTTTCCGTCAACTCTGGCCGGTGAATCAAACGTTGTGCTCCTTTAATGCGGGCGCTGGCACCAACTTCACAAACAAAGCTGAACTGCCCGCTACTTCTGTTTTTTTTTTTTGCGAATAATTCCTATCCTATTCTCGATTTGACATGATTGTGAGTGGGTAAGGAGCACCAGGAGTGCTTTCAATAATTCGACATGAATGTATGGTATCCACTTTCCAGAATTTCACATCTCGTGTAAACGAGGTCATTCGCTGGGAATGCGTACCACACCAAGTGCGCCAGACAGGGGCAGTCTGAAATGAAAAAATGCGAATTTCACCGGCGCTTATGTTAACGCTAGCGTCTCGCATCGGGAATGATAGGAATGCATTCGCCGCGGGATGACCACCGGCCAACCAATTGGAGGCGGATCCTGCCGCACTGCGGGACATCAAAACAAATATGGCGACTAACGAAGCATGCCGCACGCGTTCCTTCTTTTCTGTACTCGTGAGTACATTACGCGCGTTGATGCGCTGTCTTCTTTGTCAACAATAAACGAGCCTAACAACGGTCAGTTACTTGATTCAGGGCGTTCCAATAGTCACGTCCACTTACAGGAGATAGAAGCCGAGACGACCGCGATCCGCTACCTCTGGACATGGTAAACACGCAAGAAATTCAATATCCTGGTGTCATACGTTAGGTTTTCGCAAAATATACGTTGCGTAAATTTGTTTACGCGGAGAAATTAAGGATAACCAGACGGAATGTCGGCGACACACTGCAGGTACTCTCGGTGCGCTCCGCAACGCGACAGCAAGAACGCTCATTGGAAGTGAGAGCCCCAACTTCAACATATCACGCTAGTTGGCGTTAGGCGACTGGACAGAAAAGTGTGCATTCATGGAAGCCGTGGCGTATGAGCACCTGCGATACGGTTATTTAAATACGATGCGATTCTACCGAATCCATGAAAACGCAGGTACTTTAGACAGACGTACGCACAAACGCGCCTTGCGACGCTTCTCACTGCAGTCATTTCAAGCAGCTTCGGCATGCCTTAAGATTGCCACTAAGGGACAACGACTGTCGCAAACAGTTGCTCTGCCCTGGCTGTAATAAGAGAAGCAGTGCGCTATAGTCAAAAACAGTTTCCTGCAAAAAAGAAGGGGCAACTCTGGGGCTGCGATCTTTCAGCCACCTTGGGAATGATAGTTAGTACACGATTTTCTTTTGTCTTCGTGCTTGTGGAAGGCGTTCTTGTGACTTTATTTATTAGGCTTCGGCTGTTCACAATTTCTAACCACTTATAGTTTTCTAAAAAAAAAAAGAAAAATAGGGCTCTGCACGCCTTCGTAGTCACTGTAAAATGCCTCGTTTATAAAGAAATGTGTTGCTAAAAATGACCAATTTGCCCATTTACAGTGCTGTTTACAGCCAGAAAGGGGATGTTTCGGCAAATTGATGTGCTAGCCATCGTTTCCATGCTGGCTGAGCCGCCATGTCTGCAGCGCCCTTAGACACTAGGGCCAGAGTTTTATGCAGTTACTTATGCGGGAAGTTCTGCGGCACAAAGTTCTCTGTATTATGACGCAAACGCAGGAGGCGATTGCATTTCTACATGCAGCGCGCCAGATTGATTCCAGCGCAATCGATTGTCAAGAAAACCGATGGGTTGTGGAAAGAAACGTATCCGACTGCCCCGTATACTAATCGCCAGAGCTTCGGGTTGAGTAGCCAATCCAGTCAAACTGGCGGTCGTAATCGTCGAGCTTGCCACTTTTAACTTTGAAAGTGAAAATTAAAAAAAAAAGCACAGTAAACACAAGCAAGCTTAGAATTTTGAGGATCAAATCTTGCTCCATCCGTTCGTATAAGTGTGTGCTCTCTGATGCGATTGACAGAAGGACTGCGAATAAAAAACACACTCGACCTACGCTCACTTACACTAAACGCGTTTCATTGCGTTTGACGCGTCTGGAGCCATTTTTCCAACGCTGCGCAAGCGAACTGTCAATTTATGGGTACGCCGGAAATGAGAAGTTCTGACATTGCGCAGTCGGTTAGAATTTGACGCGTCGTCTGCCGCCGACGTGATTTAGTGACTCGCGAACTCTGTCTCGATAAGAGTTGGCGACTCTGCAATTCTGTGACAGAAATGTTATCCCGTTCTCCCAAAGACGTGATTCGTATACGCTGTCTCCTTCAGTGTTGAAATTGTGAAATATATTGAATTTTGAAGCACGGTTTCACTTTAACGAGAACATTCGAGAAAATAAATCGAGCCGTTTGAGCCAGCACACCACGAAAAATGTGTTTTTTTTTTCTGGAGGAGACAAGAAAGACGGCTCACGAAGGCGGCACAGTTTCAGACGCAGCCGATCTCAAGAGGGCGGTGAAGAGGGCGTAAATGTTGCTTAAAGCTGTTTTAAAGGATGGGTTACGAGGGCAATCGAACGTGTGTATTCATGTCTTATATATTTGTAATTGAAAGCAACAAGATGCTAACCCTGCGGCATATGTAAGGTAGAGGCAGCCATAAAATGCGCGAGCCGATGAACCAGGCGTAGTGTCAGGTATGATCTTTCGTACGGTCACTTTGCATTACTAAAAAGAGCCACCCTTATATGCGTCGAAGGAAACATCAAAAAGTGATTGCGGCTGGCACCAACTTCGCAGTTTATAGACGTTCTGCCAGGGCACCGCATACGATGAAGCGGCGTTCCGTCGTCTGCAGGCGGCGTCTGTTTGCCGTAATTTACGGTGATAAACAGGCTGTAGGTACGGTAGCAAAAGTGCATCTTTAATATACGAAGAATTCTTTCTGGTAGGAGATCCTGGACAGCTTTAATGCTGTTTTTATTTCAACTTTCTTCGGCTTGGTGAGGTCTTCTAAGGCAATATTTTCTTTCTCGCTTGGTGTTTCAATCCCATCATTAAATCAAAGTCACATCTTACCGAGCGGTTTGTGACTCTGAATCTTCCTCCAGTTGGTTCAGGGTTAAGTTTCTATAAGGTTCCTGCAGTCATTGCTGTGGTAAGTAAACACAGTAAAACTGTTTAGAATCCATCACCCTTGTGGAATTGTTGTGTAATATAATAATAATAATAATAGAAAAAAGGTTGTTGAAAACAAACCAATTAGTTTGTCTTTTTAAGAAAGTTTGCTTTACTACCTATATACACAACCCATTCATATATACAGCGCCGCATTATCCGTTGCGAGTTTCCCAAACGCATAGCCCGGCGCTTCCTGATTTAGCTGTTTACTCGCTAACTCTACCTTCGTATAAACCAAAGCTTGCTGAAAAGACGTAGCACAAAGGCGCATTCAACCGGGCGGATGGGACGTTCCTGCGATGTTTACTTCGCTCGTCGTAAATTCTTCTCACTGTACACGTCACTTTGTTTTCTCTCAGCGCCTGTCTGTTTAGGCGTCGTTGCACGTGGCGCTCAATCGAAGCTTCTAGGCGTGAAAACAGATTCAGCTCCCACGCAAGGCGGGGGCGGCGCTTTGGAAATATGGCACGATTTAGCGCGACCTTTCACCTATGGTTTTCATTAAAGCGTAATGTAATGCCGCAGCAGCCGTCGCCATCGGTAATTCCAAGGCCCTTAATATAATAGGCTTCCGCGTTTTTCAATTGATTGACGCTCACTGGAAAACACTAATGATCGGACGCAATATCTCTTTTTCCTGTGCTGCAATAAACAAAGTTCCTTCTTGGTCGTGTGTGGGCGAGATTTGTTTTCTTTTTAATTTTTGGGTGGGCGTGGGGGGCATACGCCAGACGGAGCAATCCAAAGAAGAATTCTCCCGCGCTATTTGTTTCAGCAGATATACTTTGTTGTCCTTCATTAAGTTTGAAGTCGACGTTTGGTTCTCTGTACTTGCTATGTTTTCCTTAATGAGTAGGCTCTCGAAGCACCCCTCGCCATGGCAGGTGCCTGTAGACTATTAGAGCTCGTTAATTTCACAGCACAAACCACTAGTAATATCCCGATATTGCCTGACATTATAGAAGAACCTGCGTCAATAAACAGCTGCTTAATCGTCTCTTATTGATAGAGTTCGTTTTGAACAGGGTTGAGCATCTAACAGAGGGATAACACGAAAGAAAAGTTAGACAAGACGAGACAGATTGGCCTTGATGTACTCAGAAGCAGTTTAGAAACGGGGATGTACATATATTTTGATAGCGTACCAGAATTTATGTTCGTTCAAACTAAGCTAAACTATGACATGCTTTCTTTTCCGATTATTCTTTTTTTGCTTCAGCATTTCAATTACAGCTTAGGTCTGCTCAGAACTAGGTGTTGCGATAAAATTATGATGTGTGTATGCTTAAGGGCGTCAGCGATTCAAGACACTTATAATTGGAGATCTCTAATATATTCTGATGATGAATTATTATATCACAAAATTTTTGTAAAGATCTCCGAGCATGACACGCATGTGTAGCGAATGAATTAACTGTGCCTGAAAACTCCTTTTTCTGATTAGATAGTGTAAACTAGCAAAACCAAGATTTGTCTTGCTTTATAACCAATGTTCAAAATATTGATATTGATATTGATTGATAAATAACAAATAATAAGTTCCGCCATCACAAGATAGGCGCATTGATCTGAATAAACAAAAAATTGATTTATCTATAAATGATTGAAAGTTGGTTTAGGTGAAGCAGAGATCGTATAGGAGTGTTTACCGGCAGAACGTTATTATGAATATATTCAACATGAGTGAAGGCAATGTATATCTGGACGGTTAGCTGAATAGAGAAAAGAGAAGCGAGAAACTCGCTTTAATTAGGCGCTTTTTATATTTCTACAAGTAGAAAATAAACAAGGCAGAAGCTTTCCTTAGTCGCTCAAATGGTGATAAAACACGTAAACCTCTGGGCTATCATTCGTATGCGATATGTGGTATATCCGACTTTCCTAACAAGTGTGCAAAAAATATGTTGAGCTGCTTTTTGCGGTGGGGAACAAGCTAATTTCGTATTATGTTTCACGCTTCTGTCATTTTTGAATCCAGTGGTTGTTGTATTCACTATCATATGTGGTGCCAGAAAAAAACGATAATAAATGAAACTTACTACTGCTGTTTTGAGGACAATATACCGCATGATGTTTAGCTAATTTCACAGTACGTAGAAAAGATGAGGACAACCAACGAATCTCTTTAATCTGTATTCTTTCAGCCCTCGCCCAACGTGACGCAACGCCATCGGTATTTCCTTCTCCAGAACCACGTGAGAAACTTTTTGTTCATCCCATTTCCTGATAGGGAAAAGACCGAGTTATCTGCGGCACGCATTTTACATGATGCGGGTGAAGATAACTAAACGAATATCACTGAAACTCGGGTCCCGTAAACCTCAAAACTGCCAAAGCACACAAATAATAGCTTGAATAGAGGTACACGAAATAAGAACTTGAAATAACGTTTTTGTTCAACAATAAGAAAAGAACTAGTTATTTTTTTTTCTAAAGTTACGTTGCTGAAATTCTAGAAGCCATCTTGTGCTACGAATACCATTTGTTAGTAGTCTCAGGCGGTGGCCATTGTAGGTGGGAGCGAGCTGACTAAAAATTTGCCACCACACGTTGCTCCGACTTGTCACAAAGTCTTGTTGTCACGGCTGACATGGTGATTACCTTGTTTTTTTTATAACATATGTCTTTCGGTCTAGTTGATATTTCTGAAAGAAGACATATTTACCGTCGAAAGTGCATGCACAAAACAAAAGGCAAATTGGTGAAAGCATGAGCGGTGGTGTCCGTGCCCTCAAGCGGTAAATTTGTATTTAGTATTAGATTTTTATCGGCGATAACTTTTAGTTTCAGCCCAGGTAACTGCCCAAAGGGTGTTGGTTCGCATCCACAGCGGACATTTACCATCTCTAGTGAATCTAGCCTGAAACCAGTGTACCTCCAGAAAGGATCGCAAAGGTGCCAAGCTAACGAACGGATCAGAGAGAGATATATCTGAGCGTTCGTGTGCATGTGTGTGTGTGCATGTATGTGTGTGTATGTGTGTGTGTGTGTGTGTGTGTGTGTGTGTGTGTGTGTGTGTATGTGTGCGTGCGTGCGTGCGTGCGTGCTGAATCGTGAACGGCAAGTTCGCGAAGCCACAGAGTACGTTTTTTCTACATGTGATGATCCCCCACGCGTTTACCTAAAATAATAGCTGCTCCGTAGGGCAAGGTTGACGCAAAAAGAAAAGGAACTGCCATGCGACGGGAGAAACTCAACTGTTGAAGCAGAAGCCTTCATGCAGAGGACAGCGGAGCAAACCTTCCCGCTGCGTAATCTCGGGAAAGCGAGCCGAAAGTGCAGGCATACTTCACGCCAAGGACTTCTATTTAACGCATGGTTTACTGACTGCTATAATCAACATTTAGGCATGAGTGGTCCGTGAGTGTGAAGGAGCGCACCTTGACTGCATCTAGCGAACTTGTTGCTGTATTTTCCAGCAACAAGAGTAAAGTGCTAAAAAAAGAAACCGTAGAGTTGGGAGTGTCCTATATACAGTTCAGTTCAGCTCCTGAAACATCGCTTTCTAGATATTTCATGCGAATGAAGTAACGAGACAAGTGACATAACTTGCGAAATAAAAAAAAAATAGCAAAGATTACGGATATTATGTTTGTCAATTTAAGCAACGTTGAAGCGTAACGTGATTTCGGCAGTAGGCCCACTGTACCAAATATCGAAGATTCACGACAAAGTGAACGGCGGACTCCCTATGTGAAGGCGCTTTTTTATAGCAGGCAATAACTTTCATGCTGAATTTTTCATGCTGCTTTCGAGACTTTTTGAAAAAAACATCGTGCGACAAATGAGAAAATGAGAAAACATTCAAACACAAAGTAGGAACATTTTACGGAGAATACAGAACGTATTTGGCAGCCTATCTCAAGAGAACATTGAATGAGTAGTCGCAAGGCCTGATGCTTATGTGCACATACTGCATTGCGCAAATTGAGAAGTTCATTCACTAACTTTAGTATGTCAATTCGTTTTCAACACAAGCGAAGTGCGTGCCTTAAAAAACATAGCTCAGTGTAACGAAAAAAAAAAGATTCAGAAATACTGCTGTCCTAATCAAAAGTAATGATAGAGGGAGCATGACACGTAACTGGTGCTCATTATTGCTTTTGTGAACGTCGATTATTTTCGTGATTTCATTTGGACTGGCCCTTTGCAGGTGCACTTACCAATTCAAAGATCATCTGGATAAACTTACGAGGACCCAACAAAAGTGAGCACTTTGGTGGCGATGGGCACCTCTGCCGAAATTGTTACGCGTAGTCGGACTTCTGTCACCCAGATGGGTAAGGGGTCATATTTTCTGCGAAGCATCGACGTGTCATTGCGGCTTCGTGAAATATATACTTTTGAGGTTACCCGTCGCCTATCTCATGCAATCTCCAATGTCATGAATCGTGCAAGCGTCCACGCGTCATGGTACTTCCGATGTCAAGGTTTACCATTCTCTTGTGCTTGTGTGCGGATTAGGGAGTCGGCGTTGAATGCCGTCGCCTTAATTCTTATGTCTAGGGTGGTAGCTCTTGTCCTTATGGCGTGTCCACGATCATCCACTTCCTGAATTTGTTCACGATAGTATAGCATCGGAACACAGGGCTTGCAGAGGAGAGGAATAGGCCATCGCTTAACTGTCTTCGGGCATTGTATTCATTCCGGTTGCAAAATATGGACAGCCAGTGATGGGCAAAATGCCTGCCTCCTCCTCTTCTGGTAAGTATTGACAGTCTAGAAGAAGCACAGGGAAACTGTCTGGGGTGACGAGGGTCAGCACTGGTTGACGGAGCTCTAATGTGGCGAGCTCGCTTGCTCAGACAAATAATTTCCCTTTATTGCTATCGCGAACGACAGCGGGAATGTCATCCTCTACCCGTACGAGAGCTCACACTATCATTGCAGTCACTATCGCTCGTTTCTTTAAGCGTTCGGGGCATCGAACTATTCCCGTGTTTGGAGACGCCTGCTTGAAACAATCAGTGCCTGATTGAAATGTTTCATGTCGAAAAGCTCGATCTCCATCGTTTTCAAACTGCATGAGACCGTCGAGCTCGAGAGAAAGCTCGACAGGAGTGTCAGGATGAAGCGGAGTGTCTCTATGGTGCCTATCCCTATTGAAGCACCACGTGCTCAAGCTTCGCGTATATCGCTCACAACAGTTATACCTATCAAGCGTGGAGGCAGAAATGTTAACCAGCTTGACAATCGGCGAAATCACAATACGAAAATGCAAAAGAGGATCACATGGGACTGTTTCCTTGCTCGTTTTCTAGAAAGAAATAATATAGCGGTGCACATACCTAAGCTTTTTATAATAGAACTAGTAAGAAATCTTGCAAACATCGCACCTCCAAGACGACTTAAACTGCGTCTTGCTTGAACATATAGCATGCGCTAATGAATACTAAAACCGGCGTTGACTGCAAGTGTTACACCTAATTGTCACTTGCTTTTTTAGAAGAAATAGATAAGAAAAAATTAGAAAAAAGATACAGATGATGCCATCAAATTTTAAATCCGGCAAATTCGTTAAAGAATGGGCTTGCTTTGGACTGTTTGCTAAATCGAGGTGGATCGCAATTTCTCCCTTTCGTAAAGTTCTTTTTTTTCCACTTTACAGGCTTTCCACAAAGCTCAATCGCCGCTCTGTGCTTGAATTTCTCAATTAATTCACCCTCGCGGTGCAATCTTCGAGTCTCCTAGTTAGCTCAGATGATAGAGCGAGTGCGTTTCAAAAGTATTGTTCCAGGGTTCGATCCTAAGAGTAGGCCAAACTTTTCTTCAACTGCGGCCCTTTCTTTTTGATAAACCCCTTTGCTTTACTTTCTGGCTGTATGCCATTGCCGGGTGGATGACAGTTCTCCTTCTCACGAACCTTAATCCATCCTTCGGGCTTCGGAAGGACTGTGGTGATGATATTTCTTTATGCAGCAAAATGAACACGAACATAGGAGAGGACGCACAAACAACATATCACTATAGAACTCTAACTAACTACGGTGTTACTAAAACGGTGTGCCGTGGATGAAATCCTACCCTTTGTCCGTGCTATATTTCTAGGCTACAGAAATATTAATAGTAGCTGGCTCTTTAGAGCAGCGTATAATATTGTTTTGGTGTCCATTTTTTGCTGAATTTGATATACGCAAATTATGTGTATGTGACAAATCTAATATCCTTTTCTCTCCAACACATACTTATTTCTGCATTCTTTTCTTTTTCTTTCTTTTACAATTCAGGAGTAGAATCAGTTAGATGCGAGTGTTATCGGCATTACCGCAAATATGTTTTCCTCCTCCTTGTAAGATGTATACTTTAGTTGAATGTTCAAGTGACAGCTGGGGTGCCTGTGTACTTCCTTATTTTGATTGTGGCTCTTGTTTCGTCCCCCCCCCCGCCCCCTACAATAACGCCCCACTGAGTGATGTTAGGCTTTTAAATAAATAAATAAAAATACTTCAAATATTTAATTTCATCATGTGCTTGCTTACGGCTCTAACATCTATAGGCGTGATTCGCATGTGTATCACATCTGTGATGTTATTAAGAACACAAGTGTGTTGTAAATTTGGTTAATTAACTTAGCATATTGATTACAGAATTTGTTTAGCAGATACAAGTACTTTTTTTTTTCAAGTTGACGCCTACAGTATTCCAGCTCTATAATCCCTGTTATTGCTTCTATTACTTTACAAATACCCGCTGTTAGCAATTAAGCAACTGTCTGATAAACTGCAGTCAAGCATTCGAGGGAAATAAGCTATCTCCTCGCGCATTTTCCGCAGGCGTATTGGCAAAATCCAGAGCCGTGCGACGTAAGTGAACTCCTTTCATGGCTTTTCTTGAGCGACACTGATGCGCTATTCAAATGCTACAGTGTACGGAGTCATACGTGATTACCTCCAATGTTGATAGAATGGTATTCCATCAGGCAAAATTTCACTCCAATGACTTGAACTTGCCGCAGAGAAGTGTTAAATGCCGTACGTCATTGGAATCAGTTTCAGTTTCAGTTTATTATCTCTAGCGGAAAGTAGCAAAATGGACGCAACGATGAACTTACTTTCTTGTGTTCAATACGGTGAAACTTAAATATAGTAAGTGTTGAAATAAAGAAGACTCACCTGTGGCGCCGGAGTCCTTGGATGCAACTGGCCTCTTTTAGATGCGATCGCTCTGTAAAAAAAGAACAGAAACATCGATGTTGTACTAAGCACATGATTCAGTAAATACTATCGATGGCATTGGTTTGTGCGCTCACAGTAAACAGTTTCAAGTTTTGTGCACCTGTATTACAATAAGTTCCCACGCGAAAATGAAGATTAGGACACATCTTCAAAAAAGTGCGCCCTCGTATAAGACAATAACCGCTACTTAGGCGAGTCCAAGTGGCATTTTGTTTAGCACTGTGTGGCATGTTGAAGCGCGGCTTGGTTCAAATAGGTGTCATCGACCTCGAAAATAAAATTACAGCTGAAGGGAGTGACTGAGCAGACAGCACCTTGAAAAAGAAAGCATTTCATTTTTTGCACAAGAAATTACATGCGTAAGATCATAGATGTCTTGAAATACCACCCGCCATACCTTTAGGCAATTCACGCCGCAACATGTACCATGTGCCCCACATATATTTTGCCGTTTAAAGAAGATGGGTAGTTCCACGTCGCTCGACAGAACCAAGGTCAAATTGTATGTGTCGATAGGAGTGAATCGTACAATTTTTTTTGTATCTTGCCTAATTACGTAACTAGTTAGTGTTAACTAACCAACTTCGCGAATATTAAATTCACAGGAAAACTGTCACTGAGAAAAGTGTCTTGCAACGAGTCGCGTGGCACTTTCTTTTGTGCTTCACGGACTTTCAGGTTTGCAAAAAAAAAAACCTTCATGCAGCACGTATTGAGCGACAGAGGCTGGATAAAAACTTTTTCAAGATATTCTACTATAGTCTCATTAACGCTTTTCCTCCATATAAAATTTTCAATGAAGTTGAAGAATAATAATAATAACGAACCGTGTAAATCGTGGAAGTACAAAAAATAGCCTGGATTGCTCGGAGTGACGGAGAACAATGTAATATTTCCATGCTTTAGTCCAGCAACGTGGCACTTGCACATTTTAAAAAATTTTGGCACAACTTACTTGGGACACGCAGTATTTGGCGCGCATCAGACAATTATTTATATCTGAAGGACATGATCCTTACTATTAGTATATGATCTCCCCGATCACAGCAAACTGCAAGGAAGTGCCACATGGTTTGAACTGAGGATTCACCCCTGCCTTTGAAAATGTCAGAGCAATCGTAAGGCACGTGAACGACTAAAGGAGCATCATAATCGAAGCAGTGGATCCCGAAAAAAGAAGCTGCTGTTAGTGAGCCTTCTATAGCTCTTTCACAAAAAGAACTATCTTTTTTGCGATGCCTTAGGCTGTCCCATAATCTGCATGATCATACGCTCTTGATACCAGGAAAATGTTACCCCTACATTTTCTTTGTGATTTACGAAATCAGAGTGTGCTTATAAATGCCTTTTTTCGTAAACTAGAGAAAACGCAGTTAGAAGTGAGCACTACTTTTTGTCCGCTTGCTCGCTGTCTTTAGCAACGCCTTAGAACACAAACTATAACGCTATCGCATTCTTTTGCAATGCAAGCTGCAAATCATCAGACGTTCTTCTTACTGTTTGCGGGATTCGTGTCAAGGAGCTTCATGCAAAGGGTGCCAAGGGAAAGAGAACGTAGTCGAGAACAACCCAGCATTAGCTATTGCGATGAGGCTAAAATATATGCAAGTGCAGGATGGAGACGCCGACTCAAAACAAGGGGCAGTTTGAGACCCTCTCTGAACTGCAGAGCGCCCATAAAATTGGCTGGTAATGGTCGCTAATCAAATATCTTGGAGCGTGCACATTAATGGCATGCCCATGCGAGTGTTTCCCTAATGGCGTTTGGTGTGGCACGAACTCCACAAGGCCGCTGCATAAAAAATATTACTGCGATGAGGAAGCTTCGTATGCTTGCGTCGTCCAGAAACAGTATGCGGGTTTGAAACTGAAAAAGTCTGACAAGCTGAAAGAAATTTGCAAGTTTGTTAAGCCCGATTTAGCCGATAACGTGTCTCTGTCAGAATGAATGGAGAACAAATCTGTAGAACCACTTTCAGAAAATCTTAATCATTAGGTTCAGAAGAATGATTAGCGAACCTTCTGTCGATTGTAATGAGCGTATGTCGCATAGTTAGATAAATTCATCAACGTTAAATCGCTTTTCTTGTTATCCAACTATGCCAGAACTCGTACGTTTAAAGAATATATTTTTTTCTGAGTCCGATAATAGAGTGCAACAGTTTATGGAGAGGTACAAAACATTTCTATGCTTTAACTAGTCTGTTGAATTATGTTCCTTATTCAACTTGCAGGGTACTGCGTAAATATGCAAATAAATAAATAAATAAATAAATAAATAAATAAATAAATAAATAAATGTGGGTCTTTGTGAAAGTTTTACTATCTGGCACGTTGCTCAAATTTCATGCAGTAGCATAAAGAGCGGCTTCACCACAGTATGGCTTATTGTGCGGCAAAGCCAGATCTCAATAAATATATGTCAAAACCCATTAACAGATCATACGGGCGTAATTTAGTACGCGACTTACTGTCCAAATATAACAAAACAGACAATGCAAGGGCAACAGCGATAATATTCAGATGTTAGACGATCCGCAACGAGAAACACCAAACTGAAAAACAATATTGACATTGATTGATATTCTCCTCAGGTATGTCAAGGGTAAAAGATGTAACAACACCAGAAGTCTGTTGCGAATAAGAAGATAGTATGATGTACTGTATTCAGAGAAGCATAGAGAGATAGAGAAATTGTACCGTTGATCTAGAGGTTTGCGCAAGTGGAGGAAGCCAGTGACGCGTGGGATCTACAACAACGTCATTCGCCCCACATTCAGAACTAGCAAGGCTTTCCATGAAACGTTTTCTTGCGGTCAGAAAAACGGCGTTCCATTGATTGTTTTTTTACAATAACTTTTTGCAAATATTTTATTAGCGCAACGACAGACTTTCAGACACTAATGGTAGGCTCAACAAAATAAGAACAATATCTTTATTCATTGTGAACGTCATTTTATTATTGAGTGTAACAACTGCGTGCACACAAAAAAAAGGAATAATTCAGAGTAAATTATAAGGATTCAACGAAGCTTTTGCAGACTCTAAAAATATTGTCCGCGTACAATACCACTGTCCTTGTTAGCCTAATTGGACACACTTCTGAGAGAAATCTCAAGACAGCGACAACGCAATCGATGCTATTACAGATATTTTCCGATTCTCATAATCCTTTTCGTTCGCTGCCGACCTTGACTGACGTTTCTCGTGAAATGGTAGGGGAATCATTTTCTTGTCTGGCGAGCCATTATGTTGTGCGCATTTTACAAAATACAACGTTTAACTTTGAAGCTTTTTTACGTTAACTGCAATACCTCTTGCTTACACTTGATACCTCAAAGCATGCAATGGTGTGACTGTATTTGAGATTACCACCGCGTTTCAGTTTCTTAAATGTAGCGCTTATAAGTATTTTTTTCGTAATCTCTTATTCACCTTCCTTAGTCAGTTTCCAAATTTTTCTTGCGGCCCTACACAGTTATTTCTCATAGGCTAACGTTGTCAGAATACACTGAAAAAATACATAACAGTATAGCGCTGCTTATCGGAGGCAAATATTTAGGTTCATCTGCTTGGGCTTGCTAGCATTTCAAAACATCGACTTTCCAGAAATCCTTCGCAGTGACGACAACTGGCATTCCACCTCGACCGCTACGCCACCGGGTAAAGATAATTCTGCGACAAGTAAGAAACCAACGCACAACATTTCATCCCTCTACCCATTTACAAGTGACGCTGCAATGGTTTGAAATAGGCAGACCCTGCAAATGGCAGTGCCCCTTTCACTATAAAGACACTTTAAACGTGCATTTACAAAGGGGCAGCCTTAAAAGTGTTAAAATTGCCTTTAAAATGAAAGGGGACTGCCTTAAGAAGTTCTGCCGTAAAAATTTGCTCATGCACACGCGGTCCATTAGCGGAGTGTGAGGGATAATAAATAGAAGCGTAAAATCACTACAGACTGATAAATTATTGTTTCGGAACATCATTTCTTTAATTCGGACTACGGAGGTTGATTACGAAAATTAATATCACTGACCATATATTAATCTTTTTCTTAATTTCTAGCCGACAAACCGAATGACTTTATACGTCGGCGTGATTTCACTAATTTCAAATTACATTCTCGCATTTTGGCAGAGTTGGCGGAATAAACATTCTCAAAAACTACGAAGTTCGCTCTCTGGTACCTTGAGAACACAGTGTGACCCAACTTTACCAACAGAAAAATGACTAGACCTGAGCCAACGCCATGAAAATCTATGATGGGGCGGCTAGATGTCGCAGCTTACATTAAGGCACCATCTACACCCGTGTTTCGTGTTTGCGTTTTCTTTTTTTCTTTTGCTTATTGGCTACCTTTTCACGGTAAAAGTGGCTCATTTACTGTTGTAGGAGGTTGGTTTGTTAATGCAGCGTCCTCTATTTTTTCCCTTTAACGTTCTCTTAAACGAAATCCAGTGATGTTTTTCGCCACCCTAGCGACTCTGCCTCCATTTTCGTAATTTCAAGCGCGTTGAAGCCTACGGCCCTAGACTAGTGATGATGTTCATTTGTCACCACGAGCAACAAGATATTCATGATTGCTCTCAAGAAGCCATTCCCGTGAACTATAGACATTTAACTGCAGCAGAACGCTAAATATTCACTAACGCTAAATATTGCGCTAAATATTTTGCTATGTATAGAGATTGATGATGGATAACACAGCATTCAATAGAGGGAGAGCAGTGATCTCTGCAGTTACATGTGTCCGCGTTCTCGAGTCGCCGTCAAACTTGCAGCCATGCAAACGTTTGTAGCAGGGTGTTTTGCTCGATCGTCAGTCCTGATAGGTAACAATCTCATCCACGATGAATCTTCATAGTCGCGTCGCAAGCAGTTTTTGTAGTTTTGGTTTCACACATAATTTCCGTCACGTCGTTTCTGGAAGCAAAGTACGCGTGCGAGAGTTAAACAAGCCTACGCGTGATCACACATACAAACTTAACAATAACAAAACAAATGCGAAGGCACAAGGGCTAAGGAAAATGAACGCTACCCCGTTTTGTCTTCCTGTCATCTAGTGATTTCATTTTAGCCGGTACTGCCATCTATTCAGTTCTCCCTACGACGTGGATCTCACGACTGATTCGCGTGAGAATTGTAGAACTTAACCACTACTTTAAAGACAAAGGTCATAATAGTTTTTTTTTTCAATGGTTACCCACTCGTTGGAGTCAATATCAATGGAGATGAGGATGCAGATGGGGCTCCTCGGGCGCCAACAAAGAAGGTCTCTGCGTCCCTGATTTCTACACTCTAGAACACACGTTGCGAAGCAGCTTTTTCATTGGGCACGCTAGTTTTGTTAACGGAGTGAAACGCCGCCCGTACCTAAGGCACACCAGACTTTGCAGAATAAACCCTTCGCGGCAAATCGAACCTCCGCCATGTCTGCACCTGCGTGAGGCAACTATCACGTCCTGATTGTGGTGGGGAGTCGCCTTCACGAGAGCTCATTCAGCGCTGATCGGAATGTATAACAGACCTGCGTGTGGTGTCTGCGGCTCCCGGGAGAGCAGACCACCTATTGCGCCACTGTCCTCAATTCAAGATACAAAAGTAAATAATGTTCAAAGCACTGGGGCGACTAGATGATCGTCCATTGCGCGTACACGCGCTACTGGAGCACCGCTCCCGCCGATCATATGCCAATACTATGAGAATGCCAGCAAACTTGAACAAGGGGAGAAACTAGAAGGAAACATAAACAAAGGGACCGGAAGGTGGCTGAAGTAGTCCAGACACCTTCTTGTCGCTTCGTCTATGTCTGGTCCTCATTTTTCTTCTTCTTCAAGTTTGCTGGCAATATCCTAGTATAACCACGTTCCAACTGGCACAACAAGCCACTGTTATGATCATATTCCCACAAAGCAGTGAAGGTGGCTTTGTTCTATGTCAAAGGGAGTGGACTGTGCGAGCGACTTTGCCAGCGTAGCACTCTCCGTGCACCTGCATACATTCATAGCCAACGCATCTATCTTTTCTTTCTATTCCTTTGTTCTCCTCCCGCAGAATAATGCACCAAGCTGCACACTCTTCTGGTTAACGTCCATGTCTTCTCTCTTTCTTTACTCTATCTCACTCTTTTTCTCGCTCACTCTCTTTGTCGACCCCCCCCATTTCCCCCCCCATTCCCCCCCCATCTTAATAGCCTTAATATGTCTGCCGCAGGACTGCGAGCGCCAAAAGGCGAGCTTACTTAGCTGCTTTCGTCCCAAATCGACTGGTCTGTATTTGCTCGTAATTCTTTTGTTACCCTATTTCTCACTCTCTATCGCTGCTTCTGTTCATGAACTGGCAGTTATTGATCGTACTAACTAAGCCCACTCAGACCCAGCGGCCTGTGATTCATTTTGTTAACAAGGAACGTCCTGTGAATAACAGAAGAGGTGCGGCGTCTCTGGCGTGCCGCATGGAAGGACACGAAGCCTTTTTCAACGATATTTGATGTTCGCAGTTGTCGTCTTCGCTGTGGTCCTCGTTGCTCTTGTCGTCGCTGTCGTTGCTGCTGTCGTTGTCGTCGTCATGGTGATTGGGACGGCAATATAGTGAAACGCAGAGCTGCAGCCAACAGCGTGCTTATGACAACAGTGCAGCGTTGTTCACGTTTATCACGCTAAAGGACAGTTTGGTAGAGAGTTGCCGCTTTGGAAGTACAATTTGGGCATACGAACGCTAGATTGAACTACCGTGAGGTTGATTCACAATCGCTGACGTCACTCTCGTTGCAAATATGATAATACCGCAGCACTCTCGCTCCCTGCATATCCTTACCTAGCAACAGCACGCAACGCAATTTCACTGACTTCACCGCTCATATCGCTAGAAACTATTGCTGTTTTCTTGTTCCTTGCCAATTTACGTGCTTCAATGAGGTTGGCCATACGGGCTTGTTGGTCGGCCATCATTGAAAGGTATCTGTATGCAGCAATAAAAAAAAGGACACAAGAAGAAACGAAGAGAAGACTACGTGCTCTTCGGAACATCTGAAGTTGCCATGCAATTAATTATTCCTTGGGCCTAGGGAAATTTATTGTATATTTTGTTGGATGAGAGTGTGTTGGGTTATTAGCAGCAGTTTTCCCTCTTTTTGGTTCGACAAAACTGTCCGTCGTCTGCGTATACTTCGTCTCTGCTATTACAGGATTTAATTAGTTGCCTGCCCCACGATCGGTCTGCATTTATTACTTCTTTCCACACCGTTAGCAGTCACGGCAGGCACAGATGTTAGTGCTCGAGGAGAAAGAAAAATTAAAGCACCTGTAGTCCCATAGGCACTATTCTAATTAGAGCAGAGGCTCTTGCGCGCTGGTTGAAAGGTAGGTTTTAATTACGCGTCGGTACAGGGCCCCATAATTCCCCAGTTGCCAACGGACGTACTTCAAAGTACGCGCGTTTACAGAAGTTTAGTAACGAAGCCTTAACAACTCTATAATCATAGGCCTGTTTCATATCGAAATTATCATTTTTTATTATAATCAGCATCCGTTGAACCTTTGCGTTTCTTTCAGGAAATTACGTAAGGGGGGGGGCAGGGTAAATAAATATACATCTAAAGATCAACATACGCTTGCAGTGGCACGTAAACGTCCTTTTTATGTTTCTTAGGTCGACTACATGTCTGATATAGACCACTTTCATAACTGTATTGCTAGCTTTCCTGCAAGACAGTTTGCCCAATTCATGGCGGAGCTGGTCAGGTTTGCACACAGCCTCTGCAAGCACAGTTTGGTTGCATTATACCATGAGAAATGTAGACGTGGCTCCCACGATAAAACCATACGCGAGACTCCAGCTCCAGTACTCGCAGTGAGCGCATCTTCTTCAATTCAACGTCGACCGGTACCACCATCAGTTGGACAAGTGTGGCGTACAGAAAACCGCATCTGCGAATTACGAGAAAGGCCGGTTACATCTGCCGTGATACGAGCCATACAATGCTACCGAAATGGCCTATTTATAGGTGCTTTGCCGCACACCCATTCTAGAGTGTTCGTCCCAACAACCGAGAATTTTCGCTGTGCAAGCATAATGTTCTCGGCGACTTTTGACTTCGCATTGGCTACACCCCCGTCAACCTTAACCCGCCGCCATAACTTTGTGGCTATGACATTAACGTTGATGGGCACCAGGTCTCTAGTTCCATCCCGACAGTGGCGGCCGCATTGCGTTGGGGGGGGGGGGGGGGATGCAAAATCACTCGTGTGGCGTGCATTGGGTTCACATTAAGGAACCTCACGTGTTGAAAATTAACTCAGAGTCCCCCCCCCCCTCCAGTGTATACGGCTTGTCTCATAGTGAAATCGTGGTTTTCACACGTGAAAACTTTATTACGTTTTTATTACTACCAATCTTGGTTCCCCCCCCCCCCCGCGTTGAAAATATGCCAAAAAAAAAGGAGGGCTCCGACGCGATTAGTTAGAGTTGAAATTATCTTGGCCTTTCACGACCAGGTTGAAACGGCTTCGCGAACGGCCGTATATGCGAGCGTGACACATCCGGTATCGAACGGATCTGCGGTGGAGCCGTGTGTATATACAATCGACTAGTTCGATCGGGAAGCCCCGAGCACGGTGAACCTGTGCTTATTCAAGAGTCTTAATGGTGCTGTTGCCAGGAGTTATCAACCTGAAACAATACGACGACCTAAATTCGTGTAGCACATGCTGCGAGAGAAGCACCCATGCCTAGAAGGGACGCGAACTTCAACCACACATTGTTATTTTACTCAAGCTGAAGGAGCTTCATTGCTGTCTCTAGGACAGTTTAGGTACATGTTAGTGTTCAGCTGTCTTGCCATGTTACGCTCGACTTGTAGTTTCCTACGAATTAAGCAGTGCTAATTTGCATTAGGTTGAGCGGATTTGATGATGATATGGGAGGGAAAGAAAGCTTTTCGGTATGTTAATGGTTGCTTCTGAGCAGCAGTTTGCACTGAAACGCCGATAAGTGTTAATGTGGCGCGGTTCACTTGAAGACTGCTACGCACGTGAATTAGTCTCTCAGTCTAGGAAAGGTGCGCGATTGACAGATCAGACAAAAATAAGGCCATCTACTAATTTATTAATTTAGAGCAAAATATAAAAGAAACAATAAGAGTTTCTCATGCTTAGTAATTAAACGTCGAAGTCATACTACAGGTTTGGCTATTGATTGATTTATGTGGTTTAACGTCGAAAAGGAATGGAGTGGCTTTGAGTGTACTAAAAGACCTGCACGTGAGTGTTTCCTGAATTATACTTTTTCGGAATACGCCCACCGCGGTCACAACTCGAACCCTCAACTTCATTCTCTGCAGTACAATGTGACATGCTGAATACTGCGGACGCCTGGAGGTTATGCGCATTTTAATCACATCGTATATATTAGCAGTTTCCTGAGCTCGTTCGGGCAAATTTGCTATATGCGTAGGGTGTAGTTAAAGTAAAAAGATTGGCGCCACGATTCAAGTGAGGCGCGTCTCATATCAAGAGAGCTACGGAGGTTTTCAAGTTACCCTCCTCCATAGCCATGCTTTCTTTTGTTTTCAAGTCGTTCGCCAAGCCATCGGGGCTAAGCTACGTCTTCACTGCCTCTTCACCTCATTTCTTGACGTCGTGTCATCTACTTCCGGTTGTCTTGGAGCCAGCGCGCGAAGCCTCTCCAACCTGTCCGCTAGCCGTCTGGCCGTCGACCCCCAGCGCGAGCTATCCAAGCAGAGTGCGTTTGCGAACGTACTATCGCGGTGCCAAGCATGTCCGGTATTCCACTAAACACGGGCAAGCTGGGTACTTTGACCTATGGACGGAAGCGTAAGAAAAAGCCACTCCACACTACTACAGCTGTGATGAAGGGGTTTTAGCGTCAAGGTGAGCGGACTAAGTGGCATGCATAGTGGAGCCATCTGGTGGTGCAGACCTTAGCCAGCCAAACACAGAGCTAATATTGCTGTAAGCAAGTGTGAAACATTTTAAACAATTAAAATGGCAACGCGCTGACAATAATGCTGCTACCGAAAACTTACACCAGAATCAAATTAGAATACATTTGGTTATTGCTACATGTAGGATAAGATTTCTAATCCATAAGGACATCGCGACCAGAATTGATGAATTCTACCGCATTAATGAGAGAGTAGGAGTCGTAGTAAGCCTGGATAAGAGGCATCGAATAAAGGTAGTACAAGCCTACTTGCCAACCTCCAGTGAAGATGATGAAGAAATAGGGCTTTTGTGAAGATGTTCAGTTAGAATTCAGAAAGCTGCAAACTCAGAGTAATGTAGTCACAGGCCAGTTCAATGCAAAAGTGGGAGAAAAGCAGGCTGGGGAACAGGCAATTGGCAAGTACGGCAGCGATTCTAGAAACACTAGAGGAGAAATCTTGGTAAGGTACCAATGCAGCCATTAGGTGAGCTCTCCCAAGTAACGAGGACGTAATGAATAAACGACAAAGCATAACAGTGTCTAACTCAAAACATCAGATAGAATCCGCTGAACTGCCAAAACTGATCAAGAAGGAGAAAGCAAGGGAGATTCGAAATTATAGCATGGGAGATATTGAGCAAGCCATAAAAATGGTCGCAGCATGAAATCAGTAAGAAGAAAATTGACAGGAGACAAGGCAAGATGTATGCACTAAAAGAGAAGCAGGTTAACGTCATGAGCAATTTTGATGATATAGTACAATCAGCAGAAGGAATGCCATTCTCACGTGTACAGTACCAGAACAGCAAACTATCTTCATTCAAAGTAGTAATGAACAAGAGACAGAAGCTCCTTCTATAACAAGCGTGTCGTTGCAAGGGCTTTTCAAGACATGATCCGGGAGGAAGCCGCAGGAGAAGATGCAATTACAGTAGATTTAATCAAATATGGATAGTAAATCATGCTTGAAAAGCTTACGACCCTTCATATATAATGTCCCACGCCTTCAAGTGTACCAGAGGGCTGAAACAATGGCAAGATTATACTAATCCATAAGGAAGGAACACGGTAAAAAAATGAAGAATAGGCCCATTAGCTTGGTTTCAGTATTGTATAAAATATTCACGAAGATAATATTCAATAAAATCAGCATAACACTTCAGTCAGCCAAGAGGGCACACTGGCTTCAAGAAGGAATATTTTAAGGCGGATCACATCCGTGTCATCTATCAGGTAATTAACAAATCTGCAGGGTACAATCGGCCTCTCTATATAGATTTTATAGATTATAAAAGACATTTGATTCAGTAGACATAACAGCAATCTTATAGACATTGCTAATTAAGGAATACAGGAAAGATACGTGAGTATATTGGGAAATATCTACACAGATTCCACAGCTACCTTCGTTCTCCAGAAAAAAAAGGTAGAAAGTTACCTATCAAGAAAGGTGACATGCAAGGAGACAGGCAAGGAAGCACAGTCTCTCCAATGATATTCACTGCATGCTTAAAAGAGGCACTCAAGCTGTTGGACCGGAAAGCCTTAAAAGTTAGGATCAACGTTGAACATCTCAGCCACCTTCGGTTTGCAGTGACATTGTCCTGTTCAGCAACATTGGGGACGAATTACAACAAATTATTGAGGACCGTAACTTAGAACGTGTGAGAGTGGAGTTTGAGATTAATGCGCACGTGACAAAGATAATGTTCAAAAGCCTGGAAAGTAGACCGGAGCTCAGGATCGTCAGTCAGCCTCTAGAGTCTGCACGTTAGTTCGTTTATGTAGGTCAGTTACATGCAGGCGACAATGATCATGTGAAGCAAATTACTAAGAAATAATGAGTTGAAGTGCATACGGCAGGCATATACTAAAGCTTGACTGATAGCTGACCACTTTTGTTGAAAGGAAACGTGTACAATGATTGTATTCTACCAGTGCTAACCGAAGGAGCAGAAACTTGGAGTTTAGGAAAGAAACTCAAGAACAAGATAAGGGCCGTACAAAGAGCGATGAAACGAAAAATGTTAGGCGTAACATTAGGAGGCAGGAAGAAAGTGATGTGCTAAGAAGGGCTAACAATTCTAGTGGACATTAGGAGATACTGTTGGAGCTTGGGAGGCCATGCAATGCGCCGGGCAGATAACATATTGTCGGACCATTACGGTCCGACAATAAACGGTGGATACCATTACTGTTACAGAATGGATGCCAAGGGAAGGGAAGTGCAGTCGAGGACGGCAGAATACAAGTGGGGTGATGAAGCTAGGAAATTTGCCGGCGCAAGTTGGAATCGGCTAGCGGAAGAGAGGGGTAACTGGAGATCGCAGGGAGACGACTTCGTCCTGCAGTGGAGTTAAATATAACCTGCTGCTGCTGATGATGATGCATTATCCGGTAAATTTCTTTGGTAACATTGCTCAGGGCATTTAAGTTCAGGCCAATATTTTCCCAGACTTTAATGAACGGGAAATATATTCAGCATAGTTTGTCACTCCTTGTAGATACCTATCGACGAGGATAATAGTTACCCACATCGGCGAATCACAGCTGCTTGTTTAGCCGAATTGTGATTTTCACGTCTGATAACGTTTAAGAAAATCGACCATTTACTCAATGCCACAGACGATAATTTACGGCAATGATCAAAAGTATCAAAGTATAAAGAAAGGTTTAAGAAACGCGGCACCATCATCAATATCATCACCAATGAAATCATCACTTAGCGAATTTTCGCCAAAAATTGATTGTTCGAGACCGTTGCTAGACAACTTCGAAGAAAAAACACGAGAAGGTGCGAAGAACACTCTCAATACTCGTATCAGATGACGCTTTCCTTCGCCAATAGAAACGGAGTGAATGGCGCTCGCCATCCGGCGCACAAGAGCCGGTTTATTCCACTCCAATGGCTTCTGCTGTAACGCATCCAGAGTCGAGCTACGACGTCCTCCGCATTGATGTGAGCAAAACCAAGCTTTAACCATGTTTCAGCCAGCCCAATTTTCTGCGCATCGCAAGAATATCGAGCGCAAAACATTGTTCTGCGAATAAGCCGCCCGATTAGCTTCGAAAATGCGGCTTGCTCCATATTTTATACGCACAGGCTACAGAACGGAATTAATGTCACAAAATGTTAATGGCATACCAGAAAAGACAAAATGTGGCCGAGGCTATGTTATACTGAGAGGCCGGGCTTATTTTTGCAATCGTGTGCGTTTATGAAAATTAGCTGAAGTACAAAAGTAAGTGGAAAATTACGCAAATGTGGCTCAAGATCGAGAGCCTGTCGCAGGGTGACGGGATACTAGAGACGACACAGAAAGCGAAACAAACAAGGGTTTCTTAAAACACTCCCTGTGCAATTTTACCGCAGGATCACAAACAAATTGAATATTGAAATTTCTTTAATGAACTTTCTTTTCTTGTTTATCCTCTTTCTTCCTTAATAAACTGCAGTGCTCCTCTATACATACTTTAGTACGGTGTAGGAAAATTTGTTTTCCCCTTCGTTACGTCGAACGCATGCTGCGTAAAATGTGTTCCATTTACACTTCCTTATTCAGTAATCTCAAAAGAACGCGCGCTATAACAGAATACAATAGGACACAGTTGGAGGTAATTAGAGTTGAGATATCATTAAACAGGACGAAAAAGAAATCGGACGACAGCGAGAAACATAGAACACAGGGCGCTAGACTTCATCTAAATTTTACTGCAATAAAAACAAATAAAAAAAGAAGCATAGGACTCATGGGATGCGCAGAACATAGACGCAAACAGGCAACATTGTTTCTTTCCTTTCCGCCCTCTAACGCAGGAGATACCGGAACAAGTCGACGGACGGGTTATTGTACAGATACGTATACACTCTTTCCTGGCGAGAAACAGGGCCGGGGTGCTTACACACCTACCACGCGCTGTTTTTTAATGCAAAACGCTTCGAATATTTCACTATCAACCTACGTCTGGAGCCGCCTGAGAACGCCCATGCTTTCAAAACTGGGCGGTGCGCCACCACCTACGGTAATGATCGGGCGAAGGGCCAGCATTCGCTGTGGCAGTGCCACTTGCCCTATGGTCCCTCAAGCGATCGTTCGAACACCGACCCGTTTGGCCAATACAGCTCTCGGCCCACGAAAGGGCAATCATGCAAATTAATCCACGTGCTCACACGCCGGACTATCAAGCAGTCAAATATTTCCCGAAGGTACGACGCTGATTACGAGCGCCCCTGCGAAAAAAAAAAAAACCGTACTATAATGGAAACGGCGCGCTTCCGTCTCGACAGGGCGCGAGAGACATCGGCGCGTCAAAGACGTACTGCGTATTCTTCAGCAAGTTATCGCCGGGGGCCGGAAATGACATATCCGCAATGTCACCTTTCCTCAGAACGCTGGGTGAATTTTTCCAACGCGGAAGTAACGCCGGGCATATAATCAATATCGAATGGTAATAAAAAAGGAAATCGTTCTACCTTAATATAGAACGTGATTATATAAAGAACGCGGCAAGCGAAAATATCAAAGTGATACGGAACGTTGTGCTGAAATAAGCCCGGAAATGAGTTCAGGAATGCAAGTGCTATGAGTGAGGAGTGCCTGCTCATCACGTGCTCCAAGAGTCTGGAAACTTCCACGCAATGTTTTCGTTCTGCCACGTCAGATTAGGAATTGAAAATGTGCGAGGCGCGCGGGGCATGAATTTCGCGGCAGGTATCGTTCAGTGGTGGGAAGCCTTGCTGTGAGTAATGAAGCGGTGGTGCGTTGTGACATGGAGCTGGACGGATGGGCTCCTAACACGAGAGAAAGCAATTCCGAATGTTATAGGCATTTATTCAGGCGCCTAGGTCATTAAAAAGAATAAACGGCCACGAACAACTAGTCTTTTGTTTGGCAGGTTGCCCATTTATGTTCTAGTACCCTCATTTTAAAAGTCAACACTGCGTTCCCGGATGCAACAAACGGAACCCCAGTTCCTCCTCCATTGGAGCAGTACTTCAGATTCTATACCGGTCCTGAAGAGTCACGAAACAGGACATATTCGCTTGTTTTCTATTTCATATGACGTTGTTTCATGACCACGCTTTCATACTCTACTTTAAACGTGCGGAGTCGAAAGCAGCCTGGCGTGTCAAATTGTTCTGGAAAAAAGAAAAGCTGTCTGAGAAAGGGTGTTTTGCGAAGAAAATAAGTAAAGTGACACACAGAGGAGCTCTTAGAACACGTAAAATATCGTACAGGGCCGTGCATTGCTGTGTGCAAGCGTAAGTACTTCAGCACATTTATATTATCACAAGCTCAATGTCAATCAAACATATCAGGACAAAGCCATAACTTGCTAGGCTCAGCACTGTTGCGGCCGAGAGAAACACCGACGAGCGAAGAGAAGTGGTCAGGACGCACGAAGTGGGCGCTATAACGTAAAACTATTCCAAATTTTTCTATTCCCATTTTGTAATCAGCTCTCCACGAGTGGACAATACTTGACGTGTACACACTCATTATGCATGATTAAACCGAACAAAAATAATTATTTCTGATTCGATGCCTTCTCGCCATTAACACTCTGTTATTGGCGAAAATATTTGAGGCCGCTCCCACTTCCTCTGTCTTCCACTCGACCTTACAAAACAACGAAAACTCCTTGCGTCAAAGTGACGTGTACACGTAAAAAATGCCCTAATCTACCGAAAAATAAGTGGATTTTTTTTCTAAATAGCCGAGACTGCCCCGCTCCAAGAGGGATAGAAGATGGCTGCTGATGGAAGCTTAGGCACTGGCTACTCGGAGCTGCCGGAGAGAATGAATTTATTCACGTACAAGAAACATGTTTGTGTGGCAGCATAAAGTTATCGAGCCCTTCTGGCATGTATACGACATTGCTCTGCCAACGCTTCTCTGATGAGGATCCGTTTTAGCGGCATTCTGAACCTTTCGTTGCACGCCGCCGCGATTTTCGACCAGCCACCACAAGCTAAGCGAGGGGAAGCGGATCAATGGCCGACTTCGGCATAGCCTCGTCATGCGGTTATCTATTTCCACTGCGCTGGCTTGGCGCCATCGAAACCCTCTCCACTACAGCGTGGTCGTCGCTTCTTTTCTGCCAATTAGATAAGGAAAACCGCTCAAAGTAGGCAATGTTATTTGTTTTGAAAGCAAACAAGAGGTAACTCCTATAAACGAGCAGAGCGTTTCATTGGGCTTTCAGGCACCGCTGCGGGCCACCGGCGGATGCTTGCGTCGGTGGTTACGTAAACGTGTCGTCAGGAGATTGGAACAAAAACATATTGGAATAGTTTTACGTTACAGGGCCCGTTCGTCAACGTCTTGCTCCTCTAGAACGATGTCGTAAGAGGACCCAGCAAATGCGTGGAGTTCTTTCTCTTACTCGATGCATTCCGGGCACGTGCAGCTACTGAGACGGTCCCCGATTGTGCACCAGTGAAGCCCAGAATCTGCGCCAACTCGGCGAACGACAATGGTCCGGTCCGCCAAAATGCATTCACCTGGAACGCGGTGCAGCAAAGGTGCACGCGGTTGTCCTCCGACGCGTACTGCGTGCGAGGGTCGTCGGCCGGGTTCTTCCACGACGTGAACGAGTGCTCTCTAGCGTGTGGAGACGGTGACGACCGTGCCTGGCGTCCAGGTGAGGGAGCACGTTATCGCTCACATGAAACATTCGTTATCGCGAAGAAATGGTAGAATGTTAACTGACAGATTGCGAGTTTGCAGGGAAGCAGGTAGTGCGGCCGTATACACAGGCCTGGGGGCTACCGAGAAAAAATGTGCATGCACTGTGACCAAAATGAAACAAAACATACATAGGCGTTTTAGTGCCTGGTGCAACAACCGTGTTCAGTCGGGAACCTTGTTTCATTCAACTGAGCTCCTTTCTCGCTAGACTATTCTGAATGTGTTTTTTTTTTTGTCTTTACTGCCTTGCTGTGTAGGTAATGAGAGCATTCTCTTCGACTATCAGGCCATAATAATTTAAAGCGCTTAGCATGCTGCTCCTACTTTGTCTGCATACGTATTTATGGTGGGCGTACGGTGCACATGGCACCATTTCGGAACAAATCTCCCGCACTCAAGCCAAACACACGGCCGAAGTTGGTGCTGCGCACGCGTAGAAAAGCTGTTCGCTTGAACCTCAGAAGTACCCTATCGTACAAGAGTCTATGCCACAAGAATGAGCGCGTTAAATGTACGGTGAATTGAGCTACTTCGTAGGGACACATTTCCCTAATGCAGCGCGGACGAACAACGACACAAAGAAGGCACACGAAAAAAAAGGACAATGCAAGCATTGTCTCACAACTGATCGCTTACTTAACGCGTGTCCCACGTCATGTCTCATATTCTCATCTTGCAGAGCCATCGCTCGTTTTCCAGGAGCGCTCTTTCGTTATATGTACTAGTGTTAGCAAGCTTGTCTAAGACGTCTATCGCCATTCTGCAAAGAAAAAATGGTTGCACGAATGATGTGTAAGCCTTCGAGAAGCGCTGGCTTTCAAAGCAAATGGGAGCCTTAACGAGCCCGCAGTCGATATAAGCAAGAGAGAAAGATAAAGAGAAAAGACAGGGGAGCTTAACCAGATACGTTTTAGAGTATCATTGGGAAAAAGCAGGGAGATGATTGATAATGCCGGGGTTATTACAGGCATAGGTAGTAACTGTAGTATATAGAGATACATGTTTTAATAAGAAGAGGGAACATCAATGAGGAATAGGTGGGATGCTAGACTGTAATAGATGGAGTATAATTTTGGGCCGAACTCAAAAATCATTTGTTTCGTAGGTATTTGTCATTGCTCAGTTGCTTTTGCTAACAATATGCCCAGCCTAATGTTTGGTTGGAGTGTTTCCTTTCGAATAAATCTATCGGAACAGATTTTTGTGAATGCAGGTTCTCATTAGTTGAAGCAGGTTAGGCGACTATTCGTGACCTCACCGTTTCGGAGATGCCAGTAGAAATGATAATCATCATTATCATAATTTACTGAAGGTGGATCGAGCATTGAGTTAAGGAGCGTCCTGGAATACCGGGGGCAACGTCGTAAGTTTCAATGTAAACTTGAAAGCTGATCTGACAGCCGACGCAAATGTAAAAAATAACGAATACTCAATAAGGGAAGATAAATTCACGCGATACTTGATCTGTTAACTTCAACCTCAAACCTAACAAGGATAACCCTTTCTTTGGCCATCGAAGCTGAAATGCTTGAGTTATGAAGTTTTAAATTTGCGAAAGAAAGAGTTGATAACTCCATCATCATACACAATAACCACGGCCGAAAAACTCAACAATTACCAGTTGAATGATATTCCATTTTCGTCTTCCTTCAGTGTTTCGAGCGGCACTCCGCTTACGTTATCACCGCGATCGGTCGGCTCTAAATAGACAGTAATAATTATATGGATTCAAGAAAAAATGAATTGTTGCATTATTCTACCTCTAAGGCACTGTAACCTAAGGCTATTCCAAACTTTTCTATTCCAATTCTGGAATCAGCCCTTCATGATTGGTCGAAAAAATTTCAGGCCTCGCCCACTTTACCTGTCTGTCACACGATGCCACGGAAGCTGTGGAAAGGCCCCATCTGATATGATATTTGCACACTGATTATGCGTCGGTAGGCGGAACAAAAGAAGCACTATAATTTCTGATTCGACGCTTTTTTGCCATTAGCCATCTGCTACTGGTCAAAAGCTATCGGGCTGCGTCCACTTCGCCTGTCCGTCACGCGACGTCGCAAAACCCCGATAACTCACCACGTATAAGTGACGCGTACGTATTAAAGAGGCATTAATATGCCCATCAATAATTATTTTTCTTCTGAATAGCAAGAACCTGACTTGTTCAGAAAAGAATAGAAGATGGCTGCCCGCCGATCAATCAGGCATTGGCTACTCAGAGCTGCCGGAGAGAAATGACTTATTTGCGTATAATAAACAAGTTGGCGTGGGAGCATAACATTATCGAGCCCTTTCCGAACGTATACGTCATCGCTCTGCCAAGTATTTTTTGCTGAGGATCCGTTTTAGCGGAATTTTTAACTGTCCGTTCCACGCCGCCACGATTTTCGACCAGCCACCACAAGCTAAGCGAGGGGAAGGGGACCAATGGCAGACTCCGGCACCACCCTGCTCATGCGGTTATCCATTTTCGCAGCATTTGCTCAGCCCCATCGAAAACCTCTCCAATCGAGCGTGCTCCTCGCCTCTTGTCAGCCAATCAGATAAGAAGAACCGCTTAATGTAGGCGATTTCATTTGTTTTTAAAGCAAACAAAATTGACCTCCTATAAACGAGGAGAGCGTTTGATTGGGCTATTACGAGAACGCTGAGGGTCACCGTCCGGTGCATGCGTCGACAGTTACGCAAATTTGACGTCAGGAGGTTGGAATAAAAACAGATTGGAATAGTGTTATGTCATAAGACCCCAAGAGCCTCCATATTGTTAAGAACTAAGCCCGAAAAAGCGTCAGAACCTATATACTACAGAATGTTTCTCCCTCTTTTCAGTAAATGCCGCAAAGTTATAATAATTCACTGCGTAGTAGTGAACTCTGGCAGAAGGTATAATTTAGATAACTGCGATCCATCTTTGTTTCGGTGTTATGGCATTGCAGGCCTGGCAGTGAAGTAGTTCTTAGGTAAATGCGTTGTTATTTATTCAGAGAAGCTTTTGAGGTAAAGAATCAACGCCAAGGCCGTCAATCCCCACCATTAACTTCTTGCAAAATCTTCAGGTACGTAAACAAAATTAAGTATTTGCATATTTTCTAGTTACTGCATGTTTGCACCTTGCATGTATCTCAGAAAATAAAATTATACCGTATTGAAAAAGTCACGTTTAAATCCATTGTCAACAACTATATATTTGTTGCTACGCGGAGACCGATTGTCCCATATTGAAATGTTAGTGTGACGTTCACTCTATCTATAAACGGGCTGTAATCACCGCGAGAATGCTTGTGGGAATGCATAATCCCTCTACACTTGCACAGAAGAAAACAAATACTGCAACAGCTACACAGCCCTAGAATTGTGGACCCAGTATCGAAATATGGTAAACTAGTTGCAACTGAAAAAAAAAATGCGTATCAGTCGGAAGGAACATTAAAACGCATTTTTTGAACCTGTTTCAACGAACGTGGCTGCATAAGCCTTCAGTACTAGAAAAACGGCAAATCATCTTTGATGGCAAATAAACGGCAAAACAGGAGCTGAACGAGAGTAGAAAAATTCGATACGTGGGCACAATGTGTATGGAGTTCTCCTTCATGCTCTTCAAATATCTGGTGCGGAGTGGACGGCAATGTTCTTTTTGATTGTTTTAATGGTTTATGACGACGCACGTGCTAGCTAGCACTTGTCACCACTGCCATGCGCATGAGTACATCACATTTGCAGCTTGTGGCAGCTAACCCCTTAGCCATCCGAGCGGTTCGCACTACGCATACGGTGAAGCACTCTGTACGTGATTCAAGATGCTTAAACCGCATTTAGAGGCTCTTCTGGGTCACCGCCCTGTGGCCAACGTAATCACAGCTGCAGCTCGCGCGACAGGATCTCCGGAACTGTCCGTGCTGTGTCCTGACGTCTACACGGACGCTGCGGAACTGAGGCGGTGTGAGGCTGAAGACCTGCTTTACCCGTCCTACTTTGATGGGACTGGTTGCAAAGAGGAGCACCAGAGAGGGCAGTGCCGGTACCATGGCCGGCATGCTAGCTTCCAGACCGCCGAGCAGTGCAAGGAAGCCTGTTTTGGTGAGTGGTCACCCTGTGTACTTGCGCATAACTTCCTGTGTCAATGAAACAAAAGGAAGTACGATGACAAAGAGCGCACAAATAAAAGCCCGCCGGAAAACGAGTTTCACGTTCTCATTCAGTTAACTTAAGCTGGTCCAGAGAAAGCCCATATATTTTGAAACAGCAACGTGAGACAGAACACAAGACGGAGTGATAAATTCGAATGACTTTTTTTTTCGATTTTTTTTTGCTACCGCATTTTGGCAAACATGAAGCCATCGTCCGCGGTGATTCAGTATCTGTTCGAATTAACCGAAAGTGTTGTAAATCTCTGCCGAACTACTAAGCGCAGTAGCGCATATGCACACGCTCCCTAACTCTATTTTCCCTTTCAACGGCGAGAGAAGATTTGCGAGTTTAGGGTAAGCTTTTCTACCCTCAAACAGAGAAGAGCGTTAAATGGTACCGATAACAGGAGAAGCAAGGGGCACTAGTGAAGCAACTCCAGAATGCACGATAACTACCAGCATAAATAACCGCGGAATGGGCTTGTATGCGCTGTATACAGTGTCTATTCAATGACCATACCCATACTATTGGTTGGTAGTGTCCTTTCCGTAAAACGTACTCTCCACTAGCATTTACTCATCCCTAAAAGAATTCCATCACTACGCATGAACAAAATTAATCCGGACTGCCGGGTTTCAGTCTATTGTAGTAAGTGTGGGAGTTTATTCGAGTTAGAACACATGCTTTCGCGCTGCTTGGCATTAGCCGGTGATGGTCCTCGAGGTGAACAGGGGTGGCAGCTGATGCTGCAGAGTGAAGTGCTGGCGGACCAACTCACGGCTGTCCAGAGGGCTCGTGTGACGGCAGAGGGGCTCGGCCGCTCTGTCCCGAAGTGGGAGCGGCTCGCATCAGTACCAGACTAATCCCTCAGGACCTAAATAAAGTTATTCATACCATACGCTTGAACATTCTGTTCTGCCCCTCATTTTTATTCAGCGCACGGAATGCTCGGTTCTTGCGAATATTAAGCGTTAATCGTTGATAAAGACAGTTGGCCTTACCCGAGTAAAAGATACCTCCTCCATGAAGGACAACGCGTGTCCGTGGGAACGCCCATAAGCATCGCATTTCAGGCCCTCGGCTCTCGCTCTGCTCGTTCTGTGGGCGCGAAGGAAACGCCGTACAGTCTGGCCCTGGCCTTGCCGAAGCGACAGTGCAGTTTCAGAAGAATAGTGTTTCGTCTACTTAACTTACTTAGCGACACCGATGTTTCTCGAGGAACGGTGGCGTTTATCTCTATTTCCTAAACGGCACTAATCGCTTCGTGTAGTAAGACATGCTCAGTGGCTACGGAGTGGAATTGGTGTATTTATGTGTCCTACGTCTACTTCGTCAAGTCACCTTTAAAAAAGGGGGAGGAGGGGGGTTTACATGCGAAAACCACAAACACATTACGAGGCACGTCGTATAGTCGGAAACTGCGTATTAAATTTTGACCACCTGGGGATTCTTTAACGTGCGCCTCAATTTAAGTACTCGAGTGCTTTTGCATTTCCCTCCCATCGGATCGGGACCGTCGTGGCAGAGATTGGACGCGTAACCTCGAGCTTAACAACTCAGTGGCATAGCTACTAAGCTACCGCATGCAGCGTGTTTCTAGCTGCCTTGTTGATCCTTTTTGATAGCGCTCGTGGCCCGATATTTTCTCACATGACCTAAAACGAAGTGGCGTGTCTCGCTACACCAACCTTAGAAAGGACATGTTCAAGAGTAACAACCGCCGACATGCCTTTTCCAGGGCTAGATGCTCTTGCAACTAACTTGCTCTTTCCCATGCCTTCTGTGACGCACCCGACATCGCATATTGATTTCCTTTTTTTTCCTCGCACGCGTTATTACTGACTCTGTAAGTTTGATTCGCGTTGTGTCTTAGCACACACGCCTCATGCCCCGTAAGGTAAAAAGGCAGAGAGCGTATGTACGGCACTGTGTTAAAGAATGGGGGAAATAGAAATATAACAGAAAAATGAAGAATCTGAAAGAAATGGAGAACTTGTGGCTGAGTGGCTACAGCTTACGTCAACACCGCGTCGACATCGTTCTGACGCCATTTGTGCCAGCAGTTACGCACATCTTTGTGACATCATTGCCAGTGAGTTGATTAAAAGAACACTTACAAAATACTGCCCTTAGAACGTCAACTTTTTCGCTTTTCATTGCTTCTTTCGTAGCGATAAGCTAGAAAGGAATACATTTAAAGCATGAAAAGACATCCATGGGTGTGATGGCTAAAAAAAAAAACAAAAGAAAGACGCAATTAACAAAATAAAAGAAGCTGAGTTGAAGACACAGATCATCTATTGAGTAACCCGGGCAAGATTACAGTGCGTCTTCGTACAAAGGTGGGAAACGACGCTCTTCTAGGGCCACAGTAATTCTGCAAAATTTGAAGTAACGTACTGCTAATCCTTATAACTACACGGTATTTTGAAAGAACGCGGTTTGGCGCATACTCATCGCAGATGCGCGCGGCGCTCTCGCACGCGAGTGCATGAAAGGCAAAAGTTGCAAAACATTATGTCGCCTTGTAAGAGCGCAGATTGAGAAAACGTCAGTGACTTCACAGAGTCGCTGCTTCGTTTCCTTGTGTTGGACGTTCCAGCCTTCTGCTTACGCGCCTAAATTTTACCGTCTGCAAATGTTTGATAGCTGCACTCTGCAGTTCCTGTTGCGTAACGACGTGAATCAAAAGCACGCGGCCTACGCGCATAACGCAGTCGTGTAGCCGTCACTTACACCGCCATAACTCCTTAGAAGTATGTCACCGTGACCAAGCTATTCCGAAACAGGAGACGTCACCTCATTTATGAGAGAAAATAATACGGAGAAAAAGCGGCCTGAAAGAATCAGACTTGCTTCCGGAGCAAAAGTGTCCCGACCAAAACATTCAATGCCAACGGTTCCTACATTTAGGCGGACGGTGGTGCCGGCGTGCCAGCTCAGACAATGCAAACAATTCTTTCCCTGCTGTTAACCTTACTGTCCTCCTCATAATGCGAAGGAGGGACCAAATAGTTCCCTTGAAGAAAGCACCTCGCAGCCTTTCTTCCAACAATAAATCGCAGCGGTGTTCCAATTGAAAGTTTCACTTAAGCGTCCAACGTTTCGGTTCATCTAGTATGACCGGGAAACACACACAGACAAAAAGGAAGACAAGAACAGGAACAACTCGAGAGTGAAGCAGGTGGTTGCGGTACGGTGCACAGGATTCATAGAAGGGAAAACGGGAAAACTTCAGCTCGGTGGCGTAGCCAACCACCGTGCGCAAGGCACGACTGTTTCTGACACGGCGACTGTTTCGAAACGCACCCTGGATAATTGGATGTCTCTCGTTCGTGCGAAGTCATTCTCGAATAGAACCAAACACTATAAGAAATAAATGCTGAGCACTGGACGGCCGTTACAAGTGAACGACTAGGTTAAGATCGAAAGGACTTCTCCTATATTTTTCAGCACTTTTGTTACTAACTGCAGGGAAAACGTCGTCGAGCGGTACAAGTTGGCAATACTTGTTAAATATACGCCGCGCGCCCAAAAATTGAGCAGAAGTCAATATTTTGCCTGACGGACTTGTTACGTATGTGCAGCGTTTTATTTTTTTAGAATTACATGCTTTAACGTGTTGCAAATTCCAGTAATTGCGCCGCCGAAAGGCTAGGTTCAGTCATGTCGAGTTTCATATTAAGACGTATAGTGAGAATTGTTATAATCCTATAGCAATATTCAGTTCAACAGTTAAGCTAGTGGTTGGGTCAGCATGTGTCGCCACAACCATTCGTACGTTTTAAATGACAAAACAGAAACACATTTGGGGAGGGAAGGGGGGGTCGTTTAGTGAAGTTGGAGCAGCTTAGTAATGACATTAAAGGTACATGAAAGCAATACAAGGGCTATACGATATATCGTTGAGCGCGGCTCTAGATATACAACCTGGCCGGGCTACCTTAATATGAACGTAAAGCGGGCTACATGATAATGTTTGCGTTCTGATTCTGTCAGAACGGCGGCCGCGACCTCGTGCTGAGCGCGTCCTCGTG
This sequence comes from Dermacentor variabilis, assembly GCF_050947875.1. Lineage (NCBI taxonomy): Eukaryota > Metazoa > Arthropoda > Arachnida > Ixodida > Ixodidae > Dermacentor > Dermacentor variabilis. The sequence continues at coordinate 118,955,570 of NC_134574.1, read as the reverse complement.
CTGAACAGCAGAGCACCGCACCCATTGAGCCACCACTGCCGGCAGGAATAAAACCTGAATACTTTTGAGAGGTGCCTATCGTTTTAGGAATCTCAAGACATTGGGTCTTTTGTTTATTGCTCAGCTGGGAAAAAATTCAAGAAATAGTAGAAACCGGAAGAGCGGGCGGGAAGTCGTGGACATATTTTATCCTCAAACATTTTCTTATCAAGGACCTGAGCATACATGTATATCATAAACTGACTTACCGAACACCTCATCGGTGAATAATCGACGAAGATAACGCAAGAACATAAACATCTGTGTGTGTTCACACACGTGTGTGTACATACACGTGTGTGCGTGCGAGTGTGTGTGTCGTATGTGGGCTTTTGCTGTCACCTACGATGTGACTGAGCATACATGCATTTGAACAGATCAGGACAGGATGTGTTTTGTGAGCTTAACAGCTTCGACTTTTCACCAATGGTGCGTTTGAAGTGCGCAACGAGTGCAATGTGGCCACTATGGCCAGAGTCATACCCATGGTGTTGTTCTCAATATGCAACGGTACAAAAAAAAAAGCGCCAGGCTCAAATGGTTGATTTATATAAAACCAATTCTAATATCACCTACGAAAGCCTGGCTCTTTGATACTTTTATAAAAATGCACGTGATCGTGTGAAGAATTTCCGGTGCTCGAGGAAAACATTCAGGGAAGTCTAGGGATGCGCATCGGAACAAAACTACTAGACAACATTAAACAACACCTGGACACCGATTACCCCTCTTCCTCCTAGATCCAACGCCCCTGATATAACACGAAGGATGCAGTTAACATGAATCGATGGAAGCGTGCTGCTTGTAGTGCAGTCAGTTTGCTTTCATGGCAAGCAATAACCAACAGCCCGGCTAGCGAGAACTCTTCCAAGTGTCCTGCACCGAATACCGCAATATCTACGGCATATCCCTCACAGTGGGCATATGTGACTTCAAGAGGGAAATCAGATGAAGTCAAATCACCGTGTCTTGACCAACGCACACTGCCATGGTTGTGTACAAGTGAATACCTTTGTGCGGTGCAAAGAAAAAAAAAAGTTTGAGCAAAGCCAGTTGTCATTTCTCCGCGCCAAATGCATGTGTTTGCCTTCCTTCAAATAAATTTTCTCTCTTCTCTGCTAACGAAATGTGGCCAGGTCGAGAGTAGGGGTTAGACAGTTCGACTTAGAAATGAACGAACGTTTCCGAGGATTCCACGTTGCTAAGGGCCTATTTAAGACAGATTTATTTAGAACACATTGCATCGTATTCCAAGTAAGACTTTTCTTAGCCTTTAGCGCTCAAAAGACAAAGGAACCGTGCAGAGCTGACGTAGGCAAACCGCTGTCCCTGTATCGTTCGTGCACCAATTCCTAAAATGGAATACCAACGTGCCCAATCGTGCATTCTTTAAAGTTAAATGTGGGAAAAAAAAACGAACGAATAATAATAAGGAAAAACCTATAATATCAGGCGTTTCCTTGCGTATGACTGCTGTCTGCAGCAAATTATCGAAAAATCCGTATATACATATTTTTTTTGCATATCAAATGTGGTTTGCTGTAGGGTTTTCTGGCCCGACGCAGGCACAAATTATCATACTATTTACTCTCTGGAAAGAATATGAATTTGCCTGCACATCTCTCGATATCTCTCTGTGTAGGGCAGTGAAGTTAGATGGGGAAGTGGTTCGTTAGAAACCTATATTCAGACAATAGTGAAGCTCCTTTACACTGCTATTTCTGACGGGACAGTCTTGTTAGGAATCATGAGATATCTAGTCGGGATTGGACCAAGTGTGGCTGTAAACAAAACATGAAACCAACACTATATATATATATATATATATATATATATATATATATATATATATATATATATATATATATATATATATATATATATATAGTAGCGGTGAGCAGGATCCTAAGAGAGCGACGGCAACGACAGAGACGAGGCAGTTATGGAAAGCGGAGAACGAGCCCGTATCTATCGCATCCAAAAATTGTGTAGCGGACATAGCTTCTTTGTGGAGTAGTCCAGCATACTCACTTTCAAACAGAACTTGTGGTGGTACGCCGCATTTCCTTCGTTTGCTTTGATGACTTTCGGCCTTTCAAACGTGCGCTTTATTACGCCCAAATTTACGTTAGCGCGAAGAGTAACGAGGTGAGTTCCTATCGTCCATACTGAGAAAACTTCGTGCACAGGCCCGCAACCAGACAACGAAGCACCCATTTGCACGTACCTTCGAACGGCCGTCCCAGTTTTTTCTTGGGTAACTAACGTGCTTTGATGTGTCCTTCTGACATGCGGAAAAGCTTATGTCGCCCAAACAGGTGGACGCTTAAACTTGAGCTTTCGCGAACGCCTTTACCACGTGCCAAAAGCAGTGAGGGTCCATCTGGGTGTTCATTGTAAGCAGTGCGGCTGCCGGCGTTAGTTTCATGAGCCGGAAATGTTAGCGAAATATTCCAAGTGGTGAATGACATGGGAAATAATGCAAGCCCATACAATATCAATAACGAGGGAGCAGTGTGTCAGTACGCCATCTTCTTTGCCATCGGAAAACGAAATCACTTACTTCTGTAGAAACCCCTGAATGAGGGGACCCTAACGGGCGCATATGCTGTATTTTGTACATGTGACCTGTTTGCGTTGTTGCCTTTTCATGTTTATTTTAGTTTTGCCTTTGAGGATGCGTTCCAGCGTATTTATATTTTTCCCGTGGCCGTATTAAATCTACTTTCAGTCTGTCCAATGTGTCGTTTTTTTACGTGCTTTTACCTTCCTCCATGTTCTTAGCGCTGACCGCGTTTTTAGGCATTCTTGTCCACCCACACGCAGCCTGATACTGACTCCCATTAAATAAAATAATGCTGGTGAACAAGCAGTGGGAACAGCGTGATATTCGGAAAGGAGATCAACGAAGTTGGAAAGCTCTTAAACATAACTATTTCATAGTATCAGTACGTATGTAATTTGTCCAGAATGCAGACAAGTCTTACCAAGAGTAGCGTAAACCTTCAAAATATTCCTGCTGCATAGACAACACCCTCAGAACCCTCGAACGCCTCGTCCTCCGGTAGGGCTAATCACGGCGTCAACGCAACGACAATATTTAGCTTCAGCTGTCTATGTTCCAGAGATTCTTTTGATTCCTCTCTAGTCCTAATGCGTTTGTCTAGTGGCTCAGAGCAATCAACTTTCGGGTTGCGAGGAAGCCCGGCTCGTGTAGAGCCTCCCCGTAGCCTTTCTGGCCTCTTCTGAACCATATTATCGCTATGAAAGCGACAATGTGCGCAACAGCGCATGAACAAAGTCTTGTTTTGGGACATAGTAGCCAAATGATGCTTTCGCGATCCTCAGGCGCGTTGCAAACAACAGCTTTTCGCTTGTCACTATGTCATATATAGGAAGCATGGCATTTGCCCGAGCACAGATTTAAATGTGAGGACTGAGCTGGTGCCGACTCAGCCGGGGCTAAGGGCTCGCTTGCTGTTTGCTGTTACACTTTAAAAAGTTCACCATTTGGGCAAAACTTCGTGCTTGCGAGCCTCTTCGGTAGAGGGTTGTGGGAAAAGAAAAAGCAGACAGACGCTGGTGTCTGTTATGCACAAACTGTATTGTAACAGAGCCCGCTCAATCAGGTGGGAGCGGGACCAAACGCCACTGGCCTTCGATTTCGCAACCGCCATTTCCCTCCTCGCGCAGAGTCAGCTTGCGGAGCGTGTCGTCGCCGCGTTTTTTGAGCGGATCTCAGAGGCACGTAGTAGTGCGCCTCAGGATCAATAGTAGAATGAAGCTCTCAGAACTACCACGCCTATATTAGAATGATGTTTGGCAGTCTTCGGATTGGAGAGAACTGTGGGTCCTTACACATGAAAATAGAATGCTGACGCGTAACTGTGCAATCAAAATCTAAAACAAAATGCTGGTTCAAATGAAATTTTCGGCGAACATCTCCCCTAAAAAGAGTATGTGCTTACAACTAGATGAACTGCAGGCTATGTGCGTGAGCACGTCTGCCTGCAGCAGTTTCCATGAGGCTGCGTTGTTCCATTCCGTCTGATCGGGACCAAACTTTTGCCCAACCATCTAATATTAATGTTTTCATGTGATCTGCTCATGGGATTCTGCATAATTTGTAGCCCAGGCTGCAGCTCCTCTCATTTACCCACCAAAAACGAGAGCGATATTCAGGAGTAGCTTAGCTTGGACATTCGCTCATTTAGTTAGTGTAGATTTACATCTAATGTCTCCACACACACAAAAAAAAAACGTCGCAATTTCTCCAGAAAGGCGTATAATTGATGTCGATAGCAATGTATTGGACGACTGCCCGAAGTGTGTCGCATAGCTTTGTCGGCCGTACATATTGCGAGGAGCATTCGGCTACAACGTTTACAGCCATGGTGTCAAGCCGCACAGGCAAAAACAAACACATTTCGCTCAATGACTGCATGCACTCGTTGTCACAACGCTGGCATGATGGAGTCCAGGGGGAAGCGAACGCTTCGCGTTGCTTCTCGCTTCAACACGTCTTCGAAACATGAGATTACATGGCCTTCAGCGCATCGCGCGTAGTAAGAGAACGCACTTCAAACCACCATCGGCCTCTGCTTGCCACGTTCACGCACTCGATCCATATTACCTTCATCATACGGCACGCGGGCCGCGTGTTTACTGAGCCGTACGGATTGCCTTGCGCATTGACGGCTGGGCTAAAAGAGGAGAGACTTTTAAGCGAGAAGCGTAGGATAGCGCACTGCCGGAATGCAGGCTCGCTGTCCTCGCAGGTCGCTTATCGAGCAATGAGTGGCGTGCCTTCTATGTGTAGTGTTTCTAAGGGATGTATTGAGCAGCGCTTATTTTCCACTTTGCTAGGATTAAAATAACTTCCATGTCCGGGCTCTGCCGTATTTCGAACGTTATCGCTATTCGTTTACTGCTATCCGCCAGCTATCGTGAATGAGTGCATCAACAAGTCACTTTCGTGGCTTTAGCCACTGCTGCACGTGGGCAAAAGAATGATAAAAGTAACAGAAATATTGAATAAATGACAATAAAAAAATTGATTTGGCAAGCTTGAAGCCTCGTCTTCCCGATTCATACAAAACGATACACCCAGGCGAATTATGTCGTTCAAGATGGAACCACCGCAATGAAAACCATCTCGACGACTTAGCGAGCTTCTGACCTTCCCTAAAGGTTACGAATACGAGAGAATCATTATGCTAGCTTTTGCATAAGCACATTCGACTACCTCGAGATTTATATTTATTGCGTTGTAATCAGCATCGATCATGACATGCTGCGGCATTTAAACACATGTAAGCTTTGGGCGAGTATACTGTAAATCTAAGCTATACGTCTAGCACTCGCAATTTCTAGAACTGTAAATCCTTCACTGCTTACTGGAACTCTTTTCGATATGCGTGCCACGATCCGTTTTAAGGTCCACATTAGCACCTTAGGGCTTCTTTAACCACGCGGTCATTTCATATCGACTTCTGTAACTGAAGCACAACATCATAGCTGCAAAAATATCGGCCCCATCTTAGCTGCGCATTCCGTATATCACAGCACCCTCGGATTATGCAACCCAGCAGGCGCACATTCGCCGGCCCCCTTCGTTAAGTGCACGTATATAACTCATTGCAAGACGGTCGCACGAGCATGAGCCCAAAATACCTGTATGATAAGTTTTAAAGCCTGCTACTAAGCCCGGTCATTCATGGCTAGCAACTTGGAAACGGTCGTACCGGGTGTTTGAAGTAGACGCGCGACGTGAAGGCTCCCACTAGCGAAGAGTCCAACCGGGATGACTAAGCAAAAAAGAGCGGCGCATAATTCCAAGGCAGAGGCCTAACTTAACCGCTATAAAATATGCCAGAAAGGGAGCTCATTAGGCTAATCATGGCGGAGAAAAAAGAAAGCTGCGGAAATCGCTGGTGTGGCTATTAGTGTAATCCGGAGCTCCTCGTTATTTATAAATGAAAGGAAACTCAAAAAAAAAAATTGAGCGACCGACTAGATGGTCGAGTGGGAACACAGTGATGGTTGGTTAAGGGTCGCAATAGGTTCGGATTTGGAGGGTTTATAATTTTATTTAATAGAAAAAGCGCAGAAAAGGAAATTTTGATTTATTTTCTTCTAGAGCGCCGAAGTGCTCATTAGCAGTGACGAAGACTACAAAATAATGGTCACAACTTTTATTATGACCTGCCAAATTACCACGTGAGCAGAAATATCTAAGTCGAGAAATAAAAACGAGATACTATCGAACTAATTAGCTATTATCAACTTCGTAGCCATCAGTAAGACTTGCCTTTGTCTCTTCACAGTTGGGCGTGTTATGGACGCTGTTGACATTTTATGTCCCTATGTCCGAACCCGACAAATCTGTTATCGGTATACGCTTGCCCTACCAAATGTAGCCGCACATGGCTAGGATTTAGGAGTGGCACCTTCTAAGGGCAGGTTGACTTAATTTCGCTGCAACCTTTGCTAGCGTCATCAACGTGTATACTTACGACAGCAAACTTCCTGCAAGTTTCTCTGTACTGCTCACGATTGCGATAGCTAGATGTGCATTCAATGTTTCTACCCAAAGGCTGGGTGTGATGGTATTGTTGATGTCGTCGCCGTGCATGTTTTTGTTACAGGCGTCAACTTTGTCGTGTCTAAAACAGTGATCCTTACAAAAGCACATTGCCGGCTTAGTTTCCTGTAACATCAAGCCCAAACTGCTCTTTTGCTTTTTTTTTTGTTCTCCGAATAAGCAGTACGCAAAGAGGTGGCGTCTTTTCTGTAAGCAAAAACGATAGCCAAACCTGTCACGTTTCTGTCAAAGTTCAGCATTTTCAACAATTTTCATAGATTCTTTGAAATTTTTATTTAAAATTTGCTGTTCTCGCTGCTTTAATTTGAACGCATTTTTGAGTACGAGGTACTTCAACGAATAGATACGACGAGAACTCCATTGGGTTCTTTACATATCGGAAGATTGAAACATCCGTTCGACTGAGCTGCGACCTCTTTTAAAACCTGCAGTTAGGTCTTCGGGTTTTCAAAATGGTGAACTCACATAGCTAGAAAGGTCAAACTTTATCGCCCCGCTCATTAGAAAAACGGGCGACATGCGCAGAAATTCCTGCGCGAAATTAGCATAAGCATCCAGATCATTAGTACTCCTTAAGCTCCCAGAGTGTTAGATTTGCGTCAGCATTTCTTTTTTCTTTCTTGAATATATAGACGTAAATATTAGCAGCAGTCCAGATCTTTGCATCTGCATGTATGCCTTCGTATATATGACTTCGTTCCAAACACCATGTATTAACAAGAACTACGAAACATGTCTCTCCATGTTACTGCAAGTAGTAATTAGGCAAATTGTGAGAGAGAGTGGCTTCCTAGACGCTTTCGCAAAGACAGAAAGCAAACAATTTAGTGAGAGCGAAGCGTTGAACTACCTTTGAGATATCCGCAATTTATTTTAGCACCGCAGCCGATGATTAAACAAATGTTCTGATGCCAAATTCACAAAGCTTAGCGTTCGTAATTGCTGTTTGCCATTGGGCAGCTGGTTACGCTGATGATACGTCCGCTATTACGTTAGGCTTGCATCTGCTCTTACGAACATTTTTTGTATCGTAAGAACCTTTATCACAATACGGATCCTTGGTTATGACGCCTCTAAACTGCACGGTACTTGTTTTCCAAGGAAAGCACGGGGAAGGCGGGAGAGGCTGGGAAAGAACCGCACCGGTGACCTATTGCTCTGCAGCAGACCGACACAACCACTGAGACACTGGGGCGGGTACCGCTGATAATAAGAATGTTTAGAATTCTCTCGCAGTTAGAGCGCATAAAAATCTTTATCTTGGGTTTCCTTTCGCAAAAAAAGAAAGAAAAGCAAGTGACATCTTCGCATAGTAGACCCCCTCGTAAACCTTTATTAGTTGCGCACCTAGGCTTGCGCAATTAAAAACGCTTGTGTCTATACTTCATGTGTTTATGCGTTTGTTCGATATATGACTGTTACTAGCGGTTTTTACGTTTTAAACTAGCTGAAGTTTGAAGATACGAGCGACGCTAGTGTAATTCTCGCTTCAAGCTCTCAAGAACATAGTGACGTATTATCCGCGAATGCCCTCCGCGAATTAAGACATCCCATTACACCATGAATTAATTTCCGGCCTAAACGAAAATTTCTTGCGCACTTACCCAGTTGTCTGGTTTCATGAATAAGAAAGTCTGACCCACCGCGGTTGCTCAGTGGCTGTCGTGTTGGGCTGCTGAGCACGAGGTCGCGGGATCAAATCCGGGCCACGGCGGCCGCATTTCGATGGGGGCGAAATGCGAAAACACCCGGGCACTTAGATTTAGGTGCACGTTAGAGAACCCCAGGTGGTCAAAATTTCCGGAGTCCTCCACTACACCGTGCCTCATAATCAGAAGGTGGTTTTGGCACGTAAAACCCCATAATTTCTTAAAGAAAGTCTGATATACGATATTTCTGGAGTCTGAAGTACGATATTTCGCGCTCCACTAACATTGAGGTTTAGCTGTGGTCTGGATGGCAGTTCGTGCTAACTGGAATTTCATGTGCACTGCTTAGCTACCCAAGGGGAAATGGATGAGCAAGCCATTCAGAAAAATATGCACTGTTCTATAGAAGTATTCTCTCAGCGGCACATCAAGAGATATAATCGCAGAAGGGTGCGCATTTTGGTTTGTTGGTTTATGATTACAAGACGAAAACCGCGGTAAATGACAGGACGAAGAAACGGACGCAGACCACAGCGCTGACTAACAACCAAGGGTTCTTATTTTTTCGTACAGCATTTATATATACTCTACCACTATCGCGAAGAACAAAACAAAAATAAGGGAGGAGGGAACAGAATTTCAGCACGCGCAGTGGCTTAAATTGTGATCTTTTAACTGTTCACTCTCACAACAGTTGGCACCCTTTGGATCGTATCTGGCCACGTCACAATAAACGTCATCTGTTTTGTTCGCATTTCCTTTCTTTAACGCTGCGAGCCCGGTACTTCCTAGTAACGAACGGCATGCGCGTTATCAGCACGACATAGCATTGCCGACAGGAAAGTAGCGGGCGCGGCGTTTTCAAGAACGGAAACGCAAGCAAGGCAGATGACGATTATCGTTGTGTGGCAGATATACACCTCAAAGGGTGTAAACTTTTTTTAGAGTGGTATTGTATTTCTTGCAGCTGTAATTGTAGTGACCGTAACTTGTCCTCACGGTGGTCGATTCACTCTTACTGACGCAGGCAAGGACAAGACCGACCCCGCCATTCACTGCAACGCGACCCAGCCTACGTTCGAGTGCCGCGATGACCTGAAGAAGCTGACGGCCAGATTCGATGCCGACGTCGGACGCTGCCGCCGTGTTCGAATGTGCCTCGATGGCGGCTACGAGACGATCGCAGAGTGCAGCCGCCATTGCGGCGCCAAAGCCTACGTTACGCGATAGCGACGCACTGAACAATGCGGTAACCGTGTTTTCTGCACGGACAGTCTAAGCGCATACACGATTGACATACAGGTACTGCATTTAGGTGGATAATCAATCACTACCGTTACCTTTTGTTTCCTGAAAACGTGATAGGAAGCCAAAATTTCCTTCAAAGGCAATGTATTTGTGACTTAGTTTCGTTTGGCTGTACAGTAAATGACAAAACATTCTCTAAGCGAACACTTCCGAATAAGTTTCTTTTTTTTGTGTATATCTCAGAACTATTGCACGTCGAACCGTAAAAATACATGCAGAGTACCACAACTACAGTACTCTGTTGCAAACAATTGCTTCATTCCAGGAGATAATTCATGTTTTCTCGGTTGCCACGGATTTCTGCTTAAACTGTTCTGAAATATTGAGAGCGAAGAAATGTTCATTAAATGTGCAACTTGAATTCAAATTTAAAATAAGATATGACATATTTTTTTTTTAGAAGAAGCCGTGTGGACTATCATTCATTTATCCTTCGCCTCCTCCTCACACGAAGGAGCAGGTGAGTGAATATGCACACCTGTGAGTGTTTATATAGTTAGTCTTTCATCAACCAACGCGTTAAGACTCACACTATAATATTCTGCAATCGCAGAAATTGCGGGTATTGGGAAGAATCAAACTTAGCGATAACCTATTACGTGCAAGCTTTGCGTGACAACTCATCTTCCCCCACTCACACGCAGAAAAAAAAAGAGCCCCCCCCCCCCCCAAACAAATGTGGAGATACCGACCAGAGACCTCACTTGCTACAGCTGACGTATACTGCTTCTTGACACGCCACACCGAAAACTAAGCAAGAACGACATGAGTTGTGGAGACCGCTGCTCTACTGATACCCGCGAGGACCCAACGCCCCTTCTCGTAAACATTGAGCGGAGGCCCTGCCACCTATCGAACGAAGTAATTACCGCGACTTCATAAACCTAGCCTCCGAAATCGGAGAGTAGACAACCCTCGTTATTTTGAAGGGCAGGCTACAACACGCGTCGGCGATTAATTTGCAATCCCGAGCAATGTAAGGAAGCTCCGTTTTAGTGCTGTCTAATTAGATAATAAAAAGACCTGAAAAAAATAATTGATGCAGTCTCCTCTACGCGCTGCCCTGAAGCGCACTGCCCACTTCTTAGGACTAGCGGAAATGGCTAAAAATCGAGCGAAGGCAAGACAACCTGTGCGCGTAGCCGAGCAACTGCCCGGCGCAGTATTTTGTACGTAGGATAAAGCATAGATGACACGGCGACCACCCCAGAAAACCGCTCTTCCCGGCTTTGGTTCCTCGACTAGGATGAATTTTTGTTCAGCTGCGAAGCTATCGGAGAGAAATTCATGTTTCCTTTATAGTTATATGTTGCCTTTTTAATTTCGCGCTATCCTCAGGCAGATGACAATTTCTTCCCCTTTCATGAAACCTCCTACGCCTTGCTGCTTTCTGCCAAACCGTATGAGCCCCGTTAAGTGCTGCCGAGCTGTCAAATAATTCGGCTTTGCTCCGCAATGTGCCACCCTCCTCGTTAGCTGATATTGTAGAGCGACTGCTCCGGAAATACTTTGGTCTTGGGTTCGATCATCGAAGCAGCAGAAAATTTTCCTAATCTACGAAGCTATCTGAAAAAAAAAAAACGCATTGGTTTCCTTTGTAGCTTTTTGCTACTCTCGGGCTGATGAAAATTTCTTCATTTCATTAAAATTTACTCACCCTGCCGGTTTCCGAAGAATTGACTTGAGATAAAAACTTTAAAATAAACACGATAAATTGAGGAAACTAGAAACATATGGCAACATGTTTTAGTTGTGTGTATATGGCCCTTACACCCAATGTGGATGACGGGCCAATAATCCTTTGTATTATTCGAAAAGGGCAATAGCAGCATCGACTCCGTCGGCTACGCCACCTCCAAAATTTTGTACGTTCTTTTAGTTGAGAGTTCGAAACCCTCCTAACGCATCCCTGTTTAGTCAATTTTTAACGCTGTCGAAAACAAGCTTCCCTTGAAGCCCACACAGCTGGCAAAACACCAGCCATCATGGGTAATGAAAACCTGCTCTGACGTCTCGAATCCACATACTCAATATTGGGCTTAAGAATTTCGCAACATCGTCCAGACGATAACGTTGAGCAGCAAGAAAGACTAACGTATAACCAATAAATACCCTGAAAAATAAAACAGAAGTGACCGAACGATTCAAGCTGCAGGCGTCGCCTGCTGCATACGTTCATACTTTCTCAGTTCCCGACCCGGTGACCCGTACAATTGTACTTGCGAAGTCCGTTGGCAAGAAGCAATACTGTGTCAATCGTGGACATGGCCGACCCTACAGACAGAGTGACTAGAGGACAATTAACGCTGAATGATCAAAAGCGCTTCTGCGATTAATTAAATGGAGCACCACTCAACCATACACAACGCAATTAAGTTGTGTAAGATACTACTGCAACGCGCGAAAAGCCATGTGACCCCAAAAGGGGAGTCGGGAAACTACCGACAAATTAAATACTCGCCCGTCACCGTCTTCTTGTATGCATGCCGTGTTAAATTTCTAGAGAAGTACAGCGCCACCGATATGTTCTTAGAAGTTGTCTGTCCTGAACATAATGAGTGCGACTACAAAGAACGCAGCCCTATTCTTCTTGGCACTGAGTGTCTGTTTCTCTGTTACTTCTTTCTTAATGAATGCCGCGGCAGGACTGGACGAAACACGCGCCTCATTAGCCTCTTTTGAAACTAGCTATGAAAAGATCATCAATGGAGGGTCACATACGCGCAGCATAAGCGGAAACAAACCTTGGCAGTGACAACCGACGGGCGCCGGTCTTGGGGGCACGCAGAGCCTTCGCAATAAGCTCGCAGAAAGAGCCCACGGGCGTTTTCTGATTGTGCCTAATCAGTGCAATTACGCTTAATTACACACGCGCGCAGCTCGCCCGATGACGGCGAGCTCGTCTTCACGCTGACTTGCCTTTGTTCGGTGCATCGTTGGAAAAGGTACCGTGAGCACCGATACGCAGTGTTGGGTGCGGAGACTGCTGTACGCCAAGTGTTTTGGAAAGTTCAGTGTCACTTCGAAAGGCTATACGGCACAAGTGATGAGGCCACATTATGATATCTGAGAACGCATTGCTTTAGGACAAAAGTTGCCAATGACGGCTAATAATGAGCAGCCTGCGTAAATATTGTAAGAGCAATATATGCGCTAAAGTCTGTGACCTAGCTTACTCCTACAACTGCTGCCACCTGCATAGGGTGGTAGGCATCGCCGTGAAAGTGGAGATAAAGGTGTGACTTGCGCCGCCTATCGTTTCTAGCATTGATTCGTTACTTCGTGCTTGCTATTTATACAAGCCTAGCATCGGTTCGATGGTACCCTGAGCGGGAGGCCACCCCAATTGTCTGGAGCCAAATAAATAGCGAGGAAATCCTATTTCCAGTATATCGCACATCTCGTATTGAGCGTATTTTGATAGCACGTAGGAATCATATACAGAGATAAATGAAACAGAGAAAATGAAGTCCGTCCGAAGCCAGCGGCTTGAAATAGGTTGAAGGTGTTTGAATCTGTGGCGGACAATTCTAAATGCATTAGTCGCGTTTAAGGTTGGGACACACGGAACGGCAATGCACTACTTTTTTAGGGCTGCCTATTTTATGCCGATTGCACAAAATTTTAAAATGACCTGTGGTTCGATCCTAGGTGAAGGAAATGCAGAAGGAATATAAATATAACCAGAATGGTTGCATTATTCACTACGCCACGTGCATGTGCATGTTAAAAAAATCCATACATCCGAGAAGCCCTCGATTTACGATGTCAGGTTCTTTCAGAACAGCTGCCAAACTTCTCTGCCTAAATACGGGCAAATAGCGTTTACGTATCCAGCACGGGAGACGTCAATTCAGCAGCCTACATGCTGACGACATAGAAGTTTCATTATTCTCAACGATGCCCCATTTCCGCGCCACTGCCGAAGCTTAGAAGAAGTATTGTGAAGTGTGTTCCTGGCGCACGACAACTACATCCCGTAACGTCGACGATTTCTGGAGGTCACCGTTTTTGTGCGGGGACAAAGAAATTGCTATGTGGAACCGCTTTCAATGAGGGGTGCTAATAAGGCTCGTACACAGTCAGCCATTCGATGAATCGTTCAATGTTTCTCGCTAAAAAAAAAAAAGTACATTTCCTGCGGTATTGGCAGAGCATTAGTAGGCAATTTCAGCAGTTTAACAGGAAAGAGCCGAGCCACTTCAACGTTCCCCTTTGAGGGAAATACGTCGCTCGTTCGCCCTAAGGCAAACCGCAATGAGCGGGGTGTGCGAGAAAACTGGAATGGGGCCACGTACTCCCTCTAAGTAATGGTTATCTAGATGGCGGGAGCATTATTTTCAAAGCAATTCACGCACGGTTATTCCTTCGATGCATTATAAATGACCGTAATGAGCTTTTAAGCCGACCATCTGCTTGACAACATCGTGCTAACAACCACATGAGCATTACCCAGGGAGCGAGTCTCATTCAGCGAGAGGCTTGTTTGGACGAGTTGGTGGTTGTGTCTTGTTTCTTTTCGTTTAGCGCTGATACTCATTAGGAAGTAGCGGTAGAAATAGAAAGAAAGGCAGGGAAGTAAACTAAACTTAGTCCAGTTTGCTAGCCTATACGCGAAGAGTGGAGTTGGTGGGCTGAAAGAAAGAGAGAAGGGAAGTTCGATGGAGTGCAGCTCTACAGGCCACGAGTACAGCTGGAAAGTCCCTGTCAGAGCTCATTCTCTATTTCTAGTATTACAGCCTTAGCTTCTTCTATGGTTTAGGTAGCATAAACATTCTCCCAGAAGCATGTTAGCGCAGCAAATATCTGGAAAAGAGATCTAGATTGCAGAAAAAGTATGTATAGATCAATGCTCATCCTGAGGCTTCAGGACGAAAAGTAAGTGCTTATTTGAGGACAGAAATGAAGAAGACGGTCTTTGAAACGCACAGTGACGCGAAACATTTCTGTTCTGGGGCTCCTGGGTCGCCGTGGAGAAATTCGGGAAGCACATATCTTGCTTTTGGCTTCGAATGTGCCTGAAAAACACCTACGACTTACTAGTTTAAATATTCACGCTAAAACTTCAGCGGGCACAAGGAATGAATGACACAACCAACCGCTGTGCCCTACCTGTGCTGTTGGTTCTTCGCTCGCGCTGCAGTTTTACAGCGAGTAATTACCACATCGCACAGCTGTCGGTTCTTCAGTTTAGAGACACTATCCAAGAACCAGCGAATTATCCACTTGTTTAATTTATGGTTTGTCTGTGAATATCTTCTATAATAGGAAACGGTACTTTGCTCCAAACACCGGTGCAGCATCTAGACAAAAAGTCAGTTATACCTATTCCTTGCCGCATACAGGAGCTGATGTATATGCACGTTGATTACTTCTTTCGAGGCTTCACAGAATCCAATAAATTGCCTCAGCCGTTTCTTCAATGCAATGATGCATATGCTCTGAAAAAATATATATAATGACTGTTGCGGCCAACGTTTTTGTGTCGTATGATTTTGCAATAGGTTTTCGTTTTTGTGCGTGTCACTGACGCATTTCTCAGTTTAAGCTGTATTAAAACGAATGCGTTTATATGGATATTGTGGTTGCTGCGAGACAGTTCTTCACCTGATAGAGTGTTTTACTTTCCTTGGGCTGCACACGTCGCTACAGAGGGACTACAATCTTCTTGACTGTGCAGTCTACTATCCTCGATGATTGTCAGTATCTCAGTGACTGCGCTTCTCGACGCGATCAGACTGATCGCGCCCCCCTTAATTCAGAGAAATATACTGACTTGGCTGAGCATTTGTAAGTCTTGTTTCTTATCCTTTTTTTCTGGACGGACGACAAGATGCTCGCCATAATTTATATCCCCATTCGTTTATTAGCGCAACGGAGAGTAATATTTATTTTCTGGTAATACCGCCATGCTCTGTCCAATTTAATTTTTCCTTTATTATGAGATCTGTCATCTTGTTCTTCTTTTTTTCTTTCCTTCCATTGTCTCCACCTTCCACTTAAATGTCGGCCTCCCTTCCTTCCAGAAAAGTAGACGGGCGTTGTTCCGCTTGGGGTGGCAACTGCCAGGCTTCTCCTTGCGTTTTAAGCATGAAATTATTCGAGCTCCCGTTGTCAGCAGTCTTCAAGTGAGCTTGAGCGAAAATCCAGAGCCGTTATCCGGGCAAGCTTGCGACAACAAAACGAGATCATCCAGGAGGCCAGTCGAAATATTAAATAACGCAGTCTCTGGCCCCCAACTCATTGTAGAGGACCGCATTACACAGGCTAGTTAATGCCCAAAAGGGTCACAAAAATATTGCTTCCGAGTTCTTCCTAATGTTTGTTGACAATATCGCTCAAGCTGCAATTTCTAGTACGCTGAGGTTTTATTTGTAATTTCCAATAGCGGAAGTTCGAAAGGCAGATACAGTGCACCATACACTTGATTGTCATCTTCTGACGCTGAGCGCTAAACGCCAGCGGTCGGTGAGTTCCGCGGCGTGGGTCTTGCCTCGCCTCCAGAGATGGCGCCACGCTGCTTGGCGTCTCCTTCAGAGGCTTCAGAGATCCGCCGCAGTGGCCTAGCGGTTACATTGTTGCGCTGCTAAGCACGAGGATGCGGGATCAAATCCCGGCCACGGCGGCCGCATTTCGATGGAAACGAAATGCAAAAACGCCCGTATCTCATGCGTCGAGAGCACATTAAGCATTCCGTCGTAGTCAAAATTAATCCGAAGTCCTCCACTACGAAGTGCCTCATAATCAAATCGTGGTTTGGGCACGTTGAGCTGCAGAATTCAATTCATTCTTTTTCTAGCCGGGCAATGCACTACGTCTCCCTGGCGTCTTTCGCTGTCTGTCGTGCGGCCTTCAGCCGGTTTTTTTCTGCTAGCTGGACATCTTCCATGTGGGCCATTGCACTGTATGGCGTGGTGCGATGCTGTGTGGTGTGATAGGGTGTGCCATTGTGACAATACACTACACCCATTTAAGATTGTGGCTAGTATAATCTCCAAATATCTGCTTTGCCGGTTGCCCATTCCATGTTCACATCTAATAAAGGGAAAATCAGACATCCACCCGTTCGTAGCAGTTGCTACAAAGGAAACCCATACGGGTTCCTCGATAGAAAAGCCTATCGAGGAACCGCGCGAGTGGTTAGGGCCACAATATCCTAGATATAGATATTGATAGATATCCAAAAATGGTATTTATTACCTCTTCTTGATATTAGAGTGCTTCAGTATAGGAGGAGAGAGAGCAAATAAAATTCCAAGCTCAAGCTTTTGGTAAGACGTAGTTTACCACCGAAATGCACGTGGAATTAGTTTGGTACAACATTCGCGTGATAGCTATGGAATTGATATGTGAGGCTGCCATATAGAGGCAGGCTCAATTCAGAGAGTAGACCAAGTCGCCCAAACGAGCATAGTGCAATCCTGTAATAAGATTTATAGTTTCTTCAGTAAGTGCACCGGCTAGTGACATGTTAAGTGCAAATGTGAACACGACGCTTTAGCATCTCTTTAGCACGGGCAGAAATCTGTCAAACTTTTTCTCACACTAATGCACAAGTTTACAGCAACGCCTTTCTTCTGGAGTGCCATCGAAGCACGGCTTTCGCTTCCGGAACTTCCGCCACACGCAATGCCAGGAGAGAGGAGGGGGGGAAGAGGGAGGGAGGGTGGCGACTAAGAAGGGTACGATCGATGTCGAAGCAATGGGCACCTCGTGGAAAGACGCCGGTTCACTTTTTTCACGGTTGCGATAGACGGCACCCTGCCGGGGACCACCGGAAGCACTTCGGAAAGTTTCCGGCCACCTCACATCCGGCCTGTGCCATTTACGATCGGCCGAAAACGTGACACGGGATAAGGATGCCCGAAAAGAACCCTGCGCTTTATATAGAATGCCTCCATCCCCAGGGAATGTATATGGTCAAATTCGAAGCGTTGCGGCGAATTCGGAATAGATTTAGGTGACGAACAACGTTGCTCGTAAGAGAGTTTTGAACCGGGAAATCTTAAATCTGTACCTCTTAGAACGAAAGGGTACCTGACTGCAGGACGAAATTATCAATTTACTGGCGTAGGAAAGGAAGTAAGCGATGTATTACCTGCAAACGACGTCGATAAATACGGGCTGGCTGCCATAGGGTTGTAAAATTCTGGAAAACGAAAAAAAGTATGCAGATCAAACGCACTGACCGGTTAAATAGCGGTAACTGGCGGTGATGCTGATGGCGAATGTTCATGCTCTTAATTGTTTAATCAGTGCGATACTGATGTGATGTCAAAAGTTACCTTGCGAGCGTCGTTTGCGTTTCTCTACGTTTAGTAGCCAGAACACACAGCGAGGCATGTTTGCTTGAGGCGTTGTAGTGGGCCCATTGCTCATGGCTTGCGCGAAGGTCAGCAACTGTCACTACCTCACGCAGTTCGTATGATCGTGGCAGTAGCGCTAAAGTTTAATTAAATGACGTGGCTTTGCGTTCCAAAGCCACAATCTGATTACAAGGCACGCTGTAGTGGGGGGCTCTGGATTAATTTTGACCACCTGTGGTTCTTTAACGTGCACCTAATCCTGAATGCACGAGCGTTTTTGACTTTCGCTGCAATGGCAATCCAGCCGCCGTGGCTGGGATTGGGTCCGCGACCTTGAGCAACGGCATAGCCACAAGGATACCGGGGAGGGGTAGGGTACCGAAGTGTTTGATTTGCTGGGTGGCCGCTTGCGTAGTGTCCTCTCGAGGCTGCGGTGCTTTAATGCTGCTTTTCATCTGTACGCCCTGCCAATTGTCCACTGAACGAATTCGCATGGTTTTTATTTTTAAGAAATAGGAGACATTTACCGTACCATACCTTAAACTTACATTTATCGAGTTTCTTCGGCACCCTTGTCATGTCCGCGCTGCGTCACAAAGACCGTTTGCACCACTTTGGAAAGTGCAAGACTTCTTAGCCAATAGGACGACCAAATGTCCTCGACATGCCCTAGCCCCCCCCCCCCCCCCCCCCCCCCCCCCCCTCCGCGTCATCTTCTCATCGCCACAGTAATTCGCGGAATAAGACGTGCATGCGCAGATATCGTAACATGTCACATATTGCTGTAAAGTATCATGTCCTAGGACAAGAAAGGAAGAGCTCTAATCCAACCAATTTACAGACAGTTACGTCGCGAAACCACATTACGCTGCTCACTAATATTGCCTGTGTATTTCTTGTGCCTTAGGTATAGTGCGGCAAACGTCTTGTGAGATGGACTACAGTAGTCGCTTTCAACTTATTCAAGAGACCTTCCTTATCCAAGCGTGCCTTATAATCAGATCGCGCTTTTGGCACGTGAAACTCCCTAATTCAATTCTTATTCAAGAGAAGCTTATTAAAAGCTTCCCTTCTCACGACGCGTTTGCCCTCTTCCACGCTTCTCCAATGTATGCGAGCCGCCACGAGCGAAAAGTGGCAAGGCTGGTATTCGCTCGTTTCGTGCCTGCATCGCCTCTACTTTTTCTCTGCCTCCCCTCACTACCTGCACTCTACCATTCTATATGCATTCCTTCTGAGTTGTTGAGGGGGAGTACAAAGATAAGGGCCGCAGCTTCAGCGACTGGTACTCCTCGCTATGCATGCAGGCGGTCACAACCACCCCTGACGCTGCATGCCCGAAAGCAACGGCACCAGCAGTGGAAAAGCCGAAGGGAAAGACCAAAATAGCTCGGCTACAAATCTGAAACAAGAAACAAGGACACTTACTGAGCTACTCAGCCGCTTTTAAAGGTGGCGCAATCTGTGATAAGGCAAATTAGGAGTTGTTAGTAACAGAACATGCCTTTTCCGGAAATCCGAAACCGCAAGAGCGCGCAGGGGTTCTGCGACCGCTTTTGTTTACATATATTAATTTTTTTGGTACATAACGAGATAATTAGCACTCGCGTTGCAAACAAATTTAGCCTGCCTGGTGGGGCTGCGCAGCCGCTTGCGTTGGCCGATACCGGTGGTTGTGCCACAGTCATGCCAAAAAATTACATCATTTTCAGGTCACTGTTATTGTCTGGCCCTTTTTGACTGGAGACCGATTTTACACAGGATGCAGTCAGTCCTCCGACGGGGAGCTGACCAACAACTAACAGACGAAATTGTCAAACTTCACCACGATGTTAAACAGAATTGCGCAATCAGTGGAAATTATCAAGCAGATAAAGTTACCCGAGAGTCACGTCAAGAACAGCACAGCGTTCGCATTTCTCTTTCCAGGACCGACACTGAACGGCAGCTTCGTCACCTGGCGCGCGAGCTCTCTTTAGCAGAGTGGAACACCTCTAATATAAGGTGCAGTAGGTTGCACGAACTGAGCCCCTCGCTCCATCTCCGACCTCCACCCAATCTTGACCGACGTGAGGCCTTCGCTTCTGTAGCGGCTGTGGTGAGGAGTGGCTTTCACGAAGGCGCACACTTTTTTGATGGGAAGGACCGACAGTGCTGCGTGCCACGTCTGCGGCATCGTAGAGAACATCGAACATTTATTGTGCCAATGTCATGAATTTTTAGTCGGAAAGAAAAAAAAAGCATTATCTATCGCATTGCTACGACTGGACGATCGGCCGTTGTCTGTGCAGGTGCTGCTTGAAAAACCGTCTCCATCGCTCGTCGGCACAGAAAGCTGTGAAGGCACTTTTGTTTTTCTTGAGGGTGACTGGCCAATGTGAACGCATTTGACTCCCTCACGCCCTCCGTGCACGTGCGCGAGCACACTGCAGGTTTCCTCCGCCTCCCCTCCCTCTCTCTATCTCATCCTTCTATTCCCTCTCTCCCGTCCCCCATAGTAGGGTAGCCAACCAGACGCATTTCTGGTTAACATCCCTGCCTCCTCTCTTTGTTTCCTCCCCCTCCTTAAGTCGGAGAAGATTTAACATAAAGCCCATGCGCTGTCGGTACTTTGTTTCGTGAAATTTGTTTGTGGGCTGTCATTCCCAGAATTCCGAGAAATAACTTTGTCAAGAATAAACCACTAGGTATGAGCAACTTTACTGATATAATGCTGCTGCAATATAACACGCATATATCCCTGTCATAAAGCGAGGCGTGGCGTATATATGTACCTAAACAAATACCGAAATTTTCGCTCACGGATAACTCTGAAGTTGTCGACGCCGACACCGTATTTTCTGCGACATGGGACATGGCACTAAAACATGCCATGGCACTAAAACAGCACAAGTTTTACGCCCGTTCGTGAGAGCGACCTGGAGGTCAGAGTAGTTCAAATGTATAACGATTCGACATCGTATTGCGCCACGTCGCTTGTCATTTGCAGTGTAATCGTGCGCGTCCATATAAACGCGGCACTGCGAGGCCAATGCCTACGGGCAGTGTATTGACACCGGCCTCTTTATGACATGGCGCTTCAAGCTGCAGTCTTGGTCTTTATTGGCGGGTCTCGGGCGTTAACATCATAGAACTTGTAATAAAGTCCGTTGAAGGCAGACAACCCTAGCGCCAGTCGGCCAACTCGAGCAAATACAAATATGACCTGCAAACACGGGCAGCGCTCTGCGGAAAGTGCTTTATTGCTTTGAACTGGGTGGATAGAAGAATGGTTCGGGAGGGTCAACTGGCACGCTGACAGCCGTGCGTGGGATTATGTTCATGCAAAAGTGTAATGTACCATGGCCTATGGAAAAGAAATCAAAGGCATGTGCTCTGGAATACTGACATTCCAACTTTGGTGTTGATTTACCGATGACCATTTCTCACCGGCTCCCCACTGTTAAATAGTTATCGCTCGGCTCAAAATGCACATCTGGTAGTACCGTTGGTTACCGTCGCTACAACGTGAGAATATGGTGCTAATGCATTACTTGCATGAGTGTTTCTTGTAGTTTATACTACTAAATTGTTCCATTCAATATCACGTTTTTCTTCTGTTGGGGGTAATAGTCGTTCATTAACGGAAGTAACGAAAACCAAGCTTTCTATTTTTATATTTTGTGCTGAAAATTCAGCACAGGGGCGTCAGGGTGACGTCAAAAATTTTTATTTCTCATAGATGGGACGTTAGACACAGGAAAAAATACTTTAAACTAACGTGGTTACAGCTGAACTTGATTGCTTTAGTATGTAGTGCAGTCATTTACCGATAAACAACTATTCAGGCCCGTGCCTTCAAGATCTGTGACGTCAGCAGAAGGTGTTACGAAAACTGCAGGGTGCCGTCGCCACCCCTGATTCGCTTTCGCATGTTTTATTCCTTAGCAAGCCTTCTGTTACAGAAGAATGACCGATTTAATGTGTTAAAATCGTAATTTACTAATGTAGTTTATTATTCGATTTTATGTTCATTTTTGCCCCCATTCTGAGTAATTCCAGAAGCTTCAAACATTTGAGCTTCACGTCCAAAATCGCTTCACGCGCTGCGCACTTGAAAAACTATTCCACTCAGTCATCTAAGAGAATGCTCAAGAGATGACTACGGTTCGAGGAAGTGAAATATTCGCCGACAAACTTGATTTTCAATTGACCACCACATCGTTTATGTAATACAATGATTAACAAAATCATTGCCTGAGTTCGGCCTAAGTTGCTTAAAAACTCAGTCACCGAGACTTGAGCTGAAAAACGAATTTCAGTGAATTAAAATGCTGGTTTATCAATCACTTAAGGCTTTCCATATTGACCGGCAGGTTTTGCTTATTCTGCTCTTTACACGGCCAATGCATTCAGGGGAACGCTTAACTGGGATAGGAGAATGAAGGAGGCTATCAGAGAAGACTCAAGCCGCGTACAGTGCGCACGCACTCATCCGAAGCCCGATATTTATTCTTGACCTTTTCGACATGCTCTGCACAATGGAGGAACTGAAATTCTTGCCGACTTTACGTCGGCGCCCTCGACACTCGCGCAGGAGATTTCATCTTCCTACGTCCTCGCATCGCACGGCGTTCTTCAAAAGTAATCTCAGGATTCCGTTGCCGGTACAGCGGGTCGCAGGCGTACAAGCTGCTAGTCAGAATCACCGTCAATACGAAAGCAATGCTAGGAGCAGCTCTCTAAGCAAACATGAGCTCAGACTGCGAGTGGTGGCGTAGCGGGCCTGCGAGGATTGGATAGGCACGCTTCACATCACTCGAGAAGAACGACGAAATTTTATCTGCGATTCCTCGCTTCACTATGCTTCCACATTCTTATCTTTATCTTTTGCGAACAGCCACCTCCGGTAATGGAAGTGGGTGCTGCTCTGGGCTCTTCCAAAACTGACGTATAGTATACGCTATTGGAGCAGTTGGACGGTGGTACGAGCACTTTAGCGACGGCCCGGAGCTGTCAACTGAGCAAACCCTTTTGATGTGACGTGGTATTGTGATACCGCGCTCGGGAAACGTCTTGGCGTGGGCTCGCAGCAAACAGCAGCAGGTCAAGGGGGAAGGGGAGGGGGGTAGGAGTGATGCTGCGACGAAATAAAGGGGGCCAGGCCTCCTTCGACAAGTAGCGTCGGCGATCTTCGGTGAAGCCACCGCCCACCACCCTCACTCCTTACCGAATTCTCAGGGTTCCTGTTCCGTTCTTGTTAAACAAGATAGCAGACCAAAAAGAACAGCGCAAAAACAAGCAATAAGGAAAGCAGGCGTCCTAGGTGAACGATGTCGTGAACTTTGGTTGAGAAAGGGCGTGATCAACGGTGGCAGTCTAACTGTAGCCAAGAGAAGCCGCGAAGAAAAGAAAAATAAGATAGTAGAAAGCCATGTGTAAAGAGAGGAAAAGTACGATGGAAAACTATATCTATGTTCATGATTAGTCCAAGCAAACGAATAAAACAGAGTTCACTGAGGATGACTTCTTGGGCGAGTTGCTGTTTATTTAACATGATGCTTTTTAGTGCAAGGAATCGAAAAAATAAAGAAAACAACCAAAAGAAAAGGAAAGGCGAGCGCTATATACCGCTCGTCTTTCCGGGCACTACAACGGTTCTGACATCCTAGCCTTGAGAACGGCAGTAAGCTGGCTGCGAGTCGACTGCTTGTGTGTGTTTTTTTAGAATGTCAACCTTAACAGCTATTCAGGACAGCTCGCCTATAGCGAACGCTCTCATGAACGGCGGGACAGCGTCGAAAATTGCGCATAACGTTCCCACTCACCTCACCGACAGCTATTTGTATAGGAAACCTTGCGCAGAAGCTTTCCGCAGTTGACAGGAACGTCCGAATGCACAGCCTAGAAAGCTGTGGAAGCAAAGGGAGAGCACATGACGTGCATTCACTGTGACACCAACAATGACTTCTCAGGAAGCATACTTGTCTCACTGTAAGTGAGCGCGGGATAAGTGAAACCAGGAGGCATACTTGTCGGAGATACGAAAATGGGCATGGGGCACACTCCGCATAACTAGACATGATTGCGATCGAATGCACAGAAACACGTACAATCTCGAGCGTCAGAGTGGCAGAGTTCCGTTGTACTCGGATGAACGATGAAGAAGCGGTCCTTGTCCTTTTCTGATGTCGTTTCATTTTACTCCCATCCCACGCGGCCGATGCTGGAGACGCCGAGTTGATAAAGGTAGCATTGTGGCACATTCAGGCAAGTGCTAGGGATAGCCGAAACGCATAAAGAAAATTCTAGGGCTTTGAAGTGCCGACAGAACGACGCCATTACTGCAAAGCACGCCACAGTGGGTGACTGGAGATTAATTTTGAGCACCCCAGTCGCTTTAGCGGGCACCTAATTCAACGTACACAAGCGTTCGTCGATTTCGGCCTCGAGAAATGCGGAAAAGCGCAGTGGCTTAGCCACTGAGAAATCGCCACGGGTAGTGGAACGCATACACAAGGATGTGAAAACAGCCGCATACTGCTGCGTATGTCTTGATTTCACGTTTTCGTCATGTCTGGCATTAAAGCGTTTGCCGGCGTTAAGCAACAACTGGCCCTCAACTGCACGGGGCGTCGGTAAACCACTCACTGGCCGAAATTTCCCTCCGTCCTGCGTACATTATAAAAGCCTCCCACGGAGCGCATCAAATGCAAACGAGGGCCGCTGCGACGGGTTGTCGACATGGAAGTAGCTGCTGTCATCTTTTTCCCACCTGCCAAAACCTTATGCAAAACTTTCAAAAGAAGTGCATTCAATTTTGGGGGTCTCCGTGTTTTCTTTTTTTTTTCATCCAGAACTTCAGAAAAGCCGGAGGCGCTGTCATGTCCAGCCAGCTTTGAATATTTCACCGTGGCGTGTACGGCGCAGTCCCGCGTCGCATTTGTTAGCACTGCTGTTGAGCGAAGACAGGCGCGCTTGAATGCGAGCGCTGTCTGCGTTGTCGAGCGTGAAGGTAAACGCGGTAAACGCCTGCAGGCAATACCCACTTCACTCTTTGTAATGGCTGATTCTTCCAACCGAGGCGGTACTCCTGCCCTCAGGTTGGGAAAGCTTTTGCACAAGACACTAACAACCTGTCATATAGCACCGTCAGATACTGTACATTCGTGCTTTTGTGGTGGACACAAAGGGAATCGAGTGGCATTATCATGTCGCAAGACACGCTTCATATATTCAAGTGGTTTATTCAATGCTCAAAGAAACCAACTTTTTTGAATACTCCATTCATGGCTACTTGCGCCCCCACATTAGAAAAGCATTTATGCCATTGCTGGGATAGGGTGATAGTACTGAACTGCAGGCACATACTTGCTACGAAGATGGGCCGGGGTTAACTATTTCCCTATCTACTGCTTATTCTCCGCTAAGTTCGACGTCTGAAAATGTTTATTTATTTGCGCAAAACTTTACAAAAATGATTCATGGCGTTTTTGATGTGCGAGAGTCAAGCCCTCCAGGGCAAACTGAATAGTTCACGAAACCAATGGTATATGAAACAATTATTTCACTAATTAGATTTTACCTAGATGTACATTGCATTGCCTGTGTGTGCATCTGCAATGGTGTGCCCCTCATGGCAAGAAATAAAGGTGACCAATTTTATTATATTTGTCTTCATGTTGAACTGGGTTAGCACATTACGGCGTTAAAACACCTCGTTCTTATTTGAGGATTGGCGTTGATTTCAGTTTATATAATCCCGCTCTGCGGTGAAACACTTTGTTTTTAGACGACTAGTAGTGGCACGGGCATCGAGTAAGATTGTTGTTTCTAGCGCAGGAATTCCGGTTTACCTTCTGAGATGAATGGATACTAAATTCAAAATAAATCCGAAAAAAATAGAAAATATAGTACAGTACGAAATTCACAGGTTTCATTGTAGATATGATATCATTAGTTACAATTACAGTCACTGAAGTATCTGGAATAATTAGAAATAATAAGAAATCGCTTATTACCGCACGACAAAGCCCAGAATTGTAAACTTAGAGACCCGCCATGTTAGCTCGACTTAAGGCTGTTTCACATGCTGCGACTGCAACGACGAAAATCGGTGCTGTCGCACGCGTCGCAATGCGATTTTTAGAGGGCTCATTTCACATGATTGCGATTTCAACAATGCGACTGGTGCGACGCCCAGGGTTGCTTACAGCCAGGTTTCGTGGCACACGCTGCATAATTACTTTATTGTAGTGAATAAAACGTTTACACTATAATATTATTGACTTATTTTGATTAGAAGCAAATAATATGTACGTTTACTAATTTAAAACCGTTAGTTAAGATTTGTCTTGGAGTGCGCGACGGCGGTTTCTGTAGTTCAGTGCAACATCGCGCACGTAAACAGCTGTTCGCAGGTGGTTCAGCAATTCTTTATTCTATGGTTCAGCGCTGTGTGTTGTCTTATCTACCTTCTATGACCGTTTCGTTTTGCCTGCGCTACAACAATCTACAAGATGGCCTACCGACAAGTTCATATAGCTGCCCTCACCGTATATGCAGTATTCGGAGTTCGGCTGCACGAAGTTGTCGTGTCAGCCCAACAAGATCCTCGCGCTACCCGTGCTCGGCGTCAGCTTTTGGAGAAATGATGCGTGTACAATGCCCGTCATTGCGCATATGTGGTGCCTGCTCCTAGCCATATTCTTACGCCAAATGCATCAAGAAGCACCAACCCGAACGCCCGCGTGTGCCCCTGAACGAAGCCTCAAACGATCTGTGTGATTACGACGTGGAATGAAAATTGTGTTGTGAAATTCAACCTTAGCGCTAGCCTGGTTCGTCCATCGCCGTGCTTGCGCTGCGGATATATATATGGGAGCCCTCTATAAATATTTCTAAAGGCGCAAAAGCCGACGTATCAAATGTTTCGAGCAGTTACCGTCACTTTTATAGAAACCTGTACGTTGTAACATAGCATTCTAAAAGACACACTTCTCGTCCACTTTGTTGTCCCGTGTCTCGCGCTGGTACTATACTCGGAACTTCTAACAAGAAGACCATATCAATACGCGCTATCCATAATGCAGGATCGTGGGCCCACGGCAGGCGCACTTGCCGTAGAATTTTTCAGCTTTCTGCTCAGCCTCGCACGCCTCTCACGGTTAGCCTGTTCTGTGGAAATAAATATTATTATCAATGTTATTAGATATTATAGTTTCTTCACTGTAATTTATAGCAATCTTCCAGATTTCTTAAGATAGTCATGCATTTAACCTGTATTAGATCAACATTGTTACGACATGCTTATGGGAGTCATTTCAAACTAGATTGCTCAGCCAGAGAAAGTACAAATGCAAGCCTCCATGTTTATTCCAATTTGGTATTCCTAAACAGATTATATTGGCAGAATTTTGTGTCTGCTTGCATTTCCTGCAATTCGATGTTCAGAGCTGGAAAAACTGATTCCTTTTCTTGCTGTCGAAAGGCTGCTTCAATGTCGATAGCAAGCTATAATTATTCATTTAGAAAGTGTTAAGCAATGACTATATGTCTAAGCTTATCAATGCATTTTTGTTCCACGAACACAATCAAGTTTTCTCTCTCCGTCTCATTGACAGCCATGGAATGAAACCGTTCACTTTCATAAGTATCAGGATGCAAACATTCTGGAGTTTGTCCTGAGCATTTGTCTGCATCCTATAGTGTGCATGTTTGTATCAAGTTATGGTGTTACAATCTATAGTAATTAACTATAGTGCAACAGAAATACGATGGACAGGAACGAAGTGAACACACAGAGCACTTCGTTCTTGTTTGTTGTCAATCTGTTGCACTTTAGTTAATAATGATTACACACAAAGTCATCTAGTTTTCAGTTATTATGTCGGGCTTATAAGCCTGCTTGTGTCCTGGAATATCTGCACGGTTATGTATCCTGTAATTTAATTTCTGGCCATGTGCTTGCAAGTCGCGTGTCAATCTCCTGATTTTCCTGACAATCTTGTGTGATGT
The DNA here is from genome assembly GCF_050947875.1 of Dermacentor variabilis. Taxonomy (NCBI): domain Eukaryota; kingdom Metazoa; phylum Arthropoda; class Arachnida; order Ixodida; family Ixodidae; genus Dermacentor; species Dermacentor variabilis. The sequence continues at coordinate 118,927,668 of NC_134574.1, read as the reverse complement.
GCAGGCCCAAATAGTTTCTAGTGAATCCATGCAGGGTGTTGTGCAGGGTGTAATCTGCACTACAAGTGCTGCTTTGATTGCTTTCAGTTCAGCTTTTCTAGGTGTAGGATGACCTGGAATGGTACTCACTTATATAGGGTTTAGCTTTATGTAGTGTCATACTACTGTTACACTGCTATTGCCATGCCATATGTGCCTTATGTTTGCTTGCATCTTCATGATTAGCAACCTCCTCTGTGTGTTTGGCAGTTGCATATAGTCTCCTGGCTTAATTGTTTGCCCCCATATTCCACGGTATGGGCCTGTTGTGTTTCAAGTTCAGGCACTCCCGAGGTTGTGTTTCTGAAGGGAGGGGTAGTCGTCTTTGCATCTCATATGCTAGCTGGCATAGTATCTTGGGACGAGGTTCTGAGCTCTTGAGACAAAGAATTTGTGCTGCAGGCTGCAACTCTACTGTCTAGGTGCTTGTTCGTTAGCTCTTTCTCATAGAGGTCTTCAAGCATGGTAAAGTTGGAAAGACCTGTTATTACTACCCGATGCCTGTATTCGACGAGTTGTCTTTTTTGTGTGCTGCTGGTAATTCATACCGTACCATACCTTGGACACAAGCACAGCATCTGCGATTTTCTATAGTATCCACTTGTCCACCCCCATTATTTCGAGATTATTCTTTTCACCAGGTGTGGAAGTTGCGTCCAGGCATTGCATAATTGTTTCACCCACGTGCTGGCTCTGCCGTCATGGGCTTACACTGGCTGAGGATTTGTGGATGTTGTCTTGTGGGCATACTTGTCCAGCTATGTGGATCACAATGTGCAATCTGGGGCAGTTCTTGATTCTAGTCTTTCTTTTTTTTTCGACGTTGATATGAGCTGACTTATCAGAAAGCGAGAGGCCAGACCGGCCAAGAAAGTCTGAAGTGTTGTCGAGGGCTTGTTGCATCATTCTTGATTTCTGCATAAGATAGCTTTCCCATAGACTGTAATACACCATAGGCTGTAGTGTTTCTTGTAGTATGCCCGTGTTATTGGTATGTGTGGGCCAAATGTACCTCCAACTCTCACCTGGAATTTTCTGCCTTTCAGAAAGTTACTGTTTAAGTGCTCTACCAAAAATGTTTTTGCTCATCGTTCCTCTTATTAGAGCAGCATGAGGTACTCCTGTTAAAAGCCTCTTAACTCTCTTCATTCTTTCATAAGCGGTATTACACAATGTCCTGCAATAAAGTTCCTGCTGCTTATGGCCCACTCATATCTGCCAGAAGGGACAACTCTTGAAAAAGGTTTTCTTTGTGCTATGTGTGCGACGTATATGTAGTATGAGCATTCATGCCTTGATATTATACATCTGTAGAACCAGCTTCCTGACAGAGTACTTGCTATACCTGATCATGCTTATTTGTGCAGTGCTGTTGAACAATACATATTGATGCAATGAATATTTACACACTCGAATTATCACGAAACATGGTTGCTTTACAATTCTGCCCTTTGCTTTCTATTGGTGTTAGATTTTGCATAAGCATGCCCCCCTATGCAATAGTATATTGAAGTGTAAGGGTTCAATAAAAGGTGATGAACTAAATCTAAGTGCAAGAGCTTTTTTTTTCACCTATGACTCCCATTGAAATGCGACTTCCATGGCTGGCAAAACAACCCCTCGCCTTGTGTTAGCAGCAGAATGCTATAGCCACAGTGGCAGGTGAACAAATTGAAGAACAATATTTCTGTCTATAATTTTTTTTCTTGCCTGTATGTAAGTAAAGTTTGGAATAAGTTTGTCATTGCAAAAAAGCCCAGTTTGTGTTATTTTATTGAATAAACCACATATTGTGTATAGTTGAAATGCAGAAACTTGTTCTAAAATCCTCGGGTGATATATGTTCTTGCAAGTAGCATGGTATTTCATTATTTATAAAGATAGTAATCGCAGCGGATATCGTTATATGGTTTTACACACTAATATATGTGATCACAAACTTATTAGAAACTTACTAGAAACATGTAAGGCATGAATGTTTCTGCACACTTGATCAGCCGTGAACGTGCAAGAACTGCTTGTACTGGCTGACTTCACTGCACAGTTTTGATTTACTTTTCTTCAGCGTGTCGTTTTATACTGTTTTATCCCCACAAGAACAGGCCATTTGCCTGCTTTTCGCATTGTTGCACGAGTTCTACATAATTGTGCAGGAGGGTACGTTGTCACTGTGCCATTATAGCAAGCAATTTACTTAATCTACTAGCTGTACAGTTAAGTACCTTGCAGAGCATGTGTTCATACAGATGCAGTAAGGATACAAAGTCCGCAACATAGTCAATGTTTATTGGTTTCTGTGCAAGAAAAAAAAAATATCCAGAGAAGAGGTGCAACTTAACGTGCATGTAATGTTTTATTCAAGCCACGGATTTAATGCTATCGTAGCAAATTCATTACGATAGCCTACACTTTCGCTCTGTCAAATTTAATAAGAGGCAAGATAAGCTTTCAAGATGCATCGGGAAATTCATGCTTGAAAACCGACAAGAAAATGCAACTGAACGGTACCGCGTTCAGCGCAACGTTGAAACTTCGGGTACTTTGCTGTCTTGTCATTTGCCCTTGCCAAGTTTGAAGTAATTCAAGCTGCTTTGTAAGCGCGATTTCTGCATGCTACTCAGCAAAAGAAAATTGTGACGACCTCGTCGTCTGCTGGGGTTCGAACACCTCCTAGCACTGAGAACTCGCAAAGGCGTACGAAGCAAACGTGAAAATGCACTTCATTTGCTGTGTAGCGTGTCAACAAACGCATAGCAATCGGAGAATGCAATCTGCGGTACAAGTTTTTTATTCTCCCTTCGCGTACGTACCGAATTCGACGATCCACCTCTCCGCGCATTGCACTTCTCGTGCGAGACGCCATTTTCCAAAACAAACCGGCGGAATAGCTCCGTTGACAGCTCTCCGCGCAATTTCGACGGAAAATCGCAGCGATCGGTGCGACGGTGCGACTGTGCGACCAACCGGTTGGTCGCAGCCGAAAATCGGGGGGTCGGCACTGCGACTGCGATTTTCATCGCAAACGACGGAAATCGCACTTCCGGTGCGACGAAAATCGCATCATGTGAAACAGGCTTTAGGCGAAATTCCTGGAAACCCGGAAGTAAAAATCGAAAGTAATGTCACCGATGACGTTCCACTCCAGGAAGAAGGTGCCTGATATTCAACCAGTCACTTAATGGAAACAGTTGCCTGGCACAGTCTGAACTTCTACCTAGCAGAGCGGATGTGACGTCACTCCCTCCGCCCTGGCTTCTGTTCGAGCGCTCACCTGCTCACTCGCTCGCGCGCTTGCTCGTAACAGCGGCGCACGCGCGCTCGTTACATGTTCTGACGTCAGCACCAGAGAAGGCGCGTAAGGCGCGTTTCGTGTGTTGCTCGCTAGGGGGCCATGCCCCACCAAGTGGCGCACTGCGCTTACTCCTCGCCCTCGCTCCCTCCTCGTCCGCATATCATAGCAGGGGAGAGACGTTCGCTGGAATAACCCAAGTAACATTGATGCCGAAGTGCGAGTGCCAGTAAGGGACACTCAAGTCAAAGGTTAGGGTCGCCTACGTTTTTCAATAAATTTTACAATGTCTTCAACATAATCTGTCTACAGTTTGTGTAGCATATGTATACATTATACCTACCATCTGTTTCGTGCTTATGCTCCACAATGTTTTGTAGCCTTGGGCCAAGCGGTGCGGGTTCGAATACGGCTGCCACTGGTTGCTAAAATATATTTCGTCTTGAAGTATCGTGGATGGAGAGCGGGCACATGACTAACTACTGTAGGTCCACGCACTAGCTAGCGTTGCACAGAAGTTGCAGTCTTTGTTTCTACAAAAGTAGAAACAAAGACTAATTTTGAAAATAATTTTCAATTATCTGCTGGGACGTTGTAATATTGAGTTAGCAAACTGGTGGAGTATTGGGTGCTTGTCCTTTCATACTTCAATAACTCTTAGTGTTCTATGTTTAATTTCGCATTGCGACACATGCGTGCTTTATTTCATGTATTTTATTTATTTTATTATTGCAATATCCATGATATGTGCACTTTAGGAGCATTTCTGCCGTTGCCGTCACGGTGAGATTGCTATGAAATCAAAGTGCGATAATATCGTCGCTGAGCGCCGTATGCTGTGCGTTTAAAGGCGCCCTGAACCACCCCTTGTGCTTGATGAAGTAACATAGTCCGCGGCTATCATACGCTGTTGGGAACATCTCAGCCAAGTTCTGCTGTCGTACGCGATCCATGAACCTCGCCAGCGGAGCGCGAAGTCGGCTTTTTCTCAAGCGCTTTTCTTTCAAAAACCCCATGATCCTCGCCCTTTTCTGTGTGCTTTATTTGTTCATAAAGCACACTCCAATACGCGGCTGCTATTGGTCGCTGCGCTCGGCTACACCGCGGCCGCCGCCACGAGTCCAGTGGCTACGTGCACTGCAGCTCTCTGAGGAGAGCGCGTTTGGCTTACGTTTAGCGCGGCATAGGCACCAAATCGGAAATTTGAACTGCGTGCCACGTTGATGGCTCCGCCGTAGCCTTCGCAGAGCAAGGCATTGGAGGAGGAAAGGGAGCACAGCTGAGACCGTGATTGATTGCCGAAAACTCCGCTTGTGCTGAACGCATTGAAGTACTTTTTGCGGCAACGTGGTTATGAACTAGCCTATCTTCACTTCAAATGTCTTTCTCCACTTCGCTAAAAAGTGGTTCAGGGTCCGTTGAAGAGAAAACGCGCGAGCATGAGCCCACGATATCGGCTCATTCTGGCGCACGCAACGGAAGAAAGCGGGGAGGAAGCACGCCGCCTTCCGTCGCGCGCAAGGCTTCGGGGGAGAGGAGGGAGGGCGTGGGTGGGGCGTACTATTTTAGGTGGCCGTGGCGCCCTCGCGTGCCCGCTTGGGCTGCCGTATGGTGAAAACCATCTGCGACGGCGATAGAGTACGAGACGTTGACTTGAGGGATCGTCAGCCGTTTGTGCGCAGGCGCGACTAAGAGCGGGCACGAGAGAGAAAATCTGCGGGATCTAGCTCCTTGAATACATGTCTCTGCCTAGGCACTAGGGAGGAGGTTTCTTAGCGCGTGTTGCATGCGTTTGTACCCTAGATATGCCGGCATCGCGGGTTGCGGTCGAGTTCCTCTCCGCCGTTAGCTGCCAGGGCGGTCAGGCAGTGGGCACGGACGCCCCAGTTGGCGATCGCCATGTCTGAAGGTGCACCGGTGTTGTATAAGTCGCGGGTCTCTTTCTTTGTCGCGACGATAGATAGGAATTTTTACAAGCACTGCTCCATGAAGGCACATGTTCTCGGCAAACGGAAGCCTCAGGAGAGCACCTGAGGTTGTAATAAAGCAGGCGGCGCAGGATCTCCAGGGCACACAAGGGGTAGCGGGGGCGTCAAAGATGGAAGCAGGGCAGCCTGTGGATTGCGGCCGCGGTGCCCGAATCGTGTCAGGGGGTGTGTGCATGCTGTCGCGGTCAACCGATCTTATACAGCCCTGGCACGCTCAGGACTCCGCGAGCCACATCCCATGAACCAGTCCGGGTTCTAGCTTTGGTGTCCTGGAGGCGCCGTTAATAATGAGAAATAATGACACGTTCTCACAATTAGTAAAATAAAAAACGAATGAATAAATATAATTACGTCCAGGCGCCAACTTGTGACGATAAGTTCAGCACTACCGTGCCCCTCGACTTCTGCACCACCAGTCGAACTTTGCCTCTGAACGTACGTCGGACAAACTTTCTCATGCCTGCGGCGCTGGTGTTGAGTCAGTCCTCGTCACTCGTTACCGCCGGCCTTTCACCCATTTGCGTTCAACCACGGTTGTCAATGCGCTCTGCCTTCTAGGTTTTCAAGATATGCAGCCCGGGCACTATTACGGTCGCAGGCTATGATCCGCCACGACTGACTTAGCACAAGCGCCGCAGGTGCGGGACAGTCTGTCCGGCACAGCGGTCTCCAAATCAGGCGTCAATGCCCGCTGCTTCACCTATATTACCGCGCCGGCAGCCAGCGTCCGAGCATGCCCGAGAATAAACAAACTCGACCGCACTCCGCAAGCCGGCATGCCTAGGGGACATATGCATACCTCCTCCGTAGTGCCTAGGCAGAGTCATATATGCAAGTAGCAAAAGCCCCCAGATTTCCTCTCGCGACCGCTCTTCCTCGCGCCTGCGCACAAACGGCTGGCGATCCCTAAAATGAACGTCTCGCTGACAGAATCCGCCGCGCACTGTGTTTACGCGGCTCAGTTCGCATTGATGCGAGACGCCGCACAAAGGCCGATTCGCTCGCTGCTACCGCCGACCTTCCTCACTTCAGCATTTTGACAGCGAGTTTCTGCGGTCGTTGAGTGAGATGTGTTCATGTTTGCTTGTGTACGTGTGGCGCCAAGCTTGTTAATTTAGGTATTACGCCTGTGTTTAGAAGTTTACACGACCGACAAAACAACTATCACTACTTCGTATAGCTGTCCACCAATTCGCTATCGCAATCGATGATTCGTCTTTCGAGTGAAATAGCGGCTTTCTTGATTCCTGTATGAGGCATTAAGCACTACAAGTGTACTACAAGTCTCACGTGCGTTCACGTAGCTGCGCGAATGTTGCTAACGTACCACCAATTATGTCACACTTACTTGCTATGAATGATAGTGTCTTTTCAGCAAAATTACGAGCTGCGATGTTGTGTTGCTATAACACTTATTCTTCAGCCTGTGTGCTGTATCGTAATAAGAGTGGAAGCCTTTTGTCAGGCGATGCATCCTGTAGCCTCTGTTTCCGCTGCGTTAAGCAGGCAGGAAAAAAAAATGCTCCAGTTCACTTCATTTCAATAATCCACACTCCAAATCCTTCATTGCCCTTCTGCAAAACGTGCAGGGTTTCATTTTCCCTATTTTCGACCGTTCACGCTGAGAACATTTTACTTCGTCACCTCTTCAGCATGTGAGCCTCTCAATGAGTGCCAAGCAGTCATACCAAGTCACCGCGGTAGAGCAGTGGCCATGGCGTTGGGACGCTGAGATGGAGGTCCCGGATCCTATCCCGGCCACAGTGGCCGCAGTTCGATGAAGCGAGATGCAAAAACGCTCGTGTTCCAAGATTCAGCCCCTCAGGTTTAAAAACCTGAGGGGCTCGAATTTAATGCAAAGTCCCACCCACTATACGGCGCGCATCCTAATTAGATCAGGGTATTGGCATGTAAACCACAGGTCTGAATTCAATTGAATTTGATTTTGCCAAAACCTAACGAAAACAAGCAGTAATTCAGAAAAAGTTTCACTTATTAAAGGAACACCACTTACACTACGACTGGCTCCATTTTTATCAATTCTTTTGGTGAACTAATTACTCGACAGACCGAAAAAAAGTGTAGGCGTGGAACTTTTCTCGCGTAATCAAAACATCTGCAAGCCTACCGAACGCGTGTCTCTTTCTCGACTCTTCTCCACAACTCCTGCGCTCTGTAGATAGGACGTCCTTCTGGTTCCCGTTATCGGTTTCGGCGCTGTCGCCCACGTCCGCTGTAATTACCCAACAGCCCTAATTAGCGCAGACCACGCTTTGAACGCCCACGTACTGGTGACGACAACAGAGAGCACCCGAATTACTTTTTGTTTTGCGCTTTAAAGTTCTTGTGGCGTGCACAACAAGTATGGCAGTTCTGCGCACAACTAGTACCCATACTTCTTGTGCGATAAGGTCATGCCGATTGGGCTTTCAAATAAAGTTTCATAAATATTATGAACGGTTGCGTGCAAAATTTTTCAACTTTTAATGTGTTTCTGCTCTGAAGTTGACAATGAAGAATAAAAAAGTTCTTTGTCATGTTTACAGGGTAAGCCATAACAAACAAACAGCCAAAATAAATGAACAAACAAACAATTAACAAACAGACACCCACACTGCGAATTTTCTGAAAATCACAGGCAGTGTTCTGCAAGTTGAGTTATGGAAGTACGCCATGCGAAATGCGAAAACGGCCGTGTACTTAGATTTAGGTGCACGTTAAAGAACCCCAGGTGGTCAAACTTTTCGGAGTCCTCCACTACAGCGTGCCTCATAATCAGAAATGGTTTTGGCACGTAAAACCCCATAATTTAATTAATTAATCAAGGACGCCGTGAGCGTATAGGCTAGCCCTGTACAAAAGCTCAATTCCTAACCAAAGACAGCGGCTTAGAAGCTCGGCGACGGTGTCCCCTTCACTATGAGGATGGAAATAAGGAAATGTTCATGTGCTTTGGTTTGAATGCACGTGCAAGAAGCCCAAGTGGCACAAAAGAGGCTTAAAGCTCTGCTGCACCAGCCGCTTGTTATAGCCCCAGCTGCGCTGCTTTGATAAAATAAACGACGTTTCTCGTCTGACATTCTTTGTAGCATTTTCCTACCCGTGTGTCAGTATGCTTTCTTCCGGATTTAAATATGCATGTCGACTGGAGAAGGCTAACGTCGAACCTCAGAGTGAACAGTATAGGCAACTGCTTAACGATATTGTTACATGTTGCAACAATCACTTTAGTCTTCCATGTGCTGTCCAACAAATTGCCGCAGTTTTAAGGGTTCCAGATAAGTTCAATGGCACTTTCACAGGAACAGTTTCTTTAATCAAGGTCTTCAATGCATTTCCCGAAAGATGTCGTCAGTTCCTAATCATAATAATAAGTGTTCCTAATCAATTAAATGACAGTTTCACAAGTACTTGAAAAAAAAACATGACACAGTAGGACCGTGCAAAAATATGTTTCAATATGGATATCTGTGCGTGTCTGTCTGACACGGGTCCTAGCACGAGCTGAAGATGCCATCGTGAAGCAGGGCCCGACAGCCTACGTAGCTCAGCCTCCCTTATACCTTACCCCTGCTAATAATAAAGTTGACACTCACTTACTCACTGCCCTTTGTTGTTGAGGTGCACGTCTGACACCTACGAGAACATTTTGCACTATACAACAGACAACAGAACACAGCCCTCTCAGTCTCCATCGAACGGAAACCGCCAATGTCTGCTGGGAGGACAGGCACAGAATGTTCATGCCTAGACTGCGTTTGACGCAAACAGCCCATCATTGCGCTTTGCCGAATTAACCTAACTTTCAAAACTGTCAGCGACAGAGCATAGTGATTACGCAGCAAGATTACATTAGTGCACCAAATAATTCCCTTATCCAAGTACATTTACGCTGGTACACGAGACTAATTTGCTCCGACTCTCTCAGACAAGGACGAGCTAAAGGTGTTGTCAAAGGTGTGGATGTTGACATGAAGAAGAAAAGCTTGCGGCCAATTTTTATTAATACGTTATGGTCCTGATGAATCAATTCACATAAAATAAATGCCCCTGAAAAGGTTTGCAAAGGCGCGTATAAAGCTCATCGTATCTAATGAAGCTCAACGACAGAATTAAAGACGTTGTCAGCATCTCCCGTGTTATGGCTTTGTGCTAACGTGCTTCGTTTCGCAATCAGTATGCGAGTCCACAAGTCACTTCAAAAAATACTTTCTCTAGCTTGGTGTTGTGACCGATGAGTTCTCTCACAACAGCAGCTTAAGAAGTCGCTTGAGTTTCTATTCATCGATCTTTTCTTGCCTTAAGTAGGTGATTGGTTAAAGCACTATTGAAAGCGGTGCACGAACTTTGCGCAGGTTTTTTCACTGTGTGCCAGGTTGCGCAATAATAAATGGCCATAGGGCCTATTCTGTCAAAGAAACAACGCGCAAATGCGATACGATACAATGTAGGAACTCCACTGTGGAGCATCTCGAAGTGACAGGTAAAGAACTGTAATTTCTTAGATAGCGTCAGTGAATTATATGGAGACGCCAGGTGCACTTTTGCCGACAGTCGTCACTGTGGCTGTGATGTTCCTCGTAAAGTTCGAGTCCAATAACACCGTCGCCGCGCACGGTATGCTGTTTGTGCGAGCGAAAGCGGGCGAAGGTAAGCCGGAGATTGTGGCTAATGGTTGAGCGCGCAAGGGATAAAAGCCGGGAGTAAGCGCGCCATCTTCCGTCGCGCAACAAGGAGCCGGGGCGGGGAAAGGTAGGGAGGGGGGCGTTGTAACTTCGGCAGAAACACGCAGCCGTTCGCGGTCGTCCGGGATTTATTTTGAAAGCAATTTCCTTTACAGGCAGAATCTAGGTGGGCCAACGGCCTCTTGCTTTGGGTGTGCTGTGTTATCGCCGCTCAGTTTGCGCTGAAGGGATACGCAGCACGATGGTCACTGCGCTCGCTGCTGCTCTCGCGCTTCCTCACGACATCATTTTGAGAGCGAGTGTTCGCGGTCACCTAGTGTTGTTTGCGCATTGTTGCCTGTGCGCGCCGACACCATGCTTGTTAGTTTAGCAAGTAGGCGAGTGTTTCCAAGTTTACACAGCCGATAATACAACTGTCTACTTCGTTTGGCTGTCTAATAATTTGCTATTGCAATCGATGCTCTGCCTTTCGGGTCAAACTGCAACATTTTTAATGAAGATATGGTAAAAAAGGGTGAAATTTAGTCACGTATTATGTGGACGGGAACTGGTTTTAACGTAATAATATAAAGAAAAGATAATATTGTAAAATGAGAAATAACATCACATGTTCATAAATCTTTCGCTGAGTTTAAATATACAAGTCAACTTCTGGAAACGTTGGCTCCTGCTTTCATCTTGTTCTTCTATTGTTCATGTTATCGCGCAGTTAATTTACACGGGAGAGTAACAGATGTCCAATTATAATCCTATACATGCTGGAACGTACAAAGACATAAAACATTCCCAATTTTTCCTGCATTACATGAAAAAACTTCAGACCGTAATACTTTTGTGAATGATAAATATGTAAATTTAAGAAATTATGCACCGCATTCAAATTCATTCACTGCATGCACCGCATTCATTCAACGAGTATATTTAATGCAACAACAATTCCATTCGAACTCAGTAGCATTTCTATGAATACTTCCTAAAGATTAATATGCTAGACCTGACACTGAATTACTGCTTGCATGAATGCCTCGACACAAATTAGGTATTTGCCTCAAAGGTAAATGAGCGTTCAACAAACGCATCTGCGGCGAGCATATTGGTGGATAAGTAAGCGGTAGTGATGATCTAGATGTCATTATCACGTGCGGTACGATATGTAAATACGGAAAAATGTTTTTAAAATGTTGCAGCACAATGTTTCAGCCTTAGTTTGCCTGTTGGCCCAGGGAAAACTGCTAATCCCTGAGGATATTCTAGGGAATGTCCACAGACCGAATAAATCTTAAAGAAACCACGATGGCCCCGAAGTGAACACATGCAGAGACGTCATGCATTCGTGGATGATATTACTTGCGGACTATTAAACATGTCTTATCACAGAACGCTTACTGTTTTGTATTACGTGAATTAGCAGTTATTTGTAAAAAGAACACATCAGCATTTGCTGAATAACTACACCCAGATAAGAAGAGTCTGAAAGTACCTGAAGAATGCCTCTGTGGGCGGATGCCACTAGCATGCCTTCAGCCTAGGGCTTGTGTATCGCCATTACAAACGTAAAATGTCGGTAGTACCAGGAGAAAAAGAAATGGTCTTCACGAAGCAAAAGGACCCGAAAATATTATAGCTCAGAAATTTTGACCAAACGCACTAGAGTCTAGACATCAAAACTAAATTTGCACAACAAATAATATAGGCACGTTTCAAACCACAGGCCACCGCTAAGTCATCTAAGAACTGAAATTATAGTCTCATGAGCTGGCATAACTTCTGACACAGTTAAGCTTCAAAACCATGGCATAGTAAAACATTTTCTTGGGCGAGTTAGATCATATCTGAAAAAGATAAGTCATAGCGCGAATAAATCAAGGTCAAGTATTGCGTAGTCGACTAGTGCTTGTTTTTATTTTTTTTTTGTTCTACTGTTTCTTCTTTCCTTCAGATGGCTTCGTGTGTAGCTGTACATTTCTTAAAAACATGCGCTACGCTACTCTGTAACTTTTGCTGTTTAAAAACTCCTAAATACAAAGGAAGGAAAAGTACTGCTTATAAGTGTCACTTTTGTAGTGACAAGCTTGTAAGCCAGTGCCCGCTCGGGCGACAAATATACACTCTGGAGCATCATTCGAGCACTGAACCAAAGTATTTCTGAGATCTCGTTCAGGCGCTGTTTTCGGTACAACAGCTTGAATCGTGCACCGCCCTATATCTATCTGCTTTATTACTCAACCTTGAGACTCCGCAGTAGTGTATACTAGAAAATGGCCGAGCGGCTTTCTATTCGTTATGAATGTAGATAACGAGAAATATGTCGAGGACAAGATACGCCAGTATATCTAGAAGTCAGATCTTGCTGAATGTCTTGAGTGACACTACACCGCACATTATCAATCAGTAAAGAATATCCAGCACGTAAGCATCATTTTTCTAAACTGCGTTAAACACGTTTTCAAACAAGCAAAGTCCCAGTAATAAACCAGCTGGCAGAATTACGCGTATAAGATGAATATCTGCCCCGCATGCTATTATAGAGCAAGCGAAAAGAAAAATGACGTTGTGCAGCGAAAATAAACGAAGAAGAGACGTAAACGACAGAAGTGGCACCTAATTCGGCTGATGCTGCATGGCTCTCGAAATGATGGAGAAGGCTGCGGAGGCGGGCAAATGTGCTTTTTATTTATTTATTTATTTTTTTGCACAGGCGTCCGTACGACGCTCGAAGTGCAGAACTCGACAGCGCGGAAGAGGAAAATGAGGAGGGATGGGAACCGGCGCTGGGCTCACCCGAGCGGAAAATCGAGTTTGATGGTAAGAAAGAAAAAAAAACGAAAGCAGAGAGAAAGCAAGGAAATGGGGAAACGTTCTCTTGCGCGTTGAGTATGGCAGCGGGCAGCTTCGTGCCTCAGATTTTTGCGAGGTGGAAAGAACTGCGCAAGACAGCGCAGGCAAGGAAGCCCGCCTGAGTAAAGTCGCTCGTTATAGTGCTTAGGAGACACGCGCGATGAGACTGTTTCTGTAGAACAGTACAAGAAAATGGCTAAGTAGGAAAATTTCGAGCGTGCAGATTAAAGCTGTGGTAGGCAGTTTTATAGTAGCGAGCGGGGCCTTATTTGCGTTTGTAGTACGCTATTGGGTTGGCTTCACTTGAAGATTTTTTTATTTAAAATGTGAGAATTGAAACTTTCAGAAGGCATAGGCAGACAATGTTCCATATGGTGCACGGATTCAAACCATCCCTAACATAGAGAATCAATCAGCGCGCATGCTACCGTTTCTAGGCGGACGCGGCTCGTCAAGTTTATGCAGTCCTGAAGTTTCGAACGATGCGAGAAACTTGGCAGGCTAGCTGCTGATAACTTGGAGTCAGAATTCACGTTATTTGAGAACGCGAAAGATTAAATAATCATTGATTAATGGTAACAGAGACCGTTAGGGCAGCCATTACGACACAATGAAGCGACAGCCATGGCTGGCAGAATGGTTTACAACAGTATATCTTAGCGTAAGCAAACACCGGTAGCCCTAAAGTCGCAGAACAACCTACGTTAGGGTAGCATATGTGAGCCACGTAAACTCAATTCTCAATACCCAAAACACAATAAAGGAAAGAGCATGTAAAACAGGAAGCACCTGATTTCTTTGAGTGACACACTTTGGTTTGTCTCTGTCCACTATCCTAAATTGTCTCATAAGGTCTCTCAATTTAGGGTGCAACAGTTATATGAGAAACCGCACAGAACTTCCTTTGTAAGAATGGAAAAAATACACACAGCTACGTATGCGAAAGTGGCAGTTTGGGCGAGTTGGCCTGTCATTACATATTATAAGTAGTGCAGAATACACGAGGGCAAAAAGGACTGACAGAAGACGCCATGGTGGCTGAGCGGCTATGGTGTTGCGCCACTAAGAACGAGGTCGCGGGATCGCGGCCGCGGCGGACGCATTTTGATGGGGGCTAAATAAAGAAACGGCCTTGTCCTTTGCATTCAGAGAACGTCAAAGATCTACTGATAGTCAAATTCATTCCGGAGTCTTTTATTACGGTATCCCTCATAATCAAATCGTGGTTTTGGCAGGTAAAACCCCATATTTCAAGAATAGAGGGAGTCTGACGTAGAGTTGACTCCCAAAATATATACGAAAGGCTTCTCGCCAATAAGCAATCAGCGAAAACTAAGTGCTACGTCTACATACGTCTCTCCTTTCGTCCTCGTTCCACGTTTGCCACTTATACAAAATCAGCGCTGCTTGTAAGGTTCCACTCTAACTGGAAATAAAGGAAATAATGTAGGTTTTACTATAGTCTTTATTATGAAGTAGAAAGTATTACGCCTTCGCTTGCTCTATTTTAACTTTCCCTATGCAAGAACCTCCGTCGCACTGAATAGCAGCGAACCTCGCATTACCATTAAGGCTCCTGTCTCCTCTATAGAGCACCAAACTTATTGCATTATGCCCCATTACGGCACGAGTTCAGGATACATTCCCATCAGTGCACATATCTAGTGGCAGAAAGCTCTACCACACGCATGAAAACATCCCCATGCCTCACGACATAGCCTGCGGAGGTGGCTTAGACGCAGCAAGGGAGAGAGGAAAGGTGACTCGCAGGGGCGCGTTCGTAGAAACAGACGATGGGCTAAGCCCGAGAGACGAACACGCCCGAGGCGCTAATCAACGCTGCAGCTTCGAACGTCGTCAGAGCTCCGCAACTGGAGAAAGGAACGGTAATTGCTTGTAGCACCTGGCGCGAACATATCAACATTTACTTGCCGCTGTTGTGAGTGATGTACAATTTCCTCGAAGACATACAAAATTAGCGCAGAACAAACCTCCCTAAGGCTGGCGGTGGCAATGCGATTAGCATCCGTGCAATACAGTGACGCACCATATTTGTGCACTTACATTTATTTATCATCCGTGGTGGTCATTCCGAGACTTTCATCATCGGAACAGATAATACAAGAACACCGTCCCCGACGATCATCCCCCCAGAAGTCAGTGAAGTGACTTCTTGTGCTTTCTGATAACTTCTGCCTTATGCGAGCGCCTTTGTCTCTGTAGTGCTGTTCTTGCACGTCCCTCTACCTCCTCTGTCTCTCCCTTATTTCTATCACCATTCTCACTTTCTCCCGCGCAGGGTAGCCAATCGGACTTTACCATCCCTGCCTTCATTTTATCCCTCTCTCTTCCCACGTTGCTTCGGCAATATGCGACATAATCCGGTATTACCACAAGGCGTAACGCCGACGCATTTACGAAGATGACACGATGAACACGGAATGACGTCAATGGAACGACAAAGGCGGTGTGACGACAATGGCACAACGACAATGAGATTATCAATCTTAAATGATGAAGCTTGCATAGTGGCCAGAGTGTGACGACGACTACGTGAAGAAAACGAGACGAAGACGGTGCTATGACGGCTGCTAGATTAGGAAGCTGGTATGAAGTCGATGGCAGCACCGCGACGGCATTACACGGACAGTATGACAACGAATCAGCGGTGGCGACTACCTGAAGAAGTCGCAATGTCGACAATGGCATGACAGCGGCGTTATTATCGTGATTGCGTGGCGACACCGCAATAATGAGACAATGACAAAAAAAGGAATTGCGTCAATAGATCGGCGAAGGCGGTACGATGAAGACGACTTGACGACAATCACATGACGTTAATGAAAAGGTGAATACGGTGTAACAACAGCGTAACGACTACGAGATGGCAACAGCGGTGTGACGACGAATTTGCGACGATGATGGGGACACAACGACGGTATGACGACATTCAAATGTAGAAGCAAGGATGATGAAAATGGTACGATCGTGACATCACCTGGAAGGTACGACAACGGATGCATGACGACGACTGTATGACGACGATGCTTGGAAATGTATGGAAACAATACGGTTAAGACGAGTGTTTATCGACAATGGCATGACGACTACTGCATCACGAAGCGTGTATGATAACGATTGCTTGATTACCCGGTATGGCGGCGTCCTTATCAAGAGGAATGCAAGGTAGGTATTGTCTAAAGACGAATCAGTGACAATGAAAGGTGCGATTAGAAAGGTGCCTTGATTTGTTTGTGTCATTCCTCATTGCAGTTTCCGCGCCGTTTCAGTTTAACTAATTGAAGGCGGGAATCAGTGGTTCATTCCCGTAGCATTTTTACTGCCCACGGCATGTTTTCGTACGAACGAGCATTTAAAAAGGCGAATAATTTCGCCATCGCTGTAGCCATTAAACTCTACATAGCTATTGGTTTCATGTGGGGCTTAGGAAACGTGGTGGCTGCCAAAGTTATTCGGAGCGAACAGACAAAATCGCTGTAAGCAGCTATGCGACACTACGATGCCAGTCGAACAATAATCTCCACATGAGGCACAATAGTGTTACTGCCTCGGTTTTTTTTATATATGTGGATTAGACGATCACGATAACATTTTAGAACTACCAATTTTTGTGCGCTTCTATTTCAGCAAGTGAGAGGTAATTATTACAACACTAAAAAGAGTACTTAGGAGTACTACTCATTGTAAAGTTATGAGATACCAACATGTGAAAAGAAGTCCACATGAAATTGGACCGCTTGACCTTCACCCATTTGCGAATCGCTACGACACTTCAACGCTTACCAAAGCGTAGCATCGTGTCGCAAGACCAGTGGAACCCGCTGGCGCGCTACCGTGACCACACCATCGGTTACAGTAGAGTGCCGGCAACTAGTTTTCATGTATTTGCCTTGGCTACCGAAAAGCGTGGGCAGTGTATCGGGGATTTCGCAGCCATTTCGCAATGGGTAGGGCAACCGGCTGGGCTTCTGGAGGCGCATGGTTCCATCCCCACCGGCAATCATCTACTGGTTTATAAAGATGGATGCAAGCAACTCCCGGCCAGGAGTCCCACTTTCCAGGCGTGCATTGCTTGGGAGAGGTTCGTGAAGACCACTATATATGCTGTGTATGCACAGCTAGAGTAGTCGGAATAAGTATTATTGATGATTCTTGCTAGAATGAAGAAAGACAAAACAACAAACAGATCAACCCAAGTCTTCTTGGTCACAAAACGTGTACAGATTCTTTCAAAGTATAGGTGTCGTATCACTACAACAGAAAGCTCGCATTATGTTTACATTTAAGCATTCTAGTCTGACTGCACGACGTCTAGTTCTTGCAAAATCTCCGTAGCATGCAAGTACCAGCAGTGTCGCATAAAAGGTTCCTGTTGGGTCTAACGGGCTCTTCTTTAGCTTCACAAACCATCTATACGATTTGCGACTGGTGGAAAAAGACCCTGCTGCCACTGCACCACACGTATGTTTCATTGAGGAAGAAACTTGGGTCGTTTTGTATCCAGTAGCTAAGATTCTTAACCACAAGTGCTTAGACAAAGCACAAGGACAATATGCGTTTCCTTTCGTCCTTGCAGAAAACGTTTTTGAGGAACAAAAAATTACATGTTATTACTGGCATCAAAAATGCAGAAGAGAGAATGATGAGAGGGATAAAAAGAAAGAAAACAAGTCCAGTACCCTATGGAGTACTCAGTGCACAATAACCATGAACACGGGGTACAAGATATAAAATGCGGAAGAATAGACAGATAGCGAGCAGAAAGCGCGCCAGGATGCTGCTGTTAAGCACGGTTCAGCCAGAACCGTGGGGGTAGCGTGCACCTGGCGGTCTGGAGTTTGACCGGCATGGAGGGGCCCAGGCAGAGACGAAAGGCAACCATCATAACGAATAATAGCGCTTTTAATACATCATTACGGAGCGCTCAGCTCTACAAGCGTCCTCATGGAGAGCGACACACAGTCAGGCTGCAGTCCGTTGGCTCAGGCATGCTTGAGCATGATAGAGTCTGGAACGCCCTCGCTCAAGAGAAGGAAAGAGCGAACACCCTCAGCGCTTTCGGCCGCCGCTCGGGGCAATGAAGGCAGCCCTACGGTAACCAAACGGTTTCTGTAACCGCCACGGGCCCAGCAGAGGGAAATGCGCTGACACGCACTTCCTTGCGAAGTAGGAGAAGGAACGAATGCACGCCCGAAGCTTAATTGTCCCGCTCGCTGAAGGGATACCGCACTGCGGAGCCTAGGCCGACATCAGGGCGTCGCGCGCTCCACGGGCTAAGGAGGCCAGAATGCGTTGGCGAGAAGACGTTGGCGTCTTCTCGTCTTGCGGTGTCCTAGGGTCTTCTTCAACAATTGCGAGTGGTTCGGCGCATTCGAAACGTCCGGCCTTTCGCCGATGCCCCGGCGACGCGACATAAGTTGTTCAACACACCGGCCTATCGCAACACCGCATATAAGCCGCCAGTTCCTTCCCTATTCCCTGGGCGCCCTGTTAGGAATATCGGAATTTTCTTTTATCAAATATTTGAAGCCAAAGTGTAAGGATCATTGATTCAGGAAAATTTCGTTCATCCGTACTGATTAACTAACCGCAAAGGCGCTGATTCCAATGAGGAACTGAGGACGACTGCAGCAGAAAAGCACTGAATGCTTTGATTTGCGTATTGTATGGCCCCGAAATAGACCGCACAACAGGCGTCGAGAATACAAGAGTATCGAGTCACAATGCTACCATCCTATGAAAGCGAAACTCTTGTGCGAAACCAATAACTTAGAACTCCCACTTACTATTCGCAGTTAACGTTGTTTCACGCATGTGTAGAAAGTTCTGTATAGTGTTTGCCTTTGTTAGCAATATAAATAAACCATCCGTTTCTGTTTACTTCTTCTAGTTCTAGCACATTTTTTTTTAAAATTGCCTCAGCCACATCATAAAAAAGAAACATTGGCGTTCCAGACAACAGTTTGCCGAAAGCCTGCATCAAACAGTTCGCGATAATGTTAACGGAAATGCTAAAGGATTTGTTAGAAGATAAAGGACGGCTATATTATAAGTGGCGCTTTTCTTAGGATTTGGATTTACTACTTACGCGCTTTAATTTCCATGTTGGAAAACTGATACAAAATGAATAATTAGAAAGTTACTTAGTCACTCTTCTATTTGGCAACTTGAACATTGCTATTTTCTAGGCAAAGAACGCCTGCTTAATTAAGTAATTCACCCCAACAGGTCAAATTAATCTATATTCATCGTGCGATATAAGTTGCTCGAAATGACCACAGCAACAGACAGTGTAGAATACATGCTTTCTAGATGGATTGCCTAAATTGACAGCCACGATAATTCTCAATGCGGCAGTGATATAGTCATAGGAAAAGTGGCGTTTTGATACGGGCAGTGCTTGATGTCTTAGGAGGTTTCACAAGAAGTTCGTTTCCATGCAGTAAGGCGTACTGAAAGGCTTTCTTGGATTATTATAGCAATACCAGATAGCTACATGTTAATGTTCCTCCTTGACGAGCAGCACCCAGAGAGTCGCTCTGGCACCTCCTAATCTTGAGGATGTACGGTGTTTCTTTGTCGGTTAGGTTGTTCCTGGTTAAACAATCAGGACCCGTAATCGACCTGATGACTGGTGGTAGTGGTAGGTGGTGGAGATTTTTCTTGGATGCGGGGGCTAAGGACAGGATTGCTTTCCGTGAACTTTACTGCTCCTTATTGTGGGTCGCAGTGACTCAATCGTGAATGTCTAGAAAGGTGGATATTACCCTCGTATTCAATTTATAAAAGCTGAGCGGTATCTGTGTGACTGCTCTTAATGAATAGTTAGCCTTCTTTTTAAATGCCCTAGGCTACCACCATTTTAAGATCCTTTTATAAATTCCTTTGTTTACACCATGCCTGGAAATGCGAGCTATATTACATTTTTCAGCAAATTAATACAACTCAAAGCGAGCAAAGTTTTTGTAAGAGAAGCATAGCTAGCTGAAATATTTGCATAATAAATCTTACGGTACACGTTATTTGATTCAGTCGCGAAACAAGATGAAATGTCGATAGATGTGTCAAACGTGAACAGATGGCTACATTATTATTGAAGCTTCATAGCTATATAGAATGAAATCTTGGCTTTTGTAGTGCACAGTCATATGTGCGGATTTTATTTGTTCACAAAAAGAAACTGACACGCGTGTTTCAAAGCACTGCGGGAAAGAAAAATCTAATATTTCGGCATTATACAGAATGAGTGCGGCACGTCGTGAAAGAATGTAGTGTCTTTATCAGAATGCTCGTGTGTAGCAATATTGAGCATTTGAGTATGAACAACGTTCAGTTTGCTCGCGCATCAATGTCCATGGTCTCGATGTTGCCGCCACTGGACAGAACTGGCAGAATGAATTCGCAAGCAGAAATGTCTGAAAGGATATCAAATGGTATATGGAATGTTCGCAGCCCACATACCCAGGCGACACAAAATGTTGACGTAACGTTCTTTGAATGTGCACAAATGTGTGCACATAACGTTGCCTACATGCTGCTAATGTCCGCTTCTTTGATCAGCAGACAACACTGGGCTGGAACGTTATGGCAGCATTGAGCAGCACATTCACGACATTGGGATAACGTCAATGCAACGTCCTGACCAAGTAACCTGGATGTTGCGTAATGCACCTTGAGCATTCAAGCAACGTATATTTGTGACATTTAAGCGACACTCAAATGACATTGCAGAATATACGAATACAGCACCGCTGTTAGCATGACAGACACTCTCAAAAATTGACAATCTTTGGGTCGTATCTTGTGCTGCAAAAATATACATCATCATTCTATGATGATTATTGATGATTATTCATCATATTTCTATGTATATATAGAAATATTTTCACCCGTGAAGGATCCGGATTGCCATTATCAATTTGAATTTCCAATAGATATGATGATTATGAACCTATTGATTGTTGTGAAGAAAAAATGTAGAATGCACGCACTGGAATGCAAAAGGCAATTCACTTGAGCATGCCATCTCTGACTCTGGCAGTCCTCGTGGATGTTGAGGCTTACATAGGTCAGAGGCGAAGGGCCGGAGCCTTTGTCCTCATTCAACCATGTTCTTATAGACTTCAGCAAGCAGCATGGAATTCATTGGGTGCAGGGACCTCAGTCTCACTCAGCGCACTGTTCTGTGGCGGGTAAGTAGCGAAAATGAATCTGACACTTCAGAACTTTTCATTGCAGTTCAAGTTTTGCACAGTGAAAATTGTTGGTTGGTTTAGTAGGGCGGTTTAAAATGAGTCACGGGGCAAAACGAGTCATTTAGAGTTTACCGAGCAATATATTCAAGCGGTCGAATCAGACTGCTTCGATAATTTGCCGACAGATGTCACTACTTGTTCCCGTTCCTTGGTTGGAGAACAGGTCTTATCGGTCAAAGGATGCTGGACGAAGAAATGCGAGCTGAGTGCCCTTGACATGACAGCCGCATTAATGTAACGGAAATCAGCTGAGTTATTTTTTCTTTTTCTTTACGAGAAGGCAACGCAGTCTTGGCACTCTGCATCAGTACCCCAATTTTTTGTTTTACTTAGTGTCTTCACTGAATAACCTTAGACAAAATATAAGCATGGTACGTGGAATGTTCACATTGATAAGATTGTCTGGGAATTATTCTAGAAAAGGCGCCAAATACACCAACAAGCACCCCAAGTGGCCTAAAATAAGTAGTTGTATGGAGTTCATTTTAACTTGCAATGCCGCGCTATAAACTTATCCTCTTGCCAACGCTGGCTCGCACCTCAAGAGAAGTCGTCCAGGGCTTCTTGCGTCGTAAACTACATAAAGAGAACACTTGAACCGAGAGGGGACCCATCCCATTAGCGCTCCGGCGAAAGCTTTCAGTGGGCTGATAGATGTTCTGAGGAGGCGTGCGGAAAAGAAATGATGGGTGTAGATTTCAAACGCTTTATAAAAACACGCTTGGATCTGAAACAACGCGTGCTTTTAGACAGACAGCTTTCGGAAAGAGAGCTCATGGGCGAGATCTCAGCATAGAAAGGTCCTCGTTTGGCCTCATTGCTCCACAACGCCAAGTTGGTTTCGGTGAAGTATGGCTGGCCTTCCGAAAAGACCCAGAGTTTTCTCTGCCCCAAGAGACCTGTAACTGACCAGGAAGCCTCAAGAAACTGAAGGACGAAGCGTATAGTCAGTGCCTAAACCCGTGAAAAAAAAAGAAGCATTCTACCAGGCACGACGCTCACGCCAAAGGGGAATGGACATGCTTATTTTTTTGCAAGAGGCTGTGGCGCAATACATTACTACGCTTTGTCTGGATTCAGTGCACCAGGTGCGGTGAGTGTGCCAATAAATTCTGCGTGTAGGCCAAAGACATTTACGACAAGTATTTGGCTTAGAAGAGCTGAGCCACTTATTTTCAAAGAGGCTAGCTCATTTTACCCCTCCCCACGACACACACACTTTGGCATTGGCAGTTACGTTTTACTTTTCAAAAATAATGTTTTATAAATTTTCTAATTCTACTAAATGCAATGGATTCGTTTTCAATGGTCGAAAAGGCATGGACCCAAGGAAAGTTCTTACTGTGTTTTACTGCAATTTTCAATAAAAACAAAATATCAGCGGCAACTTGATTTCTTTTTCGCTGATTTCATGTCCTCACCTGCCTGAGAATCAAGAGTTTATGGCGAACAGACGAGATGACGCTAGAAAATAATAGTGTGCGTTTACATACAGGAAAAAATGAGAGTGGAAAGTGCCAACGCTATACCAAAGCAAATACGCAATGAATAAAAGAACGCAGAGAAGTGGCCATGCGCTGAAGAAATAACAATCCACCAATAAATGAAACAGGCCACAGAATCATAAAACACGTCCGAATGCAGAGAACAAAAATGCAAAAATACACGAGTGGAGAAAGATGAAAAGCCCACAGTCGAAAGGAACGAGCCAAGAATGAACGTTGCAGACGGGACCTGCGAGCGACGAGTGAAAGGCATCCAACACGACCTAAGTGGGAAAGTAGTTAAGGTTATTTTTTTTTATTTCCTGCGCGGTCGCGGCAGCCTTGTCAAAGGGCAGTCCATTTGGGACGTCGTTGTGGCGTCGAAGACAAAGGGTCACCGCCGTTGCCGTCCTTGTGAAAAGGCCGCTGTCAGCGTCCAGAGCCGTGCCTCTTTGTCGGCTCCTCCGCACTCATTTCACCCTGTCTCTCGAGCGCACGGCCATCCAGTGCGCGCATCCTTGTTCTCCCGTGACATTCTTCTTCCTCTCTCCGCTTCATATGAGCGGGTTGAAATTTACCGCGCTTCCAGAGTTCTCCGTCATAGCTGTCAGTTTAGCGTCGCCGTTCTCTTTCCGTCCTTTATTTTTCTGAATGCTTTAGATCAATAGTAATTTTAAAAATATGCCTCGTTTTTCATGCCTGCTTTCAAATTGCAATTTTGCACGGCATTTCACTGAAGACCGTTTTGCCGTCGAGATGACTCATTGATGTTACGCATTTTGTTACTTTTACCACCTGTGCTTAGCTGTGTCAAGTTTTTGTCACATGTTCATTTTTCTTCAATTTGTCCCCCCCTGCAATAATGCCCTTGTGGTGCTGCAGGTACTTGCATAAATAAAAATAAATAAGTAAATAAACCTTTGTTGTTGTTCGAGCTGATAATGTTTCACTCGGCTTCCAATAAATGTCGAAAATGAAAGAAGCTATCGCAAATGAAAGATTTTCGCAATCGCAGTCCGCGTTTTTGACATTCATAGTTTGGACGGAATCCCGTTTGCTCAGAAAGAGGCATAATGAGCGAAAGAGAACGCTGACCAAAAAGTAACGAAAGAAAACATTTAGAGAAAAACGGAAAGTTCGCTTCAGCTCCAACACTGCTGTAAAAACTTCATCCAATTACGTCAGGAGTACGGCCAAAGATAAATTAAAAGAAAGGGTCACATTGTGCACATGGCTTTCTCGAGGGAGCTTTATTTTTTACTAATTGTTTTTTTTTTCAGTTTTTGGTTCACGCTCTCTTTTAACAATAATCTCTTCTATTGTCACCTGCTTACTTTCTTGGTTTTCAGTATGAAACAGTCTTTTCATAGCGTGCTCACCTTCATTATTTTGCTTATTTAGTCTTACATTTAATCTATCTTCTTGTCGTCCCTCTTAGACGCATACTAATATATCCTCTGTTGACACCCACTGAAGAATTTCGAGGATGAAGCAATGTCTTTTATCTTTGCCGCCACGAACTCGTCTGATATTTCTGATCTAATGTTGCGTTGTGATCAAAATGTCGTGCTTCGTAATTTAGAGATTTAAAAAACATTCTTGCTGTCCGCACTTCTGCAAGAGCTGGTTTATTTTATTTCTCAATATATTCCTATATCAACACTTTTAAGTGGACGAAAAATATGAAAATTCTTTTTGAAGCGAAGATTTTAAAGACGTCTATGCTTTCCATAAATTCTTGTGATGTTTAAACAGTGCTAAAAACGAGCACCGACAAAAAAAAAAAGACGTCACAAAGTGCCGCAAGCAACTCGTATAACATATCCCAGATTTCCTCCTGTTAAAAAAAATGTATTATGTGTATTTTCTTTCGTTTATTGGAGGCCGAGTAAAACACTATCAAGACGAAGAGGAGGGTTTCATTGCTATGACAGCAATAAATAGTGTAAAGGGCCAACCCCTGAAAGCTACGGGGCATTGTCCCAAGAACGTGGCGCATGACAAAACGAAGCAGGAGGAATGCTTGCAAAAAGAACACGAATATGTATGCAAATTTCCGTACTTTGTTTTTAGCATGCGCTGTCAAGGTTTGTCATTCATTTTTATTTGCTTAGGGCGAAGCAGAAAGCGCTTACTGAAGAAACACCCCTTTTGCGACTCGTGTGCGCTTCAGCTCTGATCGCGTTCCCAGGTTCTCAATATAGTCGCCCTATCGATTTTTGGTTTTTTCTGTCTAACTTCACCACTTTTAATAAATGTTTGCGCAAGAGCTTCAAAACCTCATGTTAGAAGGTTTAGGCACATTATCAGGCATGCAGTTGCCTTTTGGCCACTTCTTCCCACACAGCCACCGTGTAAAATCATTTGTAGAAATGAATCAGTGAGTGAGAGTGAATAAAGAACTATAAAACCAAACCACAGTGGTGTTGCTTTTTTGCATTGTTAGCTCGCTCAATCGCGTCACCTGCGTAAATTATCGCTTCCACCCCACTCATTCTTACCGCGAATCCTGGACCTTCGATTAGCCTTCAACCTGCCTTTCATGGTTAAGCGCTCTAGTTCCAACGTCACAACAACGTTAACTCAAACGAGCGCCCCATAAACAGCAAGCAACCCTGTCCAAGACATCGGCAACAACGCAGAATCTTCTTTTAATGCCATTTATTTTTCGCTTTATGCAAGGCTCTTTTTTGTTTTGTTTATCGTGCCTTGCACGATGCACATAGTGTTCTGGCGACGCACGCTATGACTCCACGTTCGCGTGTGGTTTGGCAACGAGAATGAAAGTGATTGCACGTAGGCAGCACGTATTGCATGCATGCAGCGCTTGCTTGCCTAGAAGTGCTTGCATGCATTACAGGCTCGCTGCATAGAGTATCTGCATTTTTCAGCACGCCATGCCAGAGTTTTTATTGGTGCTCATTCCTAAGCCACTTTTCCTTCCTGCCTTTATTTACTTTCCTCTGTGTTTTCTTTTCTACATTTCTCAGGCACGACTGTTTAATTTTATTCATAGCAATAAGCGCCCCGTCGGTTGCCTAATTTACCACAGTCTCATCATTCAAACAACGACAGCGTGGTTTGATTGCCCAGGCCAGTGCAAACAGGACGTTACCCCTTTCTTTACGTTGCAATCGCGGGCTATGTAATCCTCAGCGATCGACTCAATTTTGCGAGGTAGACTGCGCCACACTCTTTACTTCTGAGTCAGCACACAGAAAGCCCGTCTTTTTTTAGGCAGATATCGGTTCACGCAGGGAGCGGGCATTGCGGTAAAAAAAAAATGTACGGGCGCTCGACGTGCGTTCAGGCTGTCGCCGTTTGGCAGCGCCGTAGACCTGCTATTCGGCTACCGACGACGCATGCGCTGCTCCCGCATGGCGGATAAGACGGATCTCTGGGGACACGTAGTGCGTTTGGCTGAAAAAACGACGAAGCGAGGTGGACGCGTCGACAACGCTGCGCTTGTTTGGCTTGGTGGGTGGAGCCAGGACATCCTGCTGTCTTGCTCGGCTGGAATTTATTGTTGCGCGCCGGTAGACTATAAGCACACTGGCCTTCTGGCTGAGCTCGTGCGTGTATGCGCTGGTCTGAGCAGTACGGAGGGTGAGTGTTACGGTAACGTTATCCGCGATCCGTCTCGCGTACGTGGCTATGCCGAAAGTACGAGACCCACACATGTAACGTCCATGCGCAGGGAAATATAGTTCCCGGTGCGTCTTTCTGAATATTGGAGGGATTAGACAGTTTTTATTAGCTTGTTAGTGATATGTTACAGGGACACGTGGCACGTTATGAACTCTGCGCGGGCACCTCCTGTACCCCGAATCACTGTATCGGTGAGCACGCGACACGGGGCCAATGAACACATATCTAGTGCATTCGTTTGTACACGCCTCACGAGGAATGGCGGTTAGAATCTACAAGACGGGCGCCATTGTGTCACGGTTGCACACCCCTAACTACATGTCGGTACAGCTTTGTATAGCCCTATGCGTTCCGGGCATCATAAATGAAGAGTTGCCAGAAGCTGCTTCGCGACGTCAAAGCAACCTGTTTGTTGAAGACTGTATACATTTGAGAATGAAAAAAAAACACGGATAAAGAAAAATAATCCGCAACGTTCGAGGAACCTTTCCGAAATCCGAAAAGCAATTCATAAATGCCTGCATAGACAAAAATACCTGCACCATACGTGCTGCATTTTCTTTGCGAATAAATGGTAGAGAAGACATTGCCGTATTTTTCTGCGCACCGATCGGCACGTTTGCATCAGGTTGCGGGCACTCTGAAATCTGGATCAAGCTTGCTTTCTTCGAATGAACGAGTCAGAATCTCGCGTCTTAAGTCACCAAATGCTTTAATCATCCATAAGGTCGCGTTTTCATAGGTCATGCATTCGTAGGTGTGGGAGGAATGGTAATTTCACCTGTGATTAGCTCTTTGCGTTGTGCCCTATTATCTGTCTGGCACTGTTTTGATCTTGTCGGTTTTTCCGGATTAGGACGGATATTCCCAGCCACAGTGGCTGAGTTGATAAGAAATTCAGCTACTGAGCTCGACGTTCCAGGTTCGGTTCCCAGCTGCGGCGTCGAATTTGGCATGACGATAAGATGAAAAATAATAATGTATAGTGTGCATCACAAAATTGCGCCTGTTGGCAAAATTATTCTGGAGCACAACAATATAGCGCATGTACCGTATCAATTATGATACTAAATCAATGTACTCAAATTTTACAACCGATTCAGTTTTAGTCACCCGTACTTTTCTAAAGCGCTTCGGAGACTCCTTTGAGAACTGCAAGTTCGAAACCATGGCTTAGTGAGATATACAACTGTTCTCAGTGAATGCTTAATGGCGCCAATAATGTATCGTTAACGGTAAAGGTAAATCATGATCGATTATGGCAGCGCACTTAAAAAAAAGAATATTGTAACACAGAGTGAAAAACACGAGCGCTGTAGTCACTCAATGTGTCGCCCTTGTTTTGAAGTGCGCCACCATATTTCCTCATGATTACCCAACTAAGCCACTAGTATGTATCAGGTAAAGGTAAAGACGGTTTCAAGTGTGACCCTATTGATTTTAGCAACGTACCTGCTGCAAAAAACTGTCTCCTATCAGGGGTACTCAAGAACACCAAAACAAAAATTGCTGCAGGTTATTAGGTGAACTCACAGGTGAAATAGTCTGCTTTATTGTGCAATTAGAGTGGCAGACAATGCCAGTTGTTGCCCATGTACGCAAGAATAAACTTCAGAGTACCTATTTTGCGACGGCCGATCATACAAAGCCTTGCCAGTGGGACCATTTAAGGGAGAATAGACTAGAGATTTTTTTAGTGGGACATGGTCTCGTGCGTCTTTCAATTGAAAGTTCGCAGTAAAAAATGCACTGCTGCGATTGTTGGGATCTGCAAGCCTACCTGATCGTTTGTGGGGAAATGAATGAAGAACGGTTCAGTGTGTTTGTGTGAGTGCTGTAAGAATGATCTTTCTCTGCTACTACTTAAATTTGACTACCCTAGCCCACGTGTCCACTGCACAGTAGCCAACCAAAGCCTGCTAGGTACCATAAGGACTCTACGCTATGCTTTATGACTTCATGCTAATTAGGCAAACTGCCATAGAATGTATTGAGAATGATGATGAGTAATTCTCGGTGATTTGGCAACATCGCTTTCACCACGCCGGGCTTTCCAACGAAAATTGTGGTCCTAGTAGCAGGGTATAATACAGGGGGGGGGGGGGGGGGGGGGGGGGGTTCACAGGTCTTGTGATATTTTCACGTAGTAGTGACAGTCAAGGACACAGCAACAAAACTGCCTATGGCAAACTATTGGGCGAACCTGTGCTCACAAACGGACAGGCTACACTCAAAATACGATAAAGGCGAGCATACTCGGCGATCGTCGAGAACTTAATCTGTGGGTCAACCGTGTCGGCTTTTATACGTGAGCCACCGAAGGTTCCAGAGTAATCGCTGGTGCCCGCGTGTCTTCCAGAAATAGTGCACTATTCGCGTGGTGCATACAACCAGACCACACGAGCCTCGGTGTCAACAGACAACGGATAGAACCTTCGATAACATTCAAGAAAGTTCCGATACATGAAGGCGCGTCCTGCTCTGAGTGTTAACATTTAACCTGTAACGTTTGTTAGCCCGTGAAAAGCGGTCACCCGAGAAAGATAAACAAATACACCTGTCAATGTCTATAGGTGGCAGTGAGCCAAAGCGGCTGAGCCTGGTTCATTCGCAGCCTTTTCCTTACCACTTCTCTCCCTTTTTCAACTGGGTGCAAAGAATTTGCTTCCCCGCCACGAAGGCATTCACTTTCTGGCATCTTATACTCCTGTCACACGGGAAGATTTAATGCCATTCGAATCGAAGGGCATTCGTATATAATCCGACTAGTCGGTATTTACACGGGAAAATTTAATGTCATTCGAATGGAATGACACTTGCCGTCTAATGAGTTAGGGGAGCTCATTAGCATTCGATTTCGAACCGAATGTACTCTCTTGACCCCAGGTAGCCAACATCGATACGCAACGCGAAAAAATAATGGATGCATCAGCAAAGTCAGAAGATATTTTTTTAGACTTACAAAAAGGAATAATTATTTTTGCCGCGGTTATATTTTCACCACGGGCTGTGCTCAAGCGCTATTACTCTCTGCATCAGCAGGCTGTCGCGGCGGTCGGCCATATGGGATGTGTTGGTCGAAGTGCTTTTAGTTGGGAATAATTGCCGTCAAAATGTTTTCGTCCGTTTTAAAAGTATTCACAAAAGTTCTTCAACGGGTCTAATAGGCACAGTTCTTTGAATTTCACAAATTTTGTTCCAGATCGTCATTGCTTTCGCTTGCAAATGTCATTACATTTTACTATGTAGCGCCGCAAGAGACCGAATGGCATTCGATGCATCGAATTCCTTTCCATTCGAATGACAATAAATCTTCCCGTGTGACAGGAGTATTAGATAGCAGGTGCAGATCACGTTGCTTATTTCCATTTGAAAACGCTATCGCCAATCATAAGTAAACAAACAAGGACACCAAGAACAGAATAGAGGAAATTATATGTACTTAATCATTGAATTAAAGAAACGACCAATTAATGCAAATTAGTGAAAAAGCAACTGGCAGCAAGGGGCGGGGCGTCACGAACCTACGTCTTCGCATCACGCGTGCGATCCTATTACCAATTGAGCTACCCTGTACCGAGCCCTATTCGTAGGGTATATACGGTACAGCATGCCGGCGCTCTCAAGCATGGGACTTAGTTGTGTGCGCGCGCTCGAGAGCATTCAAGCTCAGGCATTGCGCACATGTTTGGGCCTCCCACGATGCACGTCAACCAATGGAACAATAGCGGAAGCTCGTGCTTGTCCTATTCGGGTGTACTTGCTCTGCGAGCCTCTTCGATTGTACCTCCGCGTGTTGACCCGACACAGGCACCATCCTCTGTCATCGCTCCCTACCACACACCCAGGTTCCAGCTTTTCAATGACTATATCGCGGCATCAGAGTGTTTTGCCGTCGAGATTCTCTCCCGCCTGTATTCCGAGAACACCCCCGTGGGTTCTGCCTAAACCTGTCGTTACATTGCAGATCCCTGGAATTACTAAAAAGTCTTTCGTTGCATCTATTGGCCTCAGGCAACTCACCTTATTGCACATTTCTACAGAGTACGGAGATACTGTACATGTGTATACCGATGGCTCTGTCACACCATATGCCTCCACTGCAGCCTTCGTCATTCCACATATGATCATCGCTCGCCGGTTTAAACTAGACCATAGCTCAACATCAACTGCCGCAGAACTTGTTGCTATCCGGGAAGCACTTCGATTTCTCTCCGAGGAGCGTCCTCACGCATGGACGATATTCTGCGATTGCAAGCCAGCTCTGCAAACGATTGACTGTGTCCTCAGACGGGGCCCGTATCATTCTATGGCTATAGAAATTACAGAGTATCTCGACCACGCAACTAGAAATGGCCACAATGTCACCTTTCAGTGGATACCGTCACACTGTGGCGTGATAGGGAACGAACAGGCAGACGCTGAAGCAAAAACTGCTTTAGATAATGCTTGTGAAGTACGCATTCCGTTCTCACGAACAGACACAAACGCCCTACTTCGTCGCGTAAACCACAACTCTACGTTGGAACACTGGGCGCAACCTGATCGACGACACAAGCGATTACACAAATGGGACCAAGAAATGCGATTTCGTATGCCTCAAAAGTTCAATAGAAACCACACGAGCATGGTGCACCGGATTCGCCTTGGTGTCGCATTCACCAACCGTTATAGAAATATGATAGGTGCCAGTGATACTAGCCCAAACTGTGAATGCTGTGAGGTGCCAGAAACACTTGAACATATATTTTGCGTGTGTCCCGCGTACGCGCAAGAACGACAGCAACTTGTCTCTTCCATAGCAAACATCCATGAGAGACCGCTATCGGACGAGTTTCTTTTAGGTCCTTGGCCTAATGCAACCAGCGCAGCCCTGGTCACAAGAGCCGCTGTAGCTTTTCTCCAAGCCACTGGGCTGGACGCACGCCTTTAGAGATACCACAACTCTGTGAATTTGTATATACGCATCTCTTCCTTATACCATCATCATTCATCAGCCCTTTCCCTCCCCGTCCCTTTTCCCCAGAGTAGAGTAGCAGGCCAGAGCAAGTTATAGCTCAGGCCGACCTCTCTGCCTTTCTGTAAATAAATTTCTCTCTGGCGCCATTTTCCCATCCAATTTCTGGGGTATTTATATTTATCTAGTAGAACTAAGCGCGGGAGTGTTAGCCAGCGCCACACTTCACGGCGTTGACGGCGGATGGGGGGACATCCTTTTTTGTCGCAGGCGTCACGTGTACGTGACCTTTTTGGGTGAAGGCCACTGTTTAATAAAGGCACACATGTTACCTGCAAGCATCAGTGCTGCCGGATTCGAGGCGTCGCTATGTAGTATGAAGAAAGGAAACCGAGGGCTCGATTTTTATCAGTCATATGCGTCAAAGCCCGCAGCATTGATGCCGTCAGGTAGCGTATGTGGGTTTAATAACCAGTCGCGTTCACCCAAAACGATCGCGTACACGTGACGCCTGCGACAAAAAAGAATGTTTCATATCCGCCGTCAAGGCCGTTAGGTGAGGCGTTGGCTGACACTCCCAAGTTTAGTTCTAGCAGACAAACATAAGTAACCCAGAAAGTGGATGGAAAAATGGCGCCGCGGTAGGACAATTGGTAACAGCATCGCACGCATACTGCGAAGACGTGGATTCGATCCCCATCTGCGACTAGTTGTTTCTTCATCCACTTTAAGTTCCATTAATTTATAATTTCTTTATTTTTAGTTAGTAAGTACATGTAATTTCCCCTATGTTGACCTTGACGGTCTCATTTGTGGGCCCCTTCTTAGGATATGACGAATAAAAATCGGGCCCCTCGGTTTTCTTTCTTGTCGTTCATTATCCGCAATTATGGTAAGCAAACGGTAAGCTCTGAACGCAGGTCTTGTTCTTCCTGAATGCATCCTATCATACATCCGAAAAATGTCGCCTTTACGGCCAGTTGAGAAAATAAAGAAATTATTCTATGTTTATGAATTACGTGCGGCTCCCGAGTGTGAAAGTTTCCTTAGCGCACGCTCATGTAAGGGACAAGCGTTTCTAAGGGCGCGCCTCGCATACAAACTCATTTCACTTTATCAAAACAACTTTGTCGCTAAAACTTTGGGACACTCTCTCCATACGATGCTCCATATAAACACGTGCAAGTTCTTCAGAACCATACGCATTAATCTAGAAAGCACAGGAGCTGTCTCATGCTCAGAGCTCTCTTTTGTTCCTATTTTCATTAACTAGATATGCCGCACGTGAAAATCAGGTTTACGTCTGAACATTTAGATTGTAACACGCTGCGTTGACTGTGCTACTCAAGGCTCTTAGTGGTGACAAGAATAAACGAACAAAAACGAGCGCCAATATTTCTGCGAAAGTCGAGGTAGTTATTACGTGAGATAAAAGGTTGGAATTGGCTGGCGTATGCAAATTGCCTTCACGCATGTGATCACAAACAGGTCTCGTAAAGAGGAACTTGGAACGCATTGAACGACCTCTAGAACCTAGCTTGGGGCACCTGCATTGTATACACGGTAACCTTTACAGTTTAGGGCTCCCTTTTTATTTAGGAATCAAGCGAAAATATAAAAAGGGGTGTGTACCTGGCTGTCAATGGGTGGCTTGGGACGTTGAAGAAATCGCGAAGCACTCGCAGTCCACTTTAACGAGCACAGCACCGCCAAAGAAATACGCAGACGATTCCGTCGACCTTTCGAAGCACCATTCAGGAAGGAACACGCAAAGGTGTAGTTGTTCTTGATGACACTTAAAAAAAATTCACAATGCGAAGCTCAGATATTTCCTCGTGCGAAAGTCGGCAAAGTCAACGATGCTCCTCTAGCAAGATTATAGGGTTGCACCACTTGAATCCTTGCACTCTCTGCCACAATCAAACCTGAATGACCAGGTTTGTACGAATGCAAATCACCGCAAAAACGACAAAACACGCCCCACGGGTTTTTTTTTTTCAGATCATGAATGTCGGAATACAGAAGACAATTCACACACCTTCTAGGCACCTCTGTATCCGCAGCACCGCACTCTGCTTGACGCGCCGGTGAATTGCCGCCTGCTCACTGCTAGTCAAACTTGGTCTTTACTTGACGCACACGCGAACACAGTGTCACTCGTGGGTGATAACACGAGGCAGCTGACGTCGTCCGCTAACTGAGCACGCACTGAGAAGTCCCTTCTGCTGCTAACTACCGCCGTGAATGCCGGGCGTAGAAGACAGCCGACAAGAGTAGCAATAACCACCACCGAGGTGAACGAACTCGACGAAATCCGCGCGTCGTCTGCTTTGGCGCTGTAGAAATGAGCCGATGAATCGTCACAACGTTCAACTTACCACGCACAGGTTACCAAAGGCATTGAAAACAGCGGTCAAAAATGGTGCGGGTGACAAAGTAGACAAAATCGTAGAACCCCAGGCTGCGTTGAACTCGTTGACGGAAAGTAGCCGGCGAACAACGCCCACTTCACAAGCTCGTCGCGAGGCGCCTTGCTGACACGCCCCAGAACAAGCTCTGCCCTTGGCAAGGGTTCACTCTCTCAGCAAACGGTAGCCGATAAAAAGCAAACTCACAGAGAAATATTCGCACCGCCAGTGCAGCAGCAGCGAAGCGCAGACGAAGACGAGGAGGGAAAAGCCGTGCGTCAGGCGGTGCGCCGGGGCGAGAGGCCCACGAGAGCTTCCTTCCCCTCCGCAAACGGAAGCACGCCGCCGCGAGATGCTGCGAGAACGCGCAGCTTCCTTTCCCTAACGCGTGGAGAGCGGGAGAACGCGGTTCGAGTACCGCGGTCCTCGTGGGGAGTGGCGAAGAGAGCGCCCGGTCCGCGTCCTTTCGCGTTCTTCGCTTCCTCGTAGGCTCGCAATTTCCAGCCAGCCTTTTCCTCCTTAGATTAATGTTCTTTTTTTTTTTCCTGTTCTATATGGGGGCCACCCGAAACACGGCGGTACGGGCGTCCTGCCGACATGGCTCCTGTGCGCATGCGCCGATAGGGAGTGGCGCCATCCAGGGGCGACGCGAAGAGAAATAAGTTCCCACCTCTTTCGGCACCTCTCCCGAGCCGAGGCGTGGGACTGGCCAGCGTCTACTAGGAACACTTTTTTACGGCAATTTTTTCACTGCATTTCCTTTTCTAACTTTTCCGCCTTAGGAGGAAATTGCAAAAGTCTCATCAATTCGAGTGACTAAAATTGAATTTATATACAAAAACGACATGGTGCACTCGCTTTAATGAGGCACCGTGTGCTAGAGCCAAATATTGTCCTTGCACGCGATGCTCGCGAAAGGCAATTAATTACGAAGAATAATTGGATGGAGGCGGTATTCGGGGATCCCTGCCGACCCCGAGAAAAGTTATACAGATTCTTTGATGATTGCAGGTTAATGAGGGCTTTATTAAAGAAAAGGCTTGCTGTATGTCATTCTTGTATAGCATGCATTCGGAATGACTTCTGCAAGTTTGCATGTCGTGGAACTATATGTAAATAAGTGCGTCCTGTAATAACACTTGTTCCTTTCTTTTGTCATGCTGCCTTACAAAACAGGCTTATAGCAACCACCTGGCCTTCACCGTTTCCCCGCTGTAAACCCACAGCCCTGCCCCAACAAAAAGAAATGAAACAAATGCTATAAAAAGATTTAGCGACCACCACTTTCAGTTTTGGACTGCTTCAACTATTTGAATGGAAGCCTCGCTAGTACAACTCACTAGCCGGAATGAAAGGCCGGCCAGAAGATGAAACCGTTATATGAAGTAAACCGGAAATGACGATAAAAGCAAAATGATGATACCCGGAAATAGTAACAGCCGAAGAATACACCCGCCGGCTAGTCGTAAACATGCACAGTAAGTTGTGTACCGCGAAACCAAACGGAAACATGGAGACGGAGCAAGGGAGTGGTACATTCAGTCTAGCTTCTTGCGTTTGGCTTCGTGCAGCGTAAGGACTAAGTCTTAAAGAAAATTGTAATATAACTGTCCCAAAAAAATGTGTATGTAAAGATCGTGTCCTACTGAAGCCGCTTCCCCATGCAAGACAGCGTTAAAAGAAGTGAGAATTTCATAATAAAAACGCACACGTTCGTAACTTTGATAGTGATTGAACTTGCGTGGTTTGGTTTGCACACAATAAATTGACGACCATATTCTTCACAATCAGTTCCATATAATGAGGGAAATGTACTACTAATCTATTTGGGTGCTCCTTGAAAGATAAGAAATAAATTCGAAACGACCCTAAGAACCGCGTAACAAGCGATGGAAAGGAAAATAGTAGGTGTAAGAATATGAAATATTGAGAGAGTAGCATTGAATAAATAGCTAACGTATTTAGCTGATATTCGGGTCGATATTAAGATCAAGAATTGATTTTGACAGGTAGTTTGATCCATAGAGAACGCAAGTAGTGACGTATTACAGCAAGGTAATGGGTTCTATACGTAAAACAAGGACAATCCAACACGACCGGAGATTTTGTGCTCTGACGAAATAAGGAAATGTTAAAGCCCCAGATGAACTCAATGGATGGATGTATAAGACTCGCCTGGCGTTTTCTCCATTATGTTCAACGTGTGGTGTGTGCGGGGACATAGAACATTACCTTATGTGCTGTACTCTGTGTAACGCGGAAAGGACTGTGTTAATCGTGTCCCTCAAGAAGACAGGAGTTCCTAACACTTCTCTTCAGGGCATTGTTTTCCCACGCGGGAATCAATTGTGTAGGAAGGAGGTTTCTCGCCTTCTTTTAAATTACCTGCAGAACACGGATTTGGCCTCCACATGGTGACTTTAGGAGTGACTATTTATAATTGTGAGGTCTGTGTCTAAGTTATGCGATTTATTCGCTACGGTGGAGCAATTGCAGGCAGCAACTGCAAGGTTCATCCCACCAGTAGCCTACAACCACTCAACTCAACTCAACTCAATGGTTGCAAGTCGAAGGCAATTGGAGATCGCTGGAAGAGGCTTTCGTACTGTAGTGAAAAAAAATTCTACTTCCACCAGTGACACTGTTGTGGTTGTACACATCACACTCACGTCGTACTACATCCATTACAGTTGTTACAATTTAAATTGTTGTTTTGATGAATTGCGTGTTGATGGCGAGTCAGTCATTGAGTGAGACATAAAAGTTTATATCTCATTCGCGAGTTATGCACAAGTATGGCATGTTCTTGAAAAAGCTTCAGCACTTGCCACATTACAGCACTGCATGTACGACGGTGGCATGCTGCCGCCATCCAGTTCTAAAATGAAAGTAAATGACAGTGAAAAGTAGCAGGTACCATAGTGAAAACAATATGACGTTTCGTATGTCATACTAAGGAATAGCATTACATTGTGCTCGTGGTTGTGTCTCCTTCATTTTAGAAACATTGTGGAAATCTTTCTGCAAACGTTTAGGAAGATTGAATGAAGAAATTGATCTTTGCGTCAATTAATGGTTCAAACAAAGGAGATGTTCCCTCAAACCTTAGGAATCCGGCGCTCAGCATATTGCGATATATATTGCCGCTATGTGGCTTAAATTGATTTTCCGCGCCTTAGAGGAACTCATAACGTTTGCACAATTTTGCTCTTTGCTATGTATCAAATTGCAAAGCTTTTAAATTATAATTTCTGTTTGCTTCAAACATTCTGATGTTCATTACGATAAAATAAGCACTTAAACTTCTTTCTGGTGACTAATCTCAGTACTCGACAAAAAAGGGCGTTTTCGTTTAAATTCATCAATTTCTGTATAATTCATATTACCTCGGTTGCGTACAAAGCACGCCTATTTGTTTCAGGCAAGCTTGTATTAGACGGGTAAGATGAAAATATGCCCGTGGAACTGTAAATACGGGTAAAATAAAGACCTTAGGGACAATAGCCTGGGCAAAACTGTATAAGAGACACCTAAACAAAGGGTGAAAATCTGAAAGTACAATAACTGTGATATTACAAGAGAACGTACTGTGAAATTTTATGCCATCGCCAAATCATTGCTGACCCGCCGCGGTAGTCCAGTGGCTATGTGGTTGCCCTGCTCAGCTCGAGGTAAAGGGTTCGATCCCAGCCATGGCGACCGCATTGCGACGAAGGAGGAAAGCAAGAAAGTTCGTGCACCGAGCACAGCATGCATGTTAAAGAACCCTAGCTGTGAAAAATTAATCAGGAGCCCTCCACAACAGCATTCCTTCTAATCAGATTTATTTATTTTATTTATTTGCAATACCCTATAGGCCCCGAGAGCCATTACATAGGGGGGGGGATATAATTCACTCATAATATTTCAACGTAATAAAAATGACTGAAGGCAACAATCAAGCACAGATTTCGGTAGAAGAAACACTTTGTAAAAAAAGAAGAAAGAAAGAGAATAGAAAAAAAAACGAAAAGGAATGGGGTTGAGAGTGCATGGTACAATTAACATTTGCAGTACATAGCACTTTTTGTTATTTACGGCGAAGCTGCATATGACTAGCATCCCGGGAATTCGCTCGTCTCGGTGGACATACAATTCAGCCAACCACAGCGGGAGGCACGTGTTGCGTGCGACGCTGGGTTCCTTGCAGCACCACCAGATGGCGCTCGCCTCCGCGGCAGCGGCAGCGCCGGCAGTCCGCGGGAAAAGAAAAAAAGAAAAAGAAACACCACTCTCGCCTTTGCGCATAGTTTTCGCCGCAAACGTTTTCCGGTAAATATTTCGGTTACATAAACTGTTGTAGCCGGAAAGCGCCAACTGCAGCATACGAAACAGAGTGACGTCACTACACTTTCACATAGAAAAAAAGAGCCCGCCTAGCAACTGATTGAATTTGCGTTAGTATGGAAAGGCCACCCATAGTAAGGGCTTCCGAACAACAGCGCGAATACGATGAGCGACGAAAGCAACAGCCGCGTCAATATCCCCAACGGCATCGGGCTCAGGCTCGGCAGGACCCAGTTTGAGGCCACGTCGCATTGGTGCATCGGATCAAGTGATACTACAGTTTCACTAGCCAACCACCTTCACAGCGTGGATTGGAGCCCAATTTTTCCGTAAGTAAGACCCCACAATTTTCTAATCGTTTCAGAAAATAACCTGCCCAACGTAAACTTTTCTGTTTTCATCTATTCATATGTAGCATTTCGTACACTTACGAAGTTAGGGCAAAATATGCTGACAACCGCAGAACTCTTGGCAGAAGGACGAACGTGCGCGTTCGATTTAGGATTTCAAGTAAGTCTTATAAACAGCGTAACGGAGAAACCTGACAGCTCCAGCACCGCCATCTCACGTGCGCAATTTGATAATTACATATTATTGCGGTAGCAATTATAGGGACACGTCAAGCGAACTTCTGCTGTCGGTGTCGCCGTGATGTTCTGTATAAAGTCCACGGAAGATCAAAAATTTGCTGCGCGCCGTATGCTGGTTGTGCGAGTGAAAGCGAGTGCAAGGGTGAGCCGGCGATCGCGGCTCAATTTTGCGCACGTAACGGCGGAAAGCGGGGAGGAAGCGGGCCGCCTTCGGTCGCGCGCAAGGCTTCGGAGGCTGGGTAGAGGGGGGGGGGGGGGCATATTACTCAGGGCGGCTGAGGCGGCCGCGCGCGTCCGGCCGGGGCGCTGCATCTTGAAAGCCATCGTCGACGGGTACATAGTCGGCACTGCGCTGTGTTTTCAAGGCGCACACAGTTCGCGTTGATTCGTGTGGCTGCAGGGAGGTCAGTGAGCTCGCTGCTGCTGCCGCGTTTCCTAACTGCAGCGTTTTGACAGCGAGTTTCCGCGATCATGAAATGTGATGTGTTCATGTTAGCTTGTGCGCGCAGGACACCGTGCTTGTTAATTTATTTATACTCGCGGGCGGCATTCTGTGGCTATGAAGGGAAAGCTACGTAGGCAACTTAGGCACGATAGTTTAGGCTGTGGAAGGTAAAACGTAGAAGCCTTATTAGTAACGGGTAAATAAACAGAACATGCCACTGAGTGTAAATGATTACTTATTTTGCGGCTTTTCTCTTCCGCGTCTGGGTATAAGCGAAACCACCTCACGTGGAAGATGCGTCGTTTGAGGCTCTATTCCGAGCAACCAAGAGCACTGTCAAACGCGGCCGGCAGCCGTGTGTCGGCAGCTGTCTCTTCATAGCCCCATAAAGTTGTCAGCTGGTATAGTAAGCCGTATCTGAAAATACTGAAAGGTATCTATAGCGGCTCCACAGCCACCGTAGTCCTCCATAAAGAAAGGAACAAAAATCTCTATAAAGAAAGCGTCAGACAGGGAGATACGATCTCTCTAATACTATTCACGGCGTGTTTACAGGAGGTGTTTAGAAACCAGGAGTGGGATGAATTGGGGATAAAAGTTGATGGAGAATACCTTAGCAAGTTGCGATTCGCTGATGATATTGCCTTGCTTAGTAACTCAGGAGGCCGACTGCAATGCATGCTCACTGACCTCGAGAGGCAAAGCAGAAGGGTGGGTCTGAAAATTAATCTGCAGAAAAATAAGTAATGTCTAACAGTCTCGGAAGAGAACAGCAGTTTAGATAGGTAGCGAAGTGGAAGTGGTAAGGGAATATATCTACTTAGGCAGGTAGTGACCATGGATCCGGATCATGACACTTAAATAACCAGAAGAATAAGAATGGGCTGGGGTGCGTTTGGCAGGCATTGTCAAATCATGAACAGCAGGTTGCCATTATCCCTCAAGAGAAAAGTGTATAACAGCTGTGTCTTCTTACCAGGACTCACCTACGGGGCAGAAACCTCGAGGCTTACCAAAAGGGTTCTACTTAAATTGAGGACGACCCAACGAGCTGCGGAAAGAAGAATGATGGGTGTAACGTTAAGGGATAAGAAAATAGCAGATTGGGTGAGGGAAGAAACGTGAGTTAATAATAATAATAATAATAATAATAATAATAATAATAATAATAATAATAATATAATGATTTATTTCCATCACCACTGCATTGATGGAGGGGATGGGGATAAAAGTGATTGACGCTTGACTAAGTTCCCACCCCCCGTACAGCAGGCGAGCAGTGGCATGCGACGGCACTTCTGTCACGACAGCAAATACAAAGTCAAACGAAGCATTAGTATAAAAACAACTATGCAAAATACACAATCACCTGCGTGTGTGAGAAAAATATAAACCGATTGAAAAGAAAGACAAGTACAGCAACTGAGAACAAAAACGCTTGCGAAGCAGCGAAAGAACAGCAACCAAAAATACACTTATAACACAATTAGACACAATTAGACACAGAAACGTTCACAGATGTCTAAATGTTGGACAATCAAAGGGGTGCGTTAAGGAGAAAGTAGTTGCGAAGGTTAGAGCAGCTAATGCTTCCTAAGTCTATATTTTCACCAATTAATTTGTTAAGTAAGGATGGAAGTTGAAATGCTACCATTTGGCGCCCATAGTTTGTTCTTACTTTTGGTATTACCCAGTGTGGTTTATGCCGGCGTGGATATGTGCAGTGAAATAATTCAATCGGGGCGTAGTCAGATATATTACTTATGCATCTTTTTTGTTCTAGTTTGTAGGTGCGTAGTAGCCTATAACTTTTATGTAGTCTGACATCTTTGTTCAAATCAAGAGAAAGAAATTGGCATGGCCAGGACATGTAATGCGGAGGTAAGATAACCGATGGTCATTAAGGGTTACGGACTGGATTCCAAGTGAAGGGAAGCGTAGCAGGGGGCGGCAGAAAGTTAGGTGGGCGGATGAAAATAAGAAGTTTGCAGGGACGTCATGGTCACAATTAGTACATGACCGGGGTAGTTGGAGAAGTATGGGAGAGGCCTTTGCCCTTCAGTGGGAGTAACCAGGCTGATGGTGATTATGATGATAGTAAGGCTATGCGTACCAAGTTTGTTCGTCTAATAATACTGCCATCCTTATTTTGTGTAGCTGTTCACTAATTTGCTATCGCGATCAATGCTTCGCCTTTCGGGCGAATCTCACACTTTTTTGAAGTCACGAACATGTCGAGGAAACGGTTTACCAAAGTTGTGTTTTTTTACACAAAGAAAAATACGGTGGATGTTTTTTTATGTTGGTTGCTGTAAGAACGCCTCAAGCAGCAGAATAATGCTGGGAAGTGCGTCTATCAGTTCGGCACCACGGATCTCACAGGAGATGGTGCGACTTTGTCACCTGAAAAACTACGATGCTAGCACAACAAGCAACGTGTGGATGTCCGTCAAGTTCTTTGACAGTACAGTAAGCCTGACGGAAGCAGATGCGTATAAAATGAAGCTTGATTACTGACATTAGTCTTAAAAGCTTTCTGGAGCCTCGTCAAAATGTACTTCTCAGAAAACGTAATCTTCCGCTAACAGTTACTTTGAAGATAAGCGGAATTTTTGTGTGCGATGACGTGGCTTTACAAACGTTCACTGTTATAGAGTTACAACGCTTATGCTCGATATTGTGGGTTGCGCTGTGGTGCTTGATTAGTTCGCACGCTCTTCACCGCTTGATTTGATGTATGTAGCTTAGGTGATTAACATTCTAGCGCTGGTTAAAGCCCAAAGGAGGAGAAAATGTGGCTGTTTGTCACAAACAAAACTTAAAATGAACTTCTCGTTAATTCCTTAACGACTGAGAGTAGTGGACATAACTGTTTTTTTTATTTGAGGATTATATACTATGTGCTGCCAAAAACTGTTGACAGAATGCATGTACGTCACCTGAAGCACCAATGTGTTATTTCTTGTAATTAAGATTTTTGTTTTTAAATCCTATTTTTTCACCCGCTTAGTTATCTAATATAAAAAATGTGTTTTCAAGAAACGTAAGATGCTCATTTTGAGCGTTCATAGAGAGCTTGACCACAGTTTGACATATACAAAGTTTCCTTTTTGACTTTTCTTTCTGAAACAGAATCTTAAGGAACAATTCAGAAAAATCTACGGGACGTGTTTGTGTGAATGGCACGCATAATTCACACAGATTAGGAAAAGTGTTCAGTATACCTTAGAGACTTAGAGTCTGTCCAATACACAGCTGCACAATACACAGTAGTTCCCACAGGTACCCGAGCAAGTTGGTATCATGTGACGCACGACCTTCGCCACGAGAAGAAACGCAGCCCTGAAAGTGCAGCCTTGCAATAGTTCGCGAGTGAAGGACCCACCAACTTCTTGGAGAAACGCCGAGAACGGCAACAGAGAGCTTCTTGGAGCGCATTAGCGCTAAGGTAAGAAAAAAAAAGAAGAAGAGTTCGGAGAGCACCGACAACTATTCGAAACACGCGCAGAATCTTCGCGCCGAGCCGCGCTAGTGGGTTTGTGTGTGCGTGCGTGTGTGTTTGTACAGACGGCGCATATCTTGGCAGTCGAGCGCTTCGGGGGCTCCTGGACCACTGCCACAGTATACGCCAAGCAGACGGTGCGTTCCCCGACCCCGTCGAGCGAAA
Organism: Dermacentor variabilis; assembly: GCF_050947875.1. Lineage (NCBI taxonomy): Eukaryota > Metazoa > Arthropoda > Arachnida > Ixodida > Ixodidae > Dermacentor > Dermacentor variabilis. The sequence continues at coordinate 118,885,028 of NC_134574.1, read as the reverse complement.
GTGCGTGGTCGGGTAGTTAGGAGATGGGCGGGCTCGGCTTTTGGGGGGGGGGCGACTTTGGCTGTCCCTAAAACGGTGCTGCGCTGTGGAAACTAGAGATGTTTTCCGCGTGTAGGAATACACGGACATTGGCTATTACCGGTGTTGTGGACTGTTGTCCATTGCTAGGCCGATCGTGCGTTAGAAAGCATTTCGATGCCTTTAACGTCGTTGATGACCTAATAGCTCTTAAGCAAAATGGCACCGAAATTGGCGGAGGACACACGAAGTCGAGTGTGCGGTTGTATCATCACTTAGCGGTCACTAAGGTAATCAATACAATTATTAGAGGAGAAATAAACATATCTGCTCGTAACGTTTGCAAGAAACTTTTGCGGACGTTTGCGCGGCTTACTAAACATTGTTTTTATGCGCTAGATGGAACATATAGTAATACTAAAGGAAGGGCACATAGACAAAACATGCGCTTGTAGCTAAAAAGATCTGCTCAGAATTCATTATCTCTCCTTCCTGTCATATTGCAATATGCATTTACCACAAAACTTTTCATTCATGCGAGAGAAAAATAAGGAAAGCAACACTTTATTTTCCCAACAATGCTACCGATGTGGTCAGTGCGTCATCTTGTTTGCATATTTCAAGTTTGTAGCCATGTACACGAAAAAGACTTTTGAAGCTTTATGTTAATAGCTGCTAACTCCGGAACGTGATGCACTTATTATTTATGTTTCACTAGTTCCCTGTGCTTCCTAACGGGTTTCATAAAATGTTTTGGCGACGTCACGACAAAATGGTGCGATAATGTCTTTGTCGCCTCGCCGCCCGTTTGATACGTATCTTCGTTTATCGTCCTTCACGAGTCCGCTTCAGAAACTAACAACACTTTTCTTTCTCGTATTCCTGATGCATTATACACAAAAAAAGCTGAGCTTAACATTTCGCCGAAGTTTCCTTAACCGGAAATTTAAGACAGCCGATTGGTACGGAAGTGAATGAATTCGTCCCTTTTCCTTAGGCATCAAGCATGCTTATCACAAAGGCCCAGCTGCCCTACTAATGGCCTCTTCAGTCATGGTTTAAATGAAGACTATGTGAGGGCTGCGCATGCAGGGGCCTGTCTCTTTCGCATGGTTTTGCCACGAGCGCCACGCCCACATTTCTTTTGACGTAGGTCAAAGTACTCGTGCGTGATGACCTCAAAAATGGCTGTACTGCCACGGATGTGGCAAACTGCCTTGCGGGAAGGCTATAATTATATTTATGAAGAAATAAAAATATTCATAGGGAAGCACAATGTTGTACGCGTGCATAGGCTCCGTCGAATCGGTTCGTGCTCGGTCTAAGTCGACCTTAGCTCCGAAGACACTGCAGCGTTTTGCGGAGGCGACGATATACAACGCGAGCAGGGAGTCGCCTTCGCCAATTCACGGCCCAGGAGTCTGCGCTCTCCACGTCAGCATTGCTTTACCTTCCGCCGTGGAACGCAGACTCCAATGGAATGCAAACATCCCGTGATGAGCGACACACCCCGCTCTTTGCCGGCGATGCGGTTAATCAAAACACGGGGCTAAGCCGAGTGCGAGAGCGGCGCTGAAGCTAAGAGACCGGTGCCTCGCCGAACGATGCGAAAGAAAACAAACCCGCTCTTTAGCCGTCTCCCGCCCAAACATGCGTTTGCTTTGGTCAACAGGGTGGTTTGGTTAAGAAAATGTTGGACCATGTTGTACTTTCTAACTTTTCTCTTCTTTTTTTTTTTTGGCAGGAAGGTATTTTGCAGCAAGGTACAGAAGAGTTACGGAAGGGGACGGCGAGCCAAAGTTGTGTAAAAGTTTAGGAGAATACGATAGGAGGGAATAAGCTGAAGTATTTCAGTTCAGCATGAAAACCTTCGCTCCATTGTAACATTGAACGGGCCAGCGCTTTTCGTCTGTTTGGATATTTTTGCGTGACTGCTCCTGCTGCATTTGTAAACGACCAGCAAATGTAGGTATCCAAAAATTGCCTAATTAGCTAACGCGCAAAAAATATAATAATAATATAAACGGAGTAGTTTTTAGAGAGGAATAAGAGCAATATTACACAAAAGTTTCTTTTTTTTTGGATCCTGAACATCTGCTTATTTCTACTATAGATAAGTTACTGTTGCAGTCGAATCAAAACTTAGAAAAGCGCGGCCCGATATAAAACGTATGAATGGTTTTGCAAACGAAACGGTTACCGTGGCTTCCAATTAGGATAGCAATCATGACACTGCCGTTCTTGGAAGCCTAATAACTCGTCGCGTTGAAAATGGTAGTAAATAGCGATAAGCGCATCCTTAATCAACCAGGTAACAAATATTCCAGTTTCATACGCGCATGCATGCTAGGTTTGCTGCGTTGGCGAGTTTAGTGTTTTGCGTATTTTTGTACGTTGTTCGCCAGCTTATGTCTAGTTCCGTGCACAGTTCGCGGTTTTTTCCGCGTTTGTTTGTCACCCCGTCATAAATTTCGCCTGCGTTGACTCCCAGCTTTCAGATGGTACGACTAACACGAAGTGATAGCAACCTATTTTAGAAGCTCGTAACGTAACAACCTTATAAAACTCTATCGTTTCTTTGTGCATTCGCTAAATTTTTTTTTTCTCGACCTTGTCGCCTGGCTACAGCTTTTCAAATCCGAGCCTCACGGTATTCAATATGTGATAGAGAGCGCCTCAATTCCGATAGGATAAAGGCACGCTTTACCTTTGAACACTACACAATGTACCATGTCTTTCTTTTTATGCGATACTCTTGAACAGAAGTGTCTTATCCAAGCTCCTGCCGTGTTGACTAATGTACTTGGTGACTAGGCGGACACTAGAAGAGGAAGACAAAATGTTGAACGTAACTTTTACTAATTACCTGAAATATGCTAAATATGCTCCTAATTGAAACCTTTAGGGTACAAGTTTTAGTTGCTAACTTCTAGAACGAGAGGAGCATGAAGCAATGCCTGTTAGCATAAATTAAGTAGCTAGCCCCACTACAACATATGCGGTCCTAACTTGAATGATGAAATGTATTGGCCTGCGAGCTAACAGCATCTTGAAGGCGAACCTTTAACAGTCTGGGATAATCTTGACTGGAACGTCAAGGCATTTTCAGCAGATTTTCAGGATGAATATCACACAAATGATGCTAGTGTAAAAATGTCTGATTAGCAGACATAGCTTCACTGTTCCTAGGACGAAATTTGTCACTCACAAGATGTACCATAATGTTTATAATTTAAAAGGTAATTGGTAAATTTTCGTTCTTAGCGAAATTTTCAATTTAATTATTCACGGTAACGTCCACCTAAACCCGAGCCTATCAGCAAAAATGCCAATATCTAGGTGTAACAGTTTTTTTAAGTGTTCCACGCAAAAGCAAACACTAGTTATTAGAGGACCAGCTCTTAGCTTGAAGAGGAAAGCACACAACAAGACGAGAACGAGTGCCTACTTTCAACTACGTTTACTCATCTTCAATTCACCATTTAGAGTAATTCCCATTTAGAGTGATTCCCAGTAATTGCCAATTAATTCCCAATAATTCCCATCCAATCCACCATTTAGAGTAATTTAGAGCAATTCATCAAGAAGGAATCAATGTAGGGTATGAAATTGCTTGTGCTGGTAAACGCAATCTACTGCACACGTAAAACGTGATCTAGTCTTACACAGACTGATTTAAGTTGGCAAGGGCGCCTTTGGCGATCACTAGTAATACTGTACGTAAAGCATCACCATTGACTCGCATTTGCTCTAACGAACATTTCAGGCTCACTTACATAGGATCACGTTTACGGTGCGCGAAACAAACGGTTTTGGGCTTGACTTGGCGCTGATTCTCCTTCGCGGACGCACGCCCTGCTTTGCACAGACGTGGCACATTGTCGAGAGGTAAAAACACGACGCGTACGCCCACATTTAATTTGATATTTTTGAGACGGTGTTGCAGGTCGTGGATGCAGGAAATACCGGCGACATGTTCATTCGTTTTCGCCTCTTCCGCGTAGCGCCAAGTTCTTGTCGGCAGAGCTCATTTTATTGGGGTGTGTTTATTTGTTTTGAAATATTATTCGTTAGGACGAATACAATACGAATGAAACAGCGATAACCCCCGAACGGAAAACAAATACGTACGTATCGTCGCTGGTAAGCGCACCGTGTGCGGTACTACGCTTTTCTTCTCACGCTTTCGCCATACGCTTCTCCTCCACTTTCGTCCTCGTGCTCTCTTCGCTCTCGACGATATTTTTTTCATCTCCCGCTACGTTACGCGTTCGCTCTCATCTTTCTCTGTGCTCATTCGCTCGGTTATGAGGTATAGGACGCCGAGGCAGACGCCCGCCGCAGGAATGGGCGCCGAAAGCGCTGCACGTTAAAAAACTAATCTAAATATCGGCTATAGGTTATGACAGGGTGGTCTGTAAAATGATCAAGTACGACGACATTTTCTTTCGGTTGTTACTTGGCGAGGATTTTCCAAATCGCAGATAAAGCATCGTTATATACGACAACTGTTCCCAGGGTAATTGCTTATGCGCTGTTCTCCAAGCTAGAATCCCCGGTTTCCAAACCATCGCTGTGTACCTATAATCCTCGTTGTTAGCGACTTCTATATTGAACCCGCCTTTCTTAAGGTCATATTCGATGACTCTTGCGCAGAGCCCTGACGTTTTTTCGATTTCCCTGCCCTCTATGGAAGCAAATCACGAAAGTGCACTTAGCGATGCCGCAGATGTTCATGTCGTGTGACTGCAGCCCGTCACTCCCACCTCGTAACCCTTGGAAATCGACAAATGCCAGTCACCGAAGCACCCTGCCGTCTGAGTCTGGTGTTTAAGACTTTTCGACAAATGAGTGCGTAGGAAGACGAAGGGCGTCTTTTACTGTAAACTCTCTTTTACTTTAAAGAAAAAGAACCACAACGCTCATTAGTAAGATCTTGATAAAGGCTAGTTGGTTCATATTTGGAACCGAGGTTGAACAGCGCGAATAAAACAAGAACACGAGGAAGCGGCGCTTGTCTGTGGTATTTGTGTCCTCGTGTCCTTGTTTTCTTCAAGCTGTTCAACCTCAGAAAGCTAACCTTCGGGCATTGCGTTCGCCGCAAGCGTTATGCGGTAAATATTAAGGATGCACAGGCTGCACTTGCCGGGAATCGGCAACTGTGTCACCGGGCTATCTATAAGGCCGCGCGTCGCGGAGCCACCAGTCGGTGCGGTGATTTCGGCGAGTTCTGTCGTGCACTTCGATGGATGAACCTTCGACTTCCGATTGAGTATCTGCGCCCCGCTCCTTTGAATGTCCGCGCAAGAGCTGAACGATGCCCATGTGTCACTGGTGAGACGTCGAAATACTCTCGCCTTCATCCACGCAGGGATATCCAAATGCCCTTGATTTTGTTAGGTATCCTAGTAACCTACAACTACGCGGTAACAGCGAAGTGTTGGCGGTGAACGCTTTGCCTTTTTGACCTGAAACGAGTTCCAGTTCGGCCAGTATCTCGTCTGAAAACAGCATGTAACGAAAATGTGTAATAATGTTATCGCTGATATATTTGTAGCCATACTATACCCGCGTCCCTTTGGTATGGTTGCATAGTGGAAATACAGCATTACACCATCATGCATAGATCACGTGCACAAGTGGTGTCGTTGTCGAGTCACTCGTGCCGCAATAGGAACTACAGTTGCACTCTCCATCAGCATTCAGAGCAAAAAAAGGGTGCTTTTGTCAATCCGAGCAAGATGATTGCATTTCGGAGAGCTCACACTCCTATAGTAGGTAGGTTTAGCGAAACTCAAACCTGTGCTCATGAAGAGTTATAAGGCGTCCTAGCTTGCAATTTGTTGGAGAGATTGGACGGTTGCTGGGCTATGGCGTCCCCGCAGTTGACAAGCAGGGCCCTGAAATTGCGTTAAGACACTCACGCAGCAAGATGGAGGGATGCCAGTTCGCACCGACCACCAATGGCCCCGATCCACCCACTAGGAATAGGGCGCTAGCTGGTTTTCTTTTCACATTACACCCCTACAACTCCCTCCCCCCCCCCTCCTCTGAGCTGCTTTACTACCTAATTTTGGAAGCTGTCTGCTGCGTGAATCAATGTAATTTGTGTGCTTGGTTACGTGCTGTCTTTACTCTAGCACCCATACACTCTCAAATATACACGCAAGACATTTTGCGTACTCCATGGCGGGTGCGTTGCTAATACAGCCTTCCCGGCAATGTCTTTTTTTTCCAGACGGAATGCTTCCCGAAAGAAATCTACTGAATCGGAAACAATTTAGTGTGTTACAAGCGTTTACCAATACTTCATAGTAGCCGCAAGGGCATGTAACTTGCAGCTAGCCTTTGTTATGCCCGCTAGAATGACAATATTAAAATTGAGATATATTATAGCTATTATATATTATAGCTATTATATATAAATAGCTGTGTCTTACCAGTACTCACCTACGGGGCAGAAACCTGGAGGCTTACGAAAAGGGTTCTACTCAAATTGAGGACGACACAACGAGCTATGGAAAGAAGAATGATTGGTGTAACGTTAAGGGATAAGAAAAGAGCAGATTGGGTGAGGGAACAAACGCGAGTTAATGACATCTTAGTTGAAATCAAGAAAAAGAAATGGGCATGGGCAGGACATGTAATGAGGAGGGAAGATAACCGATGGTCATTAAGGGTTACAGACTGGATCCCAAGGGAAGGGAAGCGTAGCAGGGGGCGGCAGAAAGTTAGGTGGGCGGATGAGATTAAGAAGTTTGCAGGGACGGCATGGCCACAATTAGTACATGACCGGGGTTGTTGGAGAAGTATGGGAGAGGCCTTTGCCCTGCAGTGGGCGTAACCAGGCTGATGATGATGATATTAGGTTTACCTGCCTTTGCTTACGCATTGCTTCGCCTCTGTTTGGCCTCGCAGATGTTCAACTTTGCGAATATGAATAAGTTAGTTAGTTAGTTAAATTGGGTTTAATGGCGCAAAAGCAGCTAAGGCTATGCTGCGCCAAACACGAGGTGTTTTAAAATCTAGTTTGTGAAGGAAAAGGCTGGGTTAGTAATCTATATTTTATGTAAAAATCCAGTGTCGTGTAGAAATTCACGGACGTCACATAATGGGACTAGCGGATCATCACCTAAAATCAGAGCAGGGTGTAAAGGTATGTGTAGTTGATATAATTTGTGCAAAAGTGTTCGTCTGTGTGTTTCAATCTGCGTACATGTGAGTAATATGTGCATAACTGTTAGTGGCTGTTGACATTTCTCGCATGTTGGTGTGTCTTCTTTCGTAAGTAAGTAATTGTGTGTGAGGTGTGTGTGCCCAATGCGTAGCCGGCATAAAACTACTTCGATGAACCGCTCTTGATGATAACACGACTTCCACTCGCCAACTATGGGTTTCGTGAGATGTAGCTTGTTGTCAGCACAACGGTCCCATTCGCGTTGCCATTTTACCGTGAAGGCTTTTCTAATTGCACGGATGCTATCATTATATGGGAGTGCCGAGTTTGTAATATCTTTGTGCGCTGCCATCAATGCACATCTATCAGCTGCTTCGTTACCTGGTATCCCAACATGACTTGGGACCCAGCAGAAACGAATTGACCTCCCGTATTCGTTAAGCATCAACATGTTTAAAATGTCTCCTATCAGGGGTTCACACTCAGATTTCATATGTAGAGCGTTCAGTGTACTTAAGGAACCCGTGTATATGACTGTGTTTTTGTGCTTGCCAGTGATAATCTTTTTAACTGCAACCCATACAGCATAAACTTCAGCAGTGAAAACAGAAGCATGTATTGGTAGACGGACACTTGTTTCCCAATTTTCTGTTACGGCCCCTACACCCACGTGTTCTTTTGTTTTGGAGCCATCCGTGTAGAATTCCATGTGATTTTGATACTTGTCTTGAAGAGCACGGAATTCTTGCATGATGTGTTCGTGTGGAGTGTTTCTTTTCTTTAAATGTGTTAATGTCCAGTCACACAATTGCGTGAAATTGTACCATGGGGCCAACCGTTGTGGTTTCTTGGCGACCTGGAGGACTTCGTGGGGGATGTCATAATCGTGACAGTATTTCTCATACCGCAGGAGAAGTGGCCTAATCATGTTCGGTTTATTTGTGTAGTGTAAGCGTGAGTTGCACTGTGTGAGGATCTTGTAGCATATGTGTTGCGGTGATGACTGAATTCTGAGTAGGTAAGAGAATGTTAATAATGCTCTGCGCTGCTGTAATGAGGGTTCATTACACTCAACATATAAACTTTGAATGGGTGACGTTCTGTAGGCACCACTTGCCAGTCGCAATCCAAGGTTATGTACTGGATCAAGGAGTTGGACGTAGGACTGCCTGGCTGAGCCGTAAACCACGGAGCCGTAGTCTAAAAGGCTACGCACAAGAGAACGGTAAATACGTAAAAGACAGGTTCGGTCGGAACCCCAGTGCTTATGAGACAGAACTTTTAGGATATTCAATGCTTTATTTGCCTTAATTTTTAGTGTTTTAATGTGGGCTAGGAAGTTTAGTTTTTTATCAAAGATTACTCCCAAGAATTTACATTCCTGTTTTACCGGCAGTGCGACATCATTCAATTTTAGAAGCGGGTCTGAGTACAATCCTCGTTTTTGCGAGAATAGCACTGTAACGGTTTTTTGAGTAGAGAAGCGGAAGCCATTTTTCTCAGCCCACTCGGTTAGTTTATTAATTGTTATCTGGAGCTGTCTTTCACATGTTTGTAAGTTTGAGGCGCGGCACGCTATTTGCAGATCATCCACATATATAGAATGCATAACAGAGGGGGGGATGACTTTGTTAACAGAGTTCATTTTTACTATGAAGAGTGTTGTACTTAGTACGCATCCTTGTGGCACTCCATTTTCCTGGATGAATATACGTGACAGCGCCGTTCCTAAACGCACCTGGAATGTTCGGTCCGACATGAAATCGGCTAGACATTTGAGCATTCTACCTCGGATTCCTAAATCTGCTAAGTCCCTTAAGATGCCAAACCTCCATGTTGTGTCGTACGCCTTTTCTAAATCAAAGAAAACAGTGAGACAATTTTGTTTGTGTAGAAAGGCCTCACGTATCTCGTCTTCTAGCCGGACTAGGTGATCTGTTGTGGAGCAACCTTTCTTGTATCCACATTGATGGTTATCTAGCATGTTCTCTGTTTCAAGGATGTATGTCAGTCTTATGTTGATGATGGCTTCATAGGACTTTGCAAGACAACTTGTGAGTGCTATGGGTCTATAACTGGTTGCTGTTGTGGGAGGTTTTCCAGCTTTCAAGAACGGGATTATGATAGCTTTCTTCCACTCTTTCGGCATTTTTCCCGTTTTCCAGATTTTATTAAAAGAACGAAGCAAGGTTTCAACTGCATTAGGAGATAGATGAGCGAGCATCGCGTAATGTACTCTGTCCGCACCAGGTGCTGTTTTTTGTCAGTTGTTAGTACTCTATTGATTTCCGGTAGTGTTAAAGCGGCATTATACGGTCTTTCTGAACTTCCTGTGGTCGGAAGCTTTAGTTTTTCTGCTAATTGCTTATGTTTTAGAAATGCAGCTGAATAGTTTACCGAGCTTGATATAGTATGGAAGTGTTGTCCTAATATGACTGCTTGTTCGTCTATATTTGTTTGCGTGCCTGGAGGTGATAGTATAGGGATAGTGTAAGAAGCGTAGTCGCCTCTAAACTTACGAACCTGATCCCACATTCGTTTGGATGTTATTGAACTATTTATAGACGAGACATAATTTTTCCAGGACTGTATTTCGGCTTGTCTGCGTGTGTACCTGGCTTTCGCTTTTGCTTTTTTGAAGGAGAGTAGATTGTCTTGTGTTGGGTATCGCCGAAAGATACCCCACGCTTTGTTTTGTAGTTTTTTTGTTTGTGTACATTCCTTCGTCCACCAGGGTTTCAGGTTTTTTCTTAATAAGCCAGAGGATTGTGGGATTGTTTCTGCGGCTGCAGCAAGTATACAGGCGGTGATCTTATCATTCATTTCATCTATGGTTAGCTCATCTGATATGTTATCCAGACTCGCCTTTTCAGTAAAGAGAGGCCAGTCTGCTAGGTGGAGTTTCCAACGGGGTGGTCTTAATGGTATGGTAGGAGAAGGAGATTTTCTTTTAATAATAGCAGGCATATGGTCACTACCATAGGGGTTGTCAATAACACTCCATTGAAAATCGTCAAAGAGAGATGGAGAGCATAGTGCCAGATCTAAGCAACTCGCCTGTGCTTGGGGAGTAGTAAGTTGCCGCACCGGTGTTTAAAAGGCATATGTTATTTGTTAGGATAAAATCTTCAAGCGTTTGACCCCTGGTGTCAGTTGTTTGACTACCCCACAACGTGTTATGTGAATTAAAATCACCGGCTAATAAAAATGGTTCGGGCAGCTGGTTTAAAATTAACTCTAGGTCTCTTACGGTAAAATGTAAATGCGGCGGAATGTATACTGAACAAATGGTGATGGTTTTGTGAGCTAAAACGGTGACAGCAACGGCTTCTATGTGAGTGTTAATGGGAACTTCTCTGGCTGCAATAGCACCTGGCAGGACAATGGCTACACCACCTGACAGCCGGTTCGCCTGAGTACGGTCGCGCCGTAAAACAGTGAAACCTTTCAAAATGTTTTTGTGTTTTTTGCCTAGGTTTGTTTCCTGTAAACACAGGGCGACAGGAGAGAAGTTTATTAATATGTCTTTAATGTCACCTAAGTTGTGTAAAAGCCCTCTACAATTCCAGTGGATAATAAAAGCCATTTTAAAATGGAAAGATAACAAATGGCATTACGGAAAAATTAAGAGGTGTGGTATAGGTGACATGGATTAAAAAGGCTAATACAAATGAGCGATAACCTTTAGGTTAACGCTTTCTTATTTTGAGTTGTTATTGGGATTTTGTCCCTCTTACCGCGCTCGAGAGAGCGCTTATCCTTCGGTGTCAATGACACCGGAGTTTTTGTGTCGACCTCCATCGCTCTCTCTGAGGCGCTGGAGGACCGAGAGTTAGGCGCCGAGACACGTGCCTCGGGCCTTGGGGTTCGTTTGATTTTAGGGCCTTGCGGGGCTGGTGTCTGCAGGGCTGTCGAAGAGGGTGGAGCAGTACTGACTGCTTCCACCACGGGGGCGGGAGGAGTCACTGCGGCACCACTGCGCGTGGGCTCGGAGGACTCCGGAGGCCTCTGTGACGCTGCCCCCGCCTGCATCACTTCGGCATAACTTCTTCGGGGAAGGTACGACAGTCTTTTTCTGGCTTCGAAGAACGAGATTTTTTCTTTAACAGTTAGCGCAATGACTTCTTTTTCTTTTTTCCAGCAAGGGCAGGACCGCGAATAAGCGGGGTGATCTCCCTTGCAGTTAACACAATGTGGCGAAGAAGTGCAATTCTCTGATTGGTGGTCGTTGGAGCTGCATTTAGCACAAGTTGTTTGTCCTCGGCATGCATGTGAAGCATGTCCAAATCTTTGGCACTTAAAACATCGTCTGGGATTTGGGATATACGGTCTCACATTGACTTTGACATAACCTGCATCGAGTGAAGTAGGCATTACGCTTGTTCCGAAGGTGAGTATAACATGTTTGGTGGGGATTTCTTGATCGTTTCTTCGGATTACTATTCTTTGTACTTTGGTGTCATTTTGTTCCTGGAAGCCTTCCAGCAGTTCCTCGTCGCTTAAACCAATGAAGTCTTCTTCAGATATTACTCCCCTGCTTGTATTAAGTGTTCTGTGGGCTGAAACAGTCACTGTCGCTTCGCCAATACTGGTAAGTTCAGAGAGCTTATCTGCTTGATCTTTGTTATTCAGTTCTAGGAGGAGGTCCCCGCTAGACATTTTGGATGCTTTGTATGTAGGTCCGATTTTGTCTTTCAGACACTTCGCTACCAAGAAAGGAGAGAGTTTCCTTACCGGAACGTTGCTTTCACTATGCACTACATAGTACTTTGGAAATGTTGGGGCGTTGCTTTGAAAGGAAAATTGAAATGGTACTTCGGTGCGGCATCTCTTCAGACGCCGATCATAAACAACAGAGGCTTGCGCTGCCATAGGAAAATGTGTATGTTCGGCAACAGCGCCAACCGCCCACCACGGAGCCCAACGAGGGGACGCGGCACAGCTTGTATACAAGCCTGCACGACGCCAGCCGTACGCCATCACTATAACCCAATATGGTGTACCCAAGGTAGGATATCCACACAAGGTTAACCCTTGCCGCCGTGGAGAAAGGAGGTAATTGGAAGAGAGAAGAAGACAGGAAAGATGTAAAGTTAGAGATAAAGACGAAGGTTTGAGAAGAGAGAGACAGGAAAAGGCGACTACCGGTTTCCCCCGGGTGGGTCAGTCCGGGGGTGCCGTCTACGTGAAGCAGAGGCCAAAGAGGTGTGTTGCCTCCGCCGGGGGGCCTTAAAGGTCCAAGCACCCGGCATCGGCTCAACCCCCAGGATCCCCCTTTCCCCGGACACGGCTAAGCCGCGCACGGCTACACGCGGGAGGGTCCAACCCTCGTGTGCTCGGGTACGTGGTGTCGCAACACACCAAACGCCTGCTTACGCAGACGCCCCTGCGGGGGATATGAATAAGGTATCCATACGTTTATGCTAGTTTATTAGGTGATCAGGGAGGAGAAAAGGCTTATACAGACGAATCCCGTAAATTCCACCCCTGTTGGAGTGCAATATATGGTCGATTTAGCCGAAAGGTGGAATAACGAAACAGGTTCAAATTCAAGGAATTCAAATGTTTCTTATGCTCATACACTTTACATACTTTACACAATTTCTGTAATACTGTACAGAAGCATTTCGTCGATCTCAACAAAGCATTATAATAAGTAAGCTTGAGATCGTTGGTCAGCGGACCACAGTCTTCAATACTGCCATCGGTGCAGAAGAAAGATAGAAAGACCCAGGGCACCGCACAAGCCCACATCATCATTGCAGGACAGGTGGCCGCCTTCACGGTCGTCGCCTATGGAAGTAGCAGCGCCATCTGCCTCATTTAATGTGTTTTCAAGGTTTTAGTAACCCTTGCATGCATGATGAGGTGTCGGTAGGGACAGAATTGCCAAAAGCGGTACGCTTTCACGCACGCAAAAAGTCGAAATTTCGCCCGAATGGACAAGCATTGGTGGCGATAGCAAATTAGAGGATAGCTGTATATACGAGGTAAGGATAGTAGTATTATCGGCCGTAGAAACATGTAAAGATAGGAGCACCAACTAAAGCAACTAGCATGGTGTCCTCGCGCACATGCAAACATAAACACATCTCACTCCATGCCCACGGAAATTCTACATAAAAGGGCTGGAGTTAAAAAACGTTTCAGCTGCAGCAGGAGAATTGACCTTGGAGCTGGGTATCAACGCGAGATAATTCAAAACGCTCACGCACCTTTGATGTGCCTGAGTTGGAGGCGATCATGGTGATCTTCGAGGCAACAATAAGCCCACAAAAAGCGAGCAACACGTAGGAAGATTCCAAAGAAATGTGAGCGAAGCACGGAGACAGCGCAGAAAACGCAGGAAGCTCTCAATCAATCCGCGTGCACCAACTCCGGGAACGCGCCGAAGCGTCACCAACGCAAACGCGCAAGTACACGCACACAAATACACGCTCATATTAACAAGAATTGTTATATTTAATAACAGATTTTCATCATGACTGGCGACGACGAAGCGGCTGCGCGTTCTTTATCTCATCGGCAGCGCTCGGCCAGCAGCGTGCATTCTTGCCGTCATTCGACGGAAGTCGACCTTGTTCACCGAATGCACGCTGGAGAGAAGCACTGATGATGATGTGTGGTGTTTTATGGTGCAAGGGCCAGGTCTGGCCAAAGAGCGCCGTGACAAGTGGTAATCTTGACGATGTATTATGGATGGCGTGCACGATGAATTCCTCATGGTAGATGTTACATGGCTGTAAAAGGGCCTAAAACCTGTAGCTTTAAGTGGCGTAGAATATATATTTGCTAAAATAATTATGGTGACTAGGCAGTGATGTGGGCTATGGCAATGGGCTTTCGTTAAAACATTATGCAATAAAACATAACGCTGAACATGAACTTGAACTGTACCAGTAACTTGAACTGTACGCGTATCTGCATATTGGCCGGGGAGGCAGTGTCCCCCTGCCCACTCGGTAGATAAGTCTATCGTTCAAGCTACGTGAAATACTGTATATATGTAATGGTGATTAAGTGATCAGTAAAAGAATATATATATGTGCAAAAGACGCGCACATACATACAGGAAACGCATGGTTTCTCGGCGGGATGTTGCAGTGCCATTTGAGTCAAACGAAAAGTAAAATATACCGAGGTCAAACAAAAGAAGGAAATTGCAGAAGCGTTTTTTTCTCACTTCCTTAGCTCTTGCACTGCCTACAGATGATGCATTACAACTGCAGGGATGTTCTTTCTTTTGTTCTTCTGAGTCTTTGCTGACATATCATAAGCAATCCTTTTGGGAAGTGTCGCAATTTATGACCAGTTCGGTCATATTGCGAAGACAATCTTTGTGGCCCTTACGCGTTGCTTTGCTATGCGTAGTGTTGCTTTGCTATGTCCCTACGTTCTTAGATAGAACGCCTGCGACTGTAGGTAGACATCTTCTGCAAATCTGGGGTTAACAATGGACCTTGAGTAGAAGTTTGGCACCGTAGAGCGAATTATAGAAGAAAAAAGTTATGTACGTAACGGTGCGAGCCAAGAAGACGGCGGTGAGTATTACAGACCAAACTGGGGTAGCCGATATTCAAATCGATACTAGTAAAAAGGAATTAAGCTGTACAGCTTATGTATTGCGCTGGACGGATAACCGGTGGTCATATAGAGTTACATAACGAGTTTCAAGAGAAGTGGAGCGCAGTTGTGGTCGACAAAGAATCAGGTGCTCGGTAAAATTAGGGATTTCGAAATCAAAGGATGGTGTAATGTGGCGCAAGACACGGTTAATTATCGATAGGAAAAGCCTTTGTTCTGCGCTATAGAGGCGCGAGCAAGCGCTTGCAGACTGCGACATTAGCAAAACGTTAAAATATATTCAAACACAGCTCCGCGTCGCGGAATTGGTTTGATACAGTGTGTTGGTCAAACGCACGTAAGTAGGCGTGCGCTTTTAATTTCTGTCAGAACGCTCTGCTACCGAAAAAAAAAAATTGCGGTACCTTTGGTCCACAAACTCTTACTCGTGCCTGTACACAAAAGGCGCCAGCGATGATGGTGATAATTATGATGACAATGAATACACTGTTGATGCAACTTGAAAGGAAAATGCATGAGTGGTGTGGAGCGCAATGAAATTCTACGCCGTCCGTGCTCTCGAACTTGTTTTCACAGGTCGCCCATTTTCACGGTGGTTCCTTGGCCACAATATTATCTCTCGATTGGGTGTTCGTCGTGAGCGTGTAAGCGTTTTCACTCCAGATTCGGCGTGCGCGAGATTTCCGCAACAAGATTGCGAGCACCTTGGCGGCCTGCAGAAGTGCCGCAGTTCAGCTGGTCTCCTTTGTTAAAATGCCGAGATCACAAAGTGTTTCATGCGTAAGTTCTTCGCCACTGACCGGCGACTTTCGCCAATAGTTTGTCCGGTGTGAGGATTGGCTCGAATTTTCTCTTACCACCAATCATAGAGTAAGGGTCTTTTGGGAATGCAACTTGAGATTTGTAAGCTGTATTTCACAACCCTAAGGCCCTTCCATAACTGGAAACACAGTAAAAGTGCAGCTGGCAGCGTCTCATCCCAAATAAACGTTTTAAAACTGCTTCTCCGACTGCACCCCATGAGCAATAAGATTACCAGAAAATCCCACAATTTCCAGGAAAGCGTAGTTATTCCGCGAAGTCTGCAGAGGCGCTGGTTCCCGCCTCGTTGATACGTACTTGAAAGTGCTGCATTTCACATGAATTAGGGAACATCAACGAAACACACAAGCCAAAAAGCCTTGCTACCCTCTCCGAAAGCATTTGATAAATGGTGGCCGGAGCGAAGTGCGAGCAATATCATGTAAGAGGAAAATTCAAGGCTTAAACAAAAGGCGGGCTTATCACACTGGAATGTGTCGCGGCCGGGCAATCGTTTATCAAGGCTTCTCAGACGTTGAGAAATGACTGCGCCTTCCATGAACATCGCTTGTACGCGGATCGTACACCCAGCGGTGCTCTCTTAATGCGCGAAGTTTCCTATGTTTTACAGTTATTTTGTTTATTTTTCTCGAGAGAGCGCCGTCGCCGTTTTCTTATCGTGTCCACTCACAGGCTATATCTTTGAGACATGTTTCACTGTCATCTAGTACAAGCCTCACTATTACAAGCCTCTCAGCATATACGTATTCCGCTCTCTCGCATTCTTCACCCGTGTCAGCTTTCTTATGGAACGCCTTTGTTTTTCTTGCTGCCTTCTTTTTCTTTACCGATGATGAGCGCAAGGTTTCGCGGAGAATTCTGTTAGTAATTTTCACCGATATTTACTGTGGACGGCCGTCTTTGTCTTTTCATTTTTTTTCTGCGCTACGCCTCTGTGCTCTGTATCATACTGTTTGCGTCTGATATTAATTTGCTGCGACCGTACTAGGTTAGTTCATTTTATCTGCAATAAATTGCAGGGGCCTTGCCTGAGAATTCATGCGCACTTTTATTCAAGATGTGAAACCGCTTCATCAGTTCGCCTTTTCGAATTTTTTGCTTGTACACATTTTCGCTGTTTTATTATAGCGAAACCGAGTCTAGAATTTACCTTAATTAGGAACCGACGTGTTAACCTCACTTTTTCGCTAGCCCGAGGGAAGTTTCCAAAGGCCTCATTCTCAGTCACTTCGCAATATAGTTCTGCTACTGGGTTTGGACAACAGAACCTAAGACACAAATAAAGTAAGACGAAGCTCATCTCACGTCGATGGTAATGGAATTAGCAATCGAGGAATTAGCGACGCCGTATTTCTCAAGTCACGTTCATTTAATGTCGTAGTAAATCTTAGAATTTCGTTCTTTCAGATATATGTGAGATCCTTCAGTATCGCTCTACTTCACAAAAACGTGTTGAAGTCGCCCATGAGCATGGCAACAAGACAACACCAATATGGCGCGGATGCGGTGATGATGATGGTATGACAAAGGATGACGTCGATAGAACAACAAAGGCGGTATTAGGACGGCAACATGAAGAAACGGGATTATAGTTAAATAATGACGATGATATACCGATGATCGTGCGATGGCGACAATATGAGGGCAATGGGAGGATGGCGAGTGTACGGCGGCGATGGCATACCGACGACGGTACTACAACGGCGTGACGAATCTATGATGGCGACGATAGCACGAGTACGACGGCAAAGCGATGACAGTATCACAACGGAGGCTTGATAGCGAATGTCTGAGTACGACGAAATGACCACAATAGCATGGCAATGGTGGTGTAACTGCACTTCAGTTACATCACCATAACATGATAGACTTCACGAAGATAGACATCCTGGGCGTTATGATGACGACTAACAAAGAGGCTACAGTCGCTATTTGATCACGATAACATCAGGACTATGGTACGACGACGACTGTGTGGACAGGATTTCATGATGAGGACTGCGTGACCAAAGTCACAGGCCCGAGGCAGAATACAACGATGAATTGCCCATGACGGCATCAAGACGACTATATGACAACAAATACGTGACAACAACGAAATGACGACAATTGCATAATAACGGTGTGACGACAGTAGGACGGCCACGAATGCGTGACAATGCTGCGACCACTACTGTGTCGCGAAGCATGTATGACGAGAATGGCGGGACGATGATGGTCTGACGAGAGTCTTGCGACGAAGCTCGAATGATATCGATGGTGCGACGACGAAGGCATGACGCTGAAAGTGTGACAATGGATGCATGATAGCTACTGTCTGAAGACGAAGCAATGACGACAATCCTTGTTAATTATAGGCAAGGTGGTGGCAAAAGCAAAGGAGGCTCCACTCGCGGTAGCTGAAGACATTCACGGGGCGCATCAGGCGTGGTGTATGTAGGTGTCGCGGGACACCACACCGGATCTGGTCTTCGTTAAGGACGCCACCTGTGTTAGTAGGCTCCATAAACAATAAAATATGGTGACTACTGTATTGTGTAAGTTTCTCTGGAAGTTAGCGCAATTGCCCTTTGGGCGTTCAGCGTAGTAGAGTGGGAAGCCTTCCGTAAACACCGTGGAGAGGACTTGGGGGAGTACGTGTCCTTCTAAGGCCTCTTACAGAGGCTCAAAGAGGACGTCAAGGATGGATGCGCACTTGGCGCACCTGGTAGAGGCCAAGAATTACTTACTCGCCCGATGGCAAACGCAGAGGCTCAATCCGAGACTGTGTAAGAAAGTAGCGATGTTAAATCGTGAAATTGAAGTCTATTCCCAAGAACTGAGCAAGCAGCAATGGAACGGCGTTTGCTCGGCAGTCGACTGACAGATACGTACGGGAGGCAAACGAAACCTCCAGAAGCAACGGCTAGATGAGTCACAATTCAAAAGCAATCAGTGCCTAGCTATTGATAGAATAGTCCATGATCTTAAAGGAGAGAGCCTAACACACAAATGTAGACATACTTCAGATGCTAGCAGACAGGACTCGGAGCCCCTCGGGGCACGAGGACACCCAGCGTATACATGTGAACACATCGAGAAGCTCCACACCCAGGTCACTGAATCGGAAGTTAGAAACGCGCTACACGAGCTAAACGGGTGCTCGGCGCCCGTGCCGGATGGCATCTCCAACAGACTTCTGCATAACATTGATAAGAAATCAATCGAGAAGCTTACAGAGCAGAGCGACCGCACGTGGGAAACTGGCTGGGTCCCAGAGTATTGAAAAACGGCCTCTGTGATCCTTATCCCGAAATCAGGTAAAGCACTCACACCGGAGAACCTCAGACCAACCTCTATCACTTCCTGCGTGTGCAAGGTGGCTGAGCATGTCTTCCATGACAGGTTAACGAGATACATAGGGAACGAGAACTGTTCCCGTATAACATGGTAGGCTTCAGGCGCTCTCTCTCCAGGCAGGACGTCAGGCTTCTCACCAAAAGGCAGATCATCGACGTGAACAGCAGTGGTGTCATAGGTTTCTTGGCGTTAGATCTCGCCAAAGCCCCCGACACCATCACAAGCAGATTCATTAGGGAATCCACCTTGCACATAAACTTAGGGAAGCGGTCTAACGCTTACGTGAGATCTTTCTTAAGGGACCGTAAAGCCACTATTAATATTGGTCAACTAAGATCCGTCGAGTTCAAGTTCGGGGCTCAGGCCACTCCTCAGGGCGCTGTATTCTCACCCCTCCTTTTTAACAGCGATGAAAGGCTTCCTGGAAAGGCTGCCTACGGTCGAGGGCGCGAATCATACGCTCTATGTGGACGACATCACAGTTTGGTGCGGTAAGGGGCCCGACGGGGCCATGGAGCGTGCCCTTCGGGAGGCCTTAGACGTTACCGAAGAGTATTAAAAAGGCACGGCATTCAGTCTGTCACCGTCAAAGTCAGAACTACTGCTTTATAGACCAGATCGCAGGGGCAAGAGACGCGCTACCCCTCTCGACCAGATTCCCATTAACTTACATGCGGAATCTGGTCAGATGATCCCCAGAGTTGAATCGATCGGGATTCTAGGTCGGATACTAAATGCAAAAGGGAAGCAACAATCAAAATGTTGTCCGCGTCAAGGCGAAGACGGGGAACAAGCTCCGATAAATCACAAGAGTCTCGAACCGCACAGGCGGCCTCTGTGAGAGCAATTTCCTTTGGCTGTATCATGCGTTCCTCATGAGCCGCATAAACTACGTAGAATCAGCGCTCAACTGGTCCCCCTCGGAGGAGGGCAGAATTGATGCGCTGATGAGAAAAAGCATCAAACGCATACTGGTAATTACCACTAGCAGTGGCACGGAGCAGCTCCTACCATTAGGCGTTCACAATACCTTCATGGAGGTAATCTAAGAACAAAGAACGGAACAAACCGTCCGCCTCTTCTTTTCCGAGACAGGCAGAAGCATGTTAATGTACGGAGGTCTGGCCCTCTTGGCCAACGACGCTAATGTTATCATACTCGCTCACACCGGTAGGCCACCTTGCAGGTTAGGCCTTTCCCGCGGAATGTACACCCTCCATATAATGCGGCTACGCGCATGGTACGAGCCTGCTCTCTCAGTGACCTTGCGCACAAAAGCCTGCATTTACCTACCCATGTATGTGCTACCCAGCATGAGCGCAAAGATTCATTTGTAGCTTTTGTAGCTGATCCTCACGGGAACATCCTTAATGCAGCTTCGGCAAGACACACCACGGTAGCGGCGGCAGAACAGCCTGCCATCGCGCTAGCTATGAATGACGACTCGTGGCCTTACATATGCACTGACTCGAGATCAGCCATACGAGCCTTTCTATCTGGCCTAATCTCGAAAGTGGCGGTGGCTATAATCAAGCAAAAACCGCCTGATGCTTTTCACGGTATTGCATGGTTTCCGGCGCACATGGGAACCAATCTATATCCCACCAAACCCAACCCGAATGAGCTAGTTCATGACCAAGCGCGCGGTATAAAATTCCCCAATGTTCCTGTTGCGCTAAACAATCAGGATTGTGAGTGTAACTCTGACCCATCACTCTCTTTTCATGAAATAGTTAAATACTATCAGCTTGGGCGCAGGCATTTCCCGCTTCAACACCTAAGGCTAACTAGACCTCAATCATTCACATTGAGAATGTTACAAACGGGACCTTCGAGAGGAGAGTTTAGCCGCTTTGCTCCAGACGTCGACCCACACTGCCCTGGGTGCAATGAAGAATATTGCTCGTTGGCACACATGCTCTGGTAATGTCCTGCGTTACAATATGCCTCTTTTAATGAATAAGAGGACTGAGAAGAGACCCTTAAGAGCGGGGATCCCCACGAGCAACTAAGGGCTGTTCAAAGGGCTCACGAACGTGCGGAGGACCATGGTCTTCCGGCCCCAAGGTGGGAGCGGCATGCCACTACGACTTAGCAGTTCCTTAGGACCTTAATAAAGTTGTGTTGACGGACTGACTACAGTATCATCCGATGCGCAGGCGCACTTGACTGTGAGATCGTGCCAGGCGGCATTTCGCCATCACATCGGCGCCGCTCACGACCTGCAATAGTCCATGTTGTGCGAATGAAGCCGTTCTAATAGCACTAACAAAATTTTCGGACTTTGCATAGGTGGACTTTGCAATTTCTTTTTTTAGGACTGGGTTACTTTGGACTTTGTTGCTTTGTTGTTTTGTTACTTTTGTTTATTAAGTGACCTTTTTTCACTCCTCTGGTATGATTGCAGCATCGGGACTATGCTTTTTGAGAAGGCGACATTAACACGTGTACTTGTTTATCTCCTTTTCTAGTGGCCACTTTTCACCGTGTAAACAATTTTATCGCTCAGAGCGGGGCGCGCCTGCATGTACTGGAAGTTTCTCAAATGTTACCGATGTTTCTGCCCTTTTTCTCTTGTCTGAAGCTTGTGTAATCTGATTACACGTGTGACTCGAATTGTGTACAATTTTCTGGAAGACACGTGGGCACCTGTGATTACTCTGGAACCTTCCATGACTCATGTATAAAACTGGAAGCGCTTCAGCGGCAGATCAGATATTCCCCGATCGCCGAGTGCGATCGCTGCGATCGCCGTTCTTTGAGTTTAACGTGTTTTTGAAGCCAGAGTTTCGCCCCATAAAACGCTAGTTGCGTCATTCCCAGTTCTCCTGCTTTATTTACGATTGTGTCTCCTTGCCTGACTCTCCTCTCTCTAGGTATAACTTTCTACTTGAGGAGAACCAAAGTAGCACTGGAAGATTTGTAAATATTTCCCAACATACCGACATTTGCCTCCTGTACTCCTTGATTACGCAATGCCTCTATGACTGCAGATATCTCCACTGAATGAAATGCATTTTCATAGTGTATGAAAGGTATGCAGAGAGGTCGAATGTAGACAGATAGATAGATAGAAGTAGGCAACGAGTGCTAATCACAAGAGAAAACACTTAAAGGGACACAAAGGTTACCAGAAGCTCAAGTCAAAGTGGTAGAGCAATGTTCTAGAACGTCTAAGGCGTCAATATAATCGCGAACAGAGCTTTAGTAACCGAGAAATTGAGGTAAATGCATGACACGATTTGAGACCCCCCAGCGACATTCCGGTAGTAGACCGATGACGAAAGGGCTCCTCATAATTTGTGTTACTAATACTCAACTACTCGTATTAAAAATATCATTTCATTCGATTATCAAACGGAAAGAAAGCTACTTGTCTACGTCTATTCGATTCTAAGAAAAAATAACATTTTGATGTTACCCTTCAGTAATATGGGTGTTCGAAAGGTTTCGTTTCGCTCGACTCTGCGCGCTCGACTCTGCGCCGCGCACGCTTTGGAGTTTCAGTAGTTTCGTTATCGCGTCGTGCTGTGAGGGTTCTGCTGGTTCGCGAAACTTTCATTTGGAACAAGCAGCGAGAATGCCACGTCCATGTGATGTCGTGGGAAGCCCTCGTTGCTTTCCCGCTCCGGAGAGCCGGTGTCGAGGCCGCCGTCGTAGTACGCAACGACGCCGGCAGTGCGAGCCCTCGGCAGCAGGTCGCGCTCGTCGGTGCTCAAATCGCTGAAGTTGAGCCCACCATCGCGAGCCAATCTGTCGGTGTCAGGGTCCATTGCGACGAGCGTCGAAGTTAGCGTCATAGAATGAAGTACCAGCTTATGGGCGTCTTGCGCTGGAGTTTGAGGTATAGTAGCGGCGCCTGGTGGCGGTGCGGGAAACGACATCTGGGTCGTGCCAGCTTGGGTCGTATTGAGCCCTGGCTGTGGCGAAGCGCGTTTCTAGGCCGAGTTTTGCGTCGATTCGCACATTTTTATGCCCTGTTGCGAGTGCGAAAAGGCTCGTCGCTTCTCATAGACCACGCCAACCACGCTGCGAGCTCGCCGCAGCCTATAGTTTAACGAAAACGGACTCTCCGTGTGCCGTGGGACGTAATGTGGGACGTAATTCGTTTCTCCTTCCGCTAGCCACCATACTCCCGCTTTCGCTCTGCTGTCAGCTCTGTCTTGACTCTGTTTCTGGCCGCGCGTTCGCGTTTTGCGCAGAAAAGCCGTAGCGTCGTCTGCGGACGCCGTTCTACTCACCGATGGCGCAACGTCACTATGAGACCATGATGTCAGTACTCCTCGATCGGAGGGCGGGCGATTTGAACTGCGCTAGAGGTACGCGGACGCTTCAGAACGCATTTTCTCTTAAAATAAGTCTCTCCTTGGCACGAAACAAGCGTTTCGAGGTTTCTGTGATGGTATTTCAACAGTACACGTTGACTTAATAGTAACCTTTAGTGTCCCTTTAAGCGTGTGTGTGTGTGTGTTTGCCCTCTTAGCGCATTCTTTCAACTCAATATTGACCAGAGTTCTGGCCTATACGGATCTCTGGAACTAATCACTTAGTGAAATGACTTTTTATGCGAAGCATATTACTAGAGCTCAACCCAGCTCCTCAGGCGCGGCGGTGTCGCCTTCAAGGCTGACCACGTGACACCGTGACGTCACGACAGAGAAGAAACGGAGCTCCAACTCGCGCCGTCGCTCGCGGCGTCGCGGCGGTATATAAGCAGCTGCGCTTGTTTCTGTCAACTCTTGTAAGATAGGCTGGGTGGGAATCGAACCAGGGTCTCCGGAGTGTGAGACGGAGACGCTACCACTGAGCCACGAGTACGATGCTTCAAAGCGGTACAAAAGCGCCTCTAGTGAATGCGGTGTTGCCTTAGAAGCGAGCTGTTTCCAAGGCTCAGGCGTGCGTCGCTTGCTCAGGCGCACATTTCGTTGCCGCGCCGAACGCTTCGTTGCTCGACGCTCACCGCGTCCAATGCGGGGCGCGTAGTCGCTGCGCCGTAGCCCTTTGTCTTACACCCCTTGGCGGGTCGACGGGAACGCTGTCGCGTTCCACTCTTGAAGGCGAAGCAGAGTAATGCACGAGTTGTTTCTTCGTCTAGCCGAACCAAATATAGCCAAGCAACGGCAGTTCACCAGGCTAAACAGTGGTTCAACAACTAAAATAAAGGCTAGTATGCTTCGCATCCTGGGCTTAACCTTAGCTAAGCCACAGCCATTTTTTCCCCACACCCATGTTGCTCTTTAAATGGAATATTAGAGGACATTATCAAGTGCTGTTTTGCTAAAATGTTTCTGATGGAAACTTTGCAATAATAAAACGTGATGCTTGTTGTTCTTGACAATTGCTTTCACAACAACATCCTTTAGCGAGTAGTATTTTGAATTATGTAGCTATTTATTTGCCTCTCTCTCAGTGACGCCCTCTAATAACTTCTAGCCACTGGCAACGTTTATTTCTCATTATCATAGGTTCTATTTGGCGATTACATTTTCTGTCTCACCCCAAAATTGCTCATTTGACATACTAAAGGAGCTGGCAATCTCTGAGTAGCTGTGGCCGGACTGTGAGGCGGCTCTAACTGCGTACCATTTTCGCTCCAAACTCTTAAACACAAGGTTGTAGTAGGTACTACTAGTTGTAAAACGGTTTACTTGCTTGGTTGTAGCTGCATTTGGAAATGGCAGAGTGGATAACATTTCTAACTAAATAAGGTCGTCTGTGTAACCAATGCGTGTCGGCTGCCAATAGCAGTTGCAGTTAGCACCACAGAAAAGAAAACTTCTGGCAGATAAAACTTATACCGTGCCC
Organism: Dermacentor variabilis; assembly: GCF_050947875.1. NCBI lineage: Eukaryota > Metazoa > Arthropoda > Arachnida > Ixodida > Ixodidae > Dermacentor > Dermacentor variabilis. The sequence goes on along the minus strand of NC_134574.1, from coordinate 118,860,283 downwards.
ATGCTGGCTGATTCGAAAGCAGGTCTGATATATATCCCTCAGCGGCGCATCAACGTGAACGAAAACCGTCGAAGCTTGTAGCACGAATTTCACTGTTCGTTACACTGAGACCAAAATGGGAATTTGTGAGCAGAAACTATAAAAAAACCGTTGAAGATATATCAAAAATATATCGAAGGAATGCTGCTCGTTGTCAAGGTGTCCGTGCTTTGAGCAAATGGTTGTTCTTGCATCATAATGTGATTGCGTTAGAAAAATGAGAGATGGCCTCACTGCGGTGCATTGCGGTTGGCACTCTTTTGTACTAACTCTATGCACTAACTCTATGGTCTCTGGAGAGCTTTTAAGCCACCACACGTGGGTGGACGTTGCATAGCCTGGCAGCTGACTGGTGCACGAGATGAGATTGAAGGCAGACCACCTGCGTTTGTAAGGGCCCAATGAAAGGATTCGATAGCTTTAGCTGGAGATTCATGATTTTTTCTGCTGTGGAAATAGTATGCACTAGACAACTCTTTAGAAGGAATAGTGTGTTTGTGCGCAATGCTCATGCTAGCAGCGGAAGCAAGAACGCTAACCTGAGCCGAGACAGCGCAACGCCACGGTGCGTCCACCTAGTTCCACCGGTTTAGCACACTTTTGTTGGTATAACAGTGATATTAACCCTCTATGTGATTTATCGGTGCCGGTGTCGCCGTGCTGTTCCGTATATACAGGGTCCTGAATATTTCGCTGCGCGTGTTCGAAAATAGATTTTGCTCTGACTGCTGCGTTGTTCTTCCTGAAATTTCGCAGAATGATCGCATTTTGCTGTCGACTTCGTTTAGTATGACACTTGGCACAGTTAATTGCCTGCTTTTCAATAAAAAAATGCAAATTTTACTGCGCTTATTGGGATGCAAGCTGCTGCCGCGGCGGCGCAATGATAAACTTGTGTCGCCGCCTTCCGTCACCTGCAAAATGCAGCGTTTCAGGGAAGGCTGCCGCGTGTTGCCTGCTTCTGGAACAGCGATATCGATTAAACTTGTCGATTAAACTTATCGAATAAGAGGAGGGGAAATAGTTGGAATAATGTACCGATGAACTAGAGGTCAATGCCGTAGCAATTATACGTCAGCAGGCTTAGTGTTGCAGAAATAACAAACTCACACTGAGCTGAAATACGAATTAGATTTTATGAATGTCTTCACAGGAGCAATTCAATACTATGTCTTTTTATCCCTCTTTTTTTTTATGAGCAGATGCATGGAAGATAGGCCACCATGCGTCCGGCTATCCTAACCACAGAAAGTAAATTTAAGTAATTAATGAATATTGAATTTTGGGGCTTTTCTTGCCAAAACCACGATATTATTAAGAGGCACGCTGTAGTAGGTGGACCCGCCGTGGTTGCTCAGTGGCTATGGTGTTGGGCTGCTGAGCACGAGGTCGCGGGATCGAATCCCGGCCACGGCGGCCGCATTTCGATGGGGGCGAAATGCGAAAACACTCGTGTGCTTAGATTTAGGTGCACGTTAAAGAACCCCAGGTGGTCAAAATTTCCGGAGTCCTCCACTACGGCGTGCCTCATAATCAGAAAGTGGTTTTGGCACGTAAAACCCCAAATATTATTATTATTAGTAGTAGGTGGCTCCGGATTAATTTTGATTTACAGGGTAGTTTTAACGTGTCCTTAATGAACAGGAAACGGGTGTTCTTGTATTTCGCGCCATTGAAATGCGGATACCGCGGCCTTGATTTGATTCCACGACCTCGTGCTTAGCAGCGCAACACCATAGCCGCTAAGCCAGCGTGGCGGGTCTTCAGTGGATAAGGAACATAGAAAAAAATAGAAAGAAACACAGCGAAGGAATAGAACATCGCTTCAAATAGGCATAGTCGGCTGTGCGACATGCTTAGTCGAAGAAGCATAAGTATACAGTGAAATGATGTCGCTAAAGATACGTCGCCACACATGGCCTGCCGTGAGGTACTTGACTGCTGGTTTTTATATGACACGTAAAAGACAAACTTGAGTTGTCTATATCCACCATTTTATTCACATGTTGGTGTATTGTTCTTCACGTGTATTCTCCTTCCTCCTCCTCTGTGCTTTCCCCCAAGTCTGTCCTTAGTGGTCGGCCGTGCGGCGATTCTATTGTTCCTGCAGCGAACACTTCTCACACGTTAAAAAAAATTTGGTACAAAATCTTAGAACTGAGGTTGAACTTAGAACTTGGAATACTTAGAACCGAGGTTGAATGGCGCGAATAAAAGAAGGACACCAACAAACACACACCACAGACGAGCGTAGACTGCCCACTGGAATTTCGCTTGAAATTCTTCAGCCATTTTATAGCTTTCGCAGCGTAGCCATGCGTACACCATCCATATATAAACGCCAGCAAAATCAGTGACATCACGATCTTGCATGTAAAAAAAAAAGCGATTTCCTTTTGCCGGCGCAGCAATAGAGGGAGCGCTTACAGATTTATTTCCTTCCTTTCTTAATGCGCCTCTAGTATTTCCCTTTCCCTATTTTACTTTTCCCTATGAATTTTGTCTTTCCTAATGTGGGCGTACGCGCGGACTTGTTACAAAGTCCCGCTAAATGATTTCCATCGCCATTCTTAATCTTACTGTAGTGCTGACGAGCCCTGTCATCGAAGCAGTGGACCGTATGGTCTTTATATGCTTTCTGACAGCTCAGCTGCATCTGATAGATGACGTCACGCGTGCAGTCATGGGACTAGATTTATGAATCGTGGCGCATAGGGGCCTTTCGAGCGTTTTCATACGATTGCTTATAGCGAGGAAAGCTTGCACGGAGCGCTGCAAAGTAAATAAAAAGCTGTTAGGTTTTACGAGCCGAAACCACGATCTGATTATGAGGCAAACCCCGTTGCGAGGGGCTCCGGAAATAGTTCGGAAATTTTCGAGTTATCCTGAAGCCAGTGGAGTAACGAAGTCGGCGCTTTTATCGTTGTTGAGGCGTCCGCAATAGGAGTATCACTGCGATTTTTAATGGGATCGCAATACATAAAGCACCTAAGGTAAAGCTTAATAACACAGAGGCAGCGCAGTGGTAAGTATACAGTAGCTAATATTATGATTGCCAGTATAAGTGCACAAAAAACTGCGGTCGTCACTATTTACCTATGACACAGAAAATCTCCTATGACGTTCCTTGCTGGTATACATAATCGTGAAGGTGAGTGCCTAAGAAAAACAGAAAACTTCTTTACCTAAACTTTACGAAGTCAAACGATTAAGAAAGCATTGTTCTTAGAAGAAAAAATTGCCGCGAAGCGTGAAGCTAAATAAGAACAAGGCATTAGAGAACAAGGCTATCGTATAGAAGTCTGAAAATTATATTGATATTGATTTGTGTGGCCGTGGTCGAATTTGTCGTTGATTATTTCTAGCTTTTTCTGACGTAAAAAAAAGGATAGCATTTCTCAGGTATCGGAAAAACTGTTCTATCTATCGGAAATACGGACTTAATAGCAACTCATTCACCAGAACTGATGTGTAGCGAGCGTTATATAGAAGACGATGACACGTCACTGGACGAAACTGCCTCCTTTATTTTCAAAAACAAAAGAATTCTTATAGTTTCGAAATAAATCACAATTATATGAATTGAAGTAGGCGTGGGGCAGCGCTAATCATAAGCAATGAATTACACAAGAACAAAATTAAGACTGTTTGGCCTACAAGTAAGCACTGAAAAATTGCAACAGATAAACGAGGTGCGCCATATAATACCAGCTTATCTTTCATCTAAATGGGGAAGATTTCAGAATGTTCGTATGGTAACTTAAAAGAAAGAGAATGCTTATACCGAACCCACGTGTGATGGGGACGCCAGGCATTCTATAGCGGCAACACCATTCATTCCTCCAATAAAAAATGGAAACAGTACCCACACTAATGTTTTTTTTTCGGTATAATTAGCATAATAACACCAAGGCCGAGGCTTGGAAAGCGTGTAGAAAAGTGGTACGTAAAACACGAGCTTGCAAAATCTCATTTCTTGCACATTAAAATTGAAGTCCGGCGTTAGAAATCAGCTTATGTTGACAATATGGAAAAAATGTGCGCACACTTGAAGGTTCATATATATATATATATATATATATATATATATATATATATGAAGAAAAAGAGTACGACGTACGTTGGGGACTAACCACAGTATATTTGACTGACGTTCCGCCTGGCTGGTGGACCAGCCTTTGTCAAAGGCTGGTCCACCAGCCAGGCGGAACGTCAGCCAAATATACTGTGCACACGGGTGTTTTCGCATTTCGCCCCCATTGAAATGCGGCCGCCGTGGCCGGGATTCGATCCCGCGACCTCGTGCTCAGCATATATATATATATATATATATATATATATATATATATATATATATATATATATATATATATATATATATATATTGTTACGCGCGAAGGAGACCGTTTATAACCCTGACGGATGAAGGGGACCGTTTACTTTAGGTCGCGAAGGTGAGCGCAAGAGCGGTCAGCTGGTTTATCAACTGAGCGTCGTTCTCTTCTTCCTTCTTCCACTCGGGACCGCAAGCACGTTCACTGGTCTTCGTTTTCTTCATGCGTAACATTCCTCTCGTCGCAGACGAAGCCCGCCGGGCGAGTCAATCCATGTGTCTTGACGTGAACAATTTCAAGCGGGCGACATGGACCACTTGTGTCTTGGCAGCTCGTCTACCACTCGCCGTGAGGCGAGCTATGTTATACGTGACTTCCGTGAGTCTGCTAATAATCACAAACGGTCCATCGTAGGTGGCCAAAAGCTTTTGGCATAACCCGCGTTTCCGTACTGGAGTCCACAGCCAGACTAAATCACCAGGGCGATAGGTTACTGGACGGTGGCGAATGTCGTAGCGTACTTTTGATCTGTCCTGCGATGCCAAAGTGCGCAAACGAGCAATACGACGAGCTTCTTCGGCGAGGCAGAGAGTCTCGGCGACAGTGGAATTTTCGTGACTGCAGAAGGGGAAAACAGTGTCGATTGTGTACCGGGGTGGCCGTGCGTACAGCAGGAAGAAAGGGCTATAGCCGGTGGTCTCGTGCTTGGCGGTGTTGAATGCGTACGTGATAAAAGGCAGTACGTCATCCCAGTTCTTGTGGTCGGATGAAACGTACATAGATAGCATGTTTACAATAGTTCGGTTGGTACGCTCCGTAAGCCCATTCGTCTGTGGATGGTATGGTGTCGAGTGACGCAAGTGGGAATCACACAAACGAAGCAGCTCCTCTACGACGTCCGCTGTGAATTGTCGTCCACGGTCGCTGATGATCACGCGGGGCGGACCATGTCGCAGGATCACATATTGCAGCAGGAATGTTGAAACGTCAGTGGCAGTTGCGGAGGGCACGGCCGCCGTCTCGCAGTAGCGTGTGAGGTAGTCGACGCAAACAACTATCCAGCGGTTTCCCTTGGCTGATTTGGGAAATGGGCCTACGAAGTCAATGCCCACTTGTTGGAAAGGCGTGCTTGGAGGCGGGATCGGCTGCAGAAGACCTGCCGGAGCAGTAGATGGCCGTTTGTGGCGCTGACACTGCACGCAGCTGGCCACATACGTCTCAACAGATTGTCGCATTCCAGGCCAATAAAAGCGTTCCTGAATCCGGTAAAGCGTCCTCGCCGAACCCAGATGGCCAGACGTAGGGTCGTCGTGCATAGCACGCAGAATTGCTGTGCGAAGGCTCTCCGGCACCACTAGGAGAAAACGTGCGCCAGTGCTGGAAAAGTTCTTCTTATAGAGGAGTCCATCACGTACACAGAAATGGTTTGCTGTCGTCGAGGCGGTCGTAGCGGTGAAGAGCGGTGTTAATTTGTCGTCTTTTCGCTGTTCGGTTTTGAAGCAGTCGAAGTCTGGAAAACGCGGCGACACAGAAGCCACGAGGTGATCGAAGTCGTCGGCGTCACAGTCCGTAGTACTAAGTGGCATACGCGAGAGACAGTCCGCATCAGCGTGTCGTCGACCACTCTTATAAGAGACGGTGAAGCTGTATTCTTGCAGTCGGAGCGCCCAGCGCGCAAGGCGGCCACAAGGGTCACGAAGATTCACAAGCCAACACAACGAGTGGTGGTCGGTGACCACTGTAAAGGGGCGTCCATACAGGTAAGAACGAAACCGCTGAACCGCAAATATTACCGCGAGGCATTCTTGTTCCGTCACAGTGTAATTCTGCTCGGGCCTACTTAATGAGCGGCTTGCATATGCGATCACGTGTTCGCGGTCACCGCAGCGTTGAACTAGGACGGCACCAATACCTATGCCACTGGCATCCGTATGGAGTTCTGTCGGAGCTGAAGGACTGAAGTGTTGAAGAACCGGTCGTGACGTCAGCAGGAACTTCAACTGACGAAAAGAAGAGTCGCACTCCGGAGTCCACTCAAAGGGGGTGTCCTTTCGTAGCAGGCATGTCAGCGGATACGCAACGTCGGCGAATTTAGGAATAAATCGGCGGAAATAGGAACAAAGCCCCAGAAAACTACGGAGCTCCTTGACACAGCGCGGTGCACTGAACGCTTCAACGGCTGCAGTTTTCTGGGGATCAGGGCGGATGCCATCCTTGTCGACGAGGTGCCCAAGCACAAGGGTTTGGCGGTCTCCGAAGTGGCATTTCTTAGAGTTTAAAACTAGACCAGCGTTTCTGATGCAGTTCAGGACAATATCCAGACGCGAGTTGTGTTCGCTGAAGGTGCGGCCAAAGATGACGACGTCGTCGAGATAGCACATGCAGATGTTCCACTTCAAGCCACGCAATACAGTGTCCATAAATCTCTCGAAAGTTGCCGGAGCGTTGCACAATCCAAATGGCATCACATTAAATTCGAAGAGCCCGTCAGGGGTTACAAAGGCAGTCTTCTCCTTGTCGTCAGGATGCATCGGAATTTGCCAATAGCCGGATCGTAAATCTACTGAGGAAAAGTAAGAGGCGGAATGAAGGCAGTCTATTGCGTCATCAATACGTGGGAGTGGGTACACGTCCTTTTTTGTTACAGCATTCAAACGGCGATAGTCGACGCAAAATCTCCAAGATCCATCTTTTTTTTTAACAAGAATCACTGGAGCTGCCCACGGACTTGCTGACTCTTGTACGACTCCCTTTTTCATCATTTCGTGCACTTGTTCGTTGATAATCTGGCGCTGTGATGGTGAAACACGATATGGCTTTTGTCTAATCGGATTTGCCGAACCCGTGTTGATGGTATGGCGCGTTCGAGACGCAGGGATTGCAGGTATATTGTCCTTCTGCGCAAAGTCGAATACCGAAACGTGCTTCGAAAGCACACCCACTAACGTTCGGCGTTCACTCGTGCTGAGCGATTTATTGACCATCGACAAAAGGGCCGTTTCCGAACTGTGGCCGTCAGGTTCTTCCGACACATCTGGAAGTTGAGCCACTGATAAGGACGCGTGTTCCCTGGCGAAGGCTAATTTCATGCCGTCAGATAGTATAACGGGCTCCTTAGAACAGTTTACGGTCCATAAGCCAGTGCGTCCGCCTTTGATCGACACCACACAATGTGGAACCAAAACATTCTTCTTCATACAGTTAAAGTGCATCGGTTCTACGGTAGCTTCGAAGCAGTCGGAATCGGCGCCGCAACAGACAACGGGAACGCAAACGGTAGATGATGCAGGTATGACCGTATCACCACAAACACACAGTGTAGTTTCGCGATCTACAGGGTTCTCCAGGAGTCCTGATGGAATCCTACCACTTAAGAATACTTTTCCGGTGCGGCAGTCGACAGTAGCACCACACTCCCGCAAGAAGTCCATGCCGAGAATAACATCATGGGTCGACCGAGGAATAATTACAAACTCTGTCGTAATAACATGGCCTCCCAAAAATACGTCAGCACTACACACACCAATAGGTCGCAACGGCTCACCACTCACTCCACAGAACTTTGAATCTTCGTCCCATTTAAACAAAACCTTTCGCCCTAACACGTGTTTAAACGAGACACTCATGACCGAAATTGTTGCGCCTGTGTCCACCAGAGCCATCACAGGGACATTATCTACAAGCACGCGCACTTTGTTTTTCAGCATCAACACACATATATATATATGTACTCTACAGCTGAGGATAACGTACGACAAATACTTGCGCTTACCCATAGGTGCACCAGTTTGCGCATAATCTCATAAAGGTTGTCAGCAGGGCAGGCGTTAGGTTGCTGTTCACTGCCAGAAATAAGTTAGGCAGCCGGTACAAGCAAGTCAGTCGGGCGACCGACCACCAGAAATGTAGCTTGGAAGAACTTCTTCTTGGGTGAGTCGGTGCATATTAAGAAACAGTTTTATAACTGCGCAAGCAAATGAGCACAGAGAGAGAACAAACAAGGACTGTGCGAGTCCTTGTGTGCTCTCTCTCTGTGGTCGTTTGTTTGCATAGTTATAAAACTGGTTGACAACAAAAAAGCTGCAACAAGCAGCACAGGCAGATCTTTGTTGTGGACTGTCGTGAATATTTGGTTTATAATATTCCTCTTTCGTGCAAGCGGTTGTAAATTAGTCAAAGGGGGCGGTGTATCAATGGCCGCACGCGCGAACGCCCAAACAAGGTTCAAGAACAAGCTAACTGCAGTAAATTTTCACTGCATTGCAATGAATGTGGCTGCAAGCCGTCTTTTAAATATTTCAGCTATTTGTCAAAATGCCGCGATGACCGCGCACGTTTTATTTCACGTGCATAATAACAGTGAAGCGTGTGTAAGGCTCCCCTCCATTTCTCTCCTTCGGAAGAAAATCGCCTGCCTACCTCCATTGATTGCAATTTATTTCATCTGCGCATTCTGAACTTTCTGTTGAATGTGTGCTTTGATATAGCGGTAGAATATATATATATATATATATATATATATATATGCTGACTCAAAGAACATCTTGAAGGGGCAGCGCGAAAAAACGACGACAGAAGGCAGGGACACACAGGACAGCGCTGAACTCACAACTAACTTTATTCGAAGGCATACATACACTTAAGTACACAACCCATAGCCACGTGCTCTCCCATCCATGGCGTCATATCAGTGCGCAGGCAAAAAACAAAAAACAAAAAACACGCGAAACCATTTAATCTATTACTACGTTATGGAGCTGCTTAAAAATTCAAATTCACTATCATGCAAATTTACCGATGGCATGCTTACACAGCGCGACCCTTTTTTTTCTGATATAGAAGGCCTCAATAACCTCCCTCGTAATCTGATTTTTGTGCGTGAAAAGTATTGTGGTGTCTTTATATATTGGAGTGCACCCATGCTCAGAGCAATGCCGCTCGACATGCGAGTAGGCATTACCCGTTAGTGAGCGCCTATGTTCAGACAATCTAATATTAAGGCAACGACCTGTTTGACCGATATATGCGTAACCGCAGGAAAATGGAAGTTCGTACACAACTCCCATTCTACAGCGCACAAACGGGGACAAATGCTTAACAGTACAGCCTTTCCCAGCATGAGTGGAGGCAGCCTGGGCCAATTTCCTATCGATCTTACCACAAATTTTGATCAACTTGTTAGGGGCAGAAAAAACAACCTTTATATCAAATCTGCCTGCTACATTCCTGAGATTATGGGATAGTTTATGCACATATGGAATTACAACCAGTTTTTTCTTCTTGTCAGCAGGCTCTGGATTATTTATTCTTGAGGGTGCTCCTAATTTCACACGTTTAACCAGTTTCTGTACTGTCATGCGGATAGCATCCTCTCGAAAACCTGCCGCTCTCAAACGCTCCAGTTGTGTTAAGAAACTCTTAGACGTCTTGTGAAAACACGATTTCGAAAGTGCGGAAAATAAAACCGAAAACGCAATGCCGTTTTTTACAACCTTGGAATGTGCGGAGTGAAAATTTAAAATTGGTTTTTCTGACCTTGGGCAATACATCCAGCACACATGCGTATCAGTTAAGTTGAGCCTCGTATCTAAAAATTGTAATTCGTTCTTATCCGGCACTTCATGTGTGAAAACTAGTCCTGAGCCACATTTGTGGAATATTTGAAGTACATTATGAATCATTTGTTGGAGATTAGTACTCTTCACAAAGATGAGAAAATCATCAACATATCTTAACACTTTCAATGTTCGGTCATCTAGGTTACTTTCTATATTTCTGTCTACGCTACCTAGGAAAATGTTAGTTAGTACCGGTGCAACCTTGGAGCCAATGCAAATGCCAGATTTTTGTCGGTATAAATTTCCTTTCCATTCAACAACGGTTGAAGCTAAATAAAAAGAGAGAATCTCGAGAAAACTGCTGACAGATAAACCACAGCTGCTAGAAAATTTAAGCTCGTCATTGTCCTCGGTGATACAAAGTTTAACGCTTATCATTAGTTCGTCATGTGGAATGTTATAGTACAGGTCTTGAACATCGATGCTGAAAATATTACAATTACCAGGATTAGATTGAATGAGGAAGCTGATAAGATCATCCGAGTTTTTCACCACAAAAGGATCTCTGATCACCAATGATTGCAAATGCCTTTGTAAGTATCCCGAGACCACCCGCTGCCAAGTATCCTTTTCCGTAACTATTGCTCGAAATGGAATGTCCGGTTTGTGGGTCTTTGCTGCGAAGAATATGTCCAAATTAAGATTTGTAGCCTTTTTTACAGATGAAGCTAGTCGCTCTAGGTTGTGGTTGTGCAGCAGCGACAGTGCGCGCTCCTTAACTTCAGCGGGCTTCAGATCTATTGCTCTGAAATTGTTTTCTATTGCATCTCGCGCTTTTTTGCAGAAAATATTCTCTGGCACTACAACAAAAAAGCCTTCCTTATCAGAGGTCAAAATATGAAGGTTTCTACTCACAGCATAATCTACACAATTGTTTACAGTCTTATTTTTCGAGCGCCTCGCTCCTGATCGTCCCAGCGCTTCCACACACTCTGCTATGAAGCGTGGTCTTTCTTCGTCGGTCCCCCGGTGGGTGACTGTCCTAGCCATAGTGACCTTCTCCGCCGGGGTGAAGCTTGGCTCGAGGGCGAATTTCGGGCCGAGACCAAGGGTTCTTCTGTGCTCTTCTGGTAGACTCTCATCGCCAAGTACCAACACTTTTGCTTCGGGCATCTTCATCTTCTGTGGTTTTGGAAGGGTAGGCCAAGCGCTGTTCCACAACCAATCGGCTACATGATAGGATGTCTTACGCCACTCCAGGAAATTCCTTCTGCTCTTGCCTTTGTCTTTTTCCTGCCAACAGGCTGTGCGGAGACAATCTTTGAGGTATCGAGCTTGATTCATCCATTCTGCGCGCAGGAGTCTGCAAATCCTTTTGGTATGACCAGTCGATGGTTGTAGGTAGCCGCTCAACGACTGCACTTCTTGGGGGCACAAAGCGTGACGAGCGTACCATGAAAGAATCCTGCTTTTGCATACGCATACTGCCATCATAGACGCGAGCTTACTTGGGTTATGTAGGTCATAGTTGTTAGGACGAGTAAAAGAGCCCGATGTAATAGAAATATACTGTAGAAGGATCGACATTTGGGCGAGTTGGTACTGGTTGAACATCTTGAAGGGGCAGCGCGAAAAAACGACGACAGAAGGCAGGGACACACAGGACAGCGCTGAACTCACAACTAACTTTATTCGAAGGCATACATACACTTAAGTACACAACCCATAGCCACGTGCTCTCCCATCCATGGCGTCATATCAGTGCGCAGGCAAAAAACAAAAAACAAAAAACACGCGAAACCATTTAATCTATTACTACGTTATGGAGCTGCTTAAAAATTCAAATTCACTATCATGCAAATTTATCGATGGCATGCTTACACAGCGCGACCCTTTTTTTCTGATATAGAAGGCCTCAATAACCTCCCTCGTAATCTGATTTTTGTGCGTGAAAAGTATTGTGGTGTCTTTATATATTGGAGTGCACCCATGCTCAGAGCAATGCCGCGCGACATGCGAGTAGGCATTACCCGTTAGTGAGCGCCTATGTTCAGACAATCTAATATAAAAAAACCAATTTTAATATAAAAAACCAATAATTTAATAAAAAACCAATAAATAAAACCAATTTTAAATTTTCACTCCGCACATTCCAAGGTTGTAAAAAACGGCATTGCGTTTTCGGTTTTATTTTCCGCACTTTCGAAATCGTGTTTTCACAAGACGTCTAAGAGTTTCTTAACACAACTGGAGCGTTTGAGAGCGGCAGGTTTTCGAGAGGATGCTATCCGCATGACAGTACAGAAACTGGTTAAACGTGTGAAATTAGGAGCACCCTCAAGAATAAATAATCCAGAGCCTGCTGACAAGAAGAAAAAACTGGTTGTAATTCCATATGTGCATAAACTATCCCATAATCTCAGGAATGTAGCAGGCAGATTTGATATAAAGGTTGTTTTTTCTGCCCCTAACAAGTTGATCAAAATTTGTGGTAAGATCGATAGGAAATTGGCCCAGGCTGCCTCCACTCATGCTGGGAAAGGCTGTACTGTTAAGCATTTGTCCCCGTTTGTGCGCTGTAGAATGGGAGTTGTGTACGAACTTCCATTTTCCTGCGGTTACGCATATATCGGTCAAACAGGTCGTTGCCTTAATATTAGATTGTCTGAACATAGGCGCTCACTAACGGGTAATGCCTACTCGCATGTCGCGCGGCATTGCTCTGAGCATGGGTGCACTCCAATATATAAAGACACCACAATACTTTTCACGCACAAAAATCAGATTACGAGGGAGGTTATTGAGGCCTTCTATATCAGAAAAAAAGGGTCGCGCTGTGTAAGCATGCCATCGATAAATTTGCATGATAGTGAATTTGAATTTTTAAGCAGCTCCATAACGTAGTAATAGATTAAATGGTTTCGCGTGTTTTTTGTTTTTTGTTTTTTGCCTGCGCACTGATATGACGCCATGGATGGGAGAGCACGTGGCTATGGGTTGTGTACTTAAGTGTATGTATGCCTTCGAATAAAGTTAGTTGTGAGTTCAGCGCTGTCCTGTGTGTCCCTGCCTTCTGTCGTCGTTTTTTCGCGCTGCCCCTTCAAGATGTTCAACCAGTACCAACTCGCCCAAATGTCGATCCTTCAACAGTGACTCAAAGAATAATGACACTTGGCTGTTAGCGCTGTGTGTCTGTGTCCCTCTCTTCGGCCTCTTGTGTAGCGTTGTTTTTTGCTCGTAATCATAAACCAACCAGCCCAAATGCCTGCTGTTTTGCATGAACAGTCATTTCTGTAGAACCTGCACTATAAGCAGTTTTTCGTGATGAATGTCTCAAATCATGAAAATAAAAAATTTGTGGCAATCTGATAATCCTGTTGCCGAATATTCCTTGCAATGGAGGATATAAAGGCGTGTGTGATAATTGTCTATAATTAGGACAAAATAATTTTATTTTCCTTGAAAATTAAAAGTTTTATAGGGTTTGTTGTATATGCAGAGCGTTCGTTAGCCAGCGCTCAGAGCAAACCCATTTCCTAGAAACCTACTAAACTACCACTATGTTCCATAAACACACACTCAAAATGTGTGATGAAATCAGTGACTGCTCCAGTTCACTGAATCATAGAGCAATCCTGTCGGAACACCAATGTTTAATTTCGATCGCGTTTCGCACTGACTCAAAGAATACTTATTCAAGCGCTCACAGGCAGCCAAAGCGATCATCACTATTATGTTTGGATACGAAACTTGGCGCCTGGATGATACAATGTGATGTGAGCAACAAACAAAAATTGTAATCAATGTAAAGCGAGTAGATGAATCCTTTACAACAACAATGCATACAATTTCGTTTACTTTCAAGCTATGCAGTGTTCAGCTACATGAAACCCTTATGTTTATTCATTACAAAAATAGAAGCTTTCTTGGGATGCAATTTTTATGTATGTGCACTACATTGGTCACGAGGTACGCCGAAGCCGAGATGCAGTAGCCGTACCAGGCGGACACGCAGTGCGTTACGCATATAAAGCCGTGTGACAAGGACGAATGTGTTGTATGATGCTTGTCAAGAGAACAATGGTAATGACGCGTATGCACAGAAACATATCACAGGTTACAGGCATTTAGGGATCTTGTATCCCTTCTGTTACAAGTGGGACCTACCCATTTTGAATGATTGGCCAAGAACGGACTAATTCGATTGGAACGAAATTGACGCCTAGCTCAAAGAAAGGAATTTAAATTAACGAACTCATTAAATATAGACAACCCTTCTATTAACATAAAACATTGATGTGCTTTAGAGCTGTGTGTGAGCTGTCAGTATATATTCATCTTTTTGTTGGGATTGTAGGTAGTGGGACATACCCTTTCTGGAGGAGTGGCAAGGAACCAAGTGGAAAATACAGAGCGATTAAATCAAATCAAATCAAATAAATAAAAATACGGTAAATATTATTTTCTATCCCATTCATATATTGCTGAGCTTTTTAGATGCCTGCGAGTCGGCATTGTACGTTCAGGTTTTATATAGGAAGCTAAGTTTACGTTACACAAGACAGAGATGGGCACACTTGGTTAACATACAAAGCTGTATGCCACTTCGCAGATTCTTTTATATAAACTTTGTATATATATTCACCAATATATGCGGCAAGATTGCGAACGGTCTAGCAACCTGCCAAACCCGGCAATGTTGCCAAAGAAAGCTTTGGTTTAAATATGCTAAAGGTCTACCCCTACTGCAAGCAAATGTGATTTAAAGAAAACGTGAAAATGTGAGAGGAAATCTCGCTAAAGATCAAAATGTCGAAGGATAGAAGGACGTCATACTTTTAAGACGTATCACGTCGCGGATCTTCTTTCGCGGGAATTAAGAAAAACGCATGCATTCTTTCCAATGACTTTGCATAAGGTAATCAATTCATCATGCACTGCTTTGCTATATATGATTATATCGAAGAGAACATTTCATATCAGTTTGTTGTTTTTTTAATCGTTCAAAACTGCCACGCAATTCCCAGCAACATGAAGCACGCCGCGCTGATAAGTGTAAACTAGAACTGGGAGACATTCCGCCGGAGATTTTGAAGACACATTTCTCGAAAGTGCTGATCACATAGGCACTGCATATATATCAAAAGTGGAGGCTTTGTGTACCGGTTGAGTTCCCTGCAATTACGCAATAAGATCATACACTTGCACATAATAATTGAAACGTTCATTATTAAAACCTTGTGCAATATTATTTCTTGCAATGTTTGCACAAATTCTGATATCCGCCTCTGCTATGTGTCCGGTTTAGCCAAAAGTATCATTCTAACTCCAATCTTCTATTATTATTGATTAGGAGCATGCCGTCGCCGAAGTACCTAACAACTACAGTTGCCATTCTTCCCCAATCAGTGGGAAAATCGCAACTTCTGAGTTCATGTCCCGTGTCCCGACACACGTTGTTTTCCACTGGATAGCAATAAAAAGACCAGGTATTCTTTTTGATAATGTCTGACAGCTACTTTGCACATGCTTGTTATTTTTTTTGTGTTCTGTTGAATTACGATCAATATAAAGGGGGTTTCCTGTCTTCTTTTGTGATTATAGTTCTGCTATAGGCCATAACCCTTCAAAGATACCACTATCGATACTTGAAGGTGTTAGGAAACTATACTGCATCACTGTTCTTATAAATAGCGATACTGTAGGAAACGAAAAATTCCCAGGTGTAAAGCCATGTAACGTCTACTGTAATTTCATTAATCCTCCTTAACCCACCTTACTTCAGCCCAATCCTCCTTCATCCACCTTGTTCGACCTTACTCCACGTTAATGATCCGTAACTGAGCCTAAGCAACCCTAATCCACCTTAACCCAATCGCTAAGCAATCGATAATGAACTGCTGATCATTATTCAACTATTATGCAAAGACGGACATGCTTTGGATCGTTTGTGACCTTCTTTGGGTTACGTGATATTTTCTCTACCTCGCACCGTGGCCTTGAAACATACAGATCCAAAGCATTAGAATAAAAAAAATTGCTCAAATTTGCGGCACGCGCACACAGATGGCTCATCGTACTTACAGTATCAGTCGTCATTAGAAACCCTCCCTTTCACTCCTCACTCTTCCTCCCCCATTCCCGTCGTCCCCACTTCATGCGTTCTAGAGTTGGCAACCCCACTCGTCACATGTACACCGAGTAGTGACTTTGTAGGCACCTAGTAGAAAACACTAAGAAAACTTTTCTGGCTGGTAACGGCAACACTTACTAGCTTTACTAGCTGCTGGCTAGTACAGAGTTAGTACGAAGCTAGTAAATACGTGCATTTACTAACTATTTACTAACTTTTTAAAGAGTGTACTTGTATTGTCAATCAATTTGATCAGGACCCGATTTCTGTAGGCTTCACTACTTTAGGTAAACAAGTAGTATCAATGTAAAATTGTGTATACACTATTTGTTTGCTATTAAATTTACACAAACCCACGAAGTCTAATAAGGCGCCACTACTAACACGATACATTACGTCTTTTTTTAAGGAAAACTGAAGTTCATTTGAGCATCTGTAAGCGGAGTTAAGTGCTTGGAGAAGAGTTGCCAGTTGCGCTTCTCTGCTTCATATAGGAAATATTTGCGATAACTTGTGGATCACAGTCTGGTCTTCGACTTCGTATTTATGAAATGTTGCAACACGAATAGATTTCCGCCAATCACTTGGCGGATCGGTAGCGCAGCGTAATTGCAGCGTTACTATATTTGCTATAAGCACTAGTTGACATATTATCGCGTCATGGGGAACCTAGTGAAAGGTTTTTCTGCCTGCCAAAATGCGCACCTACGCAATGGAATCCGAGGCCGAAGCTGTTACAGTAATGATGAACAGGCCAATTGGCACGGTCTGCGCCCAAAATAAGGACGCTATACCATTAGGCATAGGGAATGAGCGATGACGTCAGGGAGGTACCCGCCGGGGTGGCGTAGTGGCTTTGATGTTGTGCTGCTAAAGCCGAAGTTGCGGGATCGAATCTAAGCCGCGGCGGCTGCATTTCTATGGGAGCGATATGCAAAGACACCTGTGTGCAAGTTAAAAAATCCGAGATGGCCAAAATTAACTCGGAGACCCCTACTAGGCCGTGCTTCATAATAATATCGTGTTTTTCGCACTTCAAGCCATAAATTTCATTTTTCAGGTGTAGGAAACATGTCAACAGCGCTTCAGCGTGCCCATGCCTTACGTATACCAACGTGAAACACGGAAAAGCCAAAGATAAATGTCGGACGAACTTTTTTCACAACAATGCTGGATTGTCATAACGACCTGTATAGTGACACGTGTACTTGTATATCTCTATCGGGCGACCACGTTTCACCGCCTAATAAATGTTATCCCACAGCGCAGAACGAGCCTGCATGTATCGGAAGTTTGTTGAAAGTTATCGATGGTTCTATCCACTGTCTGTTTTTACCGAACGTTGTGTTATCCGATTTCATCGCGTGACGCGAATGGTGCAGAACTTTGTGGAAGACACGCGGGTCTCAGCGATTAGTCAGGAACATTCGGCGACTGACGTATAAAAGAAGACGCGCTTGACCCGTTGATCAGATTTCGACGATCGCCGACTGTTATCGCAGCTGTCGCCATTCTTTGAGCGTAGCCTGTTTTTGTGGGCACAGTTTCACCCAATAAAAGTTAGTTTCGTCTGTCACAGTATCGCTACTGTGTTCTTTACGCTCACTACCACATGACAATAGAAAGCTGGAACGAGACGTCAAACACACCTCTAAACACTGCCAACCAAGTTACAGTCAGGCCATTAGCCCACGGTTAGTGACATCATTTTGAGAAAATCGCGTAGTATTTTAATGTGGACGTACTTTTTATTCTAACCAAAAACTTGCAAAGGCTTGCGGTACAATGTAGATAAAGCAAATAGGAAACCAGAAAACGGTTGATCTGTAAAATATCAAAACCTATTGTTCCTTCCGTCGTTAGTGTCTTTTAGCGGATCCCACTCTGTTGATGAGAAGCTCACATTGAAGGAACTCGCAACGGCGTAAATGAAATGAGCCTTTGCATCAGCACCAAAATGTGTTAATTGGAAGGCCTACACCACACCTCTCAGCACATTATGGTGAGTGTGGTTGGAAACTATTTTTTATGCGCACTAAGAGTATCACACAGCCGCAAGATAAAAAAAGTACGGGAAGTTGTAAACGCTTTCTCCATAAAAAACACCATGCTTATCATCTACATGTACATCCACTTGTACCGTCTCTCGCATTGTTAGTGTGTCAGTGGCGGGTACTTGCTGAAGTACTTCGCATAATGTCCCATAATGGCACGTGAGCGCAGGCGATCATTCTTTTTGTATTTAACTCATATTATGCTGCACAGGCCGCCATTGGAATCTGAACCTGGCAACGTTTAACGTTAGAACGCTATCTAGTGAGGCGAGTCTAGCAGTGTTATTGGAGGAATTAGAGGGTAGTAAATGGGATATAATAGGGCTCAGTAAGGTTAGGAGGAAAAAAGAAGCATATACAGTGCTAAAAAGCGGGCATGTACTGTGTTACCGGGGCTTAGCAGAGAGACGAGAACTAGGAGTCGGATTCCTGATTAATGAGGAAATAGCTGGTAACATACAGGAATTCTATAGCATTAACGAGAGGGTGACAGGTCTTGTTGTGAAACTTAATAAGAGGTACAAATTGAAGGTGGTACAAGTCTATGCCCCTACATGCAGTCATGATGACCAGGAAGTCGAAAGCTTTTATGAAGACGTGGAATCGGCGATGGGTAAAGTCAAAACAAAATACACTATACTGATGGGCGACTTCAATGCCAGGGTAGGCAAGAAGCAGGCTGGAGACAAGTCAGTGCGGGAATATGGCATAGGCTCTAGGAATAGCAGAGGAGAATTATTAGTAGAGTTTGCAGAACAGAATAATATGCGGATAATGAACACCTTTTTCCGCAAGCGGGTTAGTCGAAAGTGGACGTGGAGGAGCCCGAATGGTGAGACTAGAAATGAAATCGACTTCATACTCTGCGCGAACCCTGGCATCATACAAGATGTAGACGTGCTCGGCAAGGTACGCTGCAGTGACCATAGGATGGTAAGAACTCGAATTAGCCTAGACTTGAGGAGGGAACGGAAGAAACTGGTACACAAGAAGCCAATCAATGAGTTAGCGGTAAGAGGGAAACTAGAGGAATTCCGGATCAAGCTACAGAACAGGTACTCGGCTTTAACTCAGGAAGAGGACCTTAGTGTTGCAGCAATGAACGACAATCTCATGGGCATCATTAAGGAGTGCGCAATAGAAGTCGGTGGTAACGCCGTTATACAGGAAACCAGTAAGCTATCGCAGGAGACGAAAGATCTGATCAAGAAACACCAATGTATGAAAGCCTCTAACCCTACAGCTAGAATAGAACTGGCAGAACTTTCGAAGTTAATCAACAAGCGTAAGATAGCGCACATCAGAAACTATAATATGGATAGAATTGAACAGGCTCTCAGGAACGGAGGAAGCCTAAAAACAGTGAAGAAGAAACTAGGAATAGGCAAGAATCAGATGTGTGCGTTAAGAGACAAAGCCGGCAATATCGTTACTAATATGGATGAGATAGTTCAAGTGGCTGAGGAGTTCTATAGAGATTTATACAGTACCAGTGGCACCCACGACGATAGTGGAAGAGAGAATAGCCTAGAGGAATTCGAAATCCCACAGGTAATGCCAGAAGAAGTAAAGAAAGCCTTAGGAGCTATGCAAAGGGGGAAGGCAGCTGGGGAAGATCATACATCAGATTTGTAGAAGGATGGTGGTCAGATTGTTCTAGAGAAACTGGCCACCCTGTATAGGCAATGCCTCATAACCTCGAGCGTACCGGAATCTTGGAAGAACGCTAACATATTCCTAATCCATAAGAAAGGGGACGCCAAAGACTTGAAAAATTATAGACCGATCAGCTTACTGTCCGTTGCCTACAAAGTATTTACTAAGGTAATCGCAAATAGAATCAGGAACACCTTAGACTTCTGTCAACCAAAGGACCAGGCAGGATTCCGTAAAGGCTACTCAACAATAGACCATATCCACACTGTCAATCAAGTGATAGAGATATGTGCAGAATATAACCAACCGTTATATATAGCTTTCATTGATTACGAGAAAGCGTTTGACTCAGTCGAAACCTCAGCAGTCATGGAGGCATTACGGAATCAGGGTGTAGATGAGCCATATTTAAAAATACTGGAAGATATCTATAGCGGCTCCACAGCCACCGTAGTCCTCCACAAAGAAAGCAACAAAATCTCTATAAAGAAAGGCGTCAGGCAGGGAGATACGATATCTCCAATGCTATTCACAGCATGTTTACAGGAGGTATTCAGAGGCCTGGAGGGGGAAGAATTGGGGATAAAAGTTGATGGAGAATACCTTAGCAACTTGCGATTCGCTGATGATATTGCCTTGCTTAGTAACTCAGGAGGCCAATTGCAATGCATGCTCACTGACCTGGAGAGGCAAAGCAGAAGGGTGGGTCTGAAAATTAATCTGCAGAAAACTAAAGTGTTGCTTAACAGTCTCGGAAGAGAACAACAGTTTACGATAGGTAGCGAAGCACTGGAAGTGGTAAGGGAATACATCTACTTAGGGCAGGTAGTGACCACGGATCCGGATCATGAGACTGAAATAACCAGAAGAATAAGAATGGGCTGGGGTGCGTTTGGCAGGCATTCTCAAATCATGAACCGCAGGTTGCCACTATCCCTCAAAAGGAAAGTGTATAACAGCTGTGTGTTACCAGTACTCACATATGGGGCAGAAACCTGGAGGCTTACGAAAAGGGTTCTGCTGAAACTGAGGACGACGCAACGAGCTATGGAAAGAAGAATGATGGGTGTAACGTTAAGGGATAAGAAAAGAGCAGATTGGGTGCGGCAACAAACGCGGGTAAACGACATCTTAGTTGAACTCAAGAAAAAGAAATGGGCATGGGCAGGACATGTAATGAGGAGGGAAGATAACCGATGGTCATTAAGGGTTACAGACTGGATTCCAAGGGAAGGGAAGCGTAGCAGGGGGAGGCAGAAAGTTAGGTGGGCGGATGAAATTAAGACGTTTGCAGGGACAACATGGCCACAATTAGTACATGACCGGGGTAGTTGGAGAAGTATGGGAGAGGCCTTTGCCCTGCAGTGGGCGTAACTACGCTGATGATGATGATGATGATGATGGTGATGATGCACATCTTACACTGCGCTCACCATGTGTCCTTTTTTTGTGCTGCCGCTTTTGTTTTTGGCACTGACTTAAGATATAAATGGGAAAACAGCCTTCAGCATAGCTACCGTCATTGCGCTCTGGGAGACGGATCTGATTGAGGCGCATAAATGCTTATGTGCTGCGGTGTGTTTCGTGAGTGTTTTGTATATATGTCCGTGCACGGTATGCATCAGTGCATTTTTTTATCATAAGTCCTATCCGGACTATCTAGCGTGCAGCTGGCGAAACCTCTCGAGAATTCATTAAACAGGCTCTCTTTCTCTCTCTCTCTCGGTGGGGGAACAGGCATCTAGAGATCGCAATTGACCTAGGAAGATGATAGGCAGGGTAGCTGAAGTGTCGTAGCATTGGCACCTTGAAATGGCGTTGCTGAGGAAGCGAAGCTGGGACCGCTGTGTAACCTCCGTGTTGCGCATACTTTCCCTCCCAATACACGAAACCCACACCTTCACGGAAAGGTTACGGCGGGACACGATAGATAAATATGTTTACCGGCTATTCACAAGAATTGAGCTGCATACATTGTGAGGGTCAATGTTGTTGACGGTGATGCTGAAGCCTCAATTAATGGCACAGAACCACTCTGGGGGATAGGCCATGAATCAGGTGGTAATCGGATTGAAAAAAAAAATAAATTAGGCAATACACAAGCAACACACAAAAAAGAAAATAAATGAACAACCCAATATGAAAAACTAACTATTAATACACGAGATAAAATACTGATAAATACGATGGTAAGCCTTGCTTTGAGAGGAATACTAACAAAAGCTTCTTACTGTAATACATAAAGTAAACGATATAGTTAAACATGAGCAAGTTAAATTTTGGTGCAAATAAGTTTGCTTCGTTGTCTTTACCAGTCCACTTAGTTTCTTCCTTGACGGCGCCGTGTGACAATTTGCGCGCATTTGTGACTTGTCATAAAACGCCGGAGAACGCTTCAACCCCGTTTTGACTGCCTGTTTACCAAGACAGCATTATAAGCCCCTATACAAATCGATTAGCATCAGTAGGGCGCCATCTTTCAATCATCATTACTATTGAGATAATGTACTTGAATATTTTGAACTACAAAATAATACCTCATCTACCAAATGAACTTTAGGAGAAAGTAGTCTCGTAATCGTTTTTCGTAACAGCTGAGATTGTCATTGCTCAGTTAAGCGATAGCCTATTCTTTCCTGCTGTTTTGCGATTTGTATTTTTTATTATTGCTTTTGTGGGCCAGTTATAGTCTCATGGCCTTTCTATTCTCAAATTTATTGTATATTTCTTACTCTGAGGAAGGTAAATTCTTATGCTTAGGTAAATGTGTCGTTTAGCTTAGGCTTCTCTTCAGGCAAGTGTTAGCTATTGATCAATTTGTCGAAATTGGTCGATATCCTCAGCCCATGATTCACTGCTTCTCTGCGGTTTGGATCATCGGTACCCACTGCATCTGTAGCCTCCTGTGGTTCTCTCTTTTCTTTCGCTGATGACGCATAATTTATTGGTGTGGTAGCTATGTGAGAAATAGTTATGTCTTGCTTTATTTGTATTAGAGCATCCCTCCTTGCACACTGCTGGGCTGTTTATTCCGCAAGTGTTGAATTACATTTTCATTTAAAATTGGTCTAATGGGACAACACTTCGACATTAAGCTACGAAGTCAAAGTGCGGGCTATTAGACTGCTGTAAGGACAATTTCCGGAAATAAATTCGCTACTTGGAGTTCTTTCACTTCCAGCATGATATTTCCTGAGTTGCTTTCTTGTATACCGCATGCACTCGTATGTTTTGCCGACTGACCACGCAGTCACTCGTCCTGCTACGTAGAGAAGGTGCACACACTTGTTCGATTTCGTGTACAAAATGAAGTAGTAGTTTACGTGATGGACGACCCAAGCCAGAGACCACGTATTGTATGCACTTCAGGCATAGTAAATTGCAGTTACAAAACGCTTATACCCCTGAAGCTGATATACAATTTGAGCATTTCGCTTGCATAATGAATTATTACAGTCAGAAATATTCTCTACGCCATATAAATTTGGCAAACGGAGTTATTTTGCATCGAGAGACAGAAATGCCCCATGCCGAGAGCTATCAAGAGACCTACTCAATTTTAGTCGTGTTGCCGGACATTTCCACAAGGACGGACATTTGACAAATGTGCCGAACATAGTAGTTCTAAGCGTATGTTATTCTTTAGTATGTTGTAGATGTTCGGTATGTTATCACATACAGGTACGTAAAAACAATATCGTTATGCGCGCTTTACATTGTTTAGAATGTGCGCAGTTTCCTAAGTTGGGCGGCAGTCTTCAAGGTTCCTGGAACTGTCGCGCTCATTCAACGCAAAACAAAGAAGAGCGCCGGTTTACTTTTTATCCCACGTCGAGATCTGCTGGATCGTTCGATCGTACATGTTTCAAGCCACAGGTTTTAAAACGGACTTCTATGACATAAAGGCGAGCACGAAAAGCCGAAAAGTCCCTGCGGAGCACAAGACGAGTGCTGCGCAGGTAAAAAAAAAATCACTAAGTAAGTAAACAGCTTCATTGCAGAAACACCTCGCATACTGTTATTGTGGTTCTACGTATGAGTATTTTATTAACACTAGTCCCGATCCACGTGCATATAGTTGAGAGTTTATTTTGAATGGACTACCTACGAAGATGGAGATACTTTGAAATGCTGTATGCTACGCAGAGATCCTCCTTTCTATCAAGCAGCGCTTTTCTCTAAGTTCTTGCACTCTTCGGATGTGTAAAGGGGTGTGTGTGGCCCCGTTACATATCTAGAATATTCATTGTCGCAGTCAGTCGGCGGCGTTCCACTTGTAGGATCCGTTACCACAAGAGTGTAATATACGGCCACTGCAAATAAAAAAGTAAGCAACAAATTACTAAGGTGCCTTGTATTTTTTACGCATACAAATATCTGTTGACATTAAGAATGAACTAAGTGAATATTGTGAAGTTAGACTTCCCAACTTAATAGCCAAACCCTAACATATAATAACAATGACAAAACATTCGACAGTTTAGATTTACTATAGTAAACAAAAACATATAAGAAAAGCAAAGGCATTAACCAATAGCGAAGTAGCATTTTCCATTCTCAGCGTAATAAAAGTGCTCTGCAACATAATTATGGAATAACAGTTGAATATGTAGGCCGGTTGGCGCGACGGCCAAACATGGCCAAGGAGCTCCACGTAATATCCATTCATAATGTGACACTGACTGCGTATAGATCTGGGCCCATATTCACAAAAGCTTCTTACGCTAAAAGTGTTAGTGCCAGCCAATAGTGATGTAGCAAACATTAATAGCGAACGCGATCAGCCAATGAAAAACAGCAGTTACGAACAAAAACCTTTGTTAATTCGGCGCCTGAGGTATATGGGAATGATTTCTTTAAACTATGAACACCAGTCTATATCCGGGCTGCCTTGACAAAATGAAATGAAAAAGAAACGGAATAATTATCCAAAATGACGTGTCAATGCACTATGAACTCACTGAAATGCGAAGGAGTGTTATAAAGCGAAGTTTTTATATAAAGTAGTATTGACGCACACAAACAGCACGAACGTATCAGGGCCCACTTTCTGTAAGAATATCTCTTCATTGCCGGACATTTGAGACGATTGTACCGGCCCTGGCCAGTGCAATAGAGCTTAGCTAAAATATATTTTGCAGATGCGGGCTAAGTTATTGTTATTACGTCTTATTAAGTTTCCCATGTTAGCCAATTTTGCTGCTAGAGCATACTTACACGCGAAATTTTAACGCATATAGATAGCGCTCGTATTCTTTAAACCAGTGGTGGCTAAAGGGCCGCCATTACTGGCCATGTTCGCTCGGTGATTGCCTTACTAGGGGTAACGTATATTGTAATTTGTGCCGGCAAGCTGCTTTATTTGCAGAAATTAATGCTACCCTCCACTAGGTGGTGATTTTTCCTTGGCGCAGCCAGCGCGAGCTTGAATTTTTGAGGACTGACATCATGGATCACCATGAACCAGAGTCATCCATCCCTAACTCTAGACGTTAAGACTTCCTCGTGAAACCAGCCAAAGAAAGCTAATGATCCAGTGAGCTGTAAGAAAAACAAAGTTTTTTCAAACGCGCAATACGGCTTGCGGTCATATAAATGACTAGTGAATGGAAAGATGCTCGGCCTTCACAACGAAGTAACCTGCATAACAAAAAAATTTATAAGAGTCGAACACTTCGGTATAAGGGCGTTTGAATATGAAAGCATCTGAAAACGTTAGCGTCATGAGCAACACCAGTGGTGTTGAAGACGCGAGACCTCGACGCTACACAGGGTGAGATCGATTGGAAGCTATTTGTGAGCATCAAGTGGAACATTATATCCTTATAGAATACTGGCACTGGTACTAGTGAAACGGCGCAATTTAAAGTTTTTTTTACAACGAAGCTATTAATGGCTACTTGGCTCACTATTGACTGATAATTGACTGAGACTGAGACTAAGAATTGACTGAGGTTGAACTCTTGGAAAACAACTTATCACGATCAAATGGTCTCTTTGACTTGGTTTTGCAAAGACTATGCACACACTTTTTCATTAAATTAGGCCAAAGTCTTTCACACACGTTATGCACGCTGCCGAAGGGGTTGTCCGTCAAGTCGCGGTGAAACCTGGCCGTTGCAGTCGAGCTTGAAGGGTGTGGTTCGTCAAACGTTAGTTGTGACTGTCGGTGCTTGAATCGACAGCTTCGTCTCCTCCTCCTTGTAGTTCGTGTTGCTGAACGACGGCGGCCGCTGCAGTAGCTTCGATCTTGGCAAGCTGCCGCGCTTGGTAAGCTTCTCT
Organism: Dermacentor variabilis; assembly: GCF_050947875.1. NCBI lineage: Eukaryota > Metazoa > Arthropoda > Arachnida > Ixodida > Ixodidae > Dermacentor > Dermacentor variabilis. Next base: position 118,834,227 of record NC_134574.1, on the reverse strand, counting down.
ATAACGTGCTAATCTGGTCGCCCTTTGCTCCTGCGTTTCAGCAGACAAGTTTGCCGTTGTTTATGATTTCGGAGCCTGCCGTCTAGCCATATCTACTGGATGACTGGATTCAGCTTGTCGCTTGCGCTGAAGCATACGCGCGGACAGCACAGCCGGCACGCCATTTATGGCGAGACTCAGCGACCAAGCGCCGGTGATGCAGCCGTAGCGGCGTGGCCACGGCTGCTCGTCTACTCGGAGGCCGACGGCGATCTAGAAAATTCGTCGATAGTGTTTGTATATTTGCTATCAGAAAGAAATACGGTCATAGACAAATAGATATGCCTACGTGGCTGAATGCGAAAGCATTGTGACGTCTTCTCAATGACGTCAATTTAAGAAACGAAATTTTATGGTTATCGCGTTGCCTTGTATCATATGTCTTATCACGTGGCTCTGCGTTGTTAAGACACTTGTGTTGACGTGCAAAGGAACCGGGCGGAGCTACTGACTCAGAATTTGAAGTCGAAGCTTCGTCCACCGGAGAGTCCCAGTCAACACCGCCGAATTTTCTGCTTCATGAGCAATATAATGCTTTCGTATATAATACTCACAAGCGCTGAAGGTGCGGTATCTTGTGCGTGGCGTTGACTAAATAAGAGTTTGGTGTCGGGGCGGTGTTTGCACGCATCCATCAGCTATCCGCCACCAACATATGTACAGCGTCAGAAACATCTGAAGTGAATCATTGCGGCCTTATTCCTTGATGTTAAAGGTACGTACGACGATGTCCATCATCATGCGATTGTGGACGCCACAAAAGCTGTAGAGATTGGTGGCCACGCCTTTTGCAGGATACGCAGCTATTTGAATGGAAGATCTTTCTTTATTTTGACAGAAGACGGATTAACGCCATTAAGCTATACTAGTCGTGGTGTACCGCAAGGTGGAGTACTCAGCCCGATCCTGTTCAACCTGGTGCTCCTTGGCCTCACCGATTCATTACACCAATGCGGTCAGCTCTCTGTATATGCAGACGACGTTTGCATATGGGCTTCGGGAGTGACACGTCTACAAGTTCGCGCACGACTTCCGAAGGCTTCAACAGCCGTGTCAACATACCTAAGGAGGCAAAGCCTGGAGGCTTCCCCTGAGAAATGTGCACTCGTTGCCTTTACTCGCAAAGCGATGACCCCGTATGCTTTGCGGATTAATGACCAAACTGTACGATACAGCCGAACACACCGGTTTCTCCGCGTCATCATTCATAGGGACTTGTCTTGGAGCCCTCACGTCTCGTACATGACAAAGCGTCTGGCCGCCATCGTGGACCTTCTTGCGTTTCTCGGCGGGAAGTCCTGGATCGCAACAGTACCATCTATGTTGCAACTATATAAAGCACGGTTTTGGGGCTTCCTGCGGTACAGCTTACCTGTACTAGGAGATTCTTGCGCTACAAATATCTGCAAACTTCAGAGAGTGCAAGCACAAGCACTCAGAACTTGTCTAGGTAGGCCCAAAACTACGTCAACGATTGCAGCAGTTGCCATTGCCGGAGACACTCCTTTGACAATCTATATAGATACAGATGTCCTGAGCGCCCATACCCGACTCTTGATTCGGATTCCGTCACGCCATCTTGCTTGCTTGCCAGCAGAAAGGCCACATTCAACATTTGCCAAAAGTCTTGTGAGATATCAGTCCTACTTGCCATCAGATTTTACGCCTGCTACACGATTGTCCGATCCATTGTGGTGTCTGCACCGGCCGCAAGTGAAATTGACAATTCCAGTAATCATGAAGAAAGCTGTAGCGCCGTTCGAAACTTTGAAACAAGTAACTTTGGAACACATTCACAACGTACACAGATTGCGGCAACATGTCTACACCGATGGTTCCGTAAAAATCAACAGCTTAGCTGCTGCAGTCATCATCCCGGCAAAATCTGAAGAAATCAAATTAAAAGAACTTCATGAGTGAACACATCAACGGGCGATGAACTTGCGGCACTATGTGCTGCACTCGATTTCATTAATCAGGAACCACCGCAACAATGGGCAGTCTTTAGTGACTCGAAGGCAGCCCTTCAGTAAATACAAAGCCCAATGCGCCAAGGAATCAATGAGCAACTGGCCTCAGAAATTCGACACATGTATCCTTGTAGCCATGACAAGGTCCACAACATCATCTTTCAATGGCTTCCGGGACATTGCAGCATCAGCGGGAATGACCAAGCCAACGAAGCCACCCGATCTGCACATAAAAGTGGTCAACGTGTCTTGATTCCGCTTTCGCGAACAGATGCTGCGGCTGGGCTGCGACTGATGTCCCGTGAATCTAGTTTGCCTCTGTGTTGACTCGAACGCTTTCGCCATGTGTCGTTTCCGTTCGTTGTCTCCGGACATACGCATGCGCCTACCGTCTGGCTTACCACGACGATAACAGATCATGCTGTACTATCTGTGGTTAGGCGTTGCATTTAAAAACTCGTATGGTTTCCATATGGAATGGCCAGCAGCCCACGTGCGCCACATGCAACATTGATGAGGCTCTTGCACATGTTATCTGTGCCTGCCTGCGATATAGTGGGGAGAGACAAGTGCTGTGTAGAGTACTGGACCAGTTGGACAACCTTACACTATCAGAATTCAAAGCTTTGGGTCAGTACTCTCTCGGAACATCCACGCTAAGGGCATTACTCGCGTTATTAAGGTCCCTGCGGTCTGCGGGGCTTCAGGATAGACTGTAATAACGCCACCCCCTACCGTGTACGAGGTTTCGTCGTGCTCGTATCTATTTCTTTCTATCTCCCCCTTCCGCTCTCTCTCTCTCTCTCTCTCGTTATCACCCTTTATCCTTCCTCCGTGCGGGGTAGCCAACCGGAAGTGCCTCTGGTTTACCTCCCAGCCTTCCTATGCATCCTATTTTCTCTCTCTCCCTCTCTCTCAAGCCAAGAATGCTATTAGCCCCATATGAACCGATGGTACGCCTAGCAAGTTTTCTCCAGACGTCACGGAGGCAAACAGGGGTCCACGTCAAACTGGACGAACTGCATCTCCGAACTGCTGCTCAACAGCGTGCGCCTGTACAAGCTGAAAACTTGCTCAGCGCGCTTCGAAATTGGGCAGGCATTAGTGGTCACCATATCTTCGGGTTACTGTCAACATCGCTGTTTAGAATATGTCTATGCTGAGGGAAAGGGTACCTAAAGCAAGATGCGATCTGAGGAGGATAGTGCCTGTGAGGGTGTTGCTTAACTACGCAATAAGCTGATTGGTCTGCGGGTGGTAAGCAGTTACTTTTGAATACCTGGTTTCACTTAGTGGGATAAATCACATCGATAAGGTCTGCCCATAGCCCCGTCGCTCTGTGTGCGATTACCGTGGATAGGGCATCATTGCGCAACATGATGTGACAAATTCCACACGTCTCAAGCATTTGCTTTTGTGAGTGCGCCTGTCTCAGGATAACGAGTTATATAGTCGGGGGCACAATGACCTATTTGTAACCATTGCTTCACAAACTCAAATGTCTTGAAATGTCATTGTTATCTTGGTCGGATGGGTTTTAAGGTGATTTCACGGTTCGGTGTAGCCTGCTTGGCATAAGGGTCGGTGTCTCTCGTCGCTGAAATTGGCGTTAATGGCAGCATCAAACATAATGTAGGTTATTTGCGTAAAGCCAAGGCCAGAACGAGGTATTATTGTGCATTTTGGTGAATGCCGGGAGACGCCAGTACGCGTAGATCTGTCTTCTGCGTTGTAGGGAAATATATTGATGTGCAACAAATCGCACGAGACTGCCAGTACATTTCGTTGATTGCTTGAATCGGTGTATATTTTTGAATATGCCGTCCTTTAGGTATAAGGACGTCAGCACACAAGGTAGGTAGTGTGGTATGAGTGCTTGATGGTCAGTGATAGGGCTAATCTCGCCGCCATTAAGCTACCGTTGCTGCCTAGGCCGGAGGTCCGACTTCAGCCGAGAAAAATGAGTGATGCCCCTACATCACAAAATGCTGTGATGTAGGGGCATTGTTCTTGTGTAGAACGACATTACTCAGTTGCCTAATGCGCCCGAGTGTCATCATGATGCATGGTGACCAGTGCACTTCGTCGTTGATGACACTATGAAGCGAGCTAAAAAAATTGGGGAGCATTACATGCGAATAATACTTTCTTATTATGAGGCCCGCCGTTGTGGGAAAATTTCGGTCACCGGTAAATTTTTAAGGTGAACTTAATGTAAGAACGCGCATGTTTTCGAATTTCGCCCCTATCGTAATGCGCGCGCCGTGGCCGGGATTTGATATCGAGACCTCGTGCTTAGCAGCCCAACACCATAGCCAATAAGCAACCACGGGGGCTTATTAAGGGAGCTGGCAATGGAGTATGCTGTAAATTGAACCTTTCTAGCTCCTCATGCAGTGATGGCGCTTTATGGGTCTTTAATTCAAGATATTTATTTACGGAGAACACTTCATTTCTCGTTGAAAGAGTTCGACGAAAACTCGTCTTGCTCATAGTCAAAGCTAAAACGGCGCCAACGAAAAACAGTAAAAGTTAAGAAACCAAGACGTTTAGGCTCCCATACGGGCGCTTTGTTGACAATGAATGTAAACGAAAGGCGGTAGATGTCAATACCTGGGTACCTGGGCACCAGGGGCAGTATATATCATTTCTTGTGCAGACTGTAGTTACGTCTACACCGATGAGACGGGCAACAACACTGTCGTGATGTCGAAAAAGAAAAAAAAAAGATTCTTCTAACGCTCTTTCCAAACATTCTGCAACAGAAGGACATGATATTCTCTGGGGTAGGGCGCATGTGCTAGCCACTGAAAGTAATCTATAACCTCGTGTTGGCATGTCGAGTTATTACTTATCCGAACTACTGATACCACGCTACACCGCAAAGACGGACGCCTTCCTTCCGTTCATGCTCGCTGTTTGCGCCTTATATTCACACGTTCAGAATCATCTCCACCTTTCGTTTATTTCATTGTGAACAAGGTCCCCGCGCGGGAACCGAAACTTCGTCGTTTCTTTTCTTTTAATGTGTTTGGTGGGCGTCAGTTTTACCTTTGACTTTCAGTTCTTGTTCTTGGAGGGTGGCGCATATGCAGAGCATGCCGAAACGGCATGTGCTGCTGTAGTTAAAGGCCGTGCCACTGGCAGAGCACGGATGACGGATTGCAAAGGGGAAAACCTTATGCTACGTGCGCCGCAGCTACGCGGGTCAACCAGTGACGACCAACTGCCGATATGCCACTACGGAATCTTTACTGCCTGGTATAATCCTTTTCAGATGGAAGTTGCGACGGCACCTACACGGGGAAGAAAGCATGGCATCGTCCATAATACCCATGCAAGCCTACATAAGGATCAAAGTTCATTAGCAAAGAGTCTCCGTAACTCGCGAAAGTCTTAAAAGAAAGAAATAGCCAACCTTTCCCTTACCGATAAAATACCGCAGTTCGACCCTAAAAGCGAAACACCGATTGCGAAAGCAAATTATTAGATAGCTGTGCGAAGTAAGGATAGTAGTTTCATCGGCCGTATAAACTTGCAGACATTCGCGTACTCGGTAAATTAGCCACGATACAATGTGTAGGCGTGAATCAACTGGGACACACAGAGACAGCGCTGTTATTGTGTGTCTGCTTCTCTCTACATCCTTGTCCAGTCGCGCATACATATTCTACCATTGATTCAAACCAACTAGCCCGTCAACGTGTTTTAACTAAATTAACCAGAATGGTGGCACGCGCGCACAGGTAAAAAAGAACACACCTAGCTCGATGAGCGTGGAAACTCACTGTGAAAATTCTGCAGTGACGAATCTCGGCAGCAGCAAGCGAATTGACCTTCATGCATGTCTCGCTTCAGCGCGAAAGAAACGTCGAAAGCATAGCGCATACAAAGCTATCGGCACTACGCGCACTCTGCAAACATCGCTTATCGCTTTGAAGGTGAGTCCTGCGTCGGCGCGCACTTAAGCGACGTCGCACATTGGTTTCTAAGCACACGAGCACCGGCAATGCGTCCCTATGGCGTCCCCCAAACGTTCTAATATGGCGTCCGCGATTCGCATGGCCAACGGCGTAGTAGACGCCGCGGTTGCCTCCGCTCTCTACGGAGCGGCGGGCGAGGAGGACAACCAGGCGCCGTAGCAGCCGCTAGAGAAGAACGCCCCTTCTCTCTCACCTCACCACCCTGGGTCGCACTCCGAAGGCGAGGGCAACCATCCGGGCTCTGCGTTCCTCGCTTGTGCACGGGAGATTGAACCACGTTCACCGGCTCACCCTGACGCGCTTACACTCATACGGAACCTCACAGCGACGGAGACGGCAGAGATGCGCCTATGGTGTCTATATAATTGCTATCGCAATAAAATGGGGTTAATCGAAGCTTCTCATGTGTGCACCTCACCTTCGCCAGGGTTAAGTACCACACAGGTTACGATGCCGGTTTGCTGAGGTCTCCCGCTCTCACAGGTTGGGGCCTCCTCATTGCTGTCGGATAGCCTTGCCTCAGGCGGCTATAACGGCTCGATCAGTGCGCCAACGAAGAGCCCTTTCACGTGACAGTTCTCGCCGCCGCTCGTCAAAGGCTGCCAGTTCCTCGTGGGAACGCACCACGCGTGGCGGCCCACCCATTCTCTGATAATGAATTGAACGGAAATGAAGCCGCTGCTGCGCGCGCAATACCCATTCCTGCCCTTTTCCTGCCCGGCGGAAGCGAAGCGGCTCCCATTGGTAGCGCGCGTTGCATGAGCGCGCTCCTATGCAGCTGAAATCCTTGCTAATGACTCACCCTCCGGCGCCGGCACAGCTGTCGACTCATGAAGCCGCCCTGTCAAACAGCTGCTCAGCTCTGGGAGCCACTTGGTTTTTTTTATGTGTTGCCACAACGACACCGAAACTTGTGAGTCAGTGCAAGCTTCGCTTGAAATGTCGATATATATCCCACGTTACTCACGTATGAGCTCAACACTGTGTCAAATACGAGAAACAAACTCCAGTCTGTATGCGCGTGGCGGTGCGAAACGCCAGCCCATCCATTTCTCTCCCGCATCATGGCGTGCCGTGCCGACTGGTGCATCAGGCCTAGGCTCCGGTATACCATCGTAGGCGGTGCAATCTAGGATGACATGAGTCGGGAAAACCAAGCAGGCGCGGTGACGTTCATAGGCCGCCGCAGGCGCACTGCAGCACCACGTGATAGCGGCGGACCGGCCCTAATCAAATGGGTAGGCGGTATGCTAAGTTGTTTGTCACGTGCTCCTCTAGCACAACGGACTTGGCCGATTTCGAGACGCTCTCGACGTGAAACGAAAGTGTGAGTAATTATCATTATCAAAGAATAATTGTAAAAGGCAGGCGTGTCACGTGCAAATAAATAATGTGTTGCGAACGGGAAATATTGTTTTGTGCTTTTAATTCAATTTTATCGCAGACGTGGCCATTATGGGGTTCCGCGGACCCCATACTCGTCCTCCATGTATGTTTAAAATTGTGCACCCCATAAGACGTTTATTACGTATACCTCCCTTATGTGCAAAGATTGAGGGTAAAATAAATAAATAAATAAATAAATAAATAAATAGTTACATAAAATAAATAAATAAATAATGCAGTAAAATGACTAGGGCATATAATGATGCAATAAGTATGCGCAAGTAACTCCAGCCCACCATTCCAGTTTGGCATAACAAAGGTTTGGTGTACATATATTTCCCATTGTGTGTACATATACTGTAGCATCATATGAATCTTTCAAGCGCACTGGCCTTTAATGCAGCAGCGTCTATTATTGAAAAGCTCAGTTCATTATCTAATTTCAGCTGCTAAAGTTTTATAATATAAATATCTGCAACTATGACCTAAGGGGTATGGCATAGAATTTCTGAATATATTTATACATGTGTCACGCTTCTCTGTGAACAAGTTCCTTGTAACCATTATGCGCTTGAAGAACAAGCAACATGGCATTTTCCCTCATACAATTTCTTCATCCCCTTGTGGCATTGTGCATCCGCATGACTTGCTGTTTGCATTTCGGCATAGCTTGTTGAACGGTGTTGAGAATAAACGTGAACAGTTCGTGACTATAAAGTTGTACTCTGTGTTTCTCAACAAAAATATAAACGAAATAAACATTCCAAGAGATTCCATGTTTGACTGTACTAAAATAAAGAAAAGTTTAAGCATGGAATTTGTTTTAACGCATTTCATTGCGCGCGTCGCGAACCAGTTGCTTCGCATAATTCTATTATATGCGTTGTATCAGCATATTCTCTTTTGAAATAAAAGGTACATCCAAAATGAAATATCTTCAAAACATGCATGTGCTAATTAACTCAGAGGCAAACTTTTCAGTTTCACATGACAGTATCTGGAGTAGCATGTACATAATACTACAGCGAATTTATGCGCCAAAGAAACGTTGAACGAGCACTTATATTGCATACTCGAAACTACGTTATATCGCATTGAAGTCCGACAAGGCTGGCATAAAACCACCGGTATATTTACTCAGATGGAGGTACTATGGTTTTCCTTTTCGCATGGACCGTATTCATGAAAATTTGTTTTCATAACAGTGTGTAGATTTCTTGAGCTGTTCTCACCTGTGAAATCACCAGTTTCTTTCATGCCTATAGCATCCTTCATAAGCGGAGGGAGGCCTGCGAAAGAAAAGGATATAAATATCTTCAAAATAGTCCGTTTTTTGTGTTGCAGGAACTGTTTTGTAAATAATTCCATGCACCACACCTCGCGGTACAAATATGATGCATAATTGCAGCAATTATGCGTGTAATTTCAACGCAGGCATGCGAGTAATGAGAGTAATGAAATCTTCCTTGATTTTTTCAGTTATATTTCACTGCATTGGAAAAATATGTGTTGTGTGATAATGTTAAATGGGCAAATGTTGTTTCGCTTTGATTGCCGTGTCGGCGTACAGGTCGAAAGACAGAAACCAGTAGTAAGGGTACTTTATTGTAGCAGGCTCTCATAACCCTAAATTTACCGCGCTTTCATCAAACTTTTGTCAGAATTGCAGTAATGATTAACCTAGATGTTCTGTGCTGTTGGCCGTCGAATCAGTGAGGTATGCTGCAGCATCGAATTATCTTAAACTGGAGTAGCCGTAGAAAAAACGAAGAGGTGAAATTGTTGAGAAGTAATGCGAAGCAAAGCATACCAAATTGCGCACCTCTAAAGAATTTTGAAATTACGGCTGCGGGAGATAAAAAAGCACCATCAAGCCATTTGTGTGCATGTGTTCAAACCAAAGAAGGTATTTTGTATTTGAGGTAACCTTGTATTGAAGAGGAAAACAAATTATGAGCCTTTCCACTCTGCGAGGGCGGATGACAAGGAAAGCTCTTTAGCACACGCCACAGAGGTCAGACATAATTTTTTACAAAGGCACAAACACATTTATTATCCTGACCAGTGCTGATATTGACGATGGGTACGCACAGACGTTCTAGTGTCACATGTACTGTCAAATGCAAAAAAACATTTCTATGCCTATCCAACGAGAAATTTGTCGATCATGCCACACGATGAATGACTTATGCTTCCTTATGCAATGGCTCATAACCCTGTCAACAAGCAAAAAAGAAAGATTTTTATCTTATTCAGAGTCTACTGATATTGAAAATGTTGCCTCTTGACACTAATATACTGAAAAGGCATATCCAAGTGGTGAGACGAATACGCTTTTACATAGAATGAAGCGATTCTGCATCAACTTTGGGAGTTGAGCTTTCCCACTAGCAGATTTCTTGGACACGAGAAATCCATGGAACTCTAGCCTTAAGCAACTTCGCTATAAAATTGTCCCTGCTCTAATGCAGAACCAAATCAGGAAACTAAACAAGGAGTTTATTTGTCAAAATTCCAGAACAACCACTACTGATATCGCTGCCACACGCCATCAAGAAAAGTGGCCTGAAACAAAAACACGGAATCATGCTTGTGCTTCCTGGACTTCCTAGAAAGATCGCATGAAAGGCCAACGGTGAAGCTGCTACAACGAGGCTGCGTGGCTGATTGGTCAAGTTGCTGATTTATAATCGGAAGTGTAGAGCACTTGTCCTTGTCACTTGTCTTGACCAGGTTAAACCTTCCTGCTGTACACTTATGTTTAGTTCAACAAACAGGCGTTGGGGACCACCGAGTCGTGTTCCTGTTCTTTTATTTATTTACGCTCGATAAATCATCCTCTCTTCTCCATTTCTGCTTCCTCTCTTGTTTCGGCCTTTCGCAAATACTCAAGAAATTCCGCAGAGCAATATTGATGTTTATGCTCGAGTAGTAGTCAATGTTTTCTATTCTATTTATTAAATTCTTTATTGTGGCTTATTAGTTCACTGTGAAGCGCCGCTTGAGCCACGTGTTCCTTTAATGGATATCGATTGTGCTTTGACGTGGTCTTCGATATCATTAAGGAACAGTTCATTCGGTGCGCAAATATGCAAATAAATTATTTCCTGGGTATACAGATGCAGGATTAGAATCATCATCACCACAATCATCATAATCAGCCTGGTTACGCCCACTGCAGGGCAAAGGCCTCTGCCATACTTCTCCAAATACCCCAGTCAAGGCCATGTTGTCCCTGCAAACTTCTTAATCTCATCCGCCCACCTAACTTTCTGCCGTCCCCTTCTACGCTTTCCTTCTCTTGGAATCCAATCCGTAACCCTTAATAACCATCGTTTATCCTCCCTCCTCATTATATGACCGGCCCATGCCCCCATTTCTTTTTCTGTATTTCAACTAAGATGTAATTAACTCGAGTTTGTTCCCTCACCCAATCTGCTCTTTTCTTATCCCTTAAAGTTACACCCTTCATTATTCTTTCCATAGCTGGTTGCGTCGTCCTCAATTTAAGTAGAACCCTTTTCGTAAGCCTCCAGCTTTCTGCCCCGTACGTGAGTACTGGTAAGACACAGGTGGTGTACACTTTTCTCTTGATGGATAATGGCAACCTGCTGTTCATGATCTGAGAATGCCTGCCAAACGCACCCCAACCCCTTCTTATTCTTCTGATTATTTATGTCTCATGATGAGGATGCGTGGTCACCACCTGCCCTTAGTAGATGTATTCCCTTGCCACTTCCAGTGCCTCGCTACCTATCGTAAAGTGCTCTTCTCTTCCGAGACTGTAAAACGTTACTTTAGTTTTCTGCAGATTATTGTTAGACCCACCCTTCTGCTTTCCCTGTCCAGGTCAGTGATCATGCATTGCAATTGGTCCCTTGAGTTACTAAGCAAGGCAATAACATCAGTGAATCGCAAGTTGCTAAGGTACTTACCGTCAACTTTTATCCCCAATTCTTCCCACTCCAGGTTTGTGAATACCTCCTGTAATCATGCTGTGAATAGCATTGGAGAGATCGTATCTCCGTGCCTGACGCCTTTCTTTATTGGGATTTTGTTGCTTTCCTTATGGAGGACTATGATGGCTGTGTAGCCTCTATAGATATCTTTCAGTATTTTTACATACGACTCGTCTACACCCTGATTCCATAATGCCTCCATGACTGCTTAGGTTTCGATAGAATCAAACGCTTTCTCGGAATCAATGAAAGCTATATATAAGGGTTGGTTATATTCAGCACTTTTCTCTATCACCTGATTGATAGTGTGCATATGGTCTATTGTAGAGTAGTCTTTACGGAATCCTGCCTGGTCCTTTTGTTGACGGAAGTCTAAGGTGTACCTGATTCTATTTGCCATTACCTTAGTAAAGAGTTTGTAGGCAACTGACAGTAAGCTGATTGGTCTATTTTTTTCTAAGTCTTTGGCGTCCCCTTTCTTATGGATTAGGATTATGTTAGCGATCTTCCCAAATTCCAGTGCGCTCGAGTTCATGAGGCATTGTGTATATAGGGTGGCCAGTTTCTTTAGAACAATCTGCCCACCATCCTTCAACAAATCTGCTGTCACCTGATCCTCCCCAGCTGTCTTTCCCCTTTCCATAGCTCCCGAGGCTTTCTTTACTTCTTCCGGCTTTACTTGTGGGATTTCAAATTCCTGTAGACTATTCTATCTGCCATTATCATCGTGGGCGCCCCTAATACTGTATAAATCTCTGTAGAACCCCTCAGCCACTTTTACTATGTCATCCATATTGGTGATGGTATTGCTGGCTTTGTCTCTTAACGCATATATCTGATTCTTGCCAATTCCTAGTTTCTTCTTCACTGCTTTTAGGCTTCCTCCGTTCATGAGAGCACGTTCGATTCTATCCATATTATACTTCCTTATGTCAGCTGTCATACGTTTGTTGAATAACTCGGAAAGTTATACCAGTTCTATTCTAGCTGTAGGGTTAGAGGCTTTTATACATTGGCGTTTTTGGATCAGATCTTTCGTCTCCTGCGATTGCTTACTGGTATCCTGTCTAACGGAGTTACCACCGACTTCTATTGTACACTCCGTATTGATGCCCATAAGATTGTCGTTCATTGCTTCAGCACTAAGGTCCTCTTCCTGTGTTAACGCCGAATACCTGTTCCACAGCTTGATCAGGAATTCCGCTATTTTACCTCTTCCCTCCTCAAGTATAGGCTAATTCCAGTTCTTACCATCCTATTGTCACTGCAGCGCACCTTGCCTAGCACGTCCATATCTTGTATGATGCCAGGGTTAGCGCAGAGTGTAAAGTCTATTTCATTCTTAGTCTCGCTATTCGGGCTCCTCCACGTCCACGTTCGGCTTTCCCGCTTGCGGAAGAAGGTAATCATTATCCGCAGATTATTTTGTTCTGCAAACTCTACTAATAAATCTCCTCTGCTATTCCTAGAGCCTAGGCCATATTCCCCCACTGATTTGTCTAAAGCCTTCTTCTTGCCTACCCTGGCATTGAAGTCGCCCACAGTATAGTGTATTTTGTTTTGACTGTACCCATCGCCGATTCCAAGCCTTTATTGAAGGTTTCGACTTGCAGGTCATCATGACTAGATGTAGGGGCGTGGACCTGTACGATCTTGAATTTGTACCGGTTATTATGTTTCACATCAAGACCTGCCACCCTCTCGGTATTGCTACATAATTTCGGTATGTCACCACCTATATCGTTATTATACTGGAATCCGACTCCTTTTTCTCGTCTGTCCGCTGAGCCTCGGTAGCACAGGATGTGTCCGCTCTTTAGCACTGTATATGCTTCTTTTGTCCTCTTAACTTCAGTGAACCCTATTATATCCCATTGACTGCCCTATAATTTGTCCAATAGCACTGCTAGACTCGGCTCACTAGATATCGTTTGAACGTTAAACGTTGCCAGGTTGAGATTTGAAACGGATCGAGCTAAATTAGGGCCGTTGCAATTATGAAGTTATGGCAGCTCGCCCGATTTTCGATTCCCCTGAAGGGAGGCAAGCGCGCCTGTTAAGGAGGCGCCTATGAGTTTAGAGAAACACAGGGAAATCTACCAGCTGTACTAAACGGATGTCATCGAGTGGATCTATAGCGTTGAAAGGAAGCTTTCGCTCGGGGTATGCTACGATTTTCTGTAACACGGAAAAGCCAGAAATCATTTGATGAAGCAACCCTTGGCAAATTTCAATGACATTTTGTTTAGACAAACAATAATCCCAGTGTGATCTCGTTTGACCACAGTGACCACATTGACACAGCCACTGTCCGCTACGCGTGGCCTACTTGCTGACGTCGTTGCACGAACCGCTACTCTCAAATCACCTCCTTTCCCTGTCCCCAATATACACCGTCAGCTGAACACGCGTCTTCACATTTTCCTCAATCTCTTTGCAAATTACTCTTTAGGTACCTCTTTGACCACTAGCAAAGACAACATGAATATTGATTTCAAAGCAATGTTTTGGCAAGGCACACGTTTATGTTTAGGCCGCAAACACGCAAAGTGTTCATTGCCAACGCCATCTAGCTATACCAGTCGTGGTGTACCGCAAGGCGGAGTACTCAGCCCTACCCTTTTCAACCTGGTGCTCGTTGGTCTCGCTGATTCGTTACCGCAAACCGTACAGCTCTCCGTATATGCAGACGACATTTGCATATGGGCTTCAGGCGTGACACGTGTACAAGTCCGCGCGCGACTCCAGAAAGCCTGAACGGTGGTGTCAAGATACTTAAGAAGACAAGTCCTGCAGCTGTCCGATGAGAAATGTGCACTGGTTGCTTTTACTCGCAAATTCATGGCCCCTTATGTTTTGCGGATTAATGACCAAATTATGCGATATAGACGAACGCACCGATTTCTCGGAGTCATCATTGATAGGGACTTGTCTTGGAGCCCTCACATCTCACACATGACAAAGCGTTTGGCCGCCATTGTGGACCTTCTTGCGTTTCTTGGCGGGAGGTCCTGGGGCGCAACAGTACCGTCAATGTTGCAGCTATATAAAGCACTGTTTTTGGGCTTCCTGCGGTACAGCTTAGCTGTAATAAGAAATACTTGCACTACGAATATTCGCAAACTCCAGAGCCTGCAAGCCCAAGCACTCAGGACTTGTCTCGGTCTTCCGAAAACAACGTCATCGATTGCGACAGTGGCCATAGCCAGAGACGCTCCTTTGACAGTATACATTGATACAGATGTCTTGAGAGCGCACATCCGACACGTGACTCTGATTCCCTCACCCCATCTTGCTTGCTTGCCAGCAAAAAGGCCACTTTCAACTTTTGCTAAAACTATTGTAAGACATCAGTCGTACTTGCCATCAGAATTTACGCCCGCTACACGATTGGCAGATCCATTGTGGTGTCCGCACCGGCCGCAAGTGCAACTGACAATTCCAGGAATCAGAAAAAAAGCTGGAGCTACATTGCAAGCTTTGAAACAAGCAACTTTGGAGCACATTCACAACGTTCACAGATTCCGGCAACATGTATACACAGATGGTTCAGTAAAACTCAACAGCTCTGCTGCTGCAGTCATCATCCCGGCACAATCTGAAGAAATCAAAATAAAGAAACTTCATGTGTGACCACATCAACGGGCGATGAACTTGCGGCATTATGTGCTGCACTCGATTTCATTAATCAGGAACCACCGCAACAATGGACAGTCTTTAGTGACTCGAAGGCAGCCCTTCAGTGAATACAAAGCCCAATGCGCCCCTGAATCAATGAACAACTGGCCTCAGAAATTCGGCACATATATCATCAAAGCTATGACAAGGGACACGACATAATCTTTCAGTGGCTTCCAGGACATTGTAACATCAGCGGGAATGACCACGCCGACGAAGCCGCCCGATCTGCACATGAAAGTGGTCAACGAGTCTCCATTCCGCTTTCGCGAACAGACGCTGCGGCTGAGCTGCGATTGATGTCCCGTGAGTGTACTTTGCCCCTGTGGGACTCAAATGTTTTCACGATGTGTCGGTTGCGTTCATTGTCTCCGGACATACGGATGCACTTCCCGCCTGGATTTCTACGACGTGAACAGACCATGCTCTACCGTCTGTGGCTAGGCGTTGCCTTTACAAACACCTATGCTTTCCTCATAGGAATGGCCAACAGCCCCACGTGCGACACATGTAACACCGACGAGACGCTCGCACACATTATCTGTGTCTGCCCGCGATACAGTGCTGAGAGACAAGTGATGTGCAGAGTACTGGACCAGTTGGACAATCGTCCACTTTCAGACCTTAAAGCTTTAGGCCAATGCTCCGAAAGAACATCCGCGTTGAAGGCCTTACTCGCGCTAGTAAGGTTCTTGCGGTCTACGGGGCTTCACGACAGACTCTAAGAATGCCGCCCCCTACCGCTCTGTAGTCTACGCGCTTTGTTCGTGCCTGTCTCCCTTTCTTTCTATCTCCCCCTTCTACTCTGTTTCTCTTTTTATCCCTCTTAACCCTTCCCCCTGCGCAGGGTAGCCAGCCGGAACTACCTCTGGTTAACCTCGCTGCCTTTCTCTGCATTATTTTCTCTCTCTCTCTCTCTTTGCCATTAAAGAATAGAGTGAGAGCTACTTGTTGCATGCTGAGAATTGACATTCTGATTAACACATCACGAGTAGTTGTTTCTTCAAAATAACTTTGATGTTACTACTGCGATTGCTCACTGCTATACGTTGTCGCTGGGTACGCCTACTTTCTGTCTTCTGGTGATAGTGAACGGTAGCGGAAGATGAAGGTACGGTAGGTCACTAGATAAGGGTGAACGGCAGCGGCAGGCACAGTCGTGCCTGCCACTACCGTGTGCTTTGAGCGCCATCTGCCTTTCTGCGGTCTCGTTCCCTCAGCATGGAAGAAGTTTTGAGATTCACAGTTTTTTCTACTGTGTTTTTTACCGTCACTAGGACGTGACAAATTGCCGCAAGTCTGATGTGGCCCATCTGCCTCTTATAACAACTTCTGAAAGCGTCGCGCGAGGAAGTTCCCCCTGAAATCCTCCGGCACCTAGGCCTTCTTCGATAGAGTCGATAACGGCGCCATTCGGCATCCGAACCGGTACATTGAAGAGAAAGCACCGGGATTGCATTAGGCGTTGAACTGGTGCTGGTTTCTGCACGGATGCTTTACCAAAGAAAGCACGGCGCAATGTTTGGTGGCCAGGCAGAGGACACGCACGAAAAACACTGGAGACGCTCAAGCTTCCCCTCCAAGAGGAGAACGTGATAGCATTGAAGGCAAACTTGCTTTACCGACAAACGTTTGCGGCGATCGCTGTGCACGACGGCGAGCTTTGCGGTTCTTTTTATCTCTAGCACACTCGCAATATTTGCGTTCATTCACAACGACGCACGCTACTGTAGCTTTGCGCTCTGTTCCTGTACCGAGTACCGTTCTCCGCCCCCCCCAACCCCTGGTCGCCGCCTCTGCTACAGATGAAAGAAAAGTGGCGCACCAGCTGTGCTTGGTAGAGGGCAAGTGGCATGCGCCTCTCTGTGATTGGTAGAAACGAAATGATGTGCATGGTAGAGTGGTATAAACGTTTTGCTCACGATCAATCCCGAGCACGGCGTGCTTGCTGCGCAACGGGGTCTTTCAAACAATCGGTTTATCAAATCCGCCAGCCAATTAGCTTTGCTCATTTGCCTGACACTCTGCAAGGAAGCTTCGATAGAAAGAAAAGGTTAGGTGCAGCGACCCTCACAAATATTGAGATAAGTCCAACCATCCGCCTATACAATTTTTCTTTATCTGATTTTGTTGTCTCTGGTGAAAATATTAACCATACAAATCGGTCATTGTGTCCCTAGTTTCAGGATTAAACCTGACCATCTACGCACGTAATATTTCATACACTGATGTCAGTACTCAGCCAAAACATTATTTTAGCTTGAAACAACTATGATTTATTTTACAATAAGTGAATCATTTGCATTAGCCGACCACAGTCATTAAGCTGTGAGGGAACTCCAGATAGTCCAGCTCTCCCGCAGAGGTGAAAAGCAGGTGCACTGAGTTCTTCAAGGTGGAAACTTTTTATAGGTATTTCTTTGTCACCGGCTATATTTGTTGTTCTGGCAAATGGCGGAAGGAATCATTTTGAAAGAGACAGAAATCATTTTGAGCGCTAAAACAGAAACAGGCCAGAAGAGCACTAAGAAGTCACAAATTTTGTCACCAACATAAGAATCCTGAAAGCAAACCTGCTCCAACAGGCGCTCTTTACAATATTTCGAAGGAACCAAGCTAACGTTTACAAAAATCTTGTCTGCATATAAGAGAGTCATTTATTGTAATTTAAAAATTATCACAGTTTTACCTCAGCAGTACGGTATTTCAAAAAAAAACACGTTTAGGCAACGCAACTTCTTTCGTAATAATATTAAAGAGCAGCGGCTACTTCGCGTTACGGCTGCCGTACTGTTTCGCCTAAATTCGGAGTGTTTTTCGGTACCCCGCCAGAATCGCCCACATGTTTCCACACTTATTAGGTAAGATGTGTATGCACCTTTCTTCGTGTGCACATGTGGGACAAGACCTTAGAGTAATGGTGCAGGTTGAATTGCGGTAGCCTTCCACAATAGCATTTTTTTAAAACTTTGCTCGTAATTACTTAGATTTAGTGTGTACAGATGCACTCTGATTTGGGTGTCGCTCTAAACTTGTCCTTTGTGCGTCGCTACACTGTCCGTTCCTCATATTCTCCAGTAAACCTTAGCCGTTTTCGTAAGGATAACTCAACGTAGATGCCCTGTGTGGTAAAGTAGATGTCTTCAGAAATACTCACTGTCAGGAATCCATGTTTCCTCCTTAACGACGCCGCAGTTATTACCGGAACCAGTGAACAGTAACGATCTTGTTACCAAGTCAGTTCGACCTGCGTACGTAGAAAACAGATTTTGCTCATTAATAAACTAACCCTTTCCACGAAAAGCAATCATTATTATATGCGATATAAAGGTATCACATAAACAAGAGTGAAGTGCATAGCTTTGACGTATAGATGGTGTCCGGTTTCAGTTATCCTTATTTGCTGAAAGTGTTTGCATAAGCAGCACAATTTCGCTTGCTTTATGAAATTTTATTTTCTTCAGATACTTCAGAAGCCTTCCTGACATTGGGCGGCGAAGTAACTATCAGTGTTGCAGACGTTTAGATACAATGGCTTCTTTCCTGCATGTGGGATATCTAGATCTCGCAATTACACTTTGCAGGTCATATAACCAAACCTTTTAATTAAATACGTCTTTTATGAGAAGTAAATGATAGAAACATGGTCGCGCTGCGCGCTAAGAAATCAAATGATACCTATGAAAATTTCTCAGCAAGAAGTAGCCCAGCAACATGTTGTCATGACAAACTGTGGTAACTAATATACGGGCACGCATGTCGAATTCAAGAGCACTCCAGTGTGTCGGATAGCCTTTATGGTGCCGGGAGGGGAGGAGACCAGCTTTCCGAACGCACACACACACACCTATATATATATATATATATATATATATATATATATATATATATATATATATATATATATATATATATATATATATATATATATATACATATATATATATATGTATATATGTGTATATATATGTATATCCATATGCGTTGGGTAAGCTGGCCTGCCTCCCCCCCCCGCCCCGCACCATAAAGGCTTTGCGACCCACTGCAGTGCACGTGAATTCGACATCATACGGTCCCATACTTTAGCTACAACAGTTATATATATATATATATATATTACTGGGGGTTACTGGGGTTTTACTGGGGGTTTTACGTGCCAAAACCACGTTCTGATTATGAGGCGCGCCGTAGTGGAGGAATCCGGACCTAAACGTGCACCTAAAGCTAAGCACACGGGTGTTTTCGCATTTCGCCCCCATCGAAATGCGGTCGCCGTGGCCGGGATTCGATACCGGGATCTCGTGCTCAGCAGACTAACACCATAGCCACTGAGCAACCACGGCGGGTATATATATATGTATATATATATATATATATATAGGTATGTGCGTGTGTGTAACGTTAGTTTTATTACCAGTTGCATCTGCAGGAACTTCCTTTGTCCGCACAGAATTATTCACTGAAATGACCGTCTTATATGAGTAGCCGTCATAGACGTCATAGCTCGAATCCCCTCGCACTACGAACAGACTCGCGTCTATGAATCGTGTAACCTTCCTTCATGTAATTGTCTTAAACTTCGCTGTCAGAAATACCACTTCGCTTTTCTGGCAAAATTGCAGCCTGTCTGCCTCCCTCTCTGTCTCTTTCTGTCTGCAGCCTGTCTGCCTCCATCTCTCTCTCTCTCTCTCTCTCTTATATATATATATATATATATATATATATATGTATGTATCTGGTTTTAATGTCTGGTTGTCCGTCTGGTTTTAATGCAGTGTCTGACTCTTTCGTTCTTCTCATGCTTTGCAATGACCTCTAAATCTAAATGTTGATTTTCGTTGACTATGTCTGTTGAAATCGCATAGCTGGTTTTTTCTAGTAAGGAAGACCTGGACTTGTCACACTAGATTCTGACTATAAGTAAATCTTAAAAACAACGTATTGGCTGCTCAACTGAGCCCAGCAACGAGATGAGCTCAGTTCAGTAGGCGCACTCAACAGTGTCGATTGTAAATGTTGTTCCGCGACATAAAATTAGGTTTTGAAGATGTAAATTCCAAAACAACGATATTATAATGAAGCACGCGGTAATGGGGAAATTCAGATTCATTTTTAACAGCTCGGATTACTTACCGTGCACAAAATTCTCGGTATACGAACGTTTTTGCATTCTGCCCCCATTGGAATACGGCCGCCGCGGTTGTGATTGGATCCTCGACCTCGAACGCAGCAGCGCAACACCAAATTGACAAGGCAAGAGCTGTGCCTTTCCACTAGGAGAGAGAGAAGCACTAGCCTACGCAACACTGCTTTTGAGCCCCTTTAGAAATATAAAAACAACAATGTAGTAGTTTCGCCCGAAAGGCGAAGCTTTGATAGCCACAGCAATGTATTAGACAACTACACGAAGCAAGGTTCGTAGTTTCGCCGGATGCATATACTGCAGTAAACATTCGCTTACTAATTAAACTGGCAAGCACGTGGTCACGCGCTCGCTTGTAAACGTGAACAGATCTCACCCAAAGACAGCGAAAACTCGCAGTCACAGCGTTAGAGTGACGGACGCGAAGAGAGGAGACCGCATGCTTCCGCTGCCTCTTCATTCAACGTGTCTCCAAAATTTGAAATTGTGCTAACTTGGCGCGCCCCACTTTTGCACCCATCGGAGATTATCTCCAAGACAGGGCGAGGGCGGCGTAAGAACGAGCTACAGCAAAGGCTAGGGGAGGAGAAGCGGGCTTAACCAGCGTCTCCCTTCGCCCGGCTTCCCGGCTTGAGCACGGTTTATCACGTGACCTCCTATATATATACATGGGGCGCCCACCATCAAGCCACTATCAATCTGGACTTACTCTCGAACACCTCCTTTCCCGCGCAGAGCCAATGGCACGGGATATGATCTTAACGCACTTGGACTTTACACGCAAACTCATGGAATCGCCGACAGATATATTGCACCGCCCATATAATTCCTGTTGAAAAAGACGTGATACTTTCACGAGGAAGAAACCGCGTTGCTTCTCTACGTGGGGATAGGGCTGTAAACGATATGTTTAAGAATGGGTAGGTAAATCTCTGCCAAAATACTGTTTGTCGAGTGTGCAAACAAATATAGAACATAGCCTCGTGAAGGAGCGCGAAATACCCAAAGAATGCGAACGCTATAAGAAAAGTGATGGCAGCGAGAAGCAGTGAAAAGAACAAAGACATATATGATGACAGTGAAAATTATGATTTTCTAATATTTCAAGCATACAATCGCAATGTTTCGAGCCATGTGCTCTTATAAAAAATGAAAAATAGTAGTACGCATAGTTGGATATTCTTCTATTGGAAGACGCACATTGCGCCGACTAGGAAAAAAATAAGGCTCTGTAAAAGTTATTAGCAGGACTACAGTTCCTATTCCGCATTCTTTTGAGAGCACTCTATAAAGGGAGGATAATCTTTCACCCAGAAAGGAAGAAAATTTTTTTGTGCATTTGCACACCACCTCGCCCTTTGTTGGGAAGATAAATCCCGAAGGCGCCCAATGGAGGCGCGGTCACGTGTTCGATCTTCGCAGAGACCACTCAGCAGCTCTGTCTACGGTCTGTAATGCACTATTCCAGTAAGTACAAGATCCTTCCATTCACCTTGACCCCCACTAGGCCACCGCTCCATCTTGTGACAGGCATCGGGTCTTTGTTTCCGCTGGGCCATCGATGCCAAGAAAGACGCACTAGCACTTCTTTTTGTAAAATGTGTTTTGTTTACAGGTATGTATTACGGCATGAAATAAAGAGCTACACCTTGAATGTAAATTACCCACCTCGCTATGTCGCCGTTCTCGATCTAGCTCTACAGTGTCGTCTATGCGCCCTAAAGCCCGTGTTAATCAGGACCCGTCAAATCAGCATATCAGCTGTTTATCCATTCCAGACGCGAGCGATGACAGATGGAAATGCTCAACAATTAAACCGGCCTGGCAGCCTACCACGAATGCATGAAACACGCGCACGCTGAGGTCTTAGCGCTTTATGCATTTTCCCGCCAGTGCACAAAGAACAGTAGCGTCATCAGATGCGTCAGCTCGAACGGTCACGACGGCATTTCCAATCGTATTGTGTCACCTCACCACGCCCTTTCCCGACTGCCTGTACTTGGTAGATACAGAAGCCGTTACAATTGCATAAAGAGATTGGTGTGTTAGACTGACAGTTATAACCTTACCATACACATATATTCTGCATTTTCGTGAGCATTTATTTTTATTACGTCTTACAGTGTTGCAGTTTCTGCGTCTACTTTGTCAGTTACCATTAATAGGTTGTGTAACCCAATTTGCTGGTTATAACATTCGGCGGAAAATAACATTTGTGTATTTATCTGTAAATTATTCGCAGTTAAACAGACCGAACCTGCAACAGATACCAACTTCGTGAAACGAAGCAGGCAAGAAAAAGAAAGCTTCGCTTGACGGACTTGCCAAAAGAAGCTCTACGGCTGTAAGTAGACGTCTCGCAGTTGCACTGTACCGTCTAGTATACTATTAGCGCTACTGCAATGCTCAGTTGGGTTTCATAAAGAAAGATGAAAATACCGTCACTTACTGAAATTCATCATTTCCATTGAATTTGAGGACGACCCTGCGCCGCCCCTGTCGAACCACCATTCATTGCCTTCACTGTGCCTGAAAGACGAACCACTTTTAATATCACCCAAGATTACTATTAAGCATTGAAACTTACTTTTCAGATCCGTTTACATAGGACTCAATGAGGAATATAGTATTATTTGTTATGTTGACCTTGACGTCATTTTGACACTTTGGGGCACCAGTCTGATTAGAATAATAAACCCACAATTTCTGGGTGCCGCTCCAAAACTGCAAGAAAAAAATGGTGTAGATAACCAAATGATGAACTCATGTAATTCACACCACAAGAAAATTCTTAAAAAATGTGTTAAAGTACGGCGTATTGCGCGCGCTCCTTGCAGCATACCGAATTTATAGCTGAGAGCAGTCGTTATCTAAATGCCGGTAATATCAATTACCACTTACTAAAACACATCGTTAGGGAAGTCACGTTTCTGGCGTGTGCAATATTAGGTAAATAAATTTGTTAAGAAACTTTAGAAGGTAACGTGTCGGTCGGTTCCTTTATAGTAAGTTATATTTGATTTCATTGCCGCAGCCAAATATGGCCTTACTGAACCAAAGCAAAACGTGAATAATAATTCACAGAGACGTTGGTGCTCAAAGTGATATTGGTGTGAAACTTCTGCAACGTTCGTATTTAATATCAAAGTCGCACTCTTTAAAGCATAAAGATACGCGAGCTTGTCCTGCGTGTGAATATATGGTACTTGGATTTCATGATTTTCGTTGGTCACACAGAGAGCGCAGCGATAGAATGCGCTAAATAAACGGAGTCCTTAACCGAATAAGAACAATAATCGAATAATTGCCTGCGGTAATTGGTGTCTTGATGGATGGGAGGTCATTACGGTACCCAAGACTACACATATGCTTCGGCTGTACGTGAGATTCGTGTAGTTGAATAATTCAAGCAAGAATAATACACACTTTGCTACTTTAGCTTTTATTTCTGCGAGTGTTTGCAAGTCGACGCTGTTTATTCAACGCATATTCAATCAATATTCAGTGCTTTAGAACATTCGATTCAAACGCCCTATCAACTAACGGAATGAAGATGTATTCCGTTCGTAAAACAGAAATTTACAATATTCACACTTCCCTCGTAAAATATGAGGCCCTGGTATAATATCACTAATCTAAAATCAGTATTTCTGCAATATAATCAGCCACAAAAGAAGAAAGACTGAGATATATAGTGTTTGCGTTAATATCATTCCACAGCGTGTGTCCCAGGAGGAGGAGGAGGTGGAGGAAAACATTGTTTTTGTCAGATCTTGAAGACTTTTGAGTAAACTGGGTGATTTCTTCTGCCAGGTGGTTTTAGGTGGCCCAAAGCCCTCGACTTCCGCCCGTCTCCAAAGCCCAGTTGAAGGTCCGCAGCTGGACTGCAGTTCCCGAGGTGGACATCGCTACCTCCCAGTCCAAAGTGTTATTAAGTAGGAGATCCATCCTAGGCTTTAGCCCCGGGCAGTTGCTCAGTACATGTGTCAGGTCCACCTTATGGGCGTCGCAGCTTCTGAATTGAGTGGAGAAGCAGCGCGGATATATCATTGGGTCCTTGTGAGGTTTGGTAACTGACCAAGCCTGCAACTGTCTGTAAATTAGTTGTTGCAGTTTACCGGCTTACTTATGTGCTGGGGTGTATTTCTGCATAACTTCGTGGTAGTGCATAGTAATTTGGTCGTGAAGTACAGTAATTTCTGTATGCTGACCTCGTTAAACCCAGGTCGAGGCCTCTATAGGCCCGGGTAAAAAAAACCGCGGCCGTAATTGTGGGCAGCCTCATTTCCTGAGTGCCAGGAACGGTCGTGTGTTCCAGAAGCCTTACCTGACTATCATGGGCGTTACTCTAACAAAATGATGTTTTTTCATTGCCGTGTTCAGAGTTATATTTCAAGGTAATTTTGCTTTTAAAAAAAACTTGTGTCACGTGACATGCTTTCAGTTTTCTTGAGCTCACGAGGCATGGTTGCGCAAGAAAAATAATGCAGGTTTTTAGCACCCAATTCTTCACAACGTTGCCTGCTGAACGTACGAAAATTTGCCTTCAATATGTAGGGCTTTTGCCAACTGCAGACAGGAAAACTACCTTAAATGCCCGGAATTTCCAGAAATGTCTGCTAAATTGACAATGCTTTTCTGGAAAAAGCACATTTAATTTCCGCTTGTAGATATTTTTGGCACACTTTGGCATACAATCTTATCTGGGAGGTACTCCTTGGATATACATAAACCTACTTTTATCACTATGTTATATCTATTTTTCTCTTGAGTGAGAGATAAACTCCTTAATTTAAGGCCTGCACCCTCCTTGGCATAGTTTCCTGTTTAAATTTCACCGCAAAGGCCAGTGGATGTCTGGCTTGGGAGAGTAGGTGCGGGCTGTTTGGTAATGTAAGGCGACCTTCCTGACTACGTGAGGGCACAAGTGTGTTGCCGGTTCTAGTAACTATTATAAAATTTCTCTTTGAGTGCCCTTCTTGTCGCATCACTCAGACTGCTCAAGGAGCCGAGAGTTCGGGCGAGACCGCTGAGTTCACCTGTTTTGTCAGATTCTATTTCGCCATTCTCCTTGTTTTGTCGCGTAGCGCTTATCATTTGGGGAAAGAAATCACATGAGGTCTTCTTGCAAAACTGTTACGTCATTAGCATTACCTATTTGCGCACACAACACGCATTCGTCACAAACATGTATTTTAGAAAGAATTTTACCCATATATCGCTCTTTTAAATACCAAGAAGGAAACAGGCAAGTGCTGGCTATTGTGACACGCACGACAGTATTTGAGTGTGGCTAAGCAGACGATCTCTATGATAGCACTGGTGGGAAGAAGTTGACAAAGAATTCAGTCTTCGAGGTTGCATTAGCATTATATTCATTCCTATGAACTTTTTCTTTAGTGCTGTGTGACGTTCTCGGTGGTAGGCTGTCATAAAGCTTGCACATATGGCGTAAAATATAGCGTAAAATATGGCGTAAAATATGGCGCATCGACTCATGAATGTCTATTTCGATGTCAGTTAAGCGTGTTTGATAGAACATTTTTATTTGGACCCGTGTAGTTTACGATAAGATAGTGCCACATGTACCCATGCATATGCAAACACATACACATATATTGTAAAGGTTAGGACGTGTATTCGTGGAATTGCCACTGGTTCACGAAGTGTAGCTGCTTGAAGATGAAGCAAGTGCAACTAATTCGTAGCCCAATGCACCAGTGAATGCCTTTTACCAATAATCCTCTTCTATGCTATGATGAAATCAAGAAAAAGAAATGGGCATGGGCAGGACATGTAATGAGGAGGGAAGATAACCGATGGTCATTAAGGGTTACGGAGTGGATCCCAAGGGAAGGGAAGCGTAGCAGGGGGCGGCAGGAAGTTAGGTGGGCGGATGAGATTAAGAAGTTTGCAGGCATGGCATGACCACAATTAGTATATGACCGGGGTTGTTGGAGAAGTATGGGAGAGGCCTTTGCCCTGCAGTGGGCGTAAGCAGGCTGATGATGATGAGGAGGATGATGATGCTATGATGGAGATGTTGGGCGTTCGCAGACTGGGCGCCCTGTAGTTATAAGCCCACGCGCTACTGTCAAGCATGCCAGACGACAGTGCGCTACGAGCATCCGAAACTTTCCCTTTGTGAAACGGCGAAGCTGTTGTAGAGAAGTACAAAGCCCCCGTTCAAAGGGTGTCCGCTTTAAAACTTGTTTTGCGTATAGGTCGGCTCTCGCCACCTTTCGTAAGCTCCGGGTTGAAAAACGCCTAAATAGGCGTGCACAACATCCAGACGAAATGTTTACAAGCAATAATGTTATAGGCCCCGTGTCGCAGAATATCCTGTGTTGGCGTCCGGTGTCCAGATAATAATTTCGAACCACGCATACACAAGCCTTCCATGTGGCGCAATAAGCTTACTGAACTAACTAAATTTCTCAAGCTAGAAGACCACGAAAATCGAAAAGTATGACCTAGACACTACCAACTGATGTGATAGCTTCGGATTGTAATTTGAATATACGAGAAAACATAGTTCCGTTACACGATAACGCAACCCTCTTTCCTACCGTTTTACGATACATACACCAGCCACCACGTCCGCCATTTGCATGCTCCGGCGCATGAATATCTTTGAGGCCATGGAGGGGGCGCCTGATTCCATGCAATATCTCCAGATGGCACCGGCTTTCGCCGCATCGTGGCCCACGTAAACGGCCGCGTTTCTCCCAGAAAGCCCACCTTCGTGCGTAGCGTTCGACGCCAGCGTTTCACGGTAAACATTATGGTTACATAGGATGCAGTTGCCGCCAAGTGTGAGAAACAGTCAACGATCTTCGAATGATATAGCATTCCACATTTAAAGGTGAAGCTCAAGCATCCTTCAAAGTTTTGAAAGAACGAACGACATGGGGAAGTGTTTGAACGTCGGAATGACCAAAGCTTAAAAATAAAGTACCTTCTGAAAGGAATACACAAATACTGGTTCGTGACGGTCTTCTCGATAAAGACAAGCACGGTAGCTGATTTAAACAATCTGTGCCAGAGCTTCGATAAGCTGCGGAAACAGCGAAATTTTCCTCACCATGCATCAGCGGCAGACGTACGACTCCCGGGTCTGTCCACGGTCACTAGTCACTATTTGCAGAGGTCAAGGCATTCGTGTGCCAGGATGTTTTGAGCAAGCTCTTGGGCCAGTTGGTGCATGATGAACTTGAAAAAATGGGGTAACAGTGAAACACCGTCCGTGTTTAACGCCTTTTCCTTGTGTGCGCGTCACTTGTGTTTCGCTGATACCCCTTTTCTTCAAGTTCAGATGTGAGCTAACTACCCCTATTCGATTTGTGAAATAGCCTACTCGCAGCCTGCAGCCATAACTCCGGGCCGTTATCCAATAGCAGGTCACGGAAGCCTTGATGGTGGCACATCAACAGCACATCGTGTTCGTTCGACCACATTAGCGTTAGCAGTTTACAGTCTCAGGCCTGGATAGTAGAGCTGCCCCTCTTTCGCAGATACAGGGCAAGTTTCAGCTCCCACTGTGCCCTCGTCCAGTATTGTCGCTGCAAATCCTTTGTGCACATTACACAACCGTTGAAAGTCTCTTGCGTATAGCATTGCAGCGCAAATCGAACTTTCCAATCGTAGTCGGGGACCACTACCTGCTGTTTTCTAACGAGCACTGTGCAGCAGGCACACTACGATGTGCTGACCTGTTGAGTTCCTTCCAGATTAACTTTCCGTCATTTACTACATCGTCGCTCTCTGTCCCTCTCCTATGGGTCATGGTCCACTGTATCAAGATAACGAAAACAAAAGGCCGCCGTTCCTGATGTGAGAACTGAGCACCCATTCAACTTCACAGAGCAACATCCTTGTCCTACCAATTTAAGAGGTGAGTTCATGGATGGTGTTGTTAAAGCTACCTATGTGGATACATTTGCTGCAGTTTAAGTTATGGGCGCTACACTTTCCAGTTTCCTTGGAAAAGCATGTCGGAACCTATCTTTGCATAACTTTGCGCACGGCTGCGACATATCGAATTCAGGCTTCACTGATAAGATCAGACCGAGGGCGGATTCAAGACATCCTGTACGCCATCGAATTCAGTGTCCTTTCTTCAGGGTTCTTAGGAGTCTTATCTAGGCAGGGACTTTTTGGGGCGCCACAATGCGGGTATTTACTGCGCACTAGCAGAGCTAACGTTTTCTACTTTCTGCGCACACCGTGCTAGATTGTGTTGGTCCTGCTGCATGCAAGATGGCAGCGCATCACAACACTAGCAATACCCTGTGCTTATGTGCCGGTGTGCTGCTTTTGTGCACTGCTTTCAGGGAAGCTATGGTCGGCGTCACGTAATCCTTGATTTTTACGCACGATGAGGTCTCTTTTTTCCTTGCGCCGCACTGACAATCACTACTTGGTTCCAGAGTACTGCTTGTCAACAACTCGCCATGGATGCCTTGGCAACATCAAGCCCATCAGCTTGCTACAAATTGTCGCGGCCGCTTGCTCGACAGACGTAGTCGTCAGCTCCCTCACCATACTTTCACCCCCTGGCATGTCTGAGGAAACTTTCAGACCTTCCATTAGCTAAAACATCACGCCTGAACAACAAACTCAGCTTGTGTATATGCTGCGTCACTTCAGAATTTTACCGCTGCACAACAATAGATTTCATACAACAGTTTCAGTGCATTCGACACTCCATAACATACTTGACTACTGCCGGCGTACAACTCAACTCGAAGACATGGCACTTTGCAGCACGCCGACCCACAATTATCGGCTACGACGCTTTTCAATATGGTATTCTACCTGTTTTGGCCAATATGTGTGTCGTCAGAGAATTAAAGAAACCGACCACCCTCATGGATCTGCGTAGTTTTGTGGGTTTGTATTCTGATAATGGACGCTTTGTCTGCTATTTCATGTCTGTCATATCACCGCGGACGCAGTTACTTGGTGTCGCTACGTATATCTTTTCGTGGTCCCTTGCATGCGACTCACCTTAAACAACTTGCGCCATCTTCTCACCTCACCTCCTCATATATGTCGTTCTGAGCACTGTGAACATTGTAGGCTGTCGAAACTGAAGATGACATCGGACCAAACAGCCCGCTGAGATTCTTTCCTTTGGCAGTTTCACATGAATTCATTCTACTTTTACAGCCACAAACACTAAGATGCTGATGCTTTCTCCCGTTCTGGTCGGCCTCATGACACTGCCTGTCTTTCCACCTTCGCTCATACCTTCACCTCCACTTACTATGACACCATTGCGTCTGAACTGTGTTGCGACTGTTGCATAGCCTCTCTTCCGGCTTCCTTACATGCTCATCACCAAACTCAGTCTCTAAAAGTCTTACGCGACATGCTCCTTGTTTCTAGATCCGTGACCAGCAACTGTACCGACACAACTGTGCTGACGATTGTCGAAAAAATCTGTTCATCATTCATCCGCGTTTAGTAACGTATATTTCGGTAGTCAATCGTTGGAGGAGCCAAATATCTTGGTAGTCTAGCATCTTGCTGTTGTTCAAATGAACTAGTGTTAGAGACAAACTGTCATATAAATTGGCTGACTTACTATTTGAAAATGTGTACACTTGTCTCACTCCTCCCCGAACTTCTTTCATACCGAAATGAGTCATTGTAGATGCGGAATGGCTCCGGTACCACCGTTCAATGAAGCTCTTTGGACCTGCCTTGGAGCACTAAGTATTTGCCACTGGGTGTGCAAGTCTTCAATGAACTTCTTTATCGGCACCTTGAGTAACTGG
This sequence comes from Dermacentor variabilis, assembly GCF_050947875.1. Lineage (NCBI taxonomy): Eukaryota > Metazoa > Arthropoda > Arachnida > Ixodida > Ixodidae > Dermacentor > Dermacentor variabilis. Next base: position 118,804,287 of record NC_134574.1, on the reverse strand, counting down.
TTATGTACCAGCAGGCGTTGGGCGCTCTTTCTCAAAAGTCTGTGACGCCAGCTTTCGTAACTACGTGTGTGGCGCTCTAAAATTACGGCAATATCCACTAAATTTCTTCAATGCTGGGTGAAACCGAGTCCACGTCACAATGTTTCCTCAAAGATGACAACCTGACGCTTTAGCAGGCTGTGCAACAAGTGTACTCGGTACGTGTTGCTTTTAAATAATCCAGTAAATCAAGTATGAATCACAGGGCGTACGGGAAGCGAGGGAACAACTCTGAGCATTTACAGCCAGCGATGCGCAACACTCGTCTTCGACGCCAAGTGGAGGCTTCTGTGAAGCTCCACTAGATAGCGCAGCCTGTCCGTAGAGGAGACCGTTCGCCGCATCACGGGCTCCTCATTGTTCACATGCATAGAGGCACCTTGCATCGCGGCGGAGCTGCTAGGTGGCACCGAGAGTTCTAAAGAAAATCCGAAGCACGAATCCTCCTGCACTACTTCAGTCATACATAATTCTTTTCGACGGTGGCAATACCTATTGTGGCTATTATGAATAAATGCTGAAGGAATTATTGTCGACAGATATCGTTAGCGGAGTCTGCCATGCTTTTTAATGCGTTAGCATTAAAAAGCACGGCAGACTCCGCTAACCATTAAAGCATTAATGCGTTTAATGGTATTGTACTACCCGCACACTTCGGGTTCTATGTATGTATGTATGTATGTATGTATGTATGTATGTATGTATGTATGTATGTATGTATGTATGTATGTATGTATGTATGTATGTATGTATGTATGTATGTATGTATGTATGTATGTATGTATGTATGTATGTATGTATGTATGTATGTATGTATGTACGTATGTATGTATGTATGTATGTATGTATGTATGTATGTATGTATGTATGCATGTATGTATGCATGTATGTATGCATGTATGTCGGCATGTATGTATGCATGCATGTATGTATGTATGTATGTATGTATGTATGTATGTATGTATGTATGTATGTATGTATGTATGTATGTATGTAAGTATGCATGTATGTATGTATGTATGTATGTATGTATGTATGTATGTATGTATGTATGTATGTATGTATGTATGTATGTATGTACGTATGTATGTATGTATGGGACTATGTACATTTGCATCGAACTGCTTTCCCGCCTACATGACTCACTGGATAATCAGGGGTTGAACGGGTAGAGTATCACGCTGTTGTGTTAAGGTAACAGATTTCTAAACTAGCCTTAGGATAAGTTTCGGTCTCTTAATATGTGCAAATGTGAACATACGTGCCAGTTTTCGACGAATCTCTTTCACTTTGATACGGGCGACTACAGACGCGGGTCTATATACGTTGTACTGTTCGAAGAAAGTCTTCTACGAAGACTTGGAGTACTGGTTGTGTGTCACTCGGCCTGTGCTGGTTTCCACTGAATTTCGTTGATGCCAACTTGTATCACTGGGTGTGAGCCAGTAGGTGTCTGGCGCTCTTCAGTAAACGTCTATGACGCCAACTTAGGTAACCAGGTATGTTCCACTGGATGTGTAGCTCTACAGGGACCAAAAACATATCTTAAACTTTAGTAATCCTGAGTCGAAACAAGTACAAGTCACAACGGTTCCACTAGGACAACAACCAGATTGCATTAGTAGGCTGCTCAACAAGTGTACCGGGTATGAGAGAGAGAGAGAGAGCTCTTTATTAGAAAAAAACAGAGAATTTAGCCGGCGCGTATATAACCATTGGCATGCGACTCTGTATAGGGATGGGGAACGGGATTAAATGATTCCAGGAGAGAGTGGGAGAAAAAGAGGAGAAAAATAAATATGAAATGTCGGAGTGGACCTGATACTAATATTTACGGGTGACATGGCGGGTAAATTTATGCTTTTGTTATGAAGGGTGCAATTTTTAAAGCTTTCCGATTAGACCAATTTCTGAGACGTAATTGAAGAAGAAATCCAAAACCCGTCGCTGTTTTGAAAGGCCGGGCATTGGACCTAAGACGCTCAGTAACGTTAACGGTTCGTGGCAAATCATGTCCATTTGTTGCTCAAAAAATTGTCTCTCGCCGCGGTACGCGGGGCATTCTTGTAATATGAACTCAATTGTCTCTAAGTTGCGACAGTTATCACAGTATGGGTTAGTGGTAAGCCCTATGCGGTACAGATAATTGTTCGTGCATGCCACGTTCAGTTGAAGACGATGGTACAACGTCTCTAAGTGTCGAGGAAGTGGTCGTGGAATTTTCCGTCTCATTTCTGGGTCAATGTAACGCAGTAAGTTACCTTGGTGAAGCGGCAATTTCCAGATGCGATCTTTTTCTTGATAGGCATATTTTTTTTGCCATGTTTGAAGCGTCGGCTTTTGTAAAAAGAAACGTTCTTTTGAACTTGCGGTATTGGAGTCCATTTCTGGCAGGTTCATCCGCTCTTTCATTTCCGGAAATGCCGGCACGTTATGCTTAGTGGAGTGCAAAATACATGTTCTGCACACTAGGTGTTTAAACGAAGCTGCAGTACCTGATGATTGGCAGGATGCCGGAATCGTGCCTTTGCACAAATCTTGTGACAAAACACTCATTCAGAATCACCGTCCAATTTCGCTAACCTCAACTGCTTGTGAAATGTTAGGGCATATTAGTCACAAACATATAACTGCTTTTATTGAAGAACATAAGCTACTTACCTGTATGCAGCACGGCTTTAGGCGAGGATTTTCAGCTAATACACAGCTTGTGGAAATCATTCATCACATTGCAGCAGCCATAAACGAGGGTGAACAAACAGGCGTATATTTCGTGGATTTCCGTAAGGCGTTTGATAAAGTCTCGCAAAACAAATTGTTGCATAAGCTAAGCTACATTCTGCAAAATAACAAACTACTCGCCTGGATAAAGAGTTATTTGACTACCCGACGTCAGTTTGTAACACTAAATTCAGCCAGTTCGAATAAGGTGTCCGTTGATTCTGGCGTCCCCCAAGGATCAGTTCTTGGTCCGCTTCTGTTTTTACTTTGCATAAATGACATTGTGAAAGAGATTTCTGTGGGTATTAGGTTGTACGCTGATGACTGTGTTCTCTACGAAAAAGTTTCCTCTGTTGACGATCTAATTAGACTGAATGAAGCCTTTAAAAGCATAGTAACATGGTGCAATGATTGGCCAATGGAAATTAACTTCGATAAAACTGTCTTTATCAGAATACCGTTAAAAATAAGCCTTTATTGTACAACTACAATGCCGAAAACATCATGCTTTCTGAGGTAACCGCATATAAATACCTTGTCCTCTGGATGACTAACACTCTCTCGTGGAACAAACATGTTGACATTGTCACGGCAAACTGCCTTCGAAAACTATTTTTCCTAAGACACTCTCTAAAATTCGCTACGCCTCCTGTGCGTTTTCTTTCTTACAATGCCATCATTCGACCAATATTGGAATACGCAATTGTCATATGCGACCCCTCACTAAAAGAAACAATACGAAAATAGAAAAAGTTCAAAAAAGGGCAGTACGATTCACATATAATTCGTATGGCCGCACTTCAGTTACGGAGCTTCTGAAGAGAAGTGGATCTGTGACACAAAGGAAGCGAACATGCCGTTTAAAATTTTTATTTCAGCTCATAAAAGGGCACTACAACATTGATGCATCACGCTTTATCACTTTCTCTACTGGTTATGCTACACGTCATCGACACTCGCAGACAATAACACCGTTAATTACTAAATTGAATTGCTTCAAGTTTTCCTTCTTCCCCAGAACTATTGTTGAATGGAATAATCTTACTGATGACGTTGTAACTCAATGCTCACTGCCATCATTTGAGTCGTACCTATGTTTATGTAGCGAGTGATTTACTCTGCGTTGTTCAGTAACTGCTTGCATTTGTACATCGCGAGTGACCTATGTTATGTATCGCTGTAATTTGTACTTAGATTTTTTTTCAATTTCACTTTGTATGCACCCTGCTAAGGTCCTGGAAACAGGACCGCGGTATCAATAAATAATAAATAAATAAATAAAATACTCTCCAGTGTGCCTTGAATAGACTGGATGACAGGCCATTTGCGGAAGCGAAGATCTTGGGAGCGTGACCACACAGTTCATTATCCCAGAAAGCAGTTCGAGCACTTTTTCACTACCTTAAGGCAAGAGACTTGAGTGTCCGACTATAGACACCCTACACCTAAGTTCTCTCGCCCTCTCTCTCTCACTCCCCATTTCCCTCCCCACATGTAGGGTAGCAAACTGGACTCAGCCTGGTCAACCTCCCTGCCTTTCCTTCTTCCCTTCTCTCTCTCTGTTTGGAACCAAACATATTTGGACTACGTGCATCCCTTCTTAATGGTCTCACGATTCCACATTTGTTTAGACTGTACTCAGAATTTCTGATGCTCTAATTATGAACCTTATTGAGGTTGTTTAGGTTTTTTTATCATTCAACATGCATAAAATTTTCTTTGATGTCTGAAGTTAGGTGCTTTCATAATATGTAATTTATTCTCGGTGTCCTTTGTTACCAGAGAGGAACAGCCTAGTTACTGTGTTTAAGCGCCACTACTAGATGTGAATGCAGTCTATGATATTACTTAAGCTACTATCGCATATACTACTTTGATGCTGTCTTGATCATTCGATCTAAGACGCTTCTATTTTTCGGTCAGCACTACTGTGAATTCATCCTTTTTTATCTGTACTCCTTTGTTCACCTGTTCTTTAAAATTGATTTCCATTTCTCCTCTAATATTTCGCTACTTTGTACCTCACTAACTGGCCAACGCTGTGCCTTTCCTCGCCAATACTTCTACGTTCTGAAAAAATAGTGGGGTTGGCTCAGAGAATGGAATCTGCGTTAGTTCTTGGTTCCTCGTTTTCCTATACCGAGCCAACTTCTGGTTGCAGTGCTTTTGAAGCAATAAATTCATTACATGTAGATACTTCCTTTTTGTTCCTTTGAACACTGAAAAGATTTCCTTTATGTTTCAAGCTAAGGAGCCATAATTTACTATATATTATTGGCTATATGGGTTTTTAGCTCTGATAATATATGCATTGACGTCATAGCCTATAATTTGTAAAAGCGAACCTGTCCTGTAAAAGTTTGTAGTAATATACAATTCCACACAAACGCGCCCCAAACATGCATTCACGGAAGTAAATGTGTATATATATATATATATATATATATATATATATATATATATATATATATATATATATATATATATATATATATATATATATATATATATATATATATATGTATATTTATACATATGTATACAGGTAGGCACAAAAATATACAATATGCTTACGCTACCATCTCACCCTATCGTGGTTGCTGAACTCCACTACCCATGCAGCTATGAACACGGTAGATACATCGTAAATTTTCGGCGAATTCGAACAGAAAGGAAACGAACATTTTTCAGCGCTTGCGCGGGATTGACGAGTAGCTTATGGTAGGCGCACACCACAGAACTTTCGGTCGCGTCTACCTGCCTAAATGTATATATATATATATATATATATATATATATATATACAGTGATAGCCGTAAAAACATAAAATATTCTCACCGTATGAAATGTATTACCGCCACTTCGGTCAGGCTGTGGAGGTTCGTCGTCGGCAATTGTTCCACTCAAAATTACAGTAACACTGATAACGGCCAAAGCTAAACCAGAAAAACTCAGGTTTCGTAAAGCCATATCTTTGCTGTCCCGCTACGCTCTGAAGTAGCTTAGTGAGAATGTTGCGAGCAAGCGCTGCATTTATTGCTACCGCTGGGTAATCTTATTGCGACAGTAGCCTTTTTGTGATTCTTTATGTTTTTGATATCGTCACCTAGCTGTAAAGATCCATCTTTCGTGGAAATAAACCGCTGTATTTCTCAACTCGTGAAGCGCAGACACTTCCCTGGCGAATGTCATTGGCAAGTCAACGCATCTACAGAAGGCGTTAGAGGAAATGTACCTTCCAATGTTTCTTGAAGCTCCTAGGTTATTGCCGACATAGAATGCTTGTCATGAATGAGCGGATGAATGAATGAATGCTTTATTTGCAACAGACCTAATACAGAGCCTGCTAGATGGCAGAGGCTAAACACTTGCGGTCGTCACTTACCATAGAGATACGAAATCTATCTTCAGTTTTTCGAAATAAATTGTCCTAGACTCTGTTGTTAACTGTCAGGCATGCATTTACATGGTAAAAATAATGACACGTGTACTTAGCTTTATCGGGCGACCACGTTTTGCCGCCTAACAAATGTTATCGCACTGCGCGGGACGCGCCTGCATGTATCCAAACTTTCTGGAAAGTTATAGATGCTTCTATTCACTGTCTGTAGTCGCCGAACCTTAAGTTATCTGATTTCATCGCGTGACGCGAAGGGTGTAGAACTTTGTGTAAGGAACGCGGGTCCCAACGATTAGTCTGGAACATTGGACGCTTGATGTATAAAAGCCGACGCGCTTGACCCGTTGATCAGATTTTCGACGATCGCCGACCATGTTCGCCGCTATCGTTGTGCTATACGTGTAGCCTGTTTTCGTGGGCACAGGTTCACCCAATAAAAGTTAGTTTTGTCTTTCACAGTATTGCTACTGTGTTCTTGAACGCCACCGCCACGGGACAATATTTAGTGACGCTAGTTCTTTATTGCACTTAAAGCAACCTGGAACTTCAAGAATGGCCCTTCTGTGCGGTAAACTGTTCACCAATACTAAATACTGCTGCGACTTTCCTGTGTGTTTTCTTTCTGTTTCCTGTCCTCAATACGCGCCGTTATAAACACGTTCCATTTAGCCAGCAACCAACCAGCCCATCTAAGAATCTTAATTACCAAATATTAGTTGTGTTACAACAATAAAATTTTGCATTTTAGTTCTTTTTTGGCGTTATTCAGGTGCGCATACAGAGCCAAAACAACGAAGCACAGGAACGTGCAAATTGTGAATAGCTCATTCACCGAGTAAATAGTATTTGTGACAATTTGTAGATCAAGCTGGTCAAGTAAATTAGCGATAAGTATAGTGTAGATCAATTTGGGAAGAGGTACTTAAAACTGCGGCAAAGTGTAAATATTGTGGCACGATTTTTGTAAAGAACGGTCCATCTAATTGCTACCTAATATAGTGGAATTTGACGTTATTGAGGTAATATAAGCTTATGCAAGGTTTTGAAAAATTCTGCATACTTCAAATGCAGCTCCTATATTAGTGTTTTAGGGATACAGATTTTCTTGCTTTGAGATATAAAGAAAACCAATAAAATTACTTCTACGCAACAACCTTGCCTACGCCGCTTGTATTACAATATAGGGGAAGCCTTTCTGCGTTGAAGTAATGTGAGAATAGATATAAATGCATACATTGCTCTTAATTGGCGCTATTTCATTAAAATTGGGCTATACAGTTTCGAAGCAACATAGCTGCACAACGTGGTGAAAATAAGAGGTCATACAAATTACACTGATTCTAAGCTTTCATTTTCTTGTTCGAAGATACGTAACAATCGTTTTAAATTCTAAAATGAGGTTACCAATGGTATGTTTATGGAAAGCTAACTTAAAACGGTGTTTCAGGTAAAAATTCAGTTTATTTGCGAGGAAATAGCTGCACATATTTATGTTATCTCTAGTAGTTGAAGTAGAAAAGAATGGTGTAGCTGCAATTTAGCACATATGAGGTAAGTTTACAATTAAAGCATCCGCTTGGCTTACGAAATTGCTTCGCGTGTCACTATACAGCACCCATCCAGTTTAAGAATATATATTAAGCTTCTATGTATTCATTAAAACTCGTGGCACATTTATGTTTATGGCTGTGAGTGTTCATGATAACCCATCATCTCTTTAGCAGTGGTTCATTTTATACTTGCGCGCCCCTCCCACTGGATTCCACACGGCAAGCCTCTGATACGACTCTCAGACGTTAATTTTGAATCCTGCTGTTTGTAGCTTCAGGCGTGATCTTATCTCATGTTCTAATATGTGTGCTGTGCCTGCCATGCAACCTTACGTACCTAAAGGTGATGTTCCATTATTGCCTGCACTATCTTCATGTTCGTTTATGACGTCGTTATTGTAGACAGGTTACAAGCATTTTTTGAATAGGTGAATATTTTCCGTTCATAGCATTCGGACTGAACCGGTATACCGCTTTTAAGATATTTACTAGACGCTGTTCAACGGAAACATTAAAACGTGTCACGTTTATGCGTAAGGCGGCGTTTGTTATATAACGTAAGTTTTTGATCACTACTTTGCAAATTTCGGTGCTGTAGTTATCGAGTCGCTGCACCTTCAAGATTTCCACATATTCTTTAATAGGCTTAGGGCAGACTACAAGATCACTTCAATATGTAGTGCTCATTGTTCTGTGCTACTGTTTTTGTAGAGAACATTTGTGCTTGCTACCGTTCTAATATTCATGCTGACTTATTGTTTTCCATAATTACACTTTGGAAATTTCTTGCTTTGCTGCCCTAGTATATTATTTTCTGTCATTGGTCTTCAATGCCCTTTGCATCTGCAGTGCCGTAGTTGTTCTTCAATGACACTTGCACAAACTAAATATACATAAAACCTACTAGGCTCGTTGGTTGCTGTGCTGTTCTATATCTAGGCCTCAATGCTATCATGTCGATACGGTCAACAGTCATCCTTCAATTCAGGCTTAGTGCAAGAAGAAAATTGACCTGAAATAAAAATGATTGCTTCTATAAACAAGTGTTCTTATGATTTGCGCTACTGATGAGTTCCGTCAACCCGAGTCTTGACAGAGCTTTGATCAAGCTGTCAGAACTTTGGAAATCACCTTCACCGTAATCACGTCACACATTTCTATCGCTGACGCGCCGTAATCTGACTGTCAATTATGGATACTAAATGCTGCAGTATTGTTGGCAAAACGTGCAAGCTTGTCCAATTGGCGGATGGCTCTCCTGTTCCGGCAGGATATTATCTAAGTACAGGATGAACAAGCAAGTACGTTTACTTTTGTTATTACTGGAACTTTAGTATCCGAAATACGTGAAACCATTTGTTTACTTTATTTATTTATTTATCATTCCCTCAGGGCCATTACGGCATTATAGAGGGGAGTGGTTACAAGCAAAACGGGTAAATTCATCAAACAGGAGTTATTAGTGCAGAAAATTATGTATATAAATATGTATAAACAAAACTAATTAACAAATGGCACCTAGATATACAGTGTTAGCTAAGGCGTTTGTGAGTACAGGTTGAACAATATGAAAAAAAGGTTCCTTGTTATACAGTGCTAGCTATGGCATTCTTAGGAAGGCTGTGCCATCACGTGCCGGAATTTTACAATTCCAGGGGCACCACGCAATCAATACAACCTATAGCTGCATGCACTGCCAAGGCTCACTGAAGCTTCAGGGCGTACTGTACCCATCTGGGTCTTGTGATGTCGTCCAGGAAAGCCAGCATGACAGACAGGCCTCGAAGGATGATATTTTCACGGTGGGAAAAGAGGACATTGATGATGGTGGTAAAGACGACGAAGTGCAATAGCCTCTTCGGGTTCTCAGTTGCTGCAAATACGTGTCTCGGAAATACATCGTGTAAATAGTTTTATAACCGTGATGTTTTGGGGGACGTGCTGCGTAAGCGTCTTGGCCACGGAGCTCCGCAGCGGACGTCTCACCCAGCATGGGAACATGGTTCCAATGGAAGGCACCGCGTCTGCTGCTCCAATTCCGACTACGCATACCAAGCATGTCGCTCTACCTAAGCCACAAGACCCCGTTAAGTTCACGGGCCTCGATAGTGTTGACGTAGAAGAACGTTTGAAGTTGCATGAGCCAATGCTGGCCAATCTCGTGTTCTACTTCGACAGAAAAATTAACGGTGTTTTACACAAGCGAGGAAGAACTTACCAGCTAGGAGTTGTTTAAAGAGAAGTTGTCCGACGTTTCTGGCAATCCGATCGGTCGGCAACTAGCCGCCAAGCAACAAGTCGGCACGCGTGTCCAAAGTGCTACCTAGTCGTGTGTCTCCTATATTCAGGATGTCCTCATCCTCTGTCATAATATAGACACTTCCATGCCAAGGGCGGACGAGGTTGGACTCATTATCCAAGGCATCGCAGATGACGCAGTCATCCTTCTGGTTGTTAGAAACCAGCGACTGTCGACACCATAATCAAGGATTTCCGCTGGTTCCAGAAGGCGAAGGGTCGCCGTGACCAGGATCAGTTTACAAGACTTCCAAACAATGCTGCGACCTCTTCTCGTACCGACCCCACCGACCCTTCTAGCTTGCCACCACCAAGCGAAAACGTAACCCGTATGGTACGCCGCGAACTTGAACAGTGTTGCCTGTCTCCTCTAATCAGATGTCTTGGATCAACACTGCCAAGGAAATACCGCTGATATATTCCATTATTCTCCAGGAAATCTATAATATGGGTCTTACCTCCGCCTGCTCCTTCGGTCGTCCTGACACCGGCCCTGTTCCTATGTCTCGGTCCTATCGCAGTCCACTTTACAGTGCCCGTTATCCCTATGCTGTCCGGAATTCATCGGACTGGCGTACGCCTGACGATAGTGTTTGGTGCGGCCGAATCGGTCACGTTTCCCGTCACTGCCGAACGTCACTTCTACGACGCTTCCGATGCCGGTACCTCGAGTCTCTGCTACGCTCGGTCGCGCGCGCCTCAACGTCGCCAGTCACGACCACCCTAGCTTTGCCGCTCGCCCATGCCGACCTATCCAGGACCGTCCCAGCAGGAAAACTACGAAATGCGGCACTTCGAGGTGGCGCTGGAATGTCGGACTCGCCGCAATGTTGTTTTCGGGACATAACCTTCTTGATGTCCAAGTTTGAGCACGACCGTCACAGCGCTCATAGAGAGCGGAGCGCCCATATCGATTATCACCAGCCGCTTTCGCCGCCATTTAAGGAAAATTTTTACGCCTGCCGTTACTCGGTTCGCGGGAATCACCGACGTCAGCATGGTGACCATTGTCGGAATGTGTACTACGCATGTGAGCATTTCCGGCCACCATGCTGTCGTGCTTCTTCACTGTGCTGTCCCATTTCCCCCATGACCTCATACTACGCCTAGACATCCTCTCTGCCCATTCAGCGCTCATTGATTGTTCCTAAAATACTGTGTGTCTTGAGCGGTCTCTATTGGACGTTCCTCCGACACCACTCTAAATTCGCCTAAGACTGACTGATTTTGTTCCCGTTTCACCGTAGGTCTTACAATACATCAAAATGGCGCATTCTAGGCCAGTTCCCGATGGTGAATAAATCTGCACCCCTACAACTGCCATCGTTCTCACCCACAACGTTACTGTCCTACATATAATACCGAGGGTAAGAGACAATTTCACGTATCTGCCTGGGGTGAATTTCGGGCTCACTCAGCAAATTCTGCCGAAAGATATCACCCTGGCTACGGTCACTGCTTTAGACGTTAGCTCCGTTGATACTTTTGGCGTCGACGCTTCCTGGAAGCCTTTCCGGTTTGCCAATTGTACTGACAACGGCATTCAGGAAATGATCGCCCCGAATATCTCACCTGCGGAGGCTGAACAGCTGTGCAACCTATTGCTTTTGTACAAGGACATATTCGACCTGAACAACCGACCCTCAGGCCTGGTGTCTCTTCTCAAACATCGTGTATATACAGGCGATAATTCACATATCCATCGGCAACCCTAACGAGTTTCCGCTTCAGAGCGCAACTTCGTCAAAACAGAAGTAATCAACGTGCCAGCGAAAGGCATCATTGAGCCATCGTCGAGTCCCTGGGCGTCACCTGTCATGCTGGTGAGAAAGAAGGACGCGCATAAATATTCTGCGTCATTTACCGCCACCTGAACAGCATCACGAAGAAGGACGTCTACCCACCACCTCGTATCTATGGTGCCCTCAATTGCCAATACGGGGCGCAGTATTTTTCGTCCATTGACCTACAGTCCGGATACTGGCAAATCGCTGTGGATGATCTCGGTCGTGAAAAGACCGCCTTTATAACGCCTGGTGGTTTTTACTACTTCAATGTTATGCCTTTTGGGTTATGCAACGCTCTGGCTAACTTTGAGCGTATGATGAACTCAATACTCCAAGGAGTCAAATGGTCGATTTGTCTCTGCTACCTATATGATGTTATTGTGCCTTCACCCACATTCAACACACACACTGAGCGTCATTCAACTGTACTTGCTGTTTTTGGCAAGGCTGGTCTACGGCTCAACTCCAAGAAATGTAACTTAGGCCACCGTGAGATTACTGTCCTTGGACGTGTTGTCAATGCAATTGCTATCTGACCCGGCCTGAAGAAAATTCGCGCCGTGAAAGAGTTTGCTGTTCCACAGTCCGCAAAAGATGTCCGAAGTTCGATGGGCCTTTGCTCTTGCTGCCTCCGTTTTGTTAAAGATTTTGCCATCATAGCACGCCCTCTAACAGATCTCCTGATGAAAAGTGCGCAGTTTCCATGGCGAGCCGCTGAAGCTGCCGCCTTTTGTCGCCCCACCACCATGCTCACCCTCCCACCGATTCCAGGACACTGCGCTCAATTAGCCCCTACAGAGGTGCGCACCGATGCCAGTGGTCACGGAATTGGTGCCGTCTTGGCACAAGTTCAAGACAGCCACGATCGTGTCATCGCGTACGTTAGCCGTAATTCGTCACCTGCGGAGCGGAGTTACACTATTACCGAGCGCGAATCATTGGCCCTTCTGTGGCCAGTAGCGAGATTCCGCTACTTTTTATACTGGAGGCGATTTTATATATCGTAACCGACAACCACGCCCTCTGTTGGCTTTCGCCTTTAAAAGATCCCACTGGGAGGCTTGGACGATGGGCTTTGTGGCTACACGAGTATTCATGTTGTGTAGTGTATAGATTTGGTCGCCTGCAAACGAAGCCTACAGCTTGTCCCGTTACCGTGTCACCATGCTCGAAGAGTAGGCTTCCGCAAGTGTTCTTTCCATTTCCCAGCTTTTGGACATGTCCAACAAGCAGCACCATGACGCTACGTTGAGGACCCTAATTTACCGAATGGAATCTGCTCCTACTGGTCCATCGTTACGGTTTTTTTTCCTCGACGACGGAATATTGTGCCGACGCAGTTTTCATACTGACTATCCTGCCCTTCTCTTTTCGTTCCTCAGCACCTCCGCTCAACAGTGCTTCAGGAGCTTCATGACCCCCCAACTGCCGGACATGTTTGGGTTGCTCGCACATACGACCGCGTGCGCTACCGCTTCTACAAGCCTGGTGTCGCACGCTCCGTACGGCGCTATGTAGCTGCTTGAAAGCCCTGTGAACATCGGGAATAGCCAGCAATGCATCCTGCCGGGTATTTACAGCCGATCGGCATTCCACATGAGCCATTCTTTCGCGTCGGTTTGGATCTTCTCGGCCCTTTCCTCAAGTCCAGCTCCGGCAACAGGTGGATCACTGTCGCTACTTATTACGCGACACGCTATGCCATCACTTGCACACTTCCCTCGAGCTGCGCGAAAAGCTGTGGGACATCGCAGATTTCCTACTGCGGGATACTATTTCTGTGCATGGCGCCCCGCGACAACTTCTTAGCGATCGGGGCCTCACTCTCCTCGCCCAAGTCATCGCTGATATCCTACGTTCATGTTCCAACAAGCTCAAACTGGCTACCTTTTACCATCCCAAAATGAACAACCTTACTGAGCTATTTAATCGGACCATTGCTCACATGCTATCGAAGTATGTATCACCGACCATAAAGACTGGGACGTCGCGCTGCTCCTCGTCGTTTGGCCTATAATAATCCACGCCAAGATAATGCTGGGCATTCCCCCTTTTTCTTCTGTTTGGTCGTGATGCTGTATTACCATTGTACGTTTCAGTCCCCTTGGTACGGGATTCCAGGATCGAGTATGCCGGCGACACCATCGCTCACGCTGACCATGCGCACCAGCTTGCACGTACTCGTTTGTTGGCATCGCAGGAAACTCAACGGCATGCTTACGGTCGGCTTCATCGTGACACATACTTTTACCAGGCTCTCTCGTACTACTTTAGTCCACTATCCGCCGAGTGGAGGTCTCCGAGAAACTTCTTCCGAGATAAAAATGCATTTACCGCATTCCACGCCAAGCGATCAATGTCACTTACGAGATAACGCCCGGGACTTCCGGCCTGCCACTCCGTTCCAGATCATCTGACGTCCTACACGTTTCTTGCCCTAAGCTCTACTACGCCCTTACTGATGACGCCAAGCGAATATGTTTTCATACTAAGCTTTTAATGTTATTTGGAAAAGTGCGATCAAGATGGAGGTGATCGCGCTACAGTTGAAGTCAATCTGATTAGATAGGTGGTTCTATTTCCTACGCACGCCTGATTTTTTCCATAAGACATTATTTACTGGCCTTTTGGGGGAATATGTTTCTGTTCGCGAAGTACATCGTTTTAACACTTACGCTATGCCAGGTAAAGAAAGACATTACAACGGCCTTATCTCTTAAGCAAGCTGTGAGCGCTCATATACTGTTGAAAATCTGTGGTAGGCTGGCTATCTCGCATCCAAGTGCTTTCGTGCTCGCGAACAAAGGACAGCTTTTTCGATGCTGCTGCGAGAAGCAATTTTTTAGAATACGTAAAACATGTTTAGCGCGAATATCACCGTGCTATGACGGCACATAACGACCGCACAAGCACAGGCCCTATGCCGAAAAATTAGGAATTTTGCCAATTCGGACATGCCGATATTCAGAGAGCATCTGTTCTCCGTTCCACTATGCGTCAATCTCCGTTTCTTCGGGCCTTGCTTCAGTCTTGAACACAAATCAATAGATATTTACGGTACCCCAACAATTTTACAGCATACCACAATTAAAACCTGCTGACGAAATATGTGCAGCTTGGTCATCTGCTCGTTAGATCGGAAGCGTAGTGTCCCTGTACATGCTCCACCAGGCAGCGGAGTTGCATATAGGTCAGACATTACCTTCCTGCTATGGAGTGAAACCCCTCCTCGCGCGGGCAGGGGACGAATGCCACGCGGTGTTGTATTTGTTTTTGTTTTCTGGCTGATCACCAATCGTTCGGCAGCGCTCAGCAATTCGGCAATTTTTAATGCTGGCTACACTCGAACCATTGGTGTAGATGGAAAGAGTAGGGTTCCAGAACGCCATATTTTTTATAGGCACATGCATGTATACACAAGTAATATATACATGCACTTATAGAAGCCCACGAACGAACGTGCATACAGGAGGGTACGTCCCCGCTATTTGAAATAAAATCCTGACTGCGTCTGAGGTTTTGAAAGGTCAAATGTTCGCGTGCACACAAGCAGCACCGTGCAAAAAAAGCAGTGCAATGTTTTTCAGAATGCAGATGAAGTTTCCTCTTCGAGGCCTAAAGGTAAGGGCTGTTTTATGTAGGCGTTTAAAGAGAACATCACACGCGTAGGGTGTACACGGATGTCGGCGAATTTTCGGTGACGAAACCACTCCATTAATGGCCGTCGCCAAGATAGCCATCGTTCCTGGTGTTATGTCAGTGACCGTAAACAGAGCGACATTTATCACTAACCATCGTTCCGAGGAACTGCAGGTTTTCGATATAGGTGGTGCAGAATTGTAGATTTCAACGCATTTCCAATGTTCGTATGCGCACATTTTATAGAAAACTTAATTTTTGGATTCATTCAAACCCCATATTAAACAGGTGTTTTCTAGCATCAAATTTGTGAGCAAAAAAAGATTCAAAGTGCACGAGTGTCTTGGTGAAATTTCTTTCGTATCAGGAAGTACACAACCAATGACTTCTGGCTCGAAGGGAAAAATTTCTAGTTCCTTGTGCCATCGGGGGGAGGGAGGCAACAAGATAATAATAGTAAGGACAGCTCGTTTTCATCGCAGTAATACATCAATTAATGCATAGTAAACATGCACACATGAAAATGCTGCATAAAAGCAGTTTCAATGGAAATGTTAGCAGAGTCACAAACATGTGCAATATCCAGAAGCTTTGCTTTTTCTGATACCTAGAATCCCCCGGGTGTTTTAAATATTGTTACCTGAAGGACGAGTCAGAAAGACGGGCAACTAATTACAGGTAATATTGGCACGCACTAGTTACGCTAGAGGTCGAGGAAGAAGAAGTGTGCGTGGTAGCTGCTGCAAACACGAACTGTAAACGGCTGTTCGCTTAGAACTGACTGGCTGGCTTTTCCTCTCGTGACAAACTGGTGGAAGTGCTGGGTACGCATCCATCGTATGCCTACGGGTCCTGAACCAGAAGCTACCGACGCCAGTACCTCGGGGACGGCAGAAATCTATCGAAGCAGCCGTCGCCTCCAAGGTCTTCCACCGCAATACAGTCCCCTGGCAAGCTCCGTGAGGAAGATGTCAACAACTACCGCAAGCCAAACCGAGGTGATCCCAAATGCTCCCGTACCATGCATTCTCAACGCGCCTCGCACGCCTAACCCGTTCCATGGCGACGCCTTTGAGGACGTTGAAGACTGGTTGGACCATTTCGACCGGGTCGCCGCCTTTAACGACTGGGACGATCGCCGTAAGTTGAAGAACGTCTACTTTTCCCTTTTAGACGCGGCGAGAGTATGGTACGAGAACCACGAAGCCTCATTTACCAGCTGGCAGGAGTTTTACCGACTGCTATGCGAAGCCTTCTGCACTCCCGAAAGGAAAGAAAGAGCCGAACAGGCACTGTCTTCGAGGTTCCAAATGCCAAACGAAACCGTCGCCATGTTCGTCGAAGACATGACGCGATTGTTCCGTCGGGCGGACCCACTAATGCCAGAAGACAAGAAGGTGCGTCTGTTATTGCGAGGCGTAAAGGAACAGCTTTTCGCGGGCCTCGTGCGTAATCCTCCTGCAACAGTCTCTCAGTTCGTTCGTGAGGCAACAGTCATGGAACGTATGCTTCGGCAGCGGCTCTCGCAGTATGAACGCCAGACCACCATGACTGCTGCATGCTCTCTCGTACCTGCAAATGATGACAGGGAGTCACTTACCGAGCTAATACGACAAATTGTTCGAGAAGAACTGCAAAAGTCCTATGCATCGGCTTCGGCACCTCCTAGTGCCGCGGTTCTTACGGATGTCATTCGAGAAGAAATCGGCAAAGTGGTTCATCCCTCGCCACCAACACGACCCGAACCTCCCACGTTCTCGTACGCGGATGCTCTTCGGGCTTGCGCGCCGTCGACGGGCCGTTTTTCGCAGCCGCCTGCTGGGATTTCTCGACGCTCCCAAAGTCCAATCCACCGCACGAATCCGCCAGCACCCTTTCATCCTGGTCCGCGCAAATCTACAGTATGGCGCGCCCCCGACAACAGTCCGCTGTGCTATCATTGCGGGGAGGCTGGTCACATGTATCGCGATTGCCAGTACCGACGGATTGGTCTGCGGGGATACCATCCGGACGCCCGTTGCCCGCGCTATGGCGAACGCCCGCACGAAATCGAGAAATACTTAGAAAGTAACCGGCTTCCTCCTGCCCAACAGCGAAGACAGTCACGGTCGCCTTCACCTCGTCGGTACGCGTCACCGAACCGTGCTCGACCCGCCTTTGATTCCGCTGGAGTCAACGGTGGAAGCCCGCGCCGGGGAAACTGAAAACGGCGACCTCCGGGGGTGAGGCCGCTGTCATGCGAACCGTCAAATATCCTCCGCCGACGCCATCCCCTCGCGACGTACCACTGACGCCTTCATTCGCAACTGCAAAAAAAACTTCTGCTGCTATTACTGCTTCAATCGACGGTTATCCAGTAACTGCACTTGTAGATACGGGAGCTGACTACTCGGTTATGAGTGCCTCACTGGCGACTCGGCTACGCAAGGTGCTGACAGCGTGGGACGGCCCACATCTGATTACGGCCGGAGGACACCTCGTTTCACCCATTGGACGATGCACCGCCAGACTTGCAATTTCTACTTCGACTTTCGTAGCGTCTTTCCTTGTGCTGCCCAAGTGTTCTCGGCTAGTTATACTGGGCATGGATTTTCTCCAGGAATATGGGGCGATCATTAACCTTCGTGACTTGTTCGTGACTTTTTCTAACTATGTTTCTTCGGATTCGAATGTGGCGGATGAACATCACCGCGCGGCTTTACGCGTGGTCGATGACTGCGTGACGTTACCGCCTCGAAGTAGCATCTTCGTCCTCGTTGAATGCCCTCAAGAACAACTAGGAATAGGCATCGCCGAAGGTAACCTCACCATATTGCTGGATCGCGAAGTCGGCGTCGCACGAGGTCTCGTAGAGCTCCAACATAGGCAAACCACGATTCTAGTTACGAACTTCAGTGGCGAATACAAACACTTTGCGAGGCATACCACCATGGCCTACTTTGAAACGGTGGCCGAGTCCAACGCCTGTGCTTCGGTAACGACAATCTCGATTCCGGAACCCAGCGATGTGGACTTGACCAGTCACATCAACGTCAACCCACAGCTCGACCAAGACGAGAAGGAGAGGCTCCTTACTCTGCTATCGTCATTTAGCGACTGTTTCGCCACCACGTCGAAGGTCAAACAGACCTCTTTAATCAAACACAGAATCATCACTGAACCGACCGTCCAACCTGTTCGCCAACACGCTTATCGCGTGTCGCAAAGAGAACAGGATGCTATTCGTCATCAAGTGAAACAAATGCTCGACGATGATGTCATTCAACCATCGACAAGTCCTTGGGCTTCACCTGTTGTATTAGTTAAAAAGAAAGACGGTTCACTAAGATTCTGTGTCGATTATCGCAAACTGAACAAGGTCACGAAAAAAGACGTTTACCCACTTCCTCGAATTGACGACTCCTTGGATCGCCTGCGACATGCCCGTTACTTTTCTTCAATGGATCTACGTAGTGGGTACTGGCAAATTGAAGTTGACGAACGGGACCAGGAAAAAACGGCGTTTATAACACCCGACGGTCTCTATCAATTTAAGGTCCTCCCTTTTGGATTGTGTTCCGCTCCGGCCACATTTCAACGCATGATGGACACAGTTTTATCTGACCTCAAGTGGAACTCGTGTTTAGTCTACTTAGACGATGTAGTTGTTTTTTCCACCACGTTTGAACAACACATCCAGCGGCTTGAGGCGGTTCTTCAAGCTATCCGTACCGCCGGCCTCTCCCTGAAGCCCGAAAAATGTCACTTTGGCTACGAGGAGCTCAAATTTCTAGGTCATATTGTCAGCAGCACCGGTGTGCGCCCTGACCCTGACAAAGCCCTGGCAGTTGCTCTGTTCCCGATACCGAAGACAAAACACGATGTCCGCCGATTTTTAGGGCTTTGCGCGTATTACCGCCGTTTTGTACCCAATTTTTGTGAAATTACCGAACCTTTGCAACGACTCATCAAGAACGACGTGACATTTGTTTGGGGCCCAGCACAATCCGACGCCTTCCACGACCTTCAGCGACGTCTACAGACACCACCGATCCTTGGTCACTTTGACACCGAGGCTGACACAGAAGTGCATACTGATGCTAGTAACGTTGGTATCGGAGCGACACTCGTTCAGTTTCAAGCTGGTGTTGAGCGCGTTATTGCGTATGCCAGCCGAACCTTGTCCGCTGCTGAAAAAAACTACTCAGCAACTGAAAAAGAATGTCTGGCAGTCATATGGGCTATCCAGAAGTTCCGCCCATACCTGTACGGACGCCCCTTCCGTGTCGTCAGCGACCACCACTCTCTCTGCTGGCTGGCGAATCTCAAAGATCCTTCAGGCCGTCTCGCAAGATGGAGCCTTCGGTTACAGGAATTTGATGTGACCATCGTCTATAAGTCTGGCCAGAAACACACTGACGCCGACTGTCTCTCCCGCGCCCCCGTCGAACCCGCACCACTAGATACTGACGACGATTCTGGTTTTCTTTGCACTCTTCCGTCTTTAAACCTTGCTCAACAGCAACGCCAAGATTCCGAGCTCCAGCCCTTGATTGAATACCTTGAAGGACGCCGCCCACAACCCCCACGGCTGTTCGCGCGCCACTTGTTCTCTTTCTGCCTACGTGGCGACATCCTATACAAGCGGAACTTTCACCCTACGGCAGCCGTTTTCCTGCTCGTTGTTCCCGCTACTCTCCGCGACGACGTTCTACGTGCATGCCATGACGAACCAACGTCCGGGCATCTTGGTTTCACGCGTACTCTCGCGAGGATCAAGCAGAAGTACTATTGGCGAAAACTCACAAAAACCGTGAAGCAGTACGTCAGAAGTTGTCGAGATTGCCAGCGCCGCAAAGTTCCACCACTAAAACCAGCCGGTCTGCTTCAGCCTGTCCGACCTCCTTGCTCACCTTTTGAACAAGTCGGGATGGATTTACTTGGCCCATTTCCCAAGTCTTCGGCTGATAACCGCTGGATCGTCGTCGCCACCGATTACCTCACCCGATACTGCGAAACACAAGCCGTTCAGCGAGCTACTGCTTCAGATGTTGCTAACTTCTTTATCAAAAATATCGTCCTTCGACATGGTGCTCCCGCTGTCGTCATCACAGACCGTGGTACGGCCTTCACTGCCCAGTTGGTCCGAGACATTCTGCAGCTGAGCGGAACAACGCACCGTACGGCAACTGCGTATCACCCGCAGACTAACGGTTTAACAGAGCGTCTCAACAAAACGATTGCGGATATGCTTTCCATGTATGTTGCCACGGATCATAAAAATTGGGACGAACTGCTCCCGTATGTGACATTCGCGTACAACACTGCCTTACAAGAAACCACCGGGTTTCCTCCTTTTCGTCTGGTCTATGGACGCGACGTCACCACTATGCTCGACGTGATGCTCCTACCAACTTCGTCTCAACCTACCACAACCTATACAGACGCCTTTGTTCAGCGTGCCGAAGCGGCGCGGCACCTTGCGCGGCAACGAATTCTATCCCGACAAAGTCAAGATGCTCGTCGATACAACATATGCCATCGAGACGTCACATACAACCCGGGAGATCTTGTATGGGTTTGGACCCCTATACGTCAACGAGGCCGGTCAGAAAAATTATTGCGCCGATACTTTGGACCCTACCTAGTTTTGCGTCGTCTAAGTCCTGTCAACTACGAAGTTATTCCAGCCGACACTTCGCACCACTCCCGTAGACCACGTTCCTCTGACATTGTTCATGTTACCAGGATGAAGCCTTACGTTTCGCGCTGACTCTCATCCACAAACTTTGTGATGCGGCCCCTGTCGTCTCGTCCGTTGTCTTTCTCATTTCTTTTATTTTTCCTTGTGGCATTTAACATCTCCCCAACTTTATTTATTTATTTCTTCTTTTTTTTGGAGGGAGGGGTAATGGCACGCACTAGTTACGCTAGAGGTCGAGGAAGAAGAAGTGTGCGTGGTAGCTGCTGCAAACACGAACTGTAAACGGCTGTTCGCTTAGAACTGACTGGCTGGCTTTTCCTCTCGTGACAATATATAAAACAGCGGTTGCAGCCCTGACCGGTTAAATTCAACACGCGAGCCAAGTTTGTTCTTCGTCCTACTTTTTCGAGTGATGGCGCCCACGCGCCTCGCTCAAACAATCAAATATCACACGCATGCAGCATAATACCCCGGCGCCAGAAGTTACGTTCCGGAGCTTTTAAATGTCACCACTGGGAGCATGATACAGCTTCTATCGTGTAACGTGCACAATATCACTGGACTGGGAAGCAAATGGCGCGTCAGGGAGGATCTCGTAGGTGACCGGAATCACGGCATGAAGCGACGTCCCGGAGCGTCAAAGTGTCATCACTTGGACGGTGGTACTGCTTCAATTGTGTAACGTGCACGATATCACTGGACTGGGAAGCAAATGGCGCGTCAGGGGCGATCTCGTATGTGACGCCAATCACGGAACCGCGAAGCACTCGGTACAGGCCTACGCACCGGGAAAGCAGTTTTCCTGGCAGGCCGCCCTGACGTCACGGAGACCATAGAAGCACCAAAGGATCAAGCGGGAAGTGCACGTCTCGGTGTCGCCGGTCGTACAAACGTCTTTTACTCTCTTGGGATTTCCGAAGGCGGTCACGGGCAATTTCCCTTGCGTGGGCACAACGCGCGATGACGTCAGGTGCCTATTCACTGGTCGGTGGTGCGTGAACAGGGAGGGTTGTGTCGAGAGGCCGTTCTGGTTCTCGGCGTAAAAGAACCAGCACTGCCAGCGACGCCGTGGCGCGAGCAATTATAAGCAAATGTGACAAACGGAAGAGCGAGGTCTCAGTCAGTGTGGTCTGAAAAATATTTCGCGAGCACGTCTGTGACAGTTCGATTGAGACGCTCCATGAGGCCATTTGTTTGCGGATGTTATGAGGTGGATAGCTTGTGCCTGGTTGCACAGGATTACAGGAGCCCAGTTCGTTCTTCGTCCTCTTTTCTCGAGGGACGGCGCCTACGTGGCTCGTTCAAACAATCAAATATCACACGCGTGTAGCAATATAGAACGCACGAAGTAATAGAGATGACAACCATTTTTATATGTATACATGAGCGTCCATCTGAACATGAGGTTGCAGGACGTTAAGCTCCATTTAGCATATCCCAGCACTTATATATACAGGCAAATCTTTACATTCCTCATTTCGAGTAAGGCGGATCGAACTTGGAAGGTATTGCGGTCAGTAATTACTGGAGCTACCACATCTGTCTCAATCAGGCGAATCACCTCGCATAGTCCGGCCTGTTTCGGATCGGGACGGTGTCGGCCAGTGCAGAGTAACCATACCATTCGCCGGTACACATGTGTCGGTCTGCATGGAACGGCGTAAAAAGTTTTGCCACCTTCTATGCGGATGTGTATTTGGCCTGCTGCACCCCCTCATAGTGGAATGCAAATGTCAGTGTTATACGTTTCGCATCAGTGTACGAAGTTGCATCACTTAATATCGTCAAATACCGTACCTGCAACAGGGAACACATGCTCGATGGTCCACACTTTGCAATGTCGGCGGCACTGACGGAGTTGAGGTGTCGGCGTCGCGCTCGTAAATTTAGCTTCCCAGAGGCACAGCTGAACCAATAATGTCATTTTGCATCGCATGTGAGCGTTCAGCACGTACTGGTGGGAGTGGCCCAGGAAAAGTTATGCTCAACTATACCCCCTGCAGGAGCTTAAACAAGAAAACTAAGGATGGATGAATCGATGCTGTGAGCGTCGCCCGTGGAACGCAGCGTTGGGTTGAGCGAACCAACTTTTATACCAAACATTGTAAACCAATTTTGGGAACTTGCGCCATCGTTTCATATGTTAGACAACCAAAAACTAGACAACCCGGGTGAGCTGGGCAGAAGTGGTCAAAGGCTTGCGCCTGGGGTTTGGTGGGTGCATTGCCATTATTAACAATATAAAGCAACTGAAAGAGGAGAACACGCAGTTGATAGTTATGCTAGCACGTAAGAGCGATGAAATAAAATTCCCAAGAAAAAAATCCATATAAACCAGGTAACTCCTGCTCCATAGATAAGCTTGAAAGAACGATTTGAAATCCCAGATAATCTGCAGAACGAAGGGGATGACTCCCCCCCCCTACTAAAACACAAGGCCAAACCCAGAAGTGATAAACAAGATAACACAGTAGTAGATAAAGCATTAGCCGATATTCCAATAACCGTAGTACAGATAGTGAAATGAAAAACGGAACCAAATGATGATCCAAATGGCTTATGCAATAGCAGAAATTATGAATAGATAAGACACTCTGCAGGCATATCATTCAACAGGTAATCCTCTCTCCATTGCCTCAGGAGCCCCGCAAACCTTACCCCCTTAAAAACAACATTATTGTAGAAGCTCAGCTTCTCTCCAACCTCCCGTCTCCCTCCCATGGTGGCAACGAAAATGAGGTGTGCTGAAACTGGTTCAGACTATGGCAGTGGAACTTTAGAAGTTTCGGCAACAGAAAGTTAGTTTGCAGCAATATATAAAAGACAAAGGTACACAAGACGTCACAATTCTGCCGGAAACACACGGGATCGTAAAGTTAGCAGGATACAGGTTATTTGGCTACAGCAAATGGTAGACCAGGGAAATAACCACGATGATATTAGTAGTAAACGACTTTATTGAGCCACGGTCGTAAAAAGAAACATAGACTGGTGCAACACAACATAGGCATAACCTCCTTTGAGAATATTCAATTGGAACTCATCAAGCAAAGAAAGACAGGACGTAGCTTATTTATTCTCAGCGTTTATAGCAAGCCCATGTTACGGAAACACAAATTCAATAGGCTGTTCCAGAAAGCACCGTAACTTACTGGAGAAAATCCGGTAGGCATTGGAGGAGACTTTAAGCACCACGCACCACATAGGGATATATATATATACCCAAGCAAGAGGAAGACACTTATGCAACTATTCGCAAATATTAGGGTTCACGCTTATCACAGACCGTGCCACTATAACCAGAGTAAGCACGGCGCCGGAGAGATACACAACCCCGGACCTAATCATTAGCAAGAATATTGAAATGGTGACGTGGCACAACATCGCTGCAATTTTGGGGTATGGGCGCGTCATAGAAGGATCGAATAGACATAAGGAACGATAGATACAATTGGTAAATTGGGAACTATTTCGTATAACGCTAGAGAAGGCACATCAACAATCCATCACAGACATAGAACAATAGAAAAAGCAGCTCAGCGATGACGTCATAGCTGCAACGAAATGAGTAGCACATGAATCAAACGTGGAGAAATGCGACAGCAGGCTTTTCCACGTGTTGGAAGCTACGCAGTTGTTTCTGAATAGACTTAGAGGGGAGAAGCACAGCAGAAAATTATGAAAGCGCATAGCGCTCCTGAACAAAACAAAAATAACATGCTAAGCCATTGACAAAACATGAATGGGACGAGATATGTAATTCCATGGACGTGCAATTAGGCAACGGCAAAACCTCGCAGATGCTAAGGATCCAGCTTTACCACGAGAATAACATGGAATACCCCAAGCAACGTAGTAATAAGTTAACACACGCAGATAAGAGCAGAGATGAAAACTTTCTCAATGAATTAGAGAAGAAATACTTAACATAGGCACCCCCTTGCAGCCATCCTAGGTGCAACTGGAATGTAAACGCAAAAGTAGACGAAGCAGTAATCCGCGTGACGGTGCATGAGTTAAACAACAAATTAGCCCCTGGCCTGGACGGTTTACCGAACAAGACTCTCCGGAACCTCGATTATGGATCAATAGCAAAAACAGAATACACAAACGAGTTTTGCTAAAGGCAGAAGTACGAGTTCAATAGAAGAAAGCAACGATAACGCATATTCCAAAACCTGGTAACAAGCTTTGTATCGAGAACGTCAGACCAATCTTCTTAACATCCTGCTTCGGAAAATAGTGGAACTGGCAATCTTAAACCTCGTAGACAAGTTTTCACACGACGATAACGTCTATCCAGATAGAATGATAGCATTTGGCAAGAACCTTTCGATGCAAGATGCGCCGCTTCAACTTAAGCATGACATAATTGATTAAAGACGCACTCTTCGACGGAAATGTCGAGCCTTGACATTAAAAAGTCCTGATAATGCCAACAACGCAACCATATTGGAAAACATCGAACGAATACGACTATGGCAATGGATGTATAACTTCATCAAGAGCTTCCTATCGTCATGGCGCTCTTTGGCCATACCTGGCCCTTGCGCCATAAAACGCCACACATAAATCAAGAGCTTCCTAAGAAGCAGCACAGCTGTCATCCTCGTCGGGAGGCTCACGTTCCCCGAGATTCACATACGAGTTGCCGGCACGCCGTAAGGCGCTGTCAGTTCTCCGATGCTGTTTAAGCTAGTCTTGATTGGACTCCCCAAAAAAATTAAATAGCATAGATTTCCTTATTTCATAGAATCTACGCGTTTGATATATACTCTTTGGGTCATCATGGAAGCCACATCCCGCAAGTGACGCCGGAAGAAGTAAAGAAAGCCTTGGAAACTATGCAATGGGGGGGGGGGGGTAGGACAGCTGGTGAGGATCCGGTAAGAGCAGATTCTTGAAGGATGGTGGGCACCTTCTTCCAGAAAAACTGGCCGCCTTGCCCAGGGAATGCCTCATGACCTTGATAATCCCACTATGAATCAGGTGATAGAGAAATGTGCGGAACATAACCAACCCTTAGATATTGGTTTTATTGATTACTAGGAAGCGTTTAGTTCAGTCGAAACATCAGTAGTCATGGAAGCATTAAGAAATCAGGGTTTAGGCGAGCCGTACATAAAGATAGTGAAAGATATCTATAGCGACTCCATAGCCACCGTAGCCCTATTTAAAGAAAAAAAATCCCACTAAACAAAGGCGTCAGGCAAAGAGATACAATCTCCCCATTGATATTCACAGCGTGTTTACAGAACGTATTCAGAGACCTGTACTGGGAAGAACTGGAGATAATAGTTAATGGAGAATACCTTAGTAACTTGACATTCGCATGATGATATTGCCTTTCTTAGTAACTTAGGCGACCGATTGCAATGCATGCGCACATACCTGGAAAGGCAAAGCTGAAGGGTGGGTATCAAAATTGATCTGCAGAAAACTAATGTTTGAAAGTCTTGGAAGCGAACAGCAGTTTACGATAGGTAGCGAAGCACTGGAAGTGGTAAGGGAATGCATCTAAATGCGGCATGTAGTGACCGCTGGTCCGGATCAGGAGGCTCAAATTATCATAAGAATAAGAATAGGCTGGGTCCGTATGGCAGGCATTCTGAGGTTATGAACAGCACGTTGCCTTTATCCCTCAAGACAAAAGTATGTAATAGCTGTGTCTTACCAGTGCTCATCTACGGGGCCGAAATATAGAGGCTTACGAAAAGAGTCCTACTTAAGGACGATGCGACGAGCTGTCGAAAGGAGAATGGTGGGTGTAGCTTCGGGAGATAAGAAGAGGGCAGATTGTGTGAGGGAAGAAATGCGTGGTAATGACATCTTAGTTGAAATAAAGAAAAAGAAAGGCGGGATGGGCAGAGCATGTAATGAGGACGGAAGATAACCGATGGTCATTAAGTGTTAGGGACTTGATTCCAAGAGAAGGGAAGTGTAGCAGGGGGTGGCAGAAACTTAGGTCGACAGATGAGATTAAGAAGTTTGCAGGGACAACATGGCCACAAAAAGCACACGACCGAGGTAGTGGAGAAGTATGGGAGAGACCGTTGCCTTTCAGTGGACGTGGCCAGGCTGTAGCTGATGATGATGACGATGATGGAAGTGACAGATGAAGAGAATGACTCCAGATTGTCATAAACACAGTAGACGAACACCTCATATTTGCAGGCCTCACATGCTCTACTTCCCTTATACCACCCCACCATGAAAAACTGGACCAAATGATGAACCAAATGGCTAAGGCAATAGCAGCAGTTATGAATAGGTTAGACACTCCGCAGACAAACGAGTCACCAGGTAGTGGACTCTCCTCCATTGCATCATGAGCTCCACAGTCCTTACCCCCTTCAAAGCAACATTATTGTAGAAGATCAGCTTCTCTCCAACATCCAGTCCCCCTCCCATGGTCGCACCCAAAAGCTGGTATGCTCAAAAACAGTCAAAATATTGCAGTGAAATTTTTCAAGTTTCGAAAACAAAAACTTAGTTTGCAGCCTTATTTAATAGACAAATCTACGCCAGACGGCATAATTTTGCCGGAAGCGCACGGGATCGTAAAGCTAGCTCGACACAGCTTTTTTGGCTATACCAAATGGGAGACAAGGGCACTAACCACGATGGTAGTAGTAGTAAACGACTTTATTGAACAACGATGGTAAAAAGAAACATAGAGTGACGCAACACAACATAGGCATTACGCGCATAGAAAATATTCTATTGGAACTTATCAAGCAAAGAAAGACAGGACGCAGCTTATTTATTCTCAGCGTTTATAGCGACCCCCCGTTACGTAAACACAAATTCCATAGGCTGTTCCAGAAAGCACCCAAAGTTACTGGAGAAAATCCGGTAGGCATAGGAGGAGACCTTAAGCACGACGCACCACTTAGGGATACATATACACCTGAGCAAGAGGAAGACACTTAGGCAACAATTCGCAAGAATTAGGGTTCACGCTTATCACAGACCGTGCCACTATAACCGGAGTAAGCACGGCGCCGGAGAGAGGCACAACCCCGTACCTAATCATTTGCAAGAATATTGAAATGGTGACGTGGCACAACACCGCTGCAATTTTGGGTTACGGACACGTCATAGAAGGATCGAAAAGACCCAAGGAACGATAGATACAATTGGTAGACTGGGAGCTATATCGTATAACGCTAGAGAAGGCACAGCAACAATCCATCACAGACATAGAACAATGGAATGAGCAGCTCAGCGATGACGTCAAACCTGCAGCGAAATGAGTTCCTCATGAATCTAACATGGAGAAATTCGACAGCAGGCTTCTCCACGTGTTGGAAGCTAAGCAGTTGCTTCTGAATAGATTTTGAGGTTAGAAACCCAGGAGAAAATTTTGAAAGCGCATAGCACTCTTCAACACAAAATAGAAGAGCATGCTAAGCAATTGACAAAACAATAATGGTACGAGATATGTAATTCCATGGACGTGTAATTAGGCAACGGCAAAACGTCGCACATGCTAAGCTTCCTGCTTTACCATGAGAATAACAAGGAAAACCGCAAGCAACGCATTATTAGTTAACACACGCGTATAAGAGTGCAGATGATAAATTTCTCAATAAATTAGAGCAGAAATACTTAACAAAGGCACCCCCTTGCAGCCAAACTAGGTGCAACTGGAATACAAACGCAAAAGGAGACGAGGAATTCACGTAGGCAGTAATCCGTGTGGCCCTGCAAAAGTTAAACAACACATTAGACCCTGGCCCGGACGGTTTAACAATCAAGAAATTGAAGCACCTCGATGGTGAATCGATCGCCAAACAAACAGAATGCATAAACGAGTTTTGGTAAATGCAGAAGTACCAGTTCAATAGAAGAAAGCGTTGATAACGCCAATTCCAAAGCCCAGTAGGAAGCTTCATATGGAGAACCTCAGCCCGATCTCCCTAACATCCTGCGTCGGAAAATTATTGGAACTTGTAAGTTTAAATAGAGTAGACAACTTTTTACGGGACAATAAAGTCTATCCAGATAGAATGATAGGATTTGGCAAGAACTTTCGATGCAATAAGCGTTGCTTCAACTAAAGCATCAGATAATCGATTATAAAACGCACTGTGCAACGGCAATCTTAGCCTTGACATTAAAATACCTGATAATGCCAACCACGCAACCATATTGGAAAACATCGAACAAATAGGACTGGGGCAACCGTTGTATAACATCATCAAGAGCTTCCTATCGTCCTGGCGCTTTTTGGCCATACCTGACCCTTGCACCATATAACGCCACTCATAAATCAAGAGCTTCCTATCGAGCAGCACAGCAGTCATCCTCGACGGAGGGTTCACGTTCCCCGAGATGTACAT
Organism: Dermacentor variabilis; assembly: GCF_050947875.1. NCBI lineage: Eukaryota > Metazoa > Arthropoda > Arachnida > Ixodida > Ixodidae > Dermacentor > Dermacentor variabilis. The sequence continues at coordinate 118,774,825 of NC_134574.1, read as the reverse complement.
AGGAGTGGCCTGCTCGCCGTAAGGCACTGTCATCTCTTCGGTGCTGTTTAAGCTCTTCTTGATTGGACCCCCCAAAAAATTAAATAGTATAGATTTCCTGAATCGCAGAAACTTCGCGGAAGATTTATACTGTTTGGGTCATCATGGAAGCGATATCTCACACGTAACGCCGGAAGTAAAGGAAGCCTTGGAATCTATTGAAAGAGAGAACAACGCTAGGGAGAATCAGGTAGCAGCAGATTTGAAGGATGGTGGGAAGTTTGTTCTGGAAAAACTGGCTACCCTGATTACGAAATGCCTCATAACCTTGTGCACATGGGAATTTTGGTTGAACCCCCCATAATCCTAATGCGTAAAAAATTCGACAACGAAGTTTAAAAAAACATTATAGGCCGATCAGTTTACTGCTCTTTGCCTGCAAAGTATTTACTACGGTAAGCACGTATATCACACGCGTGTTGCAATATAGAACGCAGGAAGTAATGCAGATGACAACCATTTTTATATGTATTATGGCAAAGAAGTCCGACACGGCTGTGGACGGCACGATGGACGCGGACAAGAAGGCACAACAGCGTAGGCTTAGTCAGTTACACCAGGAACAGCGTCTAGCCCGAGCCCCACTTCAGTAGCATTGGCAATCCGGCTGCGGAGCTCTGCATGGCGCACTTCTTCCTTACAACTTCCCCCCTCGCTGAAGACGGAGCCGCACAGGAGGCTTAAGGCGTCGTGAGGACGAAGGGCTCGTGATACGGCTTTTGCCGACATACGTGCACAGTTTCGCGGCCTCGACGACGCAGGTCTGTAGGGGGCGTCAGAGGTTCGATGACGTAGTTCACCGGAGAAGTTTGCTGTAGAACCCGGTAGGGCCCATGGTATTTGGACACAAACTTGGAGGAGACACTTGGTGACGAAGTAGGAGGCACCCGCAACCAAACGAGAGCGTCAGGCGAAAACTGGTGGTGGGGGCGCCCGTCGTGATGACGAAATTTCTTTAGGGCTTGTTCTTGCGTTGTAAGCGAGCGAGCTCGTTGCCGACAATCTTCTGCATACCAGGCGGCTTCGGAGACAGGTGTACCCTCTGATAAGTGGGGACGGTAAGGAAGAATACTGTCAATGGGAAATGATGGTTCGCGGCCATATAGAAGAAAGGGGGGTGAAAAGCCCGTCGTTGACTGGGGTGCCGTATTGTAGGCGTACGTGACATAGGGAAGCATGAGGTCTCAGTTGGTGTGGTTGAAGGCGACATACTTCGAAAGCATGTCGCCAAGAGTTCGCTTAAAGTGTTCTGTCAATCCGTTTCTTTGCGGGTGATATGCGGTGGTACAGCGATGAATAATGCGGCATTCAGCGAGAAGTTCTTGAATGACATCGGCGACAAAGACGCGGCCACGGTTACTCAGGAGTTCGCGGGCAGCGCCGTGACATAGAACGAAGCGTTGAAGGAGGATGGAGGAAACGTCACGAGCGGTCGCGGCTGGCAAAGCTTTATATCCAGAACCTCAGACTGATCTTCATAACATCCTGCATCGGAAAATAGTGGAACTGGTAATTTTAAACATAGTAGACAACTTTTCACAGGACGATAACGCCTATCGAGATAAAATGATAGGATTTGGCAAGAACTTTCGATGCAACACGCGTTGGTTCAACTAAAGCATCAGATAATCGATTATAAAACGCGCTGCACAACGGCAATCTTAGTCTTCACATTAAAAAGACCTGATAATGCCAACCACGCAACCATATTGGAAAACATCGTACGAATAGGACTAGGGCAACGGATGTATAACTTTATCAAGAGCTTCCTATCATCATGGCGCTCTTTGGCCATACCTGGCCCTTGCGCCATAAAACGCCACACATAAATCAAGAGCTTCCTATGAAGCAGCACAGCAGTAATTCTCGTCGGTGGTCTCACGTTCCCCGAGATCTTAATAGGAGTGGCCGGCCCGCCGTAAGGTGCTGTCATGTCTTCGATGCTGTTTAAACTAGTCTTGATTGGACTCCTCGAAAAATTAGATAGCGTAGAGTTCCTGTATCACAGAATCTACGCGGAAGATATATACTGTTTGGGTGATCATGGAAGCCACATCCCACAAGTGACGCCGCAGGAAGTAAAGAAAGTCTTGGGAACTATGCAAAGGGGCGAGGGGACAGGTGGGGAGGATCTGGTAACAGCAGGTTCTTGAAGGATGGCAGGCACCTTGTTCCAGAAAAACTGGCCGCCCTGCCTAGAGAATGCCTCATGGCTTCAAGCGCACGGTACTTTTGGATGAACCCTCCTTAATCTAAATGCGTAAGAAATTAAAAGAAGGTTTGAAAAATTATATACCGATCAGTTTACTGTAAGTTGCATACAAAATATTTACGAAGGTAAGCGCAAACAGAATCAGGAAAACTGTAGACATCTGTCAACCACAGCAACAGGCAGGACATCGTAAATGGAACTCAACAGACGATACTTCCACTATCACTCAGGTGATAGAGAAATGTGTGGAACATAACAAACCCTTATATACTGCTTTCATTGATTACTAGGAAGCGTTTGATTCAGTCGAAACATCAGTAGTAATGGAAGCATTACTAAATCAGGGTGTAGGTGAGACGTATATAAAAATAGTGAAAGATAATATAGTGGCTCCATAGCCACCGTAGTCCTCCTTAAAGAAAGCAAAAAAAATCCCACTAAAGAAAGGCGTCAGGCAGAGAGATATAATCTCTCCATTGATATTCACAGCGTGTTTACAGAAAGTATTGAGAGACCTGCACTGGGAAGAATTGGAGATAGTAGCTAATTGAGAATAGCTTAGTAACTTGACACTCGCTGATGATAGTGCTTTTCTTAGTAACTGAACAGACCAATTGCAATGCATGCGCACATACGTGGACTGGCAAAGCTGAAGGGTGGGTATCAAAATTGATCTGCAGAAAACTAATGTTTGAAAGACTTGGAAGCGAACAGCAGTTTACGATAGGTAGCGAATCATTGGAAGTGGCAAGGGAATGCATCTAATTGGGGCAGGTAGGGACCGCTGGTTCGGATCAGGAGGCTCAATTTATCATAAGAATAAGAATGGGCTGGGTCCGTTTGGCAGGCATTCTGAGGTCATGAACAGCACGTTGTCTTTATCCCTCAAGAGAAAAGTATGTAACTGCTGTGTCTTACCAGTGCTCATCTACGGGGCCGAAAGATGGAGGCTTACGAAAAGAGTCCTACTTAAGGACGATGCGACGAGCTGTCGAAAGAACAATGGTGGGTGTAGCTTTAAGAGATAAGAAGAGAGCAGATTGGGTGAGGGAACAAACGCGAGGTAGTGGCATCTTAGTTGAAATAAAGAAAAAGAAATTGGGGATGGGCAGGGCATGTAATGAGGAGAGAAGATAACCGATGGTCATAAAGGGTTGGGGACTTGATTCCAAGAGAAGGGAAGTGTAGCAGGGGGTGGCAGAAACTTAGGTCGACGGATGAGATTAATAAGTTTGCAGGGACAACATGACTACAAAAAGCACAAGACCGAGGTAGTCGAGAAGTATGGGAGAGACCGTTGCCCTTGAGTGGGCGTAGTCAGGCTGATGCTGATGATGACGACGATGATGGAAGTAACAGATGAATAGAATGACTCCAGATTGCGATAAACACAGCACAGGAACACCTCATATTAACAGGCCTCACATGCTCTACTTCTCGTATACCACCGCACACTTAAGGGCAGGCCTCCCGAAGGATACAACAGAAATGAGGCTCACGAGGAAATCAAGCTACACAGCAAGAATGGGGGGAATGTGTCAGTGCCGGCACACTCCGCTACGGTGCCGGACGACATAATGTAATCTGCGATTCCCGCCCTCACGTCGCAAAAACGTGCATAGGCCGCTGCGAGCACTATTCGCGTTCTTGAACACGCACACCGCGTTTTCATTGGTAGTTTCGTGTTTCCTTTAAGCCTCCTGAGTTCTTATGCAAGTCGCACCGCATGTATGTGTGATTCTCTAGTCCGGCGTGATTGTGTGTCGGAAATATGGGGGATACAGCGAAACTCGCCATCAATTCGATGGTAACACATACAGACAGCGTGAATCGCCACCGGAATTGCATTTAATCGACAAAAGTAAGGGTTGTAAAAATTCCAACTTCAGAAAAGGAGCCGTTGTTGCCTCTTCATACGAATGCTGACGAACGGCGTCGTCGACCAAAAGCAGAAAAATCCATGTCTTGGCCGGTTGTCGAAACATGGTGTCAAGATCTTTTTTATTGAAATAGTTTCCGAACCTTCCTCACCGTGCGCGAACAGTGAACAACTGAGTGCTATTGACAGAGACCAGATGTTTTGTAAATTTTATGGGAATGATAGAAAAAAACTACATTGCAGTTGAGCAAAGCCCTTGAACATTGGATAAACTGCCTGGCGCGCTGGAAAATTTCAGTTTCCAGCACGAGAATAAAATAAATCTGAAAAATATTACCATTTCGAATATTGCTCGTCAGCTTGCTAGTATCTTGTCCAACAAAAAACTCTATGGCAGTTTATCACTGCAGCTTTCCTAAATGTTACAGGCTGAACACACCGGTCGCGGCAAAGAAAATTTTGATGCACGAGATAATCATGGGAACAAAGTATTTTTATTTCTAATAAAACTGTGAAAACGATGTCGTGTGTGCCTCATGGGAAGAAGCAAATTTGTAGCGGCGCTTTTGTTGGAAGAAAAAGAACAATCCAGAGGGAGCGAATGCACATCGGCTCCACATTCCCTGAATGTTTTTGTAGCACCAAACGCCAGAACGCCAGCCGCTATTGCACAACAACGGACTAAGCTCATGTCAACGAAAAAGCGGATAACAAAAATCAGTAGAGATTCCCAGTTTTCAAGACTCTACGACAATTTTTTGGCCGGACTTCGCGGTGGAAGAGCAACGAAGCCGCCCGCTGAAGCAGGCTTGCTCAGCAATTGCCGATAATTTTCTTAATTATGGAAGTCATTGTAGACAGGCGCAGCTTATCCCAGAAAGAAAGAGATATAAAAGGGATGGAAGGAGGTCATGCATAGAAAAAAAGAACGGCAAACCTCCCAATATAGAGAGAGCACCTAGGCGCCCACGCGGCTCGACAAGCGCAATAATAACCCGAAGAAAGGCAGGCTAGGGCCAATACACAACGAAATCGCAATGCCACATTTGCCAAGACAGGATTTGAAGAGTATGATGAGACCACGTGGAGAATTCAAAATATTCGTGCACGGTATAGTACAATTCAAACCGGCAGTACAAGTTGCGGCAGGCATCCCCTGAGACGAAGGAGAGGAGGATGTCGTCTGCCACAACAATTATCAAAATATCCGGATCTTTAGTACATCGGATCAAGAGCATTCAAACAAATAGCAGGAAGTTGCACGTATCATGATGAAAGACAAATTTTCCGAGACCAATGCTTACGAGACAACGCCGAATATGAAGGCCAAAGGAGTCATGAGAGAAATCCCAATCCACGAGGGCACAAGGGACATCATAGCATTGGTGGTTACCAGCAGAAATCAAACGGTGGTAGCAGCAAAGAGACTCAGTATTGCTACCCCAGTTGTTGTGCTTTTTGAAGGACACAAAGTGCTCACGTACATCCGATACACGGCAGCGCTACTTTGATGCCCCCTTTACAGGAAAAAAGTAGCTTTCTGCCTCCAATGCAACAGATTCGGACACGGAAGAGGTGTATGTCTGAACACCGACAACAAGATTTGTGTGTGATATGGAACACCAGACCCCAATAAAAACCATATGTGCCAACTCAAATGTCAGTTATGCGGCGAGTGCTATCTGACCACAGAGTAGATTTGCGAAGCCAAATTCAAGAAGCCCTTTATCGTTAAACAGACACGGTAGCGCAGACCGCAACGAGAACGAAAAGGAGAATATGAAGGCCGTACCTCAGGAGACGACAGGGCAGAGTCTCGTCGAACACCTGGCCTCGCAAACACCTGGGAACGACGCTCCAGATCGAGAACAAGGCCTCCATCCACCACCACATCCTTTTGCCAGTCCGGCTCCAGGACACTGGGGACAGATCCGTATTCAGATACAGGTCTAGAACTAGGCCATCCTCTTAAAAAAAACCAGACAACCCCGGTCAGCTGGGCAGACGTGGTCAATGGCGTGCGCCCTGGGTCTGGGGTGTACACAGCCATCATTAACTATATGAAGCAACTGAAACACGAGAACGCGCAGTTGATTGTTATGCTAGCACGTAAGAGCGATGAAATAAAACTATAAAGAAAAGAAAAAAGCCTAATAAATTGAAAACTGCCGCTCTATAGGTGAGCAAAAAAGCGCGATTTGAAATCCCAGCTGATCTGATGAACAAAGGGGATAACTCCCCTCCACTAAAACAGTAGGCCAAAGCGATAAGTGATAAACAAGTCAACACATTCGTAGATAAAGCATTATCCGATATACGAATGGCCATAGTACAGACAGTCAAGTGAAAAACGGGACGAAATGATGAACCAAATGGCTAGGGCAATAGCAGCGATTATGAATAGGTTAGACACTCCGCAGGCAAACGAGTCACCAGGTAGTGGACTCTCCTCCATTGCATCATGAGCCCCACAATCCTTACCCCCTTCAAAACAACATTATTATAGAAGAACAGCTTCTCTCCAACCACCCGTCTCCCTCCCATGGTCGCAACCAAAATGTGGTGTGCTGAAGCGGATTCAGAATATGGCACTGGAACTTTAGAAGTTTCGGAAACGAAAAGTTAGTTTGCAGCAATATATAAAAGACAAAGGTACACTAGGCGTCACAATTCTGCCGGAAACACACGGGATCGTAAAGTTAGCAGATAGAGCTTTTTTGGCTACAGCAAATGGTAGACCAGGGAAAAAAACACGGTGATATTAGTAGTAAACCACTTTATTGAACCACGATGGTAAAAAGAAACATAGAGTGACGCAACACAACATACGCATAACGCGCATTGAGAATATTCTATTGGATCTCATCAAGCAAGGAAAGACAGGACGTAGCTCATTTATTCTCAGCGCTTATAGCAACCCCCCGTTACGTAAACACAAATTCCATTGACTGTTCCAGAAAGCACCCAAACGTACTGGAGAAAATCCAGTAGGCATAAGAGGAGACTTTAAGCACCACGCAGCACTTAGGGATATTTATATACCTGAGCGAGAGGAAGACACTTATGCAACTATTCACAAGAATTTGGGTTCACGCTTATCACAGACCGTGCCCCTATAACCAGAGTAAGCACGGCGCCGGAGAAAGACAGAACCCCGGACCTAATCATTAGCAAGAATATTGAAATGGTGACGTGGCGCAACACCACTGCAATGTTGGGGTATGGACACGTCGTAGAAGGTTCGAACTGACTCAAGAAAGGATAGATGCAATTGGTAGACTGGGAACTATTTCGTATAACCCTAGAGAAGGCACAGCAACAATCCATCACATATATAAAACAATGGAATAAGCAGCTCAGCGATGACGTCAAACCTGCAACGAAATGAGTTCCTCATGCATCTGACGTAGAGAATTGCGGCAGCAGGCTTCTCCACGTGTTCGAAGCTAAGCAGTTGCTTCTGAATAGATTTATAGGTCACAAACCCAGCAGAAAATTTTGAAAGTGCATATCGCTCCTCAACACAAAATAGAAGAGCATGGTAAGCAATTGACTAAACAATAACGGGACAAGATATGTAATTCCAAGGACGTGTAATTAGGCAACGGGAAAACCTCGCACACGCTAAGGATCCTGCTTTACCATGAGAATAACAAGGAAAACCGAAAGGAACGCATTATTATTTAACACCCGCGTATAAGGGTGCAGGTGATAAATTTCTCAATGAATTAGAGCAGAAATACTCAACACAGGCACCCCCTTGCAGCCATACTTGGTGCAACTGGAATACAAACGCAAAAGTAGACGAGGAATTCGCGGAGGCAGTAATCCGTGTGGCCCTGCAAAAGTTAAACAATACATTTGCCCCTGGCCCGGACGGTTTAACAAACAAGAATCTGAGGCACCTCGATGATGAATAGATCGCCAAACAAACTGAATACATAAACGAGTTTTGGTAAAGGCAGAAGTACCAGTTCCATAGAAGAAAGCAACGATAACGTCCTGTCTAAAACCTGGTAGGAAGCTTAATTTGGAGAACCTCAGCCCGATCTCCCTAACATCCTGCGTCGGAAAATAATGGAACTGGTAAGTTTAAACAGAGTAGACAACTTTTTACGGGACAATAACGCCTATCGAGATAAAATGATAGGATTTGGCAAGAACTTTCGATGCAACACGTGTTGGTTCAACTAAAGCATCAGATAATCGATTATAAAACGCGCTGCACAACGGCAATCTTAGTCTTGACATTAAAAAGACCTGATAATGCCAACCACGCAACCATATTGGTTAACATCGAACGAATAGGACTAGGGCAACGGATGTATAACTTCATCAAGAGCGTCCTATTGTCATGGCGCTCTTTGGGCATACCCGACCCTTGCGCCATAAAACGCCGCACATAAATCAAGAGCTTCCTATCAAGCAGCACAGCAGTCATCCTCGACTGAGGGCTGACGTTCCCCGAGATTTGCATAGGAGTGGCCGGCACGCCGTATGGGGCTGTCATCTCTTCGATGCTGTTTAAACTAGTCTTGATTGGACTCCCAAAAAAATAAAATAGCGTAGATTTCCTGAATCACAGAATCTAAGCGGAAGATATATACTGTTTGGGTGATCATGGAAGCCATAGCTCACAAGTAACGTCGGAAGTAAAGGAAGCCTTGGAATCTATGCAAAGGGAGAACAACGGTAGGGAGAATCAGGTAACAGCAGATTTGTTGAAGGATGGTGGGAAGTTTCTTCTACAAAAACTGGCCACCTTGATTACGAAATGCCCCATGACCTTGTGTATACGGGAATTTTGGGTGAACCCCCACATAATCCTAATGCATAAGAAATTGGACAACGAAGTGATAAAAATATATAGGCCGATCAGTTTACTGCCCGTTGCCTACAAAGTATTTAATAAGGTAAGCGCAAATAGAATCAGGAAAGCTTCATACTTCTGTCAACCATAGCAACAAGAAGAACTTCGTAATTGCTACTCAATAAGAGACCATACTCACACTCAATCAGGTGACATAGATATGTGTGTAATATAACCAGCCCTTATATATAGAAGTCTTTGATTACGAGAAAGCGTTTGATTCAGTCCAAACCTCAGCAGTCATGGAAGCATTATAAAATCAGGGTGTAGACGAGCCATATATATATATATATATATATATATATATATATATATATATATATATATACATATATATGTATATATTGAAAGATCTGCATAGTGGCTCCATTGCCACCGTTGTCCTCCATAAAGAAAGCAAAAAATGCCGCTAAACAAAGGCGTCAGGCCGGGAGATACTATCTCTGCATTGATATTCACAGCGTGTTTACAGAAAGCATTCAGACGCCTCCATTGGGAAGAATTTGAGATAATAGATAATGGAGAATACCTCAGTAACTTGAGATTCACTGATGATATTGCCTGTCTTAGTAACATAGAAGACCAACTGCAATGCATGCTCACATACCTGGACTGGCAAAGCGGAAGGGTGGGTTTCAAAAGTAATCTGCAGAAAACTAAAGTAATGTTTAACAGTCTCGGAAGAGAACAACAGTTTACGATAGGTAGCGAGACAGTGGAAGTGGTAAGGGAATACATCTACTTAGGGCAGGTAGTGAACGCGGATTCGGATCAGGAGACTGAAATTATCATAAGAATGGACTGTGTCTGTTTGGTAGACATTCTGAGGTCATGAACAGCACGTTAGCTTTATTTCTAAAAAAAAGCTTATAACAGCTGTGTCTTGCCAGTACTCATCTACGGGGCAGAAAGATGGATGATTACGAAAAGAGTCCTGCGTAAATTGACGACAACGCTACGAGCTATCGAAAAAAGAATGGTGGGTGTAACGTTGAGAGATAAGGAGAGAGCAGATTGGGTGAGGCTAACGCTAGGTAATGCATCTTAGTCAGGCATGTAATGAGGAGGGAAGATAACCGATAGTCATTGAGTGTTACGGACTTGATTCTAAGAGAAGGGAAGCGTAGCAGAGGGGGCACAAAGTTAGGTCGGCGGATGAGAGTAAGAAGTTTGCAGGGCCAACATGGCCACAAATAGCACATGACCGGGGTAGTTGTAAAAGTATGGGAGAGGTTTCCCCGGCAGCGGGCGTAGCCAGACTGCTCCTGCTGCTGATGATGATGATGACGATGATGTAAGTGACAGATGAATAGAATGACTCCAGATTACAATAAAAGAGGAGGAACACCTCATATGTACTGGCCTCACATGCTCTACTTCTCCTATACCGCCCCAAACTTAAGGGCAGGCCTCGCGAACATACGACAGAAATGAGGCTCATGAGGAAATCAAGCTACACAGCAAGAACAGGCGGAATATCTCAGTGCCGGCACATTCCCCTACAGCGCAGAAGGACAGACTATATTATTTGATTCCCGCCTCACGTCGGAGAAACATTCTTTCACCGTTGCGAGCAATACTCGCCTTTTGGAACTCGCACACAGCGTTTTCATTGGTAGTTTCATGTTTTCTTTAAGCCTACTGCGTTCATATGGAAGTCGCACAGCATGTAAGTGTGATTCTCTAGTCCGGCGTGATTGGTCGTCGGAAATATCGGGATACAGCGAAACTCGCCACCAGTTCGATGGTAACACATATAGAAAGGGTGAATCCCCTCCGGAACTGCATTTAGTCGACAAAAGTAAGGGTAAGCGCAAAATTCCATGTCTTGGGCGGTTGCCAAAACATGGTGTCGAGATCTTGTTTATTGAAATAGTTTCCGAACCTTCCTCGCCGCTTGAGTCATCGCTGGTCGATTGGAAAATTGACGTAGATGAATGATTGATCTCGCCAAACAATCCAGTAAAATCAGAAGTTCACGGTGCAAGGCACTAATCATTGCTTCCGTGAGTTTACGATTCGTTTTCATGGGCGGACTCACCATGGCGATACGTTATCTGCTGCTGGCCTAACATCAACTTATTCCGGTCGACTGTGTCAATCGTCGCTGACTCCCAGTCGTGCTATGTAGAGTCGATCTATCAGTCTAGCTGTTCACGACCCGGGAATGAAAAATAGAGGAACCAATCTCAGTCTACCTGCGAAATAGACTTGTTCTGCAAGGAAGACCAAAATTGCTAACGGAAGTGACCCGAATCTGCCATTGGAATTCGCAATAGGAGAGTGCTGCCATTTTACCGCTTCTTCGAAAGATTGCGGTTGCGTTGAGTTTTACATGCCGGTTCAGCGTACACACTCATGTATTATTGGAGACAGAAGGAAGAAGACCTATTGAATGGTGTTTCTGTAGTAAGGGACTTCAGCATGTCTGAAAGGATTAGTGGGAGTGCAATTGCCGAGGACATAAGCAATGGCCGATAGCACAAAGCTGTAGTTAATGAATGATTCACTTTTCTGAGAGCTTTATTGTTCAGCTAGCAATAAAGTGGTGTGCTGCGCCCCCCTGCATACACAAATGTAGTCTGCTGCTTTGTGCAGTTCTGCTGGTCCTCTTTGGTTTTCTGTAAAAGTGAGTTGTTAGAATACAAGTAGTTTACTGTGCTATAAAATTCGACTTCGAGCACTGGCAATTTGCGCATAAAGATTTCAACAAGAATTTTACTAAGCGGCGTGGTCTATGTGCCTCTCAGAAAATGAACATAAATGTATATTACGATTATAATGTGATGTTATGATACAATGAATCAGAACGCAACGCCGCAGTTTGAAAATGAAAACTGAAAAAAAATGAAATGAAGAAAAAAGAAAAAAAATGAAAAATGAAAACTGCATTATATTGTTGTTGTGCACAAAAATTTAACGTGAATATCATTCTCTGACCAGAAATTATCGAAAAAACAATATGATTGAAAAGAACTACATTACAGTTCAGCAAAGCCCTTTCAACATTGGTTTAACTGCTTCGCTCGCTGGAAAATTTCTTTTTCCAGCACGAGAATAAAATAAGTATGAAAATTATTACCATTGTGAATATTGCTCTTCAACTTTATAGTATCTTGTCCAACAAAAAACTCTATGGCAGATGCTCATTGCAGCTTTTCTAAATGTTACCTGCTGAAGACACCGGTCCCGGCAAAGAATATTTTGATGCACAAGATAATCATGGTGTAATAAGATGATTTATTACGAGGCACTAGGCACAGTCTAGTAGCACTGGCAGTAGATGAACGCGGATCATGCGCACAGCCGACACAAGAGCGCCTTCTTCGTCTTTCTCTTCACCACAATGGCCCCCGGGAGAGAAGAGGAGCCATCCTGGCGACTTACGGCGTAGGTAGCATGAGGGGGTCATAGTACGGCTTAAGTCGGTTGACATGAACCGTGTCACGCCCGCGATGCCTATGGTCGGGTGAAGGTGTCACAGGTTCTACAACATAGGTGACAGCGGAGGGACGGTCTATGACGCGGTAGGGGCCATCATAGCGTGCGAGGAGTTTGGTCGAAAGGCCAGGGCTGTGAGGCGGGACCCACAACCAAACAAGAGAACCAGTCGGGAAAACTGGTGTAAGCGCGTCACTGTCACGCCGCAGCTTTTGACGACCTTGAGCAGCGGTCGTAAGGGTTCGCGCGAGCTGCCTACAGTCCTCGGCGTATTTGGCGGCTTCAGACACAGGCGTGCATTCGGAAGCATCGGGTCGGTATGGGAGCATTGTGTCCAAAGTACACGAGGGCTCTCGTCCATACAGCAGAAAAAAAGGCGAAAAGCCAGTGATAGCTTGTGTGGCCGTATTATAGGCATACGTGACGAACGGCAAAACAGTGTCCCAGTTACTGTGATCCGAGGCGACGTACATAGTCAACATGTCACCGAGTGTGCGGTTGAACCTCTCTGTCAAGCCATTCGTTTGCGGGTGGTAGGCTGTAGACTTGCGGTGAACGATGCTGCATGCAGCGAGAAGGGCTTGGATGACTTCGGACAAGAAGACACGTCCCCTGTCGCTGAGCAGTTCGCGTGGTGCGCCAAGAGGTCTGAACTGGGCGTCGAGATGGAACGGGAGGCGACGCGGGAGGAGGTGCAGCAGGAAGTCGCATTGGCGCCGGAAACGAGAACGTCGGCGGCGCAGGTCGCGCGGCGACTTCGGCATAAGTCAGAGGTGCAGCCATGGGAGGGCAGGGTTGGGCGAAAGGTAAAGACCCAGCAAGTTCCTCGCGAATGGCCCGCCTAATGGGAGCAGCCAGAGATGTTTCAGGCAGGGGAGGTCCATCGTTGAGAGGCAGCATAGACAATTGGCGCGCCACCTCCTCCCGAATGAAATCCTTTATCGCAACAGAGAGCGATGCTGCTGGCGTGGTGTTTGAGCGAAGCGTGAGGCCCGAGAGAGAGTCGCCAGGAGCGAGAGCGCTGCGCGCAAGGACCCTTTGTCGACGCAGCTCATCGAAGCTCTGGCAAAGAGTGACGACAGCTGCGACAGAAGTAGGGTTCCGCGCCAGGAGCATTTGAAATGCGTCGTCCTCGATGCCCTTGAGGATGTGCTTCACCTTGTCTTCTTCAGTCATGGTGGAATCGACGCGGGCGCAAATATCAACGACATCCTCTATGTAACTAGTATAAGTCTCGCCGGGCTGTTGAGCGCGCTGGCGGAGGCGTTGTTCAGCACGGAGTTTTCGCAAGGCTGGGCGACCGAAGACTTCCGCGAATGCAGTTGTGAAAGCGGACCAGGGTTGCAGCTCCCGTTCGTGATTGTGGAACCAGAGGTTCGCAACGTCAGCAAGATAGAAGATGACGCTACGGAGCTTCGTCGGGTCATCCCACTTGTTGTGTTCACTGACGCGCTCGTAGGTCGAGAGCCAATCTTCTACGTCAGTCTCACCTGAGCCGCTAAAAACAGGAGGGTCCCGCTGCCGTTGCACGGCGCCGCACATGACAGGAGCGGCAGATGCGCCAAGCGGATTGTTGGGAGCGGCGTTCATAGTAGCGGCTGGAGCAGATGTTAAAGTGCGGCTGCGAAGTTCCAGGGTGAGGTCGGGGAGTGCAGCACCTTCCACCAAATGTAATAAGATGATTTATTACGAGGCACTAGGCACAGTCTAGTAGCACTGGCAGTAGATGAACGCGGATCATGCGCACAGCCGACACAAGAGCGCCTTCTTCGTCTTTCTCTTCACCACAATGGGAACGAAGTATTTTTTATTTCTAATAAAAGTGTGAAAACGCTGTCGTGTGTGCCTCATGGGGAGAACCAAATTTTATGGAGGCGCTTATTTTGGAAGAAAAATAATAATCCAGAGGGAGCGGATGCACATTGGCTCCGCGCTCCACGAATGTTTTTGTAGCACTAATCGCCAAAACATCAACTGCTATTGCACACCAACAGACTCAGCTCGTGTCCAGGAAAAAGTGGATAACAAAAGCAGGTGGGATTCCCAGTTTTCAAGCCTCTACGACAATTTTTTGGGCGGATTTCGCGGCGGGAGAGCCACGAAGCCGCCCACTGAGGCAGGCTTGCTCAGCAATTGCCGATAATTTTCCTATTTATGGAAGTCACTGTAGAGAGGCGCAGCATATCCCAAAAGAAAGAGATATAAGCAAGGGATGGAAGGAATTCCTGCACAGGAGATAAGACCGGCAAACCTCCCAACATCGGGAGAGCTCCTGGGAGCCCAGGCGGCTCGACAAGCGCAATAATAACCGGAAGAAAGGCATGCTAGAGCAAATACACAACGAAATCACAATGCCATATTTGCCAAGACGGGATTAGAAGAGTATGATCAGACCACGTGGAGATTCAAAATATCCGAGCACAGTATAGTACACTTCAAAGCGGCAGTACAAGTTGTGGCAGGCATCCCCTGAGACGAAGGAGAGGAGGATGTCGTCTGCCACAACAATTATCAAAATATCCGGATCTTTAGTACATCGGATCAAGAGCATTCAAACAAATAGCAGGAAGTTGCACGTATCATGATGAAAGACAAGTTTTATGAGACCAATGCTTACGAGACAGCGCCTGACATGATGGCCAGAGGAGTCATGAGGGGAGTCCCAGCCCACGAGGACGCAAGAGGCATCACAGTCGCGGTGGATACGAGTAGAAACCGAACAGTTATTGCACCAAAGAGACTGAGTAATACTACCATGCGATTGTGCTCTTTAAAGAACACCAAGTGCCTAAGTGCAACGATACATGGCAGCGCTGCTCCGATGGTCCCTGTACAGGACCGAAGTAGATTTCTGCCTCCAACGCAGCAGACATGGACACAAAGAAGATGTATGTCCAAACGCCTATAAGAAGATTTGCGTGGAACGAAGATAAAACCATAGGTGCCAACCCAAATGTCAGTTGTGTGGCAAGGACTACCTGACCACAGAGTAGATGTGCAAAGCCATAATTCAAGAAGCCCGTCATTGTTAAACAGAGGCAGTAGCACAGACCGCAACGAGAACGATAAGGAGGACATGAAGACGCTACCGCAATAGAGACGGGGCAGATTCTCGTCGAACGCCTGGCCTCCCAAACACCAGCGAATGGCGTTCCAGATCGAGAACAACGTCTCCAACCACCACCAGATATCCCAGTCAGGCTCCTGGACAACCGGGGCACGACCGAGATCAAGATCCAGGTCTAGAACTAGGCCATCCTCTTCAAAAAAACGGACAACACCAGTGAGCTGGGATGATGTTGTCGAATGCGTGCACCCGGGGTCTGGCGGGTGGACTGCCTTTATTAACGATAGAAAGCAACTAAACACGAGAACGCGCATTTGATAGTTATGCTAGCACGTAAGAGCAATGAAATAAAGATTCTCAAGAAAGGAAAAAGCCAAATAAATTGGGTAATACCCGCTCCATAGGCGACTACGAAGCACGAAAGAGCGATCTATAATCCCGGACAATCAGATGGACGAAGGGAATTTCCCCCCTCCACTCGCACAAGCCCAAAGCCAGAAGTGATGAAGATAACACAATGCTCGATAAAGCATTGGCCGATATTCGGATAACCCCAGTAGAGATAGAAAAGTCAGATGAAAAACTGAACCAAATGATGAACCATACGGCTAAGGCGATAGCAGCAATTATGGATAGAATAGACACCCTGCTGGAAAATCAGTCAGCAGGTAATGGACTCTCCTCCATTGCACCACAGTCCTTTGCCACTTCACAATCTTGTAATTATAGAAGATCAGCTTCTCTCCAACGTCCAATCTCCCTGCCATGGCCGCCACCGAAATGAGGCGCGATACAACAGGGTTCAGAGTGTAGGAGTGGAATTTTAGAAGTTCCCAAAACAAAAAAGGTAGTTTTGCAGAATTTCAAAAAGCCAAAGATACACCAAATGGCATAATTCTGCAGTAAACACACGGGATCATAAAGCTAGCAGGATACAGGTTTTCTGGGTATACCAAAGGGGAGACCAGGGCGTTAACCACGATCGTACTAGTAGTAAACTACTTCACTGAACCACGATGGTAAAAAGAGACAGAACGTGCGTGCAAAACAACGCAGGCATAACGAACATTGGCAAAATTGTATTGGAGCTCATTGCAATAGAAGACAGGACGTAGCGTATTTGTTCTCAACAATTACAGCAACCTACGCTACATAAACACAAGTTCAATAACCTCTTCCAGAAAACACTCAAGTTCGCTGAAGAAAATGTGGTAGTTTTAGGAGTAAATTTTAATACCCCACGAACCACGTGGGGATATTTATATACCAGAGCAGACCGAAGACCCTGATGGAACTATTCGCAATAATTAGGCCTCATGCTCGTCACAGACCGCGCCACTAAACCAGAGTAGGCTTGGCGCCAAACAGGGACACAACCTGAGACCTAACAATTACCAAGAATATTGAAAAGGCGACGTGGCACAACATGCTGCATATTTGGTTACGGACACGTCAGAGAAGGGTGGAATAGACTCTGGGAACGATAGATCAAATGTGTAGGCTGGGAACTATTTTATTCAACGCTAGAGAAGACACAGCAAGAATCCATCTTCAGACATAGAACAATGGACCAAGGAGCTCAGCAATGACATCAAACCTGCCACAAGAACAGCACCACGTGAATCTAACTCGGAGAAATACGACAGCGGGCTTCTCCATGTGTGGCAAGCTAAGCAGTTGCTTCAGAATAGATTTAGAGGTCAGAAGCTTAGCAAAAATTTATGAAAGCGCCTAGCGCTCCTCGACAGAAAAATAGAAGAACGTGCTAAGCAATTGACCAAACAACAATGGGACCAGATATATAATTCCATGGACGAGAATTTGAGCACCGGCAGAACCTAACACATGCCAAGGGTCCTGCTTGACAACGAGAATAACAAAAAACACCACAGGCAAGGCATTAATGAGCTAAGACACGCGTATGAGAGCACAGATGCGGAATTGCTCAATTAAGTGGAGCAGAAATAAATAACACAGGCACCCCATTGCAGAAAGGTAGAAATCCACGTGGCCCTACAAATATTAAACACCAAGTTGGCCCTAGGCCCGCACGGTATAAAAAATAGGATTTCCAGGAACCCTCAATTGATCGCCAAACTGACAGAACAGACAAAAGAGTGTTGGAGTAAGGTAGAAGTGCCAGCTCCATAGCAGGAAGCGATGATAACGCTCATTTGAAACCTGGTAAGAAGCTTCATATCAAGAACCTCAGACCAATCTGTCTAACATCCTGCGTAGGAAAATAAATGGAACATGCAACATTAAACAGAGTAGATAACTTCTTAAAGGACATTAAGGTATACCCAAATACAATGACAGGATTTCTCAAGAAAGTTTTGGCACAAGATGCGGTGCTTCAATTAAGCATCAGATAAGCGATTATAAAACGCGCTCTTCAGGGATCATCTTCAGCCTTGATCCGAAAAAGGCATCTGGTAATGGCCACCACCCAACCATATTGGAAAACATCGAACGAATAGGACTTGGGCAAAGGACCGCTAATTATATCAAGAGCTTGCCATCAGATAGGAAAGCAGTAATCCTCATCGGGGGGCTCACGCCCCACGAAATTGACACAGGAGGGGCCGACACCCGGTAAGGCGCTGTCATCTCTCCGATGCTGCTATTCTAGTGTTGATTGGACTCTCCGAAAAATTAAATCCCTTAGAGTTCCTGAATCACACAGGCTACACGGAATATATTACTTTATGGGCCATGATGAAAGTCAGCTTCCACAAGCAACGCAGGAAGAAGAAAAAGAAGCCTTGGGAGCTATGCAAAGGAGGAAGGAAACTAGGCAGGATCAGGTAACACCATATTTTTTTGAAGGACGGTGGGCACATTGTTCGAGAAATACTGGCCACACTGTATACGCCATTCCTTAAGACCTCAAACATATAGGAATCTTGGAAGAACGCCAACATAACCTTAATCCATAAGAAGGGGGACAACAAAGATTTGAAAAATAATACACCGGAAAGTTTACTTACCATTGCCTACAAACTGGCACGAGTGTTCTCTGCCATTATTTGCATAGCGGATATTGAGCTGTACTAATTGCCTGCGTGTGTAGTAACCTAAAGCTGTCAGAAAAACTCAGTAAAGCCACAACATAGGGATTTGATTTTTTAGGCTCGCATCAGAATCAGTAAATAATACATGACTGCTGATGGGCTACATATGTCTGTTGGCTTCTACCAATATTCACTATGTGTGCATAGCAAGAGATTATGTGCATCTTTGTATTTTTGCACTTCTTGAAAGAATGGTACATCTTGGACCAGTGCCCAGTAAGAGACCAAAACTAATACAGGGGACATTATGGTGTTAGCAATTGGAGCCTCAAATAATGGTCTAATAAACTAGTGGTAACTCTCTACATAAATGCCACGAAGTCAACTTGTTATGCAGTTTTAGTGCTTAGGAGGCACGGGGCTGGTTAATTATATTGACATGTGTACTTGTCTTTATCGGGCGACATGTTTCACTGCCTAACAAATGTTATCGCAAAGTGCAGGACGCGCCTGCGTGCTTCGGAAGTTTCTCGAATGTTATCGGTGGTTCTATCCGCTGCCTGGTGTCGCCGAACGTTGCGTAATCTGATTGCACGTATGCGCGTCACGAATGGGTGTAGAACTTCGTGGAAGGCACGCGGTCCCTGCGATTACTCTGGAACATTCGACGAATGATGTATAAAAGCCGACGCGCTTGACCCGCTCATTAGTTTTTCGACGATCCCCGAGTGTTTTCACCGCTATCGTTGTTCTTTCAGTGTAGCCTGCTTATGAGGGCATAACGTCGCCCAACAAAACGACAGTTTCTATATTCACAGTTTGGCTGTCTTGTTCATCGTCACTACTATGTGACAATATTTATCTCATTCCGAAAATCTAAGTGTTTTATCGACCTAGAGGAGTAGTGACAAAAAAAACAAAGGAACCCGGATATACTGAACAAAAAAATTGAGGTATTCAATACGCGACCTATCCCGCGAAATAAAACTAGCACGTATTTTATAGGGTTCACGAAGTGAATTGCTAGAAGTGAATTGCCATAATTGCCATTCATGAAGTTCAGCCACTCGTTCAACAAACGTCATTCTACATTCGACAGCGCTAAATGGGGCTGGGTTTTGAGAATTTAATACAGCACTTGTGACGATGGTAAGTTCACATAAATGTTCACACATCTCGATATTTTTCTAAGGAAAACCGTCCCGGTACAACAACTTCGTGCCTATCGAAACATATTAGGAGTAGCAATTATACAAATGTAGTGACGAGAAGTAAAAATAATTAAAAAGAACCATTGCAGTCTTTGCATTCCAAGGTTATCACGTCATCTCCTACGTAAAAACAAGCGTTCAGTAGGCTCTAATATTCCTTGTTGTGTTTCGAAAAAAGGAGATAGTTCTGAATAAATGTTTATTTTCAGAGTGCCTCTTTCCAAGTTCCTGCAAATTGATGAAAAACGAAAAGCAATACAATTTGTAAGGTTACTTCAGCATTTCGTTTATTATAGCATTCCGCTGAACTTAAAGTTTGAGTCGCGAGAGTTCGTATCAAACATAGTTCTGAACAAAATCCATTTGGGCTAGAATATGGCGTAGAAAAAAACTGAAGTCTTCAAAATGTGAAGTAGCCCACGAAATAAAACGACCACTTATTTTATAGCGATCACGAAGTGAATCGCTGGAAGCCATGGGATTCATTGCTTTTCTTGCATTCTTGAATCATAATTGCGCAGCGAGGTTATCCAACTGTAGTCGAGATTTCGAACAAACCAAGCAGGCCGACATAATGGTAATGTTTTTCATTAAATAATAATTTAAACTGCTCGCAACCTATTCTCAAAAAGTAAATGAAATAATAAATGAGGTAAAAGCGCAAGTGATGTGATACGTAGAAATGATAATTATGCTTAAGGCTGAAAAACTGAGAAAACTTTCGATGTCATTCTTTGGACATTCTTTGGAATGCCCTCAGGACATCAGTGTTTTCTTAGTTAACATAGGTAAAGTCGTTTCTGTATTGAAAAACACAATGCATTGTGAGATGTGTTGCCCGAGATGAAACAATAAGTCCTAGCTTTCTATGCTATTCATAGGTGATTCTGCGTGGATTATCGGCACTTCAATAAGATCACCAATAAAGACGTCTATCCTCTACCACGCATTGATGACGCCCTCGGCTAACTCCATGGTGCGAAGTACTTTTCTTCCATCGACCTTGGCTCCGGTTACTGGCGGACTGCGTCGAAGACATGGACCGAGAGAAAACCTCCTTTATAACACCCGATGACCTATACAAGTTCAAATTTATACCACTCGGCTTATGTAATGCTCCGTCTACTTGTGAGTGCATGTTGGACACACTCCTTCATAACCTCAAGTGGTTCATCTGTATTTGTTACATAGATGACGCCGTAATTTTGCTCCTATATTTGCCACGCACACGGAGTGCCGCTCGCTCGTTCTTTCTGCGTTTCCCAATGCTGGCCTTAAACTTAATTTGTCTAAATGTCACTTCTGTCACTACTATCCTCGGTCATCTTAATTCGTCTGGTGTGCGCCCAGACCCGGGAGAAGCTCTTGCCGTACAGAAGTTTCCCGTGCCATCATGTGCTAAAGATGTCTGGAGCTTCGTAGGCCTGTTCTCGTACTGCCGCCGCTTCATGCACAATTTCACGGAGGTCACCCACCCTCTGCTTTTAGGAAGGCAGACACGTCATTTTATTGGGAACCTGAACAAGCAACTGCCTTCTCGAAGCTTATCTCTCTTCTTACATCTCATTCCTTCTTGCGCATTTCGACCAGACTGCTTCAAGAGAAGTTGGCACTGATGCCAGTGGCCTTGGGATTGGTGTCATTTTTTCCAACATCAACGACGTCACGAATGCGTGATTGCCTACGCCCGCGTCTGCTTTCTCCAGCTGAGCGGAATTATCTGCGCGAACGTGAGTTATGTCAAGGCCAGAAGAAGCCATCTGTGCTCACTGCTTGTTTACTCTTACCTCTTGGCGTTCCTACTGAGCCCTTCTATCGCGCTGGTGTAGACCCCTTGGCACCTTTCCCTACAACTGACTGATGCGACAAGTGGATTGCCATCACAACAGATTATACAATTTGGTTGGCGTTCACCAGAGCCCGTCCAACAGACGTAGCCTACTTCCTGTTGCACATCATTGTTCACCACGGCGCCCCTCGTCAACTTCTTACCGACAGGGGTCGCTCCTTCCTCTTCACAATAATGGGCGACTTGATGGGATGACGAGACAGGCAGTCGGCGTCCTGATGTAGACGACCCGACTTGTAGACCACAGTGTATATGTATTCGTGCACCCTTAGGGCCCAGCGACCGAGTCGTCCGGTGGGCTCCTTGAGGGAGGAATGCCAACAAAGGGCGTTGTGGTCGATTTAACTGTAAATGGTCGACCATATATGTAGGGTCAGAACTTGCCTACCGCCCAAATGAGGGCGAGACACTCGCGCTCGGTAATCGAGTTATTGTGCTCTGCGGGAAAGAGGAGGCGGCTGGCGTAAGCGATGGCGCGGTCGTGCCCACGTCGGCGTTGAGCTAAAACTATGCCGATGCCGTAGCCACTGGCGTCAGCGCGGATTTCTGTCGTAGCGGAGGCGTCAAAATGGGCGAGAACAGGAGGTGTGGTGAGCAGCCCAATGAGCTGCGAGAAAACAGACGCTTGTTCAGAGCCCCAAAAGAAAGGAACGTCTTTCTTCAGAAGGCCAGTCAGAGGACGGCCCACATGGGCGAAATTTTTCATAAACTGGCGGAAGTAAGAGCAAAAGACACTAAAGCTACGAACATCCTTGGCACAAGTTGGTACGGGGAAATTCTGCACAGCATGAACTTTAGCGGGGTCGGGGCGAATGCCTGACGAATCGACGAGGGGTCCGAGCATGGTTATTTGACGGTGACCTAAGTGGCACTTGGACGAGTTGAGCTGCAAGCCAGCGGTGCGAAAAACAGAAAGATAAGATGAAAGTCTTTCAAGATGCGTCGCATAAATTGAAGAGAATACGATGACGTCATTGAAGTAGCACAAACATATGGACCATTTCAATGCGCGCAAGAGCATGTCCATCATCCGTTCAAAGGTCGTCGGGGCATTGCACAAGCCAAAAGGAATTACCTGGAACTGATATAGGCCATCTGGTGCGACGAATGCGGTCTTTTCACGGTCCTTTTCATCCACGACAATTTGCCAATAACCAGAGCGACGGTCTAGAGATGAAAAATAAGTGGCACAATGGAGAAAACCCAGAGCATCGTCACTGCGGGGAAGTGGATATACATCTTTCTTGGTGGTCGTATTTAGATGACGATACTCAACGTAGAATCGCCAGCTGTTATCCTTCTTTTCGACGAGAACAACAGGGGATGCCCACGGGCTGGAAGAGTGTTCAACAATCCCTTTGGCAAGCACCTTGTCAACCTCGCTCTGGATAACTTGTCGCTCAGAGGGCGACACCTGTTATGGGCGTTGGCGAACAGATGCTGCATCGCTGGTATTTATACGATGCTTCACGACCGTAGTTTGACGCAAAGGTGATCGTTCAGGTCAAAAATGTCGAAGTAGGACTCGAGGAGGCCACGGAGCTCTGCGGCTTGTTGTGTTGAGACGTCCGGTGCAATCATCTTTGTGAAGTCGTCGGTCAGGGCTGATGCAGAAGGCGCAGAATGAGCATCGGTCGACGACGGCGCAACAGATAGAGAAGAAATGTGGCACTCGTGCGTCGGTGACAACGTGGCAAGAGACATGCCTCGAGGAAGTACTTGTGGGCACTGTCCGAAATTTAGGATGGGAAGACATGTTTAATTGTCCACAACAGAAACGATGGCGTGCAGGAAGAAGACATTGTGAGAAAGCAGGACTGAAGTCGCGGGAGTATGGACATAGTCTCCGTCAGGTACAGGTGGGCAGGCTAAGACAGGGATGCAGATTGCTGCAACAGTTGGCAGGCGTATAAAATCTGCGGAACAAAGCTGAGTTGGAGCTTGAGCAGGAAGGTCAACGGGAACCGGTAGGGGTAGGTCAAGTTGTACAACACCGGCGGAACAGTCAATCAGAGCAGAATGGGCGGCCAAAAAGTCGAGCCCGAGGATAACATTGTGAGGGCAACGTTTGAGCACTCTAAACAAAACGGACGTGTGGCGATCGGCGACACTGACACGAGCAGTAAACTTTCCAAGCACAGACAGAGTTCCACCGTCGGCAACCTGGAGCAGTCGAGTCGGAGCAGGAGTAAGCAATGTCTTCAAGCGCGTTCGAAGCTCCGCGCTTATGTTGGTAATTGGGCTCCAGTGTCGATGAGTGCTGTAACGGGCCAACTATCAACGTCCACATCCAGAAGGTTGCGATTAGTAGCAAGGGTCAGCAGAGCAACTTCAGGCCGGGGTTCAAGAGCAGCGTCACCTCGACGAGCTGCCCCAGTTAGTTTCCCGTCGGATAGTGGCGACGGTAAGCTGGGGATGGAGAGCGACGTCGATGGGGCGAACGGGAGCGGCGACTATTTGGTGATGGGGAGTGGCTGGTCGCGGTGGCTCGAGCGTTTTCAGGTGCGTCTTGCGAAATGCAAAATTTCAAGGAACAATACTTGAAGTATACGACTCTCTACCTCAGGAAATAAAAACTATATGGAAATTCTGCAAGTTGCGCCTAATATTTCATTTAATGCGGACAAAAATGGTATAATAAATGGCACCCTGAAATACACCACTAACTGGTGAATATGGCACTCGCAGAATCTTTACAGGCATTGTAAAAACTTCACGTAAGTTATAAATTCATACATCTAATCTAACAAAACATAACGCTGACCATACGGAAGCCCGCGCCCGCAGTCGTGCACAGACAAAGAGACAAAACAACGAAGAAAAGGAACCCTACGGAAGCTTTGCGGGAGCGTTATCTCGACATCTCCCCCAGAATGCCGACGAGCTGTCTGGCAAGGTGTCTAGCAAAATCGTCGATTCATTGCAAGACGAGCAAGTAGCAGGTTGCCTTCAAGATAAGGCTCAGACGTAAGCGCACTCGTTTCCAAGTGCCGAGGTGAAGCAACAGTCTCTGGGTGTATGTGTGTGTGTGCTTCTTTTTAGTATGTTTTATTTAGTTGTGCGTCATTAAGTACGTCAAGACGCGAATTTAAAATCTTTAAGGTTGGTACGCTACGTGGTGGCGAAAAAACAAACTAAACGCATGTCCCGAATGCTTGGGTATGGGAACCAGGTGGAGAACCTTCTAAAAGAAGAATTTCATATACATGCATTTCATTTTATACACGACATTGCCGATAAAACAGACAGCACAGAACAACACATACAAAAGTAAAGCTATACACAAAGCAATAAATTTATGCACCAATCTGTTAAATCAGACATTATGTTTCTTATGTTGTTTGCAAGACATGAGTCCTCATGAATTTCACAAAACATAGCTGATACATAGTAATTGCGCACCTTCTTACGATAATTACTATAGACCCATGATTTAACAATACGTTCTGTTTTCCTCAATGTAACATCTTTTTAGAGGAGTTTTATATTCATTTTAATAATAATACCGCGTCAACACAACATGAGAAAATAGTTCACAAATCGGTAGGATGCATTACACATTGTATTTCTCTCTCATGTCAACCGAGTGTAATTTGGTACTATAAGTTATACTGTTCACGATTCGTTTTAGTATGCCACTTAATGCTTGCTTCTTACATTCCGAGCAGTTTCCATATCAGTTAATGTAGTATTTTAAAACAGATTCCACTAATACTGTGTAGATTACTCGTCTCAGGTGAAGGGGAGATTTCCCCCGAAGGTGACATAACCTGGGCACAATGGCCCTAATCTTTCGAGAGAAGTAAACGATGTGCTCCTTCCAAGTGAGATGTTGGTTGAAATAGATGCCCAGATACTGAACTGTTCGCTCTGTTTGCATGGCTTTGCAATTACATGAGTAACAACGCGATGAGTGTAATTACAGTGGTTGGATTAAAGCAACTGTATCGTGGGTTTTTAAAACATGCGAGTTTTGTTTGTTGAAGGTTCAAAAAAGAAATATTGCGAGAAAATATCAAATACTTCAGTATATCTGCCTGAAACATTTTAACGTCAGTACAATAGTCAGTGCCTTCAAGTGCGAGCGCACTATCGTCAGCGTATTGAAATATTTTTGACTTTTTGACCAATAGACCCAAATAAGACACATAAACGTTAAATAGCAGTGCGCCGATTGTACTTACTTGAGGTACACCGAAAGTAACATACTGCAAATGTCCGTACGTATTATCAAGCTTTACACACTGGATCCTGTTTCAAAAATAACTGTCAAAAATTTTTTAACATAACCGCACAAACCAAGTGAGCTTAATTTTTCGAGTAGTAAGGCATGGTCCATCGAGTCAAATGCCTTCGTCAAATCAAGGAATAGGGCTGACACAAGGTGATTATTTTCTATTGGATTGTAAACACAATCGGAAAATTCTTCGAGAAGTGTTGTCGTATTTGTAGTCTTTGTAAAGCCAAATTGCGCAGCATTGGTAAATGAGTATTTTTCACAGAACGCTTGCATAACGTATACAACAGGCTTTTCCATATATGTGCTATAGAGGACAGTATTGCAATGGGCCTATAATTTATTAAGTCGCCTATGTTGCCGTGTTTGTACACAGGCCACACAACATATATTTCAAGTTCGTCAGGTATATCATAAGTTTCAAATATACCGTTCAGTATGTTCAGAAAAACGCCTTTAAAAACGCCAAAGTTCGTGTGCAAATCTCTGAGACGAGATCCCGTGGTCCGTGACGTCAGTTCCACTGTAGGCGGTGATGGCGACATTATCTGTAGTCGCTTTGATGTCACTATCTTGTTTCCTCGCTACGGCCGTGTAGCAGGATCATCAGACCAGGAAGGGACACGTCGGCGCCTAGGGGCAACAAAACGAGCAGTTGGCCTAGCCTTTGATGCTCCACCGGACTTAGTCGGCGAATTCTGTCCGAAGTGCGGGAGACGCCATGGTGACCTGCCGTTTGTAAATCATGAAGTTATTAAAGAACAGCTGACCGGAGGTGCTTAGGAAAGACGAGGAGTAGGGCAGGACCGTCGGGGCGTGCATTGTGCCGGTATCATATACCATCCCGGAAAAAAGCAATTGAAGGGGCGAATCACACGAAGGTCCCAAGCCATCAGTGATGGCGTGCAAAGCGGCATCACGGCGTTGCTCGTCGCCGACGTGTAGCAGCTGAGAAACGGAGAAAACGCAAGCGTGGGCATCGGGGTCAGGGTCGGCGGGTGGTTCGCCGACTGGATAGGGTGAGAATCCGCCTGCAGATGCGTCATCTCATAGATAGATTTCCTTATGATGCACATGTGCAACACTCTTAGAGCACATAGTTTTTAAACATATATCTACCTTTTTCACCATGGAAACCTGATAGGTTCCTGCCAGCATGGTTTTCGCTATGATTATTCAACAATAACTCAGCTCGTCGAGACTATCCATGGTATAGCAGCTGCCCTAGACAGACATAATATGATTGAAATTATATTTCTATATTTCGAAAACACGGGCAAGTCGAGGTATGGGAATTCAAGACGATGAGCAAAACGAGAAGCCTTGAAGAAGAGAAGTCAACTTGTCTTAACGTTGGCTCCTGCTTTCACCTTGTTCTCGTTATGCTCGTTGTCTAGATTTTGAAAAGGCATTCGATCATGTTTCCCATCGAAAACTATTATTGAAGCTTTTTCCCCTTGTTTTGCCGCCAGAACCACGTAATTCCTTGCTTGCGGAAACAAATAAATAAAATATAAATAAAATAAGATAAACCCAATACTGAAAACCTCACCTTGGTAGCTTGGATAGAAGCCTACCTATCATCTAGACGACAAGTCACGTCCATTTACGCAGTAAATTCGCGTGTCATTTCAGTACTTTCTGTCATTCAACAAGGATCCTTCCTTGTTCCTCTCTCTTTCCTCCTGTATAATAATGACATTGTTCAGGACATTCCTGTTAAGATAAGGCTCTTTGGCATTGACTGCGTTATATATTAGGAAATGACTTCTAATGACCACGTTTTACTAAACTCATCTCTGGATCGAATGCATAAATAGGGTTCAGAGTGGCAGATGGCCATTAACAAAAAGAAAACCGTCGCAATGGCTATTACTCGCAAAAATTGTCCTATAAGTTTCCCATACAGCTTTGATAATCAACCTTTAACAGAAGTAATGAAGCATAATTATTTGGGAGTCGTCATTTCTGACGATCTTGGATGGAGCTACCACACTGACTAGATCCAAATGAAGGCAATGAAAAAACTCGAATACTTAAGGAGGTGTTTCGGGAAGTCTACACAAGATGTTAAGCTTCTAGCGTACAGAAGCTTTGTTCGGTCACTACTAGAATACTCCGCAGCTGTTAGGGATCCGCACAGAAAAAAACACATATTTCAATACTGTAAAAAATACAGAGAAAATCAGTTACATTTATTTATAACAAATACAATTGGCAGGCAACACCTAGAGCTCTCTTAGAAAATACTAAATTTGAAAGACTACAAATCAGGCGACACCCTGAGAGCATGAAACTTTTTATCTTCTTTACTAGGCACAATTAGGTATTATGAAGGATTCATATTTAGGCGAAGTAAACAGACGGCCCACTTGCTCCTATCACACTAAAGAAAGTTTTTGAGCTTTCATGTAACATTCTGATATTCCTTTTTTCTAAGAAATATAATCAATTAAATTCACTTCCATCCCGGCAGTTTCATGTCGCAGTAGAGTAGAGCAGTCTACTCTACTAATGGCAGAGTAGTCGCATGCCCGACAGTATCATCTTATTTACATGCTTTTGATTTCATAACACAACACTATGATGTACTGTAAGAGCCACGATGTCACTTCTTTTAGTTTTTCTGTACACATTGTTCATCATTTTGTAGCTCTGCCATACAGTGTTCTCACTAACTAAGCGTCTTGTTGGAATCTTCCAATTCCTAACGTTTATTTCTGTATCTCTCCATGTGTGTGTATTGTATATATTGTTACAAGCACGGGGAAAAGGGGTTTATTTAGGCGTGCGAGGGCAGGAACGGCAGGCTACGAAGAACAGGAATGGCCGCTGCACAGTCTTCGTTCTCCTCTTCCCCTCTCTTCTTGATCCCCGCGTCCCTTTGACGCGCTTGGACGTAACATACCTCCCCTCGCAGACAAAGCCCCCTGGGCGAGTCAACTAGCTTGTCGTGGCGTACATGATTTCAACCGTGCGACATGCGCGACTTGTGTCCTAGCAGAACGTCTACCAGTGTTCGTGAGGCGCGCGAGAGTATAGTTCACTTCGCTGACTTTATCGATGACAACATACGGTCCATCGTAGTTTGCCAGCAGCTTTTGACACAAACCGCGCTTCCGTGTGGGAGTCCAAAGCCAAACGAGATCACCAGGGTGATATGTAACAGGCCGATGTCGTGCGTCGTAGCGGGCTTTGGAGTTTTCTTGTGATGCCAAAGTCCGCAGACGCGCAAGTCGCCGAGCCTCTTCAGCGAGGCATAGCGTATCGGCGACCGTAGGATTTTCGTGGTGGTAAAAGGGGAGGACAGTGTCGAGCGTATACTGGGGCGGCCGAGCATATAGAAGGAAGAAGGGGCTGTAGCCGGTTGTCTCGTGCTTGGCGGTGTTGTAGGCGTAAGTAATAAACGGTAAAACTTCATCCCAATTCTTGTGATCGGACGCAACATACATGGAAAGCATATTGGTGATTGTTCGATTAGTGCGCTCAGTGAGGCCGTTCGTTTGCGGATGATACGGCGTCGAGTGCCGGAGGTGCGAGTTACATAAACGCACAAGCTCTTCCACGATATCCGCCGTGAATTGACGTCCCCGGTCGCTTATGATAACACCAGGCGGTCCATGTCGTAGAACAATAGCGTGAAGTAAGAAAAGCGACACTTCGGTGGCAGTTGCTGATGGTATAGCCGCCGTCTCGCAATAGCGTGTGAAATAGTCGGCGCAGACAATTATCCAGCGGTTCCCCTTAGATGACTTTGGGAAAGGGCCTAACAGATCAATTCCAACTTGCCGAAAGGGTGAGCTGGAAGGCGGCACAGGTTGAAGGAGACCAGATGGGGCAGTGGTTGGGCGTTTCCGACGTTGGCACTGTATGCAGCTGGCGACATAAAACTCAACCGAATGTCGCATCCGGGGCCAGTAAAAGCGTTCTTGAATGCGATAAAGTGTGCGCACAGTGCCTAAGTGACCGGAGGTAGGGTCATCGTGCATAGCCTGAAGGATTGCTGGCCGGAGACGCTCCGGCACCACTAGAAGGAAGCGTGCACCCGTGCTTGAGTAGTTCTTTTTGTACAGGAGCCCGTCACGTACACAGTAGCTGCTTGTTGCACTTGAATGGGCAGAAGTAAAGAGTGGCTCCAATTTAGTGTCTGTCCGTTGTTCTGCTTTGAATGCATCGATATCTGGAAAAGCGGGTGTCACAGAAGCGACGAGATGATCAAAATCGTCTGCGTCGCAGTCCGTCGTGGCAAGCGGCATACGGGAAAGGCAGTCTGCGTCAGCGTGTTTTCGGCCACTCTTGTAGGAAACAGTGAAGTTATATTCCTGCAACCTCAAAGCCCAGCGCGCAAGGCGACCACAAGGGTCGCGAAGGTTCACGAGCCAGCACAGGGAATGGTGGTCTGTGACGACTTGGAATGGGCGTCCGTACAAGTACGAGCGAAATCGCTGAACCGCAAAGATTACAGCGAGGCATTCTTGTTCTGTCACCGTGTAGTTGCGTTCAGGTTTGCTTAATGAGCGACTTGCATAAGCAATCACGTGCTGACGGTCGTCATAGCGTTGGACCAAGACGGCACCCAGACCAACGCCACTAGCATCTGTGTGGATTGCTGTTGGCGCAGTAGGATTAAAGTGGCGAAGAATAGGTCGGGAGGTTAACAGGAACTTCAGCTGACGAAATGCAGAATCGCACTCGGGTGTCCACTCAAACCGTGCGTCTTTATGTAGCAGATTTGTCAGAGGATAAGCGACGTCAGCAAAACCAGGAATAAATCGGCGAAAGTAAGAGCAAAGACCCAGAAAACTACGAAGTTGCTTCACTGACTGCGGTGCACTGAATGCCTCGACAGCTGCCGTCTTGAGGGGATCAGGCCGGATACCGTCTTTGTCAACAAGATGACCCAGCACAAGTGTTTGACGGTCACCAAAGTTACATTTCTTGGAGTTCAGAACCAGGCCAGCGTTTTTGATGCAGTCGAGGACAATATCCAGGCGCGTATTGTGCTCATTGAATGTGCGCCCAAATATAACAACGTCGTCAAGATAGCACATACAGATGTTCCACTTTAACCCACGTAGAATGGTGTCCATAAACCTTTCAAAGGTTGCTGGAGCGTTGCACAACCCAAATGGCATCACATTGAATTCGAATAATCCATCCGGGGTTATGAAGGCTGTTTTCTCCTTGTCTGCCGGGTGTATCGGGATTTGCCAATATCCTGAGCGCAGGTCCACTGAAGAAAAATAAGAGGCCGAATGCAGGCAATCAATTGCATCATCAATCCGGGGCAGGGGGTAGACATCCTTCTTAGTCACGGCGTTTAATCTTCGATAATCGACGCAAAATCTCCAGTTACCGTCTTTCTTGCTGACAAGTATGACCGGAGCTGCCCAAGGACTCGAGGACTCTTGTATTATTCCATTTTTCATCATGTCATTCACTTGTTCCCCGATTATCTTCCGCTCGTTAGGCGACACGCGATAAGGCTTTTGCCTGATCGGGCGCGCAGATCCCGTATCGATAGTATGGCGTGTTCGTGACTCGGGGATCGAGAACGCTTTGTCCGGCTGCGCAAAGTCAAACACTGACAGATGCTTAGAAAGCGTATCCACCAAGGTATGGCGCTCCCTTGTGCTGAGTGACTTGTTTATCATAGACAGAAGCTTTTTGTCTGAGACGTGGCGAAGGTCAGCAGGTTCACACGGCCGATCTGTTAGTACGGCTACGGACGAAGACGTGTATTCTGTAAAGTAGGCGAGTTTCAAGCCGTCTGGAAGCAGGATGGGTTCTGCCGAGCAGTTGGCCGTCCACAAGCCAGCACGCCCGTTGCCGATGGATACCACACAATGAGGGACAAAAACGTTCTTCTTCATACAATTGAGATGCATTGGCTCTACGGAGGCATCAAAACTGTCTGGAACTTCACCGCGACACACAACCGGCACGCACACAGAGGTGGACGCAGGCACAACAGTATCTGCAGACACACAAAGTTCACCTTGACGGCAAGTCTCCTCTAAGAGCCCGGACGAAACATGGCCATCGACGCAAACTTCCCCCGTGCGACAATCGACGGTCGCACCACACTGTCGCAAAAAGTCGATGCCCAAAATCACTTCGTGCGTCGATCGGGGAATAACTACAAACTCCGTCGCGAAAATTCCACCAGCCAAGGATACGTCAGCAGTGCACACACAAACAGGGCGCAACGACTCGCCGCTCACTCCACAAAACGTTGCAGCCTGGTCCCACCGAAATACAACTTTACGCCCCAACCGACCTTTAAAACCGAGACTCATTACGGATACAGTTGCTCCGGTATCCACTAAAGCCATTGTAGGAACACCATCAACAAGTACATGCACTTTGTTCTTAATCATAGCAACTGCGGGGGGCATTTCTGTCGATAGCACGTGTCGAGCGACCTCACCCCCATCGGCCGCGCTAGCTAGTTTTCCGGTTGTGAAGGCGAGGAGGAGCGGCGCACTGGCGATGGCGATTGACGTAAACGCGGTGCACGAGAAGTTAGCGGTGGCGTCAAACTCCTGTCAGATGCCGGTGAGCGGCTCCTGAAGCTTCTCTGCCAGTAATCGTTGCCAGGAGGGACGCCAGCTGACCAAGAGGTGGTGTACGGCTGTTGAGTTGTCCTCGTAGGAGGTGTGGGCCTTGTTGTATGTATGAAAACAATTGTAACCCACTCCTACCTAATGAACGAATGAATTAATTAATTAATCCTAGAAGAATATATACAGCGCGATGTGCCTGATCGCGTCGAGACGCAGAACCGCTCGGGTACGAACATTCGTCGAGCACTGTACAGCGCAGACAGAAAAGATAGTCCCTCACTGGCGATACGCATTGCGCATTGAAAGTGACACTTTAATACTATCGAGACCCACTCTTAAAAGCTAAGCTTAAGCGTCCTACAAGTTTTTATATTGATTGCGCAAAGTGTAATATTTTCATTTTTTTTGGGGGGGGGGGGGTCATTGTTCCTGCTTAAAAAGAAAGCTCATTATACGCTGCGCTGTCAGCGGTTTTTGCTCGTCGCTTTTATAATTTATAGGAGTCACTACACTGCTTGCCGACCAGCTCAGGGGTGGCATGTAATTAGAAGAACGTCATTAGGAAGCCTCTGCATGACGGCGCAAATACCGCTGCGGTATTTTCTCTTGTACGTAGACGTATTACCACTAACGCAATACCCGATCACTGGACAAGTGTACACCAGCAAACGTGGAAGCGACATTTCTTGTGACGCATCGTCTATATAGAGAGCACATCAAGCTGCAACGACATTCTATGTTGTGCTTGCCTCATTCTGACTTAATCGCCTGCTCTCGCTGGAAGTCTCTGGCCGAAAGATCAAGGAATGTCGTGGCCATCGGTATTTTTCTGGTGACTTAGTGACAACATTATAAGCTTGAGAAGCGAAGTTAACAAAAGAAACTATGGGGTTTTGCGATAAAACGTTGATTCGATAATGAGGCACCTTGTAATAGGGGATACCAGAATAATTTCGACAAAGAGGGGTTCTTTACCGTACACCTAAATCTAAGTACACGACATTTCGCACACATCGAAATGCGGCCGCCGTGAGCGCCATTCAATCCCACGACTTGGTGCTTAGGAGTCCAACGCCACACCCACTGAGCAACCACGGTGGGTGGAAACGAAGTTCAGCCAACGTTTATAGTTTAGCATAGTCCCGTTGTGGTAGCAGTATCTTCTATATTAAGATACAGAATACATTATTTCATGTATCGGCTATACTGATACACGTCTTGCCAGACGTATCATGATACAGATACAAAATGCTGAAAGAGTATCTAAGATAGTATCTAAGACACATGTTTCTTCGAGACTGTCCATCACTGATTGAAGAGCAGAAAAGACCGAGTGGGACATGCCTAGCACTCCAAGTTGGTGTCAAATAGATTCATCGAAATGCAGTACAACCCAGTGTCACGTCCAGACTTTCATCCCCAGTTAACATGCAGACGTCGAATAATTTTGTTGAAGAGCGGCACAACGGCACAGAGTAACACGCACCAATTTAGTTGAACGGTAGAAGGTTCGCGTTTTGCGTACTTCATTAGTATACTGACGTAGGATATTTAACTTTTTCCGCTTATGTGAACATACGGTTGATGTATTACTTTCTTTTGCTGACTTTGTTGGGAGCTTGGTTTAGCGGAGGTAATCTACATTTTGAAAGGTTCAGAACGAAGGGTAGACTGACCTTATTCCACTATATTCCAATTCCAATATATTCCAATAGTAAAGCAGGTTTCCCGAGGCGCAGTGTGGAGCCCCTTTGGGCAGTCACCTCACATCTCAATAAAAAGCAGGGGGCAGTGACCCCCATGTTGATGCCAGCCGATGTAAGGGAATTTCGCAGAAGCGGGGAAAAAATCACAGTGGCAGATGGTCGCTACAAGGGTTGACCCTCTAGAATGCCACAGGTTTAGGTGTAAATGGCGGGAGGAATGAAGCGTTAATGTTCAAGATATGCGGCTTTCACGTCGTCGCATGATACTGTATCTTCTTTGCCGTGTACGTCAATCTTCAAGGGTTTTTCTGAATGTGAAACCACCCGAAATGGGCTTTCATTGGAAGGAGTCAACGGTGGCTTGATAGTGTCGTGCCGAAGGAAAACGTGCGTGGTTGTTTGCATTGCCGGAATAATAAACACGAGCTGCCCACGGGCGAAACGTGTAGGTCGAAGCTGGTCGAGCCAGAAATGTAGCATCTCTAAGTGCTGCGCCGCCACTGGGGGAGTGCCTTGCTGGGTGTCGCAAAACTGGTCTGGAACGCGGATGGCTGACCCCTAAAGCATGTCGGCAGCGCTGACTCCGAGGTCATCCTTGAGTGTTGTTCGCTGCCGCAGTAATACTAGGGGTAGCCTTTGCGGCAAAGTGTTGCAGAAGTCGCGGGGCACGGTAGTGCTCAACTTAGTGCCACAAGTTGACGGCTGGATGCAATTATATTTATTCAATCATGTTTTTAGTAATTGTAACAATGTCTCATTGTTTCGCAATATTGGCAGTGCCTCCAGGACACCAAAGCGGCCGCGGGGACACCAAAGTTAGAAACCCGAAGGGTCCGTGCGTGGGGGCTCGCCGTGGCCTGCGCGTGCGAGGGCTGCGTAAGATCGCGGCCACTTTAATGCAACCCCCCGACTTTTACAACACCAGTCAGAACCTTGCGCATTTTCCACCCAGTGCTGTCTATCGAGCGCGGCGGTCAATGACGCCTTCAATTGTCAGTGGAGACGCTCGACCATGCCGTGGCTCTGTGGTTGGTAAGCCATGGTGTTATGAAGAGGCGTGCCGAGCAGTCTCCTCAAGGCAAAAGAAGAACGCTTTGGAATAGCCGGCCTCGGTCAGTCGTTATGCGCAAAGGGCTACCACACGGCGACACCCTCGTACCAACAAACGCTTCAGCCACTGTTTTGCGCCTACTATCTTCTAGAGGGGTCACCTCAGGCCACCTTGAGTACCGGTAGACACACGTGAGGAGGTACTTCAAAACTTGGCAGGGCTGAAGAGCCTCAACAAATCTAAATGCACGCGATCGAAACGGCTGCACCGCTAAACACGTGTGGCGGGTCAGTCGCAGGCAGCGTTCGCAGGCAACGAACGGTGTGCGACACTTCTCGTGTCGGAGGCAACGCATGGCCTTCTCGGCAGTGCCACTAGATGGCGCAGCGTGTCCAGAACGAAGCACAACAGATGAGTACGGTTGCCGTATGACGCGTTTGTCAGCGTTCGCGCGCACCAGCACGTCGTGCGTTTTGGACGCCATGCGCAGGCTCCGCAATGGCAGTTCTAGATGACCCCGGGTGTTCTTAGGGAAGCAAGAAAAAAAGAATCGCTGCAGAACACGCCTTAGCGTAATTTGTTTTATATGGTGGTAATACGTTGTGTCTATGTGCTGAGTGAACGCGAATACATAAGCGTCGAGAGTAATCGATAGACGCGTTCTGCCGAAACTTTCACTTCAAACGTTACGAAAAGACGAGCCTGTCGAACGTCGTTGTCTATTCATTTTATTTTTAGTCTGTTTCAGCATAAGACTTACACTAGAACACGTGGCCTGGTACAAGAAAAATAACTAGCTAGTTTATGTGTTGAGTATATGGGGGCCACTTTTTAGGTGGGATATAAGGAAAGTTGAACAGTGCATACAGGTTACTCACGGGCTTTGAATACATTAACTAAATGCTGCTTTTTCCCTACTTCCCCATTACAATGCATTTAGTTGCTTTTCCCTGTTTCCTCAGTAAGGTATGCCAGACACGGAGTTTATATAACATTCAACTCCGAGCAGTGCCCTGAATCCAGCGATAAATGCTTAATCCGCATGGGTCTGTTGCAGCCTTCGGAGGAGGTTATCTTTTCAAGCTTTCCAATGTGTCACACTGCCATTAGTCAGAATGTTTCCCAGGCTCCTAAAACAACTGCACAATGTGCGAACTTTAACTTCCATGTACACAGGGACAACTTTTGGTGTGTGGTTTTCGAAGATACCACGTACTTGCTTGAAATGTATTGTATGTAATTACTGAACCGTCGTTTTATGTATATTTTCGTTATAAACACCCCGTTTTTTCTCCGGTGTTTTTGGTCAACTAAAAAGACACCTTTGGCCGAATTCACAAGGCTTTTCGTAGGTAAGTGTTGTTATTCATTGGCTGATTGTATTCGCTAATAATGTGTGCATCACTATTTGCTTGCACGAACGCTTTTAGCGTAAGACCGTTTTGTGAATGCTGGCCCTTGTTCCTATATGGGGAAACTTAGGGGCATGGTAATGAATTATGCGTTGGCAATGTTTCGAATTGGTGGTTAAAATGCGCCTTTTTTCCATAAATTGCGTATGGAAGTCATTCCGAGTGTTAGTACTGTGTTTTACGACCGGCGTAAAAGTTACTCCGCTACCCTGGCATAACTAATATTACTACCAAGGTCAAATGTTGCGGAACTAATGGGAACGCTTCCTTGTATGCTTAAATGCTCTTGTTGAATGAATACAAATGCTTCAAAAAACTTTTTTAAGCGACTATTCGAAATTGTGAAGCTTCCGTTATCAGTGACGTTTCCTAAATTTTCAAAGGAACTTAGCAGTTCACTAACTGTGCTGACAACGAACAACCACACCTTGAGTGCAATGTGTTGCGAATATTTATTTCTGGTTTATTTAAAAGCCCTGCGATCATGATCAATAATTTTTATGGCCTAATATGCGTGATACATCTATTGGTTTTGCTTGGTGTCCTTATCGCGCACATAGAATTCTTGCCATGGTGGTCACGATTCTCGCTTGTCGTTGAGATATATCTTTATTTTCACTCTCTCGAAATAAATTAGCATAGACAGCGTCGCAATGTCTTAGACTTGTTGCATTTATACTGTTAGGATATGAAATTAACGTATATCTTTGTTACATGTAAAGCGCTCCGACGCTTCAGAAGAATGCCCTTTCTGTGCAATAAATTAGACAGTACTACTAAATAATGCCAGTAAAGGTATAATTATGCATTATTACATCTTACATTTCTTAGCATCCTTAATTATGCGTATGGAGCCCCAGAATAAAAGCACATGTAAGTAGACATTGTGAACAGCTCATGAAACCATGAGTAAAGAGTATTTGCAAAAAAAATGTATATCGCACTATGCAAATAGATTAGAAATAAGTATAAAAATATACCAATCTGGGAAGACATGTGTAAGACTGTGCCAAACAAAGACGGAATACTGTGGCCTTATTTGTGTGCAAAAAATGTCCGTCTAGTTTCTAACTAATCAATTGAAACTTGTGTTCATTGAGTTGGGATAAGTCTACTGACGGTTAAAAAAATGTGGACATTTGAAACGCACACGGAATATAAATGTTTTACATGTGCAGATTCTTTGGGAAAGGAAATAATAAAAATGACACAAAGAATTGATTTCCGTGCCACCCATGTGCCTAAGTTGATTGGGCTACACTATACAGGAAGGCTTCTGCGTGTGAAATATGTGCGGATAAGCATTGTAAATTCATGTATTGTACTTAAATACTGCTTTTCCTGAAAATGTATGAATACAGTAGCGCAGCGAAACAGCTGCGTAACGTGCTTTAAAAAAAGGTTTCATACAAACTGTACTCACCGGAAACTCTCATTTTCTTGCTCAAAGATTCATAACAATTGTTTGAGAATGAAAAATTTGATTACGTATGCGGTTTGAACGATGTCTTACTTGAAACGGTGTAGGAAGTAAAAATGAGCTTCGCTTGCGAAATAACTACCAACGCATATTTGTGTTATCACTATTCGTTGTACTAGAGAAGAAAGCTTTAGCTAGCTGCAGTTTATGCGACGTTAGGTAAGGTTAGACCTATAAGATACAGTGCACTATTAGGAGCGCGGAATTACTCCCCGTACCAAAATACTTCCGCCATGAGATTTAGGATTCTATATGTAGCTTCTATTAATTATGTAATATTATATAATATAATATATATGCACATTCATGGTTATTGCTGTGAGCATTCACGTATCCTCACATTTCTTTAGCAGTGGTTCAGTGTATCACTACGCACGCCTTCCACTTGATTCTTCATCAAAAGCGAAAGGTAGAACTCTCAAACGTGTATTTTGAATGCTACTGTCTGTATCTTCAGTTGCATTCTTATCCCTTTCTCTAAATTATTTACTGTGCTTTCCAAGCAACAATCTGCAGCTAAGCGCCATCTTCTATTGCGGTGAGCATATTGTTCGTGTTCGTTTACGGGGTTGTTTTTGTAGACTTGAATGGACATCTGAATACCTAAATCTTGGCAGTTCACTGCACTCATGCTGAACCGGTTTGTAGCTTTTAGGAGGGTTACTTGACGCAGTTTACCTGAAACTTTAAAATATATTCGTGTTTGTGCCTGGGGCCGCATTTATTAGGTCACCTGTGTTTTAATAACCGCTTGGAAAATTCATTCGCGATTGTTATCGCCTCGTTTCGCTTCCAAAATTTGCACGTTTCTTTTTTGTAAACTTATGAAAGATTATAATATCACTCAAATATATGTTTACGGTTGTTCAGTACTACAGTTTCAGTCGACACAGTTGAGTTTGCTGCGGCTTTAATATTCGTGCTGAATACCGTTTTCCACATTCGCCCATTGTGAACAAATTGCTTTGGTTTCTTAATATATAATTGTCTTTCACAGGTCTTCGATGCCATTTTCCGCTGCAATGCTGTAGCACTTCGTGAAAGGCACTTCGATAAACTATATTTACGTAAAATCTCTTGGGCTCGTTGTTTCCTGTGGTGTTTTATACTTAAACCTCATGCCTGTGACGTCCATAAGCTCGAGAGCCGTGCTTCAATTCGAGCTTGGCGCAGGAGCAAAATTGACGTCATATATAAGTGACCTGCCTCCAGTAACAAGTGTTTTGATGGATTGCTTCTGTCATGAGTTCCGTCTACCAGGGAGTTGACCGAAATCGGACTTTAAAATTTAGGTACACCAATCACGACATCGGAACCCACCGTTCACCGTAATCGTGTAGCCAATTTATTTCGCCAACGCGTCGCCGCCTGAGTGCCAATTACGCAAACGAAATGCTGCAGTTATTTAGAGAAGAAGTACAAGCTTGTTGATTTGCCTGAAGCCTCCGCTGTCACCACAGGATATTATCCTAGTACCGGTTAAACGAATGCGTGCATTTGCGCGTGTCAACACGGAAAATGCAGTTTCAGTCATACGTAAGACCCTTTGTTGCGAAATGAGGAGGACAATGAGATCACTTTCTACAGTTTCGCCTTTTCGCTTCCAGCGCTCAATCTATCGAACCTTCATTTGTATGCACTGCCCAGGTCGCTGTCAAAGATGTACAGTACATATCTCAGTCTAGTGATGCCGTCAAAGCAGGCGAACACAAACGACAGGTCTCGAAGGAAGACATAAATGAAGCATTCAAAACTTTGTGCGGCGTTTGTAAGGCAGGCGGGTGAATTCACAACAGCCCTATAAAGGTGACAATCGTGGTCTTAGCAACTTCTTCGGGAACACTGGGAATTAAGGGATACACTTTCTTGAGACCGAGTTTTGACAATATAGAGCATCCACGCATGTTTATCGGGAAATATTGGATGTTACGTAGGTCGTAGCGGTCTGAAATAGAAGTAGTCCGAGAGATGTGGTTGCGTTTGGCTGGGCCAACAAGGAAAGGCTCAGCACAGTATATTCCCAGTGCTATGACGAAGATAGTCCAAAAGTGACTGCGGCTATATGGTTCCTGAAATCAGAAAGACAAAGAAAAAGATGCAGTGTGGCTGTCTTTCTGGAATTGGCGCTTGGCTGGCACTACTCGGCTGCTCCCTGCTTGGGAACTAAGCGGGAACCAATACAAGACACAAGGAAGGAGACGGGACAGAGCGCCTGCCAGTTGCTCCCTGCGTTGAACCCTGTGATACTAGGATTCTCGTCGGCCGTCAATAAAGCGCGTAGCATTTGATAGACGTACTGGTAACCTTACGACTCGCCCTAGAACTCCGAAGCGGCATTCTTCGCGCTGCTACCACCACCTTCATGCTACATGACGCCGATCAGCGATCCAGTTCATCAACTGAACCATTCACCTGTGTCGTCGTTTGTCAACGTTACCATGCTGTGCTAAGTGGCAAAACTGACCCTGGCGGGGTCGACTGGGTTTCTTCGTACGAACAGGTGAGCAAGCACAACAAATGGGACGGCACGTTAAAACTTACCAACGTTACCTTCTTTTTTCGTTTGCGGGTGACGCCAACCTGCCGTTCTGAAACCATGAGGCAACCAGTCCGAAAACAAATGACTTCAAGACGGCCTTTGGGGAGGCATTCGGCCGCTCGCCCGAGCGAAAGCTTTGCGCCCAACTGCACCTGCGCCATCGAGCGCAGCAGCGGAACGACAACTTCGCAAGTAATGCTGAGGACGCCATGGTAGTAGAAGTCGTCTCAAGTCCTACATCATGGACGCTCCTTAGTCGACGCCACGGCACCCAGCACTCCACCATGGGTCCTCAGTCCTTCCGGCCACAAGATCCATTGTGCAGGAAGCACGTTCGGCCGTTCTGCTTCGCCTGTGGTCTCACAGGGCATGTGGCGTACATTTGTCCCCACCGCCTTCCGCATCCAAAGGTCGCCGTATAATCCACACGTGCCGGCACCCCATCAGAATGGTGATCCGAAGAGCGGTCAAGCTATTATTCAACAGATTAGGAACTTCAGCAGAAATCGTCCACCATCGCTACATCGCCGCTCGATATCGTCAGTTCGTCATCGCCTGTTCCTCAAAGAAGGAAATTAAGAACAGCAATTTCGGACGCAAGACTTGCAAGCTTGCCTAAATACCCAATACCTCAGCTATGGCCGCGAAGTTCATAGAAATACAGCTTGAAGGAGTTGCTAGATTCACACTTTCCGACATGGGCACTGCAGTTTACGTTATGCGTGAGGCTCTTTGCCGTAAGATCAGGGAAGTCCCCTCAGCACTTTCTAGCATTGGGCTTCGCACTACAATCTCGGAACCCATCGAGTTTTCAGCCCCATGCACCGCTAGGATCGTTACTCAAGAAGCACGATGTAATCCTGGAATTGAACTTTTGTCGCCCCAAAGTACCGTAATTCATTTTGAAAATTTTCCGAGAAATTGCCGCTTGACTGCCCACTTGAGGCAGTTTGCGTGCCTTCGCTGGCTTCTATCATGCTTAAAAAATATTTTATGTAACACGTATTGAGCAATAGAAAGCTGTATCGAGAGATTTTTATGTTGTTCTTCAATTTTCTCATGACACCATTTACTTAATATCAAAATTGAAGTTGAATATTTCTTCAGGACAAATTCTGTAATTAAGTGCAATGCAAAAATATTCTGAGAAAATTCAAACGACGGTAAACTACGTTACCCAGGTTCTGGCTAGCTAGTGACATTTGCACTTTTTTTAACTTTTGCTCAATTACGTGGGCACCCCATATTCCATGCGGCCGCAAGTGGCTGCTCGTAATAGGTCGTCACATGCGGTCCAAGGTCTGCGCTGCTTGTCCTGCTGACCCGCGGAGGGCTCAAGCAGACATATTGAAAACTTACGCAAGGTTTTCACAATGCCTCTGTTTACCAAGCATGCCAGACAGCACCAGGTTCCTCCGCCACTTTCTACCACCGCTGTTAAGCCACTACCACGCCCTGTACGTCCCTCAATCGTGTCGGCATTGACCTTTGCAGCCCACTGCCGTGCATTACGTCTGGAAGCCGGTGAATAATAGTTGGTGTTACCAACTCACCCAATATGCTCTGGCACCCGCCCTCTCTGCCGCTACATCACGCGAGGTTGACTTATTCAGCCAGCACAATTTCCTCCTACGACATGGCGGTCCTCGAGAATTCTCAGTAAGAGAGTGCGTATCTTTCTATCCACGTAGTTGAAGCCTTGCTTGCCGATGCACGCCATCCACCGCACATCCACTGCGGGCCGTCCTCAATCTAATCAGTTAACTGAGCGCTTCAATCGCACTCTCGGCGACATGCTCATTAGATACATAGCGTTCAAGCGCTGCCCCCTTTGTAACCAATGCTTAAAACACCGCGACGCAAACCACTACACGTTGTACGAAAGAAAACCATCCCAACGCTTCCGCATATCGGCCTCCTTGAGAAGTAGACAATTGCCCTTAGAATTGACGACAACGAGAGGTCAATGTCACCAGCCGAATAAAAATGACAACTGCCTGATCAGTGCCACATTGGGTTTCGGCTCATAGGCTTTTTTGTGGATTCCACCCCACGTTCCCTGTCTTTAATCTAAGCTTCTGGCTCAATACCACGGACCTTACTCAATCGTCACCCGTACATCTGTTGTAAACTGTGCATTATAATATCGGACGCTGCCTAATGACCTTCAGGGTCGCGGCCACGACATCCTACGCGCATCCCGGCTGAAAAATATTGTGAGCATCGTCACAGTGAGTCGCAAAGTAGGCTACCCTTTGGTCGTGGGTCCGATGTAATGTCGAAGATTGCCCAAGAGTCGTTGCGGCCGCATAGCTTCTGAAGTAAGGACGAAAGCAAAGACATAGGGATGGGTGTCGATGCCTAACAACGCTGGCGCTTGCCTGGCCCTGCTCGACTGCTCTCTGTGCTGGACTCGACGAGGCCGGTCTTCCTCTTTACCATCCAATAACCCCGTAGCGCCAGAATATACACACTGAAAAGTATGGCTGCTTGGCGGTCCCGTTTGGTGGCGTGCTAGTAGAGTGTTATTGGCACCACAGAGTTTTATTAACGCACACAACTACATTTTCCGTTTCCAGAATAGATGTAGGTGCATCTGCGGTGTGGTATGCGTCTCTGAGATTCGTCAGTGGTAGATGAGTCTGTGGTATGAAAGGTGGCAATGATAAGTAATTGTTCACATTTCAAAATCGAGAGATTTCTTGTTTATTCTTTGGACTCCGTTCACTTCTTATACTGACATAAAGTTCATTTATTTAAGCCATGTAAACATATTGACTATTGTAAAATAGAATATGTACCAATGTTGTCGGATGAGATAACTGTGATGTTATTGGGGCCGGATCACTCCAGTAAGAGGCAGACGCAGCGAGCAGAAGCACGAACACACATCAGACATGTATTGACGTACATAACACAGGTAACGGCACACACACGTGACAGTTCCCAAATACCCTATAGATGACATGCAGCTATAGCTATGTATCGGTGACTTATAATGGGCCTACAGTTCAGGCGGAAGCGCGTGTCGCCGTGTCGGAGACCTCGTGGAACAGATGTCGGCCAGCGGGGTCGGACAGCAGTGTCGGCCGGGCGGGTAGGACAGCCGCGTCGGACAGCCGCGCCGGACGGCCGGGTCGGACGGCCGCGTCGGACGGCCGCGTCGGACCACCTCGCGGGGCTCAGGTAGCGGGCCGCAATCACCGGGTTGCGTCCACAGCTGGCGGGGTAGCCCTGTGGCCACTCACCCGAACGCTCGACCGCCCCGGTTCAGGACCGCCAGCCCTCCTGGACGAGTGCCCAGCGGAAGAGCGGGGCGAGGTAACCTCCCAGCGGGCGACAGCGTTGAGTGCGGTGTGGCGTATTGGCGCGGCCGGTGATAGCTCCTATGGGCCAGACGCCCAGCGAGGAAGCTGGTTTCCGTCGACCCCCGAACCTCGCGCACTGCTCACGCCACGGGCCACGGGCCACACTCTCGCGCCACGCTTTTTGAGGCGCCACTGCCGGCGCTCCCAAATTGGTGTCGATGATGATGATGGTCGTCTTCGCCACCGCACGGCGCGCTGTCTTCATATGTTTAGGCTTCGCACTCCCGCGCACCATATATTATGACAATAACAAAACAAGTACCGCCTTTCGCTGTAATTCGAAAAAACTAAATATCTATATTTCCCAGGACTATGTCCTGCCTGAACAATAACTCTCGATATTTTATTCTTAAGTACGATCCTTAAATCTAATGCCTATCATATGTTGTGAAACACTCAACTACCGCATCGAGCGCTCTGTTGCCCTGAACTTCTCTCACTCCGCCTAAAGAGGGCATTTAACACATAATATGTCAAGGAAGGTTTATTTGAGAAAGTTACAGAAGATTGTATGAGCTATAAACTTTCACACAGAATAAACTGATAATTTTATGCCTTGATGTGTGGCCGATAATTTGTAATGCCACTCACACTGTTTTAGCATGGTAGCTTGCATTCTTATAGGAGTGTCCGTGTGCTAAATTCATCAGAACTATGTTCTTTCGATGTTTCATTCTTGTTTGTCAAGTTCATGGGATAAACCAGGGCCGCATGCATTTAACTTTTTCACTTGAAAGTTACTCCACATGAATATTTCCAATGTCATGAATATTCCAATGTAAAAGTTCAAAGTTTCTCCTTGATGAGGCAGGCATGCTATAAGCCAGAAACAGTTGGTGCTAATTCCAGCTTGG
The DNA here is from genome assembly GCF_050947875.1 of Dermacentor variabilis. NCBI lineage: Eukaryota > Metazoa > Arthropoda > Arachnida > Ixodida > Ixodidae > Dermacentor > Dermacentor variabilis. The sequence continues at coordinate 118,730,030 of NC_134574.1, read as the reverse complement.
ATAGCTACGCATTGACGTGTTCGCGGTTTCTCATGAAATAGATCAGGCGCACCCCTCGAGAAAGCTTCTTGGAATTTCTAATATCAATCACCTGCGTGCACTTTCAGTTTGGTGACGCTCTCGCAGCAAATGCATACTCGGTTTCCGCTGTTCGCTCGCCCCTTGATATTATTATTCAAGCGTCTTCCTTTATCGCCTTGCTTCGTGCATGCCTTCGCTCTTTCGGGCCTCTGCTTTGCGACGCACTTGTTTGCAGCCACCGATGATAAAGGCGTCCTCATATAGTGCTGTTTGCTTTCTTCGCCTCCAACTCCTTGGCCCTATCTCTGCGGTAGTAGTGTACGAGTACTCCGACAACTGATTCGTGGATATAAACTTCGTTAAACTTGCACCCACCTGAATTGAAATGAACACTGCACCATTTGGCCCCTTTTTTGCCTACTTATTCCTTGAGCAGTTTTAAGAATCCTTGTGCAAGAATGAATAAAAAGAAAAGCCTTCAAAATGACGCCTAAAATGTTCACATGCCTTGCAGTCAATAAGAAGCATTTCAGGTTAAAATTCCTGATGATTTGCGTGACATTCATCGGTTACACTCCATAGGGCATATGCCTCCTTTTACCGCTCTCCTGAGATAAACGCGCTTGGCTTCCATGAAGCATTCGTTAAAATGTGGTTATATGCGATGATTTACTGAGGATAGCGTTGAAGACAAGTTCATCTACAGGATCTTGTGAAATTTGGATGTCTTCCACTCCGGTACTGCAACAAATTGAACAAACATTGAATAAATTTCAGGACAGAAAGCTGGGATTTGGTTCTTTGCCAATGCCATCTAGGTGAGTGTCGCCATACCATATTGAGCCTTCTTTTAAATACTGCGGTTGCATTGAGTTTTACATGCCACGCCAACATATGCATAATCTTGTATTCTTGAAGTCGGCAGGAGTAACTCCAAATGAGCAGCGTTTTTGTAGGACCGGATGTGAGCATGACTTTGTGGGTTCACGGAAATGTCTTCATCAGCCCCATTTGACCATTAGAAATAAAAAAAATGCTATAGACTTCTGTGTTTGTCAGAAAAATTGTGTTGCTCGAGTATGGTCGATGAAGTGTGATTTGCTGGAACGCTAGCTCAATCAATATGCCACTGCTGTACACAAGACCATGCGTTCAATCGGAGTTGTAGGAACCGGATTTCGATGTGGGGCAAGTGCCAGAAAACTTCATGTACTAAGACATATGTGCACTAAACACTCCATGTAGCCAAAATAAGAGGGAGTCATTCGCTGCAGTGCGCCTTGGAGAGCAGCAATCGTAGAGCACATGTGAGAGAGATGACGAGACGCTATTGCAGTATCGGAACTCAAACTCAACAACCTTTCATTTCTTCGGTTCACAGCCAACTAAGGTCCCACGCCACTCGTGGCCTCACTTGACATCGTTTTCTTTGCTGAGGTGATCGCGTCGATGTCACTGGTGCTACGGTATAATAGTCAGATGGTTGTTTTGGTAAAGTAAACAAAAACATTTGTATATTAGGTTATAGGTGAAGGGTGATTTATAGGAGACCAACATTGAATTATATATATATATATATATATATATATATATATATATATATATATATATATATATATATATATATTACAACCACTGAAAGTTACCGACGAAAATTGTAGGCCTAGAAAGTTATGAAATACCTTTAAGGTGCGCGCCGCGTAAATTTATGGAGTACCAAATTTATTATCGCAGTCTGCATAGCGCCCTCCATGCCGCTTTAATATTATTTCGTCGTACACGTGCTTCCAGGAAAACCCCCACTACGAGGACTGTTAAAGGAATTCGCACTTAGGCAACGTAGAAACACGCGATATCCCTGAAGACATGCTCATCACGGATCAGTAGGGGTGAGTCTGACATTTTCACTGCTTCCGCTATATGCGACATGTGCTCTTCCCGTGATCGGCCCACATTGCTCTGAGAATCGCTCAGCAGGTGCGGCCATGCCTGTGACATAATGACGTCTTTATCTTTCTTTCTTTCTTTCTATCTATCTTTCTTTCCTTCATTATTTCGTTCTTTTTTCTTTTTTTTCGTTACACAAATATACATCTTATTATACAAGATACTCACAATCTGTATGATCCCATATCCAATGGCTAGCACGTGGCCGATTTCAAAAATTATAACTATTAAAAATTTTAATTAAACTGTTATAATGTAATGCTGACAAGTAATGTAGGACTAATACAGTATGATAATTACGCAGTGCCCACTTTGGTATAGCGGTAAAGGAATGTCGCCGATGAAGCCACAATAGCAGCATGACCAAGATGACATCCCTATAATAAGATGATCATTCTGAATTGATCGTACAACGACTACATCGTAACTATGATAGCATAAAGACAATGGTATCACGAAGATGGTCTGTCTAACGACGATAGCCTGACGACGACACTACGACAAATGTCAAACGATGAACCTAGATTAACGACATTGAAACGACCACGACGCCAGCACGATGACGGTATCATAAAACATTTGTTAGCACGACGAAATGGGGACAATGGAATTACAATGGAATTACAATGGCCCGATAATCACGATTGGATGACGACAATATGAATACGTTGCAATGACCAAGATCATATAAAGACGACGCTATGGGGACAATTGGATGACGTTTCTTAATTAAGTACGATGGCACGACGATGGTTTGACGATGACTGCATGAGGACAATGGCATGAAGACGATAGCACGATTAGAGTCCAATGACGAAGCACGCATGGTGGCGATCGCACAACCATGACCACATGTTGACTTCGAGACAACCTATAGTTAAAAAAGCAAGTAGAGAACTTGAGTCACCGTGTCGGCGTAGGAGGCTAGGTAAATGGATAGCTAAATAGATACAGTGAATGGTAGGCAGCGCTAGAGAGAGAGAGAGAGCGAAAGAGAGAAAGAGAAAGGAAGAGAAAGATAAACTTCATGTTTGTGAAGTAGCTAACTAATGTGAACTGCAATAAAGGACCGCTGTCAAGAGCGATTCGTTTGACTTGGAACACATTTACTACGACACCAAGGCACTGCAACATTGACAACTATATCATTTTTGTTAGCCTGTGTTAGAGCGAATTCATTAGCCCAAATTCCTGCCCCGAGCGTCGGTGTTGGCGCAACTGAGCAAACGAGCTATGTCAAGGATGAAAGCGGAAAGTTGGAGCGCAGCGGGAGAGGACAGACGCGAGAAGGAAAGCGGAGGAGAAGGGTATGGCAAAAGGCTTATAAGAAAATGGTAGTGCGTCGACGATGACTTTCAAGATGGCGCGAGAGTAGCGCGCGTCACCTGGGAGGCTAGTCTGCTGCGGCTTCTGTGAATCACGTGAACTCATACGTCTCCCACTCGCTGCCTCTCGCGATCGCCACACTATTGAGAAAGTCGCGCCACAGTTCGCTCCATTTCCTACTTGCAGCACGAGACCAGCTGTCCAGGCCAGCCGATATATCGCGAAATGAAAACACCTACAGAGCGCCGCTCAAATTTCGCTTTTGGGAGTATCACAATTGTCGGTGAATTCTTTCTTCAAATACTTCAGCTCACCAAACACAGCAAAATAGATAAGAAACTAGACGTTGTAGAGGTGTCTAAAAATTAATAAAGTAAGAATTTAGAACGAAAAAGGCATATTGAAGCGTGCGCATTCTTAGCCTTTTTTCCGGGGACTGCATTTCACCCGCTAACAACCTAGTATTATCGCTCAGCGCAATATTCGCAATACCTAGAACCTCGCCGGAACCGTCGTCTTGCTGGTCTCTTTCCAACGACCTTCCCTTTGGCTGAGGACGGAGGTGTAAAAAAGCCAGCTCTAGTTTTATCTGCTCAAAGGTCAACGCCAGTTAGACTCTCCCGGCACTACATGGAAGCACGCTCGTTCGCGTGAAGAGCGGGCGAAGACGTCGACGAGTCGCTGATGCACTACGCAAGGGTAAGCTGCTACAATCGTTCGAATTCTGTCTGTCAGCTTAAATATTATTTATTATTTATTGTTATTTATATATTTATTTATTTACAAATACTGCTATACCATGAATTGGGACATTGCAGGAGTGGTACAGAAGATTAAACATAAACAATATTAGGAAAGTGCACGATTACAAATGTGAGTGCAAAGATTTACACAGAGAACAGTACAGTCTCATGAAGAAAATACATGATTTGGCAATTCTCGCACAAGATGATCAACAGACATTTCACGTAATGTGCCATCTAAATCGTTCCACAATTCGACTGTGAAAGGAAGAAAAAAGAAAATTTGAAGCTGTCTAAACACGGCATAAATGGCACGATGTTAAGCCGGTTGGAACGACGAGTGACACGTGCTGAAGAACTGGCGGAAGAAAAGGGGGCGTCAACATAAATACGCTTGTTGATAATCTCGTGAAGTAGGATAATGCGATCACATATGCGTCTGTGATGAAGTGTGTCAAGTGATAACGTGCGGGTGTGAACTGTGGGAGAGAAGTGCGGTCCTAACGCTTATATAATAAATCTTACTGTTTTTCTGCACATTTTCAAGTTTAATGATGTCTTTGGCGAAGTGTGGCCACCAGATCGCCGATGCATATTCAAGTACAGGCCTTAATAAAGATTTGTACGCCGTCAGCTTGCAGTTTTTGTTTGTATCTTTGAATGTACATTTTAAGAACCCGAGTTTGCTGAGTGCCTTGGAGCAAGTTAAATCTACATGCTTAGACCAATTCAAGTTTGAACAGAACGTTACACCTAGGTACTTCAACTCGTTCACTTGCGTTAGTTCATGTATGTTGTTAATGTACGGAAAAACAAAAATGATTTTTCTTGTTAGTGAATGTCATCGATACAGTTTTGCTAAAATTTAACCTCATCTGCCATGTGTTGCTCCAATCACAGAATGAAGAACACACATTATTTAGAGTAAGCTGGTCGCATGCATTATGTATATTTGAATACAGAACGCAGTCACCTGCATATAAATGGGTTTTAACTAACGTGTTATTAGTTATCTGGACGACGTCATTAATGTAAATGAGAAATAAAAGTGGCCCTAGAACTGATCCCTGCGGGACGCCAGTTGCTATATAGACAGACGTTCATTGAGAGTGATTAAACGTGACAAACTGTGATCTCAATCGCAAGTAGTCCTTAATCCAGCCTAGTAGTCGGAAACCGTGAGTTCCCCTGAAAAAGGCGCCAAGTTTGGTAATGAGCTTACTATGGCAAACCAAATTGAATGCTTTTGAGTAGTCGATAAAAATGGCGTCCATCTGACCGCGATGATTTAGGCATGATGCAATGTCGTATGTGAACTAAATTACCTGCGTGAGAGTGGAAAATCCAGCCCAAAAACCATGCTGATTATTAGACAGGAGATCATTGTTGGACAAGTACAAGACAATATGTTTATGAATGATGTGTTCCAATACCTTGGAGCAAGTGCATATTAACGAAATTGGTCTATAATTGGAGAGGCTTTGTTTGTTACCAGACTTAAATACTGGTACTACATTACCTATTTTCCAGGTTTGTGGAACGGTTTCAGTTTCGATGAATATTTGGAAAATAACAGTCAACTACCGGGCACACCACTCAGAATACTTTTTTAGAAACATCTTAGGTATATCATCGCCTCCAGTACTTTTGGTCGTGTCAGTTTGCAACAAAAGACTCATAACTCCGTTATAACTTATATCCAACTACGGAAAGGATAGCAATTCAGTGACTAGACTATACGTCGGCCTAGTGTCGTTGCCACTGTCAAATACAGATTTAAAATATTTATTAAAAGCTTCAGACATAACAGGCGGGTTAGAACATGGTTTACCATTAAGAACAAATGATAAAGAACAGCGAGCAGACACAGTAATTGTTTTCCAGAATTTGTGTGGGCTCGTTTTCATGCATGTTGTCAGTGTGTTCTCATAATAAAATTTCCTAGCGTCATGCCCTTTGGTTCGTAGAGCCATTTTCAAGGCAACTAGAAGCGCACCATCACTTATATGTTGTGACTTAGATCGCTTGCGAAGTCTCTTTATGCGACGGATAAGTCGGATAATTTCCCTGGTGTACCAGATATGTTTGGGATTTCTTTTAACGCACTTCTTGGGCACAAAGTTACACATACAGTCGTGCACAACTTTATAAAATCGCTCAACCAACATGTCAATATTACCGTGTTCATTACTAAATAAAAAATCATAAAATGTGACGCCAAAGCACCAAGTTTCATGACGTCATCAGCACGAGTGAAGTCAGTATTCATTCTGTATTCTGGTCTTTTGCATTCAGATGCAATATTCAATCTAAGAACTTCTGCGTTGTGATCAGACAGACCACAACCGACTTCACATTCGAACCCACATTTAACCAACTGCTCATTCAAAAGCACAAGATCCAGCAAAGAGTCACCTCGCGTAGGAGAGTGGACAAATTGTCAATGAGCAAGTCACACTGTACCTTGTCGCGACCAGTCGATACGAGTGAAGCCCAATTTATGCATGGCAAAGTAAAGTCCCCACACGATACCATTTTGTAGTTATGTAATCAATGTGCTGCGATATAATCATTCAGAGCAGGAAACACATTGTAATCGGCATTTGGAAGACGCTATATAACACCTATAACTAACGTTCAGAAGGAAATATTAACTTTGCACCAAACTGACTCAGTTTCTGGAAGCTCGGGAGCAAAAAAAAGTTGATGCCGTCTTTAATAAATAAGGCCACACCGCCACCTCGACCGGACGATCTATCTTTTCTCAAGACGCAATAACCAGGTGGTACAAATTCTTCATCTAAGATTGAGTTATTGAGCCAAGTTTCGGCCACACATATTATAGAAAGGTGGTGAGTTTCTATAAGCCAGTTAAAATTAACAATTTTGTTGAGTAAGCTGCAATAATTCACATTTAAAAGCGTGAGGGAAGGTATTTTACTTCGAGCATTTTCGTTCTGTAATCTGGTCTCACAGTGGTCGCGTCAGTCCCGGGGGAGCGATTAACCATCTTGGTCGTTCGCAAGCCTCACATGCGTGTTAGACTGCGAATACCACGTATAAGCGGCATGATAGATAAAATGTTTATCGCGGACCAGTTTAATCCTTGCACCATTGCGCTTTTCTGCTTGCGCTGATCGCCAAAGCAATCTCCTTTTTTGCGCCATTTCCCGAGAGTAGTCGTCCAAGACACTGTAATTGGTCCCTCTCTGTTTGTTGAGTTGTTTGAATATGGCTGCTTTTTCATTGTAGTCATATAACTTCATAAGAACTGGTCTGTGTCCCTCTTTTTTCCTATGAGAAATCCTGTGAATGCGCTCCACCGATGAAATACTGACGCCAAGAGTATCAGAAAATATTCCCTTCAACACTTTTTCTTCAATATCCTGTCTTGTTTCGTTCATGCTCTCCCGAACACCAAAAACAATCAGATTATTTCTTCGCGCTCTGTCTTCCAATTAAATAAGTCTTTGTTAGTGTTGGTCGACTGTGCGATGAAGGTGTTGAACAGTACTATCAAGAGTAGTTACCGCACAGCTAGGAGAAAGATTCTAGATTTAGTTCAATGCCAGCTAGTCTAGCTTCCATCTGTGTCTGCTTGTCCAGGATTTGCTGCAATAACGCCTCCGTTGTTGGACCCGGATTGCTTTCAACGTCCCCGGATAGCATGGGTGAAAGACGTGACTATAACAGACTGAGCACTTCAAAAATTTCATTGGGAGTGGCAGTATTAAAAGAAAAGGATCATTTGAGCAAAAATGTGATACAGAAGTGTAATATCCAACCTGCAAGATAATCCACGCATGCTTGAATGACATGTTCAACGCCGTACCGCCACCCCCACTGAAGACGGGTCGATGCAGGAGCGCTTTTATACGCTCGGTGTCAGGTGACTTGTTCCTGAGAGGGTGTATCCAAAGGCTTTCCTCGGTGACGTCACAGTGAATGATGAAGGATGATTCAGGCAAGGCAGAAAGTCTGTAGCTCATTCCTTGCGAGACAGTCATAAGCGGCACAATCTGCAAGATAATCCACGCATCTTTGAAAGACATGTTCAATGCCATACCGCCGCTCCCACTGAAGACGGGTCGATGCAGGGGCGCTTTTATACGCCCGGTGTCAGGTGACGTGCCCCTGCCGGGGTGTATCCAAAGGCTTTCCTCTGTGACGTCACAGTGAATGATGAAGGATGATTCAGGCAAGGCAAAAAGACTGTAGCTCATTCCTTGCCAGGCAGTCATAAGCGGCGCAATCTGCAAGATAATCCACGCATGTTTGAACGACATGCTCAACGCCGTACCGCCGCTCCCACTGAAGACGGGTCGATGCAGGGGCGCTTTTATACGCGCGGTGTCAGGTGACGTGTTCCTGAGAGGGTGTATCCAAAGGCTTTCCTCGGTAACGTCACAGTGAATGATGAAGGATGATTCAGGCAAGGCAGAAAGTCTGTAGCTCATTCCTTGCGAGACAGTCATAAGCGGCACAATCTGCAAGATAATCCACGCCTCTTTGAAAGACATGTTCAATGCCATACCGCCGCTCCCACTGAAGGCGGGTCGATGCAGGGGCGCTTTTATACGCCCGGTGTCAGGTGACGTGCCCCTGCCGGGGTGTATCCAAAGGCTTTCCTCGGTGAGGTCACAGTAAATGATGAAGGATGATTCAGGCAAGGCAGAAAGTCTGTAGCTCATTCCTTGCGAGGCAGTCATAAGCGGCATCATCTGCAAGATAATCCACGCATGTTTGAACGACATGTTCAACGCCGTACCGCCGCTCTATAATATGTTCAACGCTTTCTGAGTGAGACAGCGTTGATGTGGTATGAAAACACCGAAGACTCCTTAACAATGTGGCAGCGCTTCATTGAGAAAATTAAGAAGTGTTTTGGCGACTCCTACGCCGAACAAAAACACGCGTAGAGTACACTAGCTCAAAGAGGTCAAATTCCTGGAGAAACACGTGCCAGATACATGGAAGAAATCATCAAGCTGTGCAAAATAGTCAATTTACAGTTGCCTGAGGAAGACCGAGTGTCTCCTCAAAGGAATTGCAGAAGGTGTCTACAATGTCCTTACAAGCAGGGAACACGTTGATTCCGCCTCAGATGTCGTACGTCATTGCCATGCGTTTGAGACGTTGAAGACACGTCACATTCCGCCAACCTTTTAACGCCTGGCTAATGTGACGACCGTTGCCAGCATCGATGAGTGCCCGTCCACCGATCTTTCGTCTACTATACGGCAGATCTTGCTTGAAGAACTACTGCGACTCCAGGTACTTGCGCGCAACGCCATGCAACAACCTGATACTTATTATCCGCAACACATAGCGCCTGAAGCACCCTGCGCTTCGTGGCAGCAAGCGCTATGTGCGACGGAAGCCAATCCAAGAGGAGCGCCATGGCAACTGTCGGTATTTGTCAAAGACGTCAACCAGAGACGAGCTCCATGGCCACGCGGGGGCACATTTTCGCCCAAAGACCGAGTCGCAGAACACCCCGCGCTGGCAGGTTTGCACGCAGACCAACCGTTCCTCCTGTGCAGCAGGCTCAGCCACTTCACTCTGCTATTCGACCCTCCACGGCTGAGCGCTTGGAGTGGCAGTTCATCAATCGTCGTTTACCTGCGAGTTATAGCTGTGGCGACTTGAGTCCCATTGCCAGGTACTGCTATCACCGCCAACCAACCAGGGTCGACCGATCGACGATGTCTAGGCGGTACCGTGCTCCCCTTGGATAAACGCAATCGCCCTCGCACATTCATGCACGAATCTTGGCTCCCCAGCATCCGGAGCTGCTGCGGTACCATGCTCCAGTATCTGATAGCATCTTGACACCACAACCCGCTCTAGCGTAAGCCAGTCGCCCCTTCAGCGTTTTCGCTACCCGTCGCCACCTTCGGAAACTAGTCAGCGTAGCCGCTGCAGGTGAGGTAGCTGCAAAATCTTTGATGTCGAAAAAGATACCTCCACCCATTTGTATGTGTAATAATAAGGTGTCTGTATTAATTGACGGAGTTTCATCAATAGCCTTAGTTGACATGGGAGCAAACGTTTCAGTGATGAGTCTTGGATTTAAAAGCTTCCTAAGACGAAAACCGATGTTTCGCTGGAACATAGTCAATACGTTTCGCGGAGCGGGGAGTTGTATCCTGTCGGTGTGTGCAATGTAGACGTTACCTTGGGTGGTCAAATACTTAACGCAGGGTTCGCTGTTCTACTTCATTCTACAAAAGATGTTATCCTGGGCTTTGATATTCCGAAACGGAGGGTTGCCACTGTCAACTAAAGAACCGGAGAAATCAGTGTAGGTACACGTTTTCCTGCTGCGTTTATGGAAGGCCCACCGTATCATCAAAGTGTGCTTTGTGTATGCAGGGAAACAGTTGAGCCTCCGTTATCCGCAAAGTGTGTTTCAGTCGTCAGTTTTTCTACTACCGACGGAATGTTTGACGCTAGCACGGAGCCCGTTCACCTGAGCTGCATCAAAATTAATGTGCTGATGCCGTATTGCACACGGTCAATTTTTCAGTGACGCACTAACTTTTGGAGTGTAAACTGTTCCAGTGAACCTGCAATACTTCCACAGGGTCTCAAACTTGCCGCCTATGTTGAGGATCAAGTGCTGTCGCTCGACATTGTAACAGAGGCCCCTGATTTTGCAGATAAACGTCATTTTGTTAATGCACGTTCGGCAGCGCACCCTTCCATTATAGCTATTGTGAACAAGTCACTCAGCACTAAGCAGCGCCACGAAATGGCGAATATTCTGCTAACACATGCCCGGCTGTATGACCTTCCCATCAGGAGGGGCCATCGTTGTTTCCTCCTTCTCGTATACAGCACCGCATAGATACGGAATCTGTCAAACCCTGTGCGAGAACGTCCATGTCGACAACGTCCAAGTCAGCGAAATGCTAAATAAGATTCTGATCCAAGATTCCTGTACTTCATGGACAGCACCAGTGATTCTGGTTAAAAAGAAAGATGGTACATGGCGATTTTGTGTTTTCTACCGCTACCTCAACACCATCACTAAAAAGAACGTATATTCCCTTCCGCGTATTGAGGATGCTATCGATTGTCTTTCGTCAGCGTCTTATTTTTTGTCTCTTGAATTGAGGTTGGGGGTACTGGCACATTTCTATGCTCAAGGCAGACAAGGAGAAAACCGCATTTGTAACACTAGATGGACTCTTTAAATTTAATGTGATGCCGTTTGGGCTCAGCAATGCACCTGCTACTTTCGAGCACTTTAAGACAAGATCCTGCGTGGTTTGAAGTGGGAAGTATGCATGTGCTATCTAGATGATGCAGTGATTTTCAGGCGCACGTTCAGTGAGCACAACACACGACTCGATCTTGTGCTAGGCTGCTTGTGAACAGCGGGTTTGGTGCTCAACTCGAATAAATGTCATTTCGGAGAGCGCCAAACACTGGTTATGGGTCATCTAGTGGATAAGAACGGTATGCGACCCGATCCAGTGAAGACTGCTGCTCTGGAAGTCTTTGAGCAACTTCGCCATGTAAAAGAGCTACGCAGTTTCTCGGCCCTTTGCTCGTACTTCCACCGGTTTATTCGTGGATTTGCCAACATTGCGTATCCATTGACAAGCCTTCTGCAGAAGGGCATTCCCATTGAATGGACTTCTGATTATGAGGCTAGATTTTGTGAGCTGAAGTTTCTTCTGGCGTCTCATCCCATTCTCTTCCACTTCGATCATGCTGCTTCCAGAGAAGTTCATGCGGATGCTTGCGGTATCGGCATCTTATTCAACGTGTCGACACCAGAGAACACGTCGTTGCTGATGCGAGAGTCACTCTTTAAGTAAGTCCGAGCGCAACTAGACAGTCACAGAGCAAGAATGCCTTGCAGTGATTTTCGCAGTACAGCGCTTTCGGTCACGCCTGTACGGGCGCCCCTTCACTGTGGTGACAGACCATCGTTCTCTCTGCTGGCTGGATAGTCTCCGTGATCCGCCAGGCCGGCTTCCGCGCTGGACACTTCGTTTACCGGAATACGACTTTACTGTTTCTTATGAAAGCGGCAGACAGCACGGCGACGGTGACTGCCTCACGCGCATGCCGGTACCAACGACGGACTGCGAGGCGTATAACTTCGACCACTACATCGCATCACTGGAGCCGGGATTTCCTGATATAAATAGCTTCAAGGTCGAGCAATAAAAAAAAAACAGAACTTAAGAGCCACTGCTCATTACTGCAAGGAAATACACACCACCAACTCGTTTCGGTGCTCGTGATGGGGTTCTTTACAAAAGAAAATATGCTAGGACCCCGCGATATCTTCTGGAGGTGCCGAATAGTCTCCCTGCCTCCATCTTGCGCACTATGCACGACGATTTAACGCCTGGTCAATTGGGATCTGCCGGAACGCTCTACCGCGTTCAAGAAAGGCTCTATTGATCTAAAATACGCCAGATGACGGACCAGTATGTGTCAAGCTGCAGCGAGTGACAGCATCACGAGTGTCCGACGAGTGCTCCTCCTGGTCGACTACATCCAGTGCCACCCCACACGCACTCCGTTTCAGCAAGTCGGCATCAACCTTCTCCGTGCTGTTCCACGGTCATCTGATAGAAATCGCTGGAGTGTCGCGTGTGTTGATCACTTGACTTGATAGTGTGAGGCAGCTGCGATTCCATCGGCTACTGCAACCGATGTGTGTAGTTTTCTGCTGCTTTTTGTCCTTCTCCGACGCCAACCTCCCAGAGTCATAAACAGCGATCGTGGGCGGCAGTTCACTGCAGACGTGGTCGAAAAGATCCTTCCTCTATGGGCTTCAAATTTTCTTCATTCCGCCCTGTATCATTCACAAACAAACGGCATTACGGAATGCACAAACAGAACTCTTACTAACATGCTATCTATATATGTCGCGCCAGATAATAAGAACTAGGACAGCGTGCTACCTTTCATTACGTACGCATTTAACACCTCACAGCAGGAAATTACGGGCTATTTATTTATTTATTTATTTGAAGCGCCCTCATGGCCCTGCGGGCATTATTGAGGGTAGTGGAACAAGACATACAACTATACAGTTAACAAGAAATGTAAATACATTCATGGGTCACAGCACTACATATCTTATTTATTTCAGTGTATAAATGTCCCTTCAGTGTATTTCAGTCCCGTCTTTCTTCTTTTTGCTCGTCGGCCTCTTTATACACTAGACACTATCTTCCCGTCCTCAAGGCACGATAATCTTTGTACGCGTATATCTGAGACACTCTGTCTAGCTGAAGAGGAACGACGACTTGCTTCTTTGCGCACTCTTGTTTCGCAACACCACTCGAAGGCACGCTGGAACTGCCGGCGCCGGCATGTGATATATGACCATGGTGACTTAGTGTGACTCTAGAAAACAACCAGAAAACGTGAATTATGTGAAAAAAATGCTGGCCCACTATATTGGACCCTATGTGATTACTGGTCGTATCAGCGAACTAACCTACCGCATAGCACGCCTCACGTCAAACGGCTGAAGGTCTGCAAATACTTAACTCACCCACGTCGCCCCTTTAAAGTCCTTTATTTCTCCACAGCCTCTTTGACTTGTCCGGCGGGCTCTGTCTTCGCGGATGGTATTGTGACACTAATACGTGCGTAGTGGGTTTACGCTTAATCATGCACTAACTGTGAATCATATTTGTAATGTTGCCTTATTCTGGAGGACCAGTGACAGCCTTTATGCAGAAACATGAATATGGTGAACACAAAAAGTGAAACTTGTGTTCACTTTGTGTTGAAACACAAATGTGAACTTGTCCGCCAAATAAAACGATCACGAGGTGATTTGTTGGCAGCGACGAAATTGATTCAGCCACTCGTTCTGCAAAGGTCATGGTACATTCGACAGTCTTCGGTGGTGCTTGCAGGCTTGCTTGCAACGTTGCAGTCTTTGCATTCCAAGTGTTTCAAGTCATCTCCTACAGAAAGAACCGGGCGGAGCACTCAAATCTTCGTTTTTCTGTTCAGAAGCCGGCAGTTAGTTTTACCCAAGATGTTTATTTATCATCACAGTGCCTTGCGAATGTTGTGTTCTTTCGAAGCTTTTATTCTTTGATGAAATTCAGAGAGAAATACAACTGTAAAGGTGTTTTGATCACTTCGTCTATTTTGGTATTCTGTTGCTCTGAAAATTACAGTCGCAATAGCCCATAACAAGGTAGTTGCAATTAAGAAAATCAAAAATGATCGATAAGGCTAGAACACCATTAGGTACATGGACGGCAATGTTTTTGCAGAGAATATTATAGACATTTTTTGGATAGCGACTGTGGCTTATTTATTAAAGTTGGAATTTTCCGCTATTATGCATTGCACATTTTGACGTCCGGAGAAATGAGGAGCATGTAATGACAAAAAATTTACTGGTGTTATTTATTGCACTATCAGTACAGCAACAAAACAAGAAAGCCGTGACCGCCGGGAGTGGTGCATAATTATCCGTTCTTAAAGAAGTAATAGCACATAGCAGAACAGAGAAATTGTTGCAAGGGATGTACACTTTATGACACGAAATGAGGTTTTTTATCTAACTCGAGATAAGAAGCAAATAGGATGCCGTAAAATTATTATTTCCCTAAAGCTCTTGAGCACATGTAAGCTGTGCGATTAGTTTCCTGAGGAATTGTAGCTTTCTAGCTGTATGATCGGATTTTGTTCAGATTCCCAATTTCAAACATCATTTCAATCTATTTAGGCAACATAATTTATTGTATTTATATATGCAATCTCAAAGAAAACACTCCTGAATTATAATTGCGCATCCAGACTACTTAACTTGTGCTCGTCACTTCAAAAATACTAACTTCATGACATGAAATAATCTTCGTTGGATTATAATTTAGTATGCTCAAAACCTATTCCCAAGGAAGCAATTGAATTAAAAAGTGAGGGACATGCACCAGTGATATGAAAGGTTGAAATCATAAGTAAGTGGCACGTTGGAAAATTGACAAACCATTTATTGTCTCTTTTTCGACTTTGGACAACGTTCACATACCTTTATGACACGAACGTCACTTTACTTCACCTACGTAAATTTGTTCAGCATTCAAAAACATAATATTTTACGAAACTTGATGCCCGAAATAAGAAAATAAATTCTACATGTCTCTCCGATTTATAAGCAAATACATTGTTGCGTGCAGTATTTTGCTGTGCTGCCTAAAAGCAAAGTGATGGTAAATTATACTAAAGTATGATCCTTAAGAACTAAAGCCAGTGTTATGCTGTCCAACACTCTACTACGGCATTGACAACAGAACTGCCTAAGTGTGTATCATCCTACCCAACGCGGGCACTTGCCACCTCATACACCAAAATAAGTACACTTCACGGAAGGAAGGATGATTCATGAGCTACAAATCTGTGCATTGATTACAGTGGGAATTTCACGCGCTGATTTGTGGCTGACAATTGATAAATCCACTGGGGCTCTTCCAGGATGGAAGCCTGCATTCTGATCTTGGCGTCAGTTCGTTGCAATCATGCAAACTATGTCCTTGTGATGTTTATTTGCTATTTGCCAAAACCACGGGATGAACTTAGGGCACAACAATATATATTTTATACAGCCAAGGCTACTGCTCATCAACACTTTCAGTGTTTAGCTCAATAAGCTAAAAGCTCAAACTTTGGACTTGATAAGAAATGCGTGGCATAAGGCAGAAATAGATGGCGCGAATCCCAGGAAGGGTAGACACCAGTGATCTGTTCATACTTTTTCTCAAAACTAGAATTCCCAGAAACTTTCTCAACGGGTGCACGTGTCTAAACATTGAAGTCCTGCATACAATTTATTTTTTGTGACGCTCGCGCAGAATTCTATTTAGGAAAGATACCAGTGATCTGTCCATATCTTTTTTTAATCAGAACTAGGATTCCCAGAAACTCTCTCAACGGGTGCACGTATCTAACCAATGAAGACCCGCATACAATTTATTTTGTATGACGCTCGCGCGGCGAGTTCTTAACACGCTTGCGCTCATCGCTCCTCTTTTGACATAAGTATTGACGTCATCTGTTACTGCCTTGGTTCGTGTGCGCAGTGGTTTGGGGCCTCAGCACTACAATTCTCTCCTTTACAGTCGCCGCTGAAAAATGCGGTTAATATATGGTTTTTACTTTCTTCGGGGCATAGTCCATGAGTGACCTTTCCGGGAGTGACGTAGGTGTACTCGGAAAGCTCATTCGTGGAATTATATTCAATAACAATACATGCAACATTTGCCCTTTCCTTCATTTCTTGCTCTTCCTGCTGCAATTTTCAAGAATCCTTATCTCTGAAATGCACACGAAAAAAATTACCGACGATTACGTTACTTCCTAATGCGAAATTTGAGCGCAGCAAATAAGCTGTTTCACCTTTTCGATAGATTGAGGCAAAGAAATCGAGCAACACATGTATGCGCTATCACAGAATTTTTTTTTTATATTTCCCGTACTCCTGGATCATCTCGACGGCGGCGACGGTAAGCTTCTGCTTCGGCGGCACGCACCTCTGGATTCTGACGACGACGGCGCTGGGCCTCTGCTCTGGCAGCTCGTTTAGCAGCAGCAGCAGCAGCAGCAGATGGAGGACTTCCATCGGTCGTCTCGCTCATGGCTCAGAAAGAACTGGCAGATAATTTCGCAGTGGCGAACGGCAGCGGCAATTTCGGCTCGGGCGGTGCACATATACAGATCCGCCGCCACCGATCTGGCTCTCTGATTGCCACCGCACAGGGCGAACGGCAGCGGCAATTTCGGCTCGGGCGGTGCACATATACAGATCCGCCGCCACCGATCTGGCTCTCTGATTGCAACCGCACAGGGGTTGCATTGGAGGAGGAGCGAAGAAAGGAATTAAGTTCGAGCCGGCGATTTGACAACCAGAGACTCGCAGGAAGAGGGGGGAGGGGGGCGGCGTGTACACCCAGCGGCAAACGATGGGGGCAGAAGCGCGCGCAGCAAGCGGACAACACGATAAAGGGAGGAGGGAAGAGATAGCAGCGACTGACTGATGCCGCTGACGCCGATAGTGAGTCAACCCCAGCTGCGGAGTTGGTTTCAGGGACAACGCCGCCGATGCCGACACAAACAATATGATACCCTCGCTTCCGCAGCGCTAAGAACCAGGTCTAGCCGTGGGAAGGTGGTCACGTATTCGTCGACGTGCCGGGGCCTACGTGAAATAACCGGCGCGTCGGCATCTGAAGAGCACCCTATCCGCCACACAAGAACAGGGGGGGGGACCCTTTCTTCCTCTTTCTGCATGGCGGCGACGGTGTTCTATGCAGTCACGTTATATTGACTCTCTAGCGGCGTCAGCGACATCCAGCGGTATCAGTCGGTCGCTGCTAGCGCTGGGGGGATGAAAGGGGGGCGGAGCTGGTTACGAGGCCGACGACAACGCCGACGACGACGCGAAACCCAGGAACGGACGCCAAAGAGCTGCGCTCTAAAAAGACGCTCAAAATAACGCCGTAGGTTGTTCACTTGCCTTGCAGCTCATGATAAGGGATCATTATCATCAGCCTTGTTACTAATTGAGGCCATGTCGTCCGTGCAAACTTCTTAATTTCATCCGCCCACCTAACTTTCTGCCAACCCTTGCTACGCTTCCCTTCCCTTGGAATACAGCTCGTAACCTTTAATGACCATCGGTGATCTCCCCTGCTCACAACATGTCCCTGCCCATGCCCCCCCCCCCATTTCTTTTTATTGATTTCAACTAAGATGTCGTTAACTCGCGTTTGATCCCTCACCCACTCTGTTCTTTTCTTATCCCTTAACGTTACACCCATCATTCTTCTTTCCATAGCCGTTGCGTCGTCCTCAATTTAAGTAGAACCCTTTTCTTAAGCCTCCATGTTTCTGCCCCGTACGTGAGTACTGGTAAGACACAGCTGTTACACATTTTTCTCTTGAGGGATAATGGCAACCTGTTGTTCATGATCTGAGAATGCCTGCTTAACGCACCCCAGCCCATTCTTATTCTTCTGATTATTTCAGTCTCATGATCCGGATCCACGGTCACTACCTGCCCTAAGTTGATGTATTCCCTTACCACTTCCAGTGCCTCGCTACCTATCGTAAACTGCTGTTCTTTTCCGAGACTGTTAAACATTAGTTTAGTTTTCTGCAGAATAACTTTTAGAACCACGCTTCTGCTTTGCCTCTCCAGGTCAGTGAGTATGCGTTCCAATAAGTCCCCTGAGTTACTAAGCAAGACAATATCATCAGCGATTCACAAGTTACTAAGGTATCCTCCTTTAACTCTTATCCCCGATTCCCCCCAATCCAGGTCTCCGAATATCCCCTGTAAACACGCTTTCAATAGCATTTGAGAGACCGTATCTCGCTGCCTGACGCCTTTCTTTAATGGGATTTTGTTGTGTTCTTTACGGAGGACTACGGTGGCTGTGGAGCCGCTATAGATATCTTTTAGTATTTTTACGTATGACTCGTCTACATCCTGATTCCGTAATGCCTCCATGACTGCTGAGGTTTCGTCTGAATCGAACGTTTTCTTGTAATAAATGAAACATATATATAAGGATTGGTTATATTCGGCAGATTTCTCAATCACCTAATTTAAAGCGTGAATATATTCTATTGTTGAGTAGCCTTTACGGAATTCTGCCTGGCCCTTTGGTTGAGCGAAGTAGAAGGTGTTCCTGATTCTATTTTTGATTACCTTAGTAAATTGTTTGTAGGCAACGGACAGTAAGCTGATCAGTCTATAATTTTTCAAATCTTTGTCATCCCCCTCTTAAGTATTAGGACTATGTTAGCGTTCTTTCAAGATTCCGGTACGTTCGAGGTCATGGGGCATTACGTATACAGGGTGGCCAGTTTTTCCAGAACAATCTACCCACCATCCTTCAACAAATCTGCAATTACCTGATCCTCCCCAGCTGCCTTCCCCCTTTGCATAGCTCCTCAGGCTTTCTTTACTTTTTCCGTTGTTACTTGGGGGATTTCAAATTCCATCAGACTATCCTCTATTTCATTATCGTCGTGGCTGGCACTTGTACTGTATAAATCTGTATAGAACTCCTTAGCCACTTGAACTATCTCATGCATATTGGTAATGATATTGCTGGCTTTGTCTCTTAACGCATACATCTGATTCTTGCCAATTCCTAGTTTCTTCTTCACTGCTTTTATGCTTCTTCCGTTTCTGAGAGCATGTTCAATTCTACCCATATTATACTTCCTTATGTCAGCTGTCTTACGATTGTTCATTGGCTTAGAAAGTTCTGCCAGTTTTATGCTAGCTGTAGGGTTAGAGGATTTCATACACTGGAGTTAAAATTCAAAAATTCCGTAAAGGGGCCGTTGTTACCTATTCATCCAAATACTCGCGAACGACGTCGTCGACGAAAGGCGCCACTTTCGATCTTTTGGCCAGCGGCAGAAAGGTGATGTCCAATGCTTTTTTGAATACAATAGCTTCTGAAGCTTCTTCGTCGGCTTAGTCACCGCTGCTCGATTCGGCACTTGAACTCGATAAATATTCGCTCTCCGCAAGCGAAACGGTAAAAGCGCAAGTTGAAGGCACGAAGCGCCACTCATTGCTCGCGAGAGACCTCTATTCGCTTTCACGGCCGCGCGCATCATAACGGTACTTAGGCTACGAATCGGCTGACATCAGGCGACTACCGGTGTACTCTGTCAATTCTTGCTCATTTAAGAGCGCTGCTCAGTGGAGTAGATGTACTGGGGGAGCGGCTACCAATCCGCCAAGGAAAAATACGGGAGGCACTATCAATCTTCCGATGGAATATACTTGCTTCACAAGAATCAGGATAACTGCTACTGGAATTGCTCCTAATCTGCCATTTTAATTCACCATTGCAGAATGCTTCCATTTTGTCGCTTCTTTGAAACGCTGCGGTCGCGTTGAGATCTACATGCCGCGCCAGCATACACACTGATGCATTCTTGGAGGCAGCATGAAGATCCACTGACCAGGATTTTCTGTGTGCTACCGGACGTGAGTATGTCTGACAGAGTTGGCTAAAATTGGTGCATCGTTGCTTCAAGCGAATTTGTGCTCGCATGTTATCTTGCGCATCTAATCTAGGCCATTTGTGTTTCATGTATTTGCTCGTATTTCTTGATTTCGTCTTCTTTATTGTGAAGGTACTAGTCATGCTTAGGCCTAACACGCGGCCATCCTTTCAAAGAACCAGTTAGCCATAACACGATATGCTCCCGCTCGCTTGCTGGCCAACGCCTCGTTAGGGGCATGTCCAATATGGTAGGGTCCAGTTCCTTGACTAATGCAATTGTGCGTTTTGCCATTGTACTTTAAGTATTATCATTATTAGCAGCATGCAGACACGTTTCTTGACCTACTCCCGTTGTCGGTATATGCCATAGTATAAATAATATCATCATAATCAACAGCTAGGGATGATAAGTATTAACTTGTGTGGGTTGGCAAGATTTGCACCTTCCGCTTTTTTGCTAACCCCAGGCAAGGGCACTGCGCGTTTAAGTCGAAGTTTGGCCGTTGTCATGGTGTCAATGTGATGACGACACTGGAATAACTACGGCTGTATGGCCACGATGATGTCATAAGGGCCATTTTTTGGGTATGATGCCCTTCACAGGAGTTGCTGCGAAAATGTCTATCAATGAGGCCCTGCATGCCAATTTTATTACATCTTGGTCGTACAAGAACACTTTGAACAGAACCCACCTTATGAGGACTGTCGGTGGTAAAGCGATATAGCATTGAAGCATTGAGGCACATACCATAACGTTGACGGCATCTGTATTAAGGATCAGTAAGGGTGATTGAGATCTTCATTGATTTTGCTGTATGCGACATTACCGGCATGCGCTGTGGACCCGCATTGCTACAACAATCGCTCATCAGGGTGGGCCATGGCCATGACGGCCTAATGACGGCTTTATGACAAGCACATAGTGATGACGATGGCATGGCGATGCAGGAGTATTGTCGGTGAAGCCACAAATGCGTTATGACAACGGAGGCATGACGATGACAGTCTGTGTAGAGACGATGGCGTCACGTGGACAGTATCAAAAGTGTGGTAAGATAAAGCTAGAACTGAGGAATTGAAACGATCACGAGGTCATCACGATGAAGGTATGGGAAAAATGATGACGAAGGCGCAATGGCGGAAACGGAACTACGGTGGTGTAATAATCATGACTGGAAAGCACTATGTGAATACATTGCAATGAAGAAGATGGTATAACGAAATATGCCGACAATTGGATGGCGTTTCTCAAACGATATTGGTGGCACGATCAGAGCATGACAAAGACTGCATGAGGACAATGGCATGAAGAAGACGGCAGCATGTCGAATGGCGATGTACGAGTGATGACAATCCCACGACCACGAGCACGCGTAGTGGCCAGATCGAGTAGACAACTTGGGTCACTGGGAAGGGAAGTCGTAAGAAGGTAAGCAGACAGACGGACAGCCAGCCAGCCAGGCAGCCAGCCAGCCAGCCAGCCAGCCAGCCAGCCTGCTAGACAGAGAGACAAACAGACAGATAAGCTAGAGGTATCTGACTACCTAATACCTCTATGGCTGCTGGTACCTCCACTGAAAAAATGCACTTTCATAATCTATGAAAGCCACATAGAGAGGCCGATGGTACTTTGCGGATTTCTCGGATTTCTCGGTTACCTGACTGATGACATGGATGTGATCCATTGTAGGGTACCCTTTCCTGAAATCAGCCTGTTCCCTTGGTAAACTGCAGTCCGGTGTTGCCCTTATTATATACAAAATTATATTGGTAGATACTTTATATAATAGTCGAACTAAGCTAATGGTTTCGAAAAATAATTCAGTCTCTGGTATTTGAAATGCGCGTAGTGCAGACCACGGTTCACTAAACACTTTCATTTGCGGCTATCACTCTGCTTGGTCCGTAGCTCCGGCAGTACAATGGCGATGTTCATAGAAAGGTGCGAATGTCACCAACTAAAACAAGTGCTGTGCAGGCGATGACATTTCACGCTTTGAAGCGGAAAAAAATGCACACTCATGCGTGCCAGTTTACAGAGACAGCAATGTACTTTTAAAAGCTTTAGCACTGTTAGATTACCGCAGGTATAGGCAGGCCATATTAAGCTGACCATGTTTAGCAGCCAGCTATGCTAAACCCAAATGGGCAAGCAAGACATGTTTAGCTGTGAAAAATAGCGAAAGCTGCATTTTCGCAGTATTCCACTTATTAGAAATATAGCTTCTCGTGCGGAGCTCCGGGTGAGATTGCACTTATATGAACGAATCATGAGTATGCTAGGCTAAATTTTGGTTCTCCATATAGTATATCCTTACTTAGGCACACTGTCATACCAAAGTCAGTGAGTTCAACCCGAGCAAGGAAGTCGCTACTTGATATAACCTGTCGTCCTGCCGTATTATCCGACAGAAACAGCAAAGTTGCAGAAAAGGGCAGGGAGCGCAATAAAATGCAGTTTCGGTTGTGCCACCTACAATGGGTTAGGCGTAAGGTATTACGAAAAGAAATGGGTAGTAGAATTTATTCACAGTAGAAATCATTCAGAATTTCTATGTAGCAACGACAGAAGGCAGCATTTCAAAGTTTAATACGTAGGGCCCCGGATAAGTTCACCAACACGGATGTCGTTGGGAAGTACAGCCTTGAACTTTCTGTTCTCACCGCGGACAGTCTGCAGGGAAGCTCCACTACACCTGGTACAAACAGTGAACTAGAGGGGCAACTTATGCTATAGAGATTAGTGCATCAAGCGTCCATTCCAATTTTTGTTCATTTGAAAAATACCTAAATCATATGTTGAACGCCTAATAGATAATAAGGATGTCTTCGTAAGGAAAAATCTATGTGACTGTTATTTTGAATAAACATTGTTTAGCGCTTATAAAATCGTCTTTCGTCCTGTAAAACAAAGTATTAATTAACTCCTTGCTGGCAAAAGTGGTATCATGCCTAAAATCTGCAATTGTAGATCGAGCATGTAGGAACTGCAGCAGCCGGGAATTCCGGCATGGAGTATCCTTCTCCTCGAGTAAATTCATAGAGTCCACCATGAACATGTCTCCCTTGACCAATTTTTCACCCTGTTAGATGTCACTGCGTCACAAAAATGTTTCCTATGCGGAAACTTTTCTTCGGGACCAATAAAGTTCACTTGAAACTTGTTCGTCATTGCTAGGTGGCATCATGGCCCTCATGGGCTTTCACTGGGCTGTGAAAGTGCTTTACGCTCTATTGAAAAGCTGGAATAAATGTTCAAATTGCTTTAGAAAGTTGAGATGTGTTCCTGCTGTTGACACCGTACCACCGCTCTGCTGCACTGGTATCGACCGCACATACAAGGCTGGCGCGCGCTAAGTAATAATATCTCTACTGATACCAGCGAACTGCGTTAAGTTTGTAGAACAAGCGGCACAAACAAATAGGCGTTCCGCTCATCCACTGCTGCAGCGACATCGGCAGCATTCTGTCTTCCTATACTGGCGTGAAGGGCGTCGGACAAGCGTACTAACGTTCACTGTGAGAAGCTGTATGTGTACACAGGTCAAAGCGATGAAGACACTAAACGTGAAGCTAAAGCATTATTATGACTTATATTAGCATTCCAAACCGTTTAGCTATATTGGGGAACTAACCGTGGCATTTCATGGTTGTCTGAGCGTGTTCGTTTGCCAATTATTATTTATTATTATTATTTGTTTTGAAAACGTGTATACATTTACCAGGAAAGGGATAGCGAGCAGCAGGCGGGTAACTTCCACGGGAAGGAGCACAACTGGTGCCTACTCTTCAGAAGGGAGGTGACAGTAACACATATATATATAAGATAGGAAGGAGGGGAGGAAACAGGAAAGAAAGAGCTACAGGACATATCTAAAAGAATAAGATTGAACACACAGTACAGTTCACATATTTTAGTAGCTTAATCTCACGAAACTACAGAATGGTAAATCGAAGAAATGGTACCGACGCTACAAACGTGGACTTTAGCTAGTTAGCGCTAGAAAAGTAAGTCGAGCGAGATCAGACTGATCACGCCAAGATCCACAACCACCGGGGTCAAACATTCGTCGAATGTCGTACACCACAGGCCAACGAGATGATAGTCTCTCACTAGCGACATGCGCTGCGCACTGAAAGCAGGACATTACAGTATCAGGTCTCGCAGAATCCGCAAGGCGTACACGATGGACTTGCAATGCGTCCTTGTCTATATAAACGTTCGCGCACGTTAATGCAGCCAATCGTCAACTTGAGTAGTTGCGCTCTATCACGGCGAAGCAAGCCTCGAGCGCGAACACGGAGCGGGAACGTTCGATTTGCGACGCGCAGATCTGGACGGCGCTTGAGTAAGTGACGACGAATCAGCAGAAGAGCGTCATCAAACATGCACAAAATTTCAGCGCAGACACAGTTGTTATGAGCACTAGTTGAAGCAACTCTATCAGCTTCTTTACTTGCGGCGATTCCTACGCGTGAAGGTATCCACTGAGTTAAGAGAGATGTAGCCCACGTGATGAAGTTTTGTTTGAAGAGACAGTAAAGCTGTGCACAACTGGCAATCTGACTGCGTTAGAGGCATGGTGGTTTAATGCAGTGGTAAATCTAGCGCTCTGGTGCGCTGCTACAATCGGTGGTACCTGTAGTACTGAGTGGTACGTCAAAACATGATGCAGAGTTGTCTTTTTGGCTACCAGAAAGAGCGACCGCTAGTCAACATGCTCAAGAGACACAGGGGCTTTCTTTGCCACTTCTACCGCTTAAACCTGTTGAACGACTCCCTGAGCCCGTGCGGGTAATCATGCCAATCATTTGAGCACTACTTTTAATACTGTATGCTTGGTTGATCTCAGGCGCAAAGCCTAGACCCACTGGATTCTCTAGTGGACAGGAACATGCCCGAGCTACAAGAAACGGGGCCATACTTCAGAAATCTTTAAAGCTTATTATTTGCCAGCACACAAGTCTACATCAACTGAATCCCTGTCTGCAACTTCATTCTCCACCTGGACTATACCGATTCGAGAGAACGTTATTTTACCGAGTGTGGCTTGGCGTCGCATTTAAAAGTCGTTTGCTTTCCACATCGAATGGGAAGATAGTAATGCGTGTGACCACTGCGGATGCAAGGATTCTATGGAGCGCGTTTTTTGTCATTGTCTCCGATACAGCGCACTCAAGGAGCCACTCGCGACCGCGCTCGCGCGTCTTGACAACCGGCCGTTTTGCGCGCAGGCAGTACTGTAACGCTAACCTATAGAGTCAGTTATAAACAGCGATAAGGGGCCTCAGAAAGTCTTCCCAACGATTCGACAGGAGGACCTGTCTTCGTCAAAGGCGCCCTCGTCCTCTTCGGCATGTTAGTTTGAAAAGGGTTAGCACAGTGACGTCACCTGCGGTTGTTGTAGGTGGCATCTGGTTGTGAAGGGAGAGACTTCAAATGGAGGGAGTGCTGTCACCTGACATCTGTGAGCGTGGTTCCCAAGACGATATGACAAGAGGGGGCGAGTGGGCAGGCGGGGAGTATACCGGCTCCCGCCCACTTCTGCGCACGTCACCCTCCTATTTGTCATTCCGGGTTTGGTTCCTCCCCTTTTTTGTCTGTTTTTATGATATATTTTTTCAAAGACCCTCACCCAGACGCCAGGATACCCCTTTCGGCGCCTCAGCCACGCAGGGTATCGCTATTTCTGTATACCGCCGTAGCGACACCTACGTTGAGCTATTGGGGCTAACGTCCCCTGACAGACTATGCCTCTTCATTTACCACACGCATTGCGCCCCAGACGCCTTGTCACCATCTTAACACTTTCAAATTACTCGACGCATTGCTGCTACGCTACTAAAGTCACTCTTTCAACTGATCCCTTTTGGGGTCTTTTTTGTTACTAGCGCACTGACCTCCCTACAGGCTTTTCTAAAGCCACGAAAACATGCCACCAACGAAACCCATGAAGGCTCCCTAACCTCTCGCTTCCCCAACACCCTCCCAATAGCCTCTTCTCGTGTTTTTTTCCCTCTTGGTGTCCCTTTTTCTTTTTCTCCTCTCTCTCTCTCTCTCTCTCTCTCTCTCCTTTTCTTCTTTTTCTTTTCTTCCCGCCTTCCCTCTAGCCTGCTCTTGTGCCCTTGTCTTGGGAATCACGCTCACAGACGTCAGGCGACAGCGCTCACTCCTTTTGAAGTCTCTCCCTTTACAACCCGCCGCCACCTACAGCAACCGCACCTGACGTCACTGTACTAACCCTTTAAAACTAACATGCCGAGGATGACGAGGCCGCCTTTGACGAAGATAGGACCTCCTATCGAAACGTTGGCCAGCCTTTCTGAGGCACCTTATCCCTGTTTAAAACCTTTATAGTACAGTGTGCTACTTCATGTGTCAGATCCTTCTTGATTTTGGAACCTATAGAGTCGCCACACCACTAGACAATGACGGCACCCTTGAAATATTTATGTTCGAGTAGCCTATTGGAGATACTGTGATTCTCATGGGTGTTCGCGACTTTGCCTACTTCTTCTTTTTTCGTGTCGTTGCATTTCACCCCGCTGTTGTTTTCGTCTTTAAATTCCCTTTACCCTTCCCCAGTGCAGGGTAGCAAGCCAGAATTTAATCGGGTGAGCCTCCCTGCCTTTCTCATTCCATTTATATCTCTCTCTCCCAGAAAGGGCTATATGCGGTAATGCTAGCATGGGGTTAAGAGGATCATTCTTCATGTCATCCCTTGTGATAGCGAGAGTTTTGAGATGGTTATTGCATCTGCGACCCTGGTCGAAGAGACTGATGATGTTTCTGGAGACAGTGCACCTCCGATCACAAACGCTGCTCTTAGTTCTCTACACGCCTTTGAAGAAATAGCACTTGAATTTCCGCTTGGCCGCCCCGTATAGGTAAAGATTTGTGGTAAGGGGAGGGTGGCCCATAAACCATAGTGCAACACAGTGCTACAAATATACACCTAAAAAAGCATGCTGAAGGTATTCCTATAGGTCATATATTACTTCTTGCACAAATCTTCTCATTTGATACCACATTGACCTTAATTCTCAATTTGTTTGAAATTGAAATTACCAGCTATTGAACATGAATGCAACCTTCTGATTGTAACACAGGGCCATATGATGTAAAGCTATTCCAAACTATTTTAATAAAATCATTGGAAGTCAAGCTTACGTAATTGCCGACAAAATCACGGGGCATTGAACCGCAGCGTTGTCTGAATAGCCCAATGAAATGTGATGCTTGTTTAGAGGAATTTAAATTTGTTGCCTTTCAAAACGAATAATATTACCTGCATCGAGCAGTCTTTCTTATCTAATTGACTGGCAATTGGAAAGGTAAAGGCTTAAGTGTAAAGCGCACACAGTGGCGCTGAGGTGTTGCAGTGACAGCAGAAAACCGGTAGAAAATGGTGATACCAGCGTCTGCCGTTGGGCCGCTTCCCTTTGCTTAGTTTGGTGTGGCTGGCCTCATGGTGGCGTGCAATGGAAGGTTAAAAATGCCGCTCAAGCGGATATTCAGCGATAAAGAGCTGGCATTGTGACTGCACATACGTGTCGAAAGGCCTCAATAACGTTCTAGCATTACGCAAAACGTTTTATTGTGCGTAAACAAATGCTTGCTCTCGACAGCTGCAAGTTGCCAGTTTCTGAGTGATTGGCCATCTTCTATTCCTATCGGAACGGGACAGCCCCTGGCTAATCAGAAAAAAATACATTTTTGTTCAACGCATCTTTAACGCGTAGCGTCACCTCGACGCGGCGAGTTTTCATGGTTTTGTGAGTCGCGTGACAAACAGCCGAAGTAAGCGAAACACGAAAACTTTTGGCCAATAGCAGAGGGCTAATGGCGAGAAGATGTCGAATCCAAAATATTTTTTGTTTTGTTCGCTCTAACCAGGAGCAAACAGCGTGCACACGTCGTACCCCGTGGGCAGTTATTGCGGTTTTCATTGCGCCGCGTGAGAGAGAGGCAAAAATTGGGTGACCCGAAAGTTTTTTAACGAATCGGGAATGTCATGTTTCAGAATTGGAATAGAAAAGGTTGGATTTGCTTTACCTTATAGCGCCGACAGTCAATC
The DNA here is from genome assembly GCF_050947875.1 of Dermacentor variabilis. Taxonomy (NCBI): domain Eukaryota; kingdom Metazoa; phylum Arthropoda; class Arachnida; order Ixodida; family Ixodidae; genus Dermacentor; species Dermacentor variabilis. The sequence continues at coordinate 118,701,887 of NC_134574.1, read as the reverse complement.
CCAGGTATGAACACGCGACCACCAATCGGCCACTGCGGCCTCATGCGCATCGCGCACGTTCGGTAGGGCAACGTCCGTGTTAAACGCATGGATTTTCTTGATTCTGTAGAAGATGCAAATAGCCCAGACACAATCCATAGCAACCAGAAAATCCATCTACTCTAAATAACTAATGGAGTATACAAACGATAAAAGGCTCCAATCACCTGTTGACGTTTTTGTTGTCTCTAGTGAATATTGCAAGTATTTTCTTGAATATACTTTGCTGCGTAAACTTAGACAATCTTATTGCCTTAACTAGCGAGAAATCTTTCCTACAGACTCATACACCAGGATTTATCAGTTGTTGAATGACTAGCACTCTGCCAAATGCCTACTTTTGTACGTGCTGTCATGGTGCTACTCTGCGGAGTCAGGGACTTCTCTCGGGCTCTAATTGCCTTGTGCCCCTTCATCAACTGCACATTTTATAAAATTGCACGGAATATAATGAAATAATTTTACCCACATATTTCACCGTGTATCATTCATAATCAGTATATGACTGGTAATTAGAAAATTACCTGGAACACGAATTTCAAGGCACTTTGTCTTAACGCAAATGTAATTCGCGATTTATATATTCTACGTGTATATATGGTTATGATAAACATTGAGAGCCATTCGGGATTCCTTATTCTCTATCGGTATATATATATATATATATATATATATACAGAGAGAGAGGTAGAGAGAGGAGGGAGGGTTCGGTTGTTTGCAGTTTCCCCACCCCCGCTACAAAAAAATAGGTAATACGCTGCAGAACCTACATTTGGCTTTACGAGGCTGATGTGCAGCTTATAGATTAGTTTGTGCAGACATGTTTTTCGTTTTTTAATGTGTTCTTGCGCATCCAGAAGAAGACATGAAGCAATAAATATGCCTACGCCTTGTCTCATATCATGTCGGGAAATTATTTCGGTTCGTCATCGCGCAGTTGCATTTTGCGTCCACTGCCACGAAGCCACCACCAGCAACGCCATAAATTACCACCATAAATTGCGGTTTACTAGGCTTCAGGAAGTGTTGGATTTTGTATCTAGGATGAAGGGATGGTTTTCGAAATAGGATGAGCCATGCCACAGAGTGAACTTTGCTGGCACTTCAGGAGTAACGGCCTTCAGCACTTAGCCATAAATCCCTTACAACCGTGATGCTACGTTATCTTTCGAACAGGAGGCTAGTAAAGCAAGTTATATATATATATATATATATATATATATATATGGGTGTGTGTGTATGTGTGTGAGTTTGTATGCGTGTGTGTCAGCAAGGCGCCTTCATTTAGGACATAACCTGTTTTCTTTTGAAACTCGTATAACTCGTAGCCTTTGAATTTATGACCTTGCTCCATGTCAATATGAAGAACAACTGCCATTCATTGTGTGTTCCGACTTACAGTATCCGACTCCCATGATGGCGCATGTAAAAAACATCATGTTTCGAAACAGATTTCAAGATATAAAAACAAGCAGGAAAGCAGCAAGGTTACTGCGGCGAAAAGGTATTGTCGTCATTATAACCATCCGTAACAAGTAACTAAACGGTTGAGATGCAGATATATTGCTTGCATAGTTTTTATTTTTGGAACCAAAATGCGACTATTTTGCTAACAGGAATTGTTATCTACAAAAACATGCGTTGCCCCTTTCCTTCGTATAGACGAAATACAAAGAAACAAACACATATAAGCACTGGATGGTACGCAGAAGCTGTCCTTTTCATCAGCTACTCTTTCCGTCTGAGCTTTTGCAATCCTCTGTATAAATTGTCTGACTTCCGTTGGTAACATATTTATTATATGTGTTGTTGCAGTCACTCGGAACCGTCTGTGTAGGATCCGTTACCGCAAGATAGTAAATTATGTCCACTGCAAGAGACAAGTTTGGAAGAAGAATAAGGATCGAGCCTAATATTTTAGGCGAACAAATATACGTGTACAACATAAGTAAGCGAATGAAGAATATTGAAATTATCACTTTCAGACTAAAATAGTAATATCTACTGTACATCACCAACGTAAAAAAACCAGTACAATCATAATACACCAGTAGAAAAGAAGGAAAATCAGGGCGTGAATAATAAAAGTATTGTCAACTCATAATGTAATAAACTTTCATGTGATAAGTAGGTGGTAAAGTGGAATTTCTTCTCGCTAGAAATATTTAAACTACATATAGATGTAAGTTGCAAGAGAGATTTCTCAACAATATGAACAGGCATGTCCAAAAGGCTACACAGAGAAGAACCGAAGAAAACAGCAAAGGAAGAACATTTATCAAAACAGACTTCAATATAGCTGTCAGTTCACAATATTTTTTACATGACAGCACTTATACGTACACAAACGGCACAAATTTGATAAGGGCCTTTTTTCCTGTGTGTCTTTATCTGGTTGCGTTTTACTGTTTGCCACTCACGGGACCGCTGGGGTAATATAAAAAGGATGGCAGCGGCACACGTGGGTACTGCCACTTAAAGACGGGTTTCCTTATTGAATACGTGCTGAAAGTAATATGGCATCTGTGGCAATTTCCAACAGATGATTTTGCTGTCATCGCGTAGTCATGCCCAACATTCTAACATCAATAATGATAGTTTCTATTCTCTGGAAGTATTGCAGCTAAATGGCTCTCCTTATCGGCCATGATTGCCCGGTGATTGGCTTAAACCCGCCAGATTAGTCTAGGCGGGGGGGGGGGGGGTTGAGAAGGCAATGTAGATGCATTGTAGATGCACATGTAGATGCATTGTCTTCTGTGAGAAGACAATGCCTCCACATGTGTACTAAATGTGGCTGGCAAATCTATAATGCTGCCCTACAACTGTTTCGAGACAAGCAGGACGCTGCCTAATTTGCTTGAAGGAGCATTTTTTAATTCTTCGTCTTTTGGTATGAAGGACATATACAGGTGAGTAATGTAGCGTGGTATGAGTACTCAGCGATCAGTGATAGGACTAATCTCGGCATCAATGAGCTGCCATCGGTTCAAGTCCGAAACGTGGATGGCACTCACAGACCAGTCATTGCGCTTTCCTTGTGCACAGACCTATTCAAATGGCGCACATGACACTGCGTAAGCGTGCATACGCGAGACAAAACGCGTCTCCACGTGCAGTCGCACTTCCTTGCATAAATCAAAGCTTCCTTTGCCTATTTCTTCGACTTTCCCACTGCTCCTGTTGCTGCTGTTGCTGCTGCTGTTACTGCTGTCGTCTGGCACACCGCGTCGGCGGGTTGTTTAGAGCACCTGTATACACGACAGGGGCGAGTCAGGGAGGAAAGACCATGCGAGAAACTCGTGTACAGCGTCAAATATGCACAACGACTTCAGGCGCTCCCGGCACGTCGCCATATTAGCCCTCTTAGCAGTGGCAATTTTCCTTTACCCCCCCCCCCCCCCCCAACTAGCGTGCAATTCCAGAGAGAAGTTACATATAATGGTAGAGAGCAGTGGGGAGAGGAGGCAGAGAATGCATAGAACCGACGCAGTCGCAAAACAAGACAATTTTCACTCGCAGTTCCTTTACAGGAAACGGGGGGGGTGGGAACGGGAGGAGTTGACGTGAGAATGCAAAGAAACGCTACTATAGACACAAAAGCTATTGCGAGTAAACGGGTAAAATTTGAGTTCAAGGCACGGTACGGTACGTTCGTCATATTTCTGAAAGATAAACACCATGGGAATTTAGCAAGTGGACAATTGACGCAGGTCGTGCGGAAGCAGAGCCGCATCAAAACAGCGTCTAGGCTACACTAGGGAAGCGGTCACACGTCATATCAGCATTTTTTTGCCCGCACTGGTAGCTTTGCGCCTATGGCATTGTTCAAGTTCCTGGGTTGTATCCTGACCATGGCAGCCGCATTTCCACAGGGGCGATAGAAGAAACGCTCGTGCAGTTAGGTTTAGGGATACGTTAAAGAACACCATGGCGTCAAAATTAATCCGGTGACTACCACTGCGGTATGCCTCATAATGCGAATATGGTTTTGGCACGTACATCCGCATGTTTCAATTCAAGTTTAACATTTCTGCCACGATGCGATCTGCCATTTGAGGCAATCAATATGCTCAATCCACTCGGAGGTTACGAAGTATAGCCCACAACAACGCCTCAAGGAAACAACTCCCCAGTGTGTTCGGTGTGCTACGCAGACAACCATAAGTGGTGCTCGCCAGCTAACGTCTAACCTCACATCAGCACTCGTGTTAGACTAAACGTTGAAGAAATTAAACCTTCACCGTCAACATCACTTCTAATTGTCGCCAATCAAAGAACGCAGCGCAGAAAGCTTCGCTTAGATCGATTCCTACTGTGCGTGGAATCCGCATATTTTTCTGTCTTTCTTTGTTCGCCTCAAATAAAGTTAGCACGTCACCTGAAGGTAGGCACCTGATTAAAGGTCAATGTAAACCGGGGGTGGGGTGCTCGCGGATAATGCTAAGTTGACGATCGGCTTGTTGACGCTTAGCGTCACTCTCATTCTCTAGGTGGTGGCATACGCTAAGGATCTAGGCAGTCTTTGGTTTCCCAGGGCCGTTGACCAAGTTGCGATCATGGTTAGCCGGCGGGAAAACAATGAATTTCGAGGCTACCGTATAATCAGGGAAATTGCACGTGGAAGGCCGCACTGCCACGGAAGCGTGCATAAAGGCCGCGGTTTCTGCTTAGGGAAAGCGTCCGCCTTCCACCGAGAAATGCGTCGATCACCGCTGCACTGTAAGCGGCGGCGCTGAATGAGTAGAACGTGTGAAGCGCCTTCAACAAAGTGCTATAGTGCGGGAGCAGTCTGCCTAAAATTATTTACGTGTGTAGACTGGCATTACTGAATTGCATCAGGCGCCCGAGTGTCATCGTTATGTATGATGGCCATTGCACTTCGTCTATGATTACACTATGAAAGGAGCTTCCAATAGAGTATACTCTAACTTAAACGTTTGTACCTCCTTGAGTTCTTGTTCTTAGCAGGGCAGGGCAAACGCAGAGCATGCCCAAAGGGCATGTACTCCTCCTGCCTCTAACGGCCGTGCCCCACGCAGAGCACACACGAGGCACTGTAATGTGGAAAACCCTATGCTACGTGCGCCACCGCCACACGGGCCAACCACTGGCGATCAAATGCCAATTTTTCACTGGGGAATCTTTGTTGCTTGGTACGATCCTTTTTAGACGGAAGTTTAGACGGTACCTACACGGTAAAGAAAGCGTGCCATCGTCCATAGTAGCTATCTAAATATGCATTAGAATCAAAACCCATCAGCAAAGATCGTCCATAGCCCAAGAAATTCTGCAAAAAAATGACCAACCCTTCCCCTACATGAAAATGGAGCTAAGTGAAGCTTGTCGTGCGTGCATCTTGCCTTCGTTAGGGTTAAGTAACGCACAGGTACCGGGGCCGGATCGCTTCGGCCTTCCGCTCCCTAAGGTCGGTATCTTCATCTGGTTGCTGTCGGATTGCCTGGGCTCGGTTGGCTCTAACGGCTGGGCCGGCGCGCAGACGGCGAGCCCTTTCACGGGCGAGTTCTAGCTGCCTCACGTTGAAGGCTGCCAGTTTTTCGGGGAAACGCACGGCACGTGGCCGTCTCATCCGTTTCCGGAGAATGAATTGAACGGAAAGAAATCCGGCGCAGCGCGCACGTCTTCGCCAGCGCCATTTTCAACTCATCAAACCGCCCTTTCCCGCAGCTGCTCTGCTCTGGGAGCAACTGTCTTCTTTTTTGCGTGACCCCAACTCCACCGAAACTTGTGAGCCAATACAAGCTTCGCTTGAAAAGTTGCTAGGTGTGTCCCTCGTTACTCTTGCATGCGCTCTACACTCTGTCAAATAGGAGAAAGAAACGCCTGCCTGTTTGCGCGTAGTGGTGCGAAACATCAACCCAATAATTTCTGTCTTGCATCATGGCATGTCTCGCAGGCTGGTGCAGGTAGGCGTGGGCTCCGATATTTCATCGGCTATGGTGCAATTTAAGATGACATGAGTCGGCAAAATCAAGATGGCATGGGGACGATCCCTGGCCGCCCCAAGCGCAAAGCGGAGCCACGCGTCACCGGCGGACCGGCCCTAATGAAATGTGTAGTCGGCATGCCATTTCGTTTGTCACGTGCTCCTCGACCACAATGAAATTTGTTCACGACAAAGCTTTCAAGCTTGCTTCTTCGAATGCGTCATCTTTTTGCTGCTTCTGAAACGCTATTAACGAGGCAAGTGGAAAGTGTCAGCGACTTATCGTCACCTTAGGAACAAATGCAGCAATCCTAAAGGTAGTATCACCCGCAGAGAAATCGTGTTGGGAATGGAAGATACTTTTTGCGGTTTCAATTCAATTTCATTCCAGACGCGGCCTTATAGAGGGTTTCGCGGACCCCATAGTCATGCTCCATGCATGTTTCAAATTGTGCACGCCATTGGAGATTGGACGTATGTGATGTGTAAAGCATAAAGGAAATATAAATAATTAAATAAATAAATAATGCTGTAAATGTCGATAGTGGATAAAATGATGCAATAAATATATGAAAGTAACTGAAGCTCACCCATCCGGTTTGGACTGACAAAGGTCTGCTCTACATATATTTGTCAATACGTACACATATATTTCGGCGTGATATGCGTCTTTGAAGCATACTACATTCTAATGCAGTAGCGACTCTATTCCAGAGCTCAGTTCATTTTGTAATTTGAGCTGCTAAACTCTTAAGAAACTGAAGATCTGCAAGTGTGGTCTGAGGGGTATGGCATAGAAGTGCTAAATATATTTAAGTATACACCGCGCTTATCTCTGCACAAGTTTCTTCTAACCATAATAGGATCGAAAAACAAGTAGCATGACATTTGCCCCCATACGATTTCTTCATCTACTTATGGCATACATTCTATTTTACATTTCGGCATAGCTTGTGGAGTAGTTTGCCAATAAACTGAAACAGTTTATGACAGTAAACTTGTGCACTGTGTTTTTCAATAAAAGTGTGAAAGAAGTAAACATTCCAAGGGATTACAAATTAGACTAAAGAAAACTGTAAGCATGACATTTCTTTTAGCGCATTTAATTACTCGCGCCGCGAACCCTTCACTTCATATAATTTTTCTTATATGCTTTGTATCAGCACCACTCCTTCCAAATACAAGGTGTATGCAAAGTGAAATATTTCCAAAAGACGCACGTTCTAATTATCAAAAGGCTTACTACTCAGTATCACACGCCAGTATCTCGAGTAGCGTGTGTATATCACTGCTGTTAATTAATACGGCAAAGAAGGGCTATACGAGCACTTTCTTTTCATTTAGATATTGCTTACTCGAAATTTTGTTATATCGCATGGACGTCAGAGAAGATTGACTTAAAACCACCGGCACATTTACTCATATGCAAGTACTATGGTTTCCCTTTTAGCATAGACCGTCTTCATGAAAATTTGTGTTTATAAGAGTGCGTAGACTTCTTGAGCCATTCTCACCTGTGAAGCCAGCATATGTATAATTTGTCTGTTTGTCTGCTTCCTCATTAAGCAGAGGGACACCTGCGAAAGACAAGGCAATACATATCTTCAAAGTATTTCGCTTATTGTGCTGCAAAAACTGTTTCCTAAATAAAGCCACGCACCACAGCTCGCGGAGCAAGTATCAAGCATCATTGCAGGAACATTGCCTGCAAAATACTTTCGACGCAGGTATGCTACAGAACAATGAGAGTTATAAGACCGTTTATGAATTTTGCTGCTGTTATCTTGAACTCAGGGCCAATCTATCTATTTTTGATATCGGCCAAGTGTCATACTGGTAAACGGGCAAATGCTGTTTTGGTTTGATAGCGGTGTCGCCCTGCAGATCGAAAGCGCACTTTGAGAGAAACCAGTCGCGAAAATACTTTTTGTAGCAGGCTTTAGCGTGCTTTCCACCAAACTGTTCTGGGAATTGCGATACTAATTTACCCTGGTGCACGGTGCTGTTTCCTGTCGAATTGTTGAGGTATGCTGCAGCAAACAATTATTTTAAACTGTAGTAGCTATATAAAATAGGAAGAGGTGAAATTGTTGAGAAGTGACGTGAAGCAAAGCATAAAAAATTTCGCACCTCTCAAGAATTTTGCAACTATTGCTGGTTGAGCTGAAACGCGCACGAAGGCGTTTCTGTGCGTGTGTTGAAACGAAAAAAGATATGTTGTGTTGGAGGTACCCTTGTGTTGAAGAGGAGAAAAATTCATGAGCCTTTCCACTGTGTGAATGCGGATGACCAGGTAAGCTGTTTAGCACTTACCACTGAGGTGACACAGAATTTTGAAAGAAGGCATGGACAGATTTATTGTTGTGATCGGCGCTGATTGTGACAATAAGTATACACACAAATTCAAGTGTCACATCGACTAATAAACGCGGAAAATATTTCTATGCCTACGCAGCTAGAAATTCGTCGGTCTTTTTTAGAGACGATCAGTCTTTCTGTACCGACGTAGGAGCGGCCCGCCAACTGCTGACACGAGTTCCGAAATACCAGAATAAAGTTTTACCATACCATACCATATCAGCCGATCAATGGCGCATGCCCCCTTAAGGAATGGCTCACACCCCGCAAACAAGAAAGAAAGGATTATGGTCCTAAGTGTCAAGTGACCTTGAAAATGCTGCATCTTGGTAACTAATCTACTACAAATGTATATACAAGTGATGAGACCTATAAGCTGTCGCATAAAATGAAGCGATTGTGCATCATATTTCGGAGCTCAGTTTTTTCACATGCGTATTTGTGGACAGACACTAGGAATCCACCGCTCTCTAGCCTTAAACAGCTTCGCTGTAAATTGTTCCGGCTGCCATGCCATACGAAATGGAGAAACTAAACGAAGAGGAATATCTGTCGAAAAATTAGGACAGCCGCTACCGATATCGTTAGAACGCGCCTTTAGGAAAACTGATCTGGGACAAAAACACGGAATCACGGTTGTACTTTTTGGACTTTCGAAGAAGATCGCAGGAGAGGCCAACCATGAAACTACTTCAACAAAGCAGCGTGGCTGAGTGGTCATTTTGGTAGTTTATATTCAGAAGTGTACAGCGCCTGTCCTTGTTGCTTGTCTTGTCCAGGTTTAACCTTCCTGTGTACATTTACTTCTATTTGAACGAACAGGTATGGGAAACAACCGAGGCGTGTTCTTGTGCTTTTATTTATTTAGGCTCAATCGGTCATCCTCTCTTCTAGATTTCTCCTTGCTTTCTCCTTTCGGGCATTCGCACCTACTGAGTACATTCCTAGAAGCAATATTGTTTTCTGCTTGAAAGGTAGTTATCAACTTTTTCTATTGTTGTTTTGTATTAATTCGTTAACGCGGCCTAATAATCCCCTGTTAAACACCGTTTCATCTGCGTGTTCCTATTTTGCATATCGATAATGCTTTGAAGTGTTCTTCGATACCATTAAGGAACAATTTATTGGTTGCGCGTGTAAGGAGAGGGATCATTTTATGGTTGCAGCAGCACCAGTCGTCACGCTCCGTGCTCAATTAGGGCTGTTGCAAGCATGAAGCTCTGTCAGCTCGCCCAATTTTTGATTCTCCTAAAGCACGCTTCTTCAGTTTTCTCACCTCCTTGCGAGAAACACCTCAAATACCCTTTCAGCAATGCCAAACGGAACAATAACATTGCTTTCAAAGCAATGATTTGGAAAAGTGCACATTCGTTTTTAGCCCAAAACAACACAACAGTGTTCATTGTCACTAAGGATAGAGTGAGAGCTACTTGTCGCATGCTCAGAACCTACATTCAGCATAACACATCACGAGTAATTGTTTCTTGAAAATAACTTTGATTTTACTTCTCCTATTGCTCACGTCTATACAATATCACTCCCTCTGCCTTTCTGCCTAGTTGCTCATTTCCGTTGCCTAAGTTTGGTTTCCGGATCTCACTGGTTTCATGCATAGAGCATTCGTATGTGCCATCTAGGCTCCCTTCCGGGACAGCTGTTATCGCATTTTATGCCTGACGGCATTGAAAGTGCTGTGAAAAGTTCGCATCCCCCTGCATGAGCCCACAGGTACTGACCAACGACTGTCAGAAAAAGCATTTGTGGGATACTCTGAGAATACTTTCGATCTCTTCTCAGTACGCATTCATCGAGGCCACAGTGACAAGACAAATCAGCAGTTCCTGCGCCTCAGTCGTGCTTCTGATGTTTGCGCAGCATAGTTTCTCATTCATTAAGCGCAGGGTGTAGTCCAACCTGGTACTGCTCTGAGCCACCTTTCAATGCCGCTAACTGAAGATGGTTACCCGTGTTGCAACAATGTTGGGAGGCCGTTCCAATAAGCTTCTCTTGCTTTGCAGTGTTACAAGTGATGCACTGCAGGACACCGAAGTCGTGACTATTCTCACACTCCACCTTTCTAAGGTTCCTCTCTTCAGTTATCGAGCGCAGTAGCAGGAGTCAGCAGTCAAGACCAGCATTTTTCTTTGGAAAGTGATCCAAGCTATCGATTGTAAACGCAAAGCTTGAAATTTTCGCCCTTGCTTTTGAAGCCCTCATAGACACGGGTGACAGAAATTTTCCTTTTGCGTGAGAATTTTCTCCCTACCTGACACAGCCCTAGATTGTCTCACGAGCTTTCCACTTTCTTGAGAAATTCTGGCTGATGAACAAGTCCTATCAAAGGTCGGCGAGATTTGTTTGTCTGTGTCGGCGTTTCGATAAACACTAGGGCTACCATTCTTTATTGTGGTCAACTTTTGTGGTACTGTGATGTAGACCTTCGTCGGGTGCTCCTCTATAGATTTCCCTTTCGAAATTAAAGGCAATGTGTGCGTTTTCACTCAAATTCACCTGATGCAATTCCTCTGGCATCACACCATTCAGAAGAGACGCTCCTGCAGAGGTCCTTGCTGCCCAGTCACATGCCTACTTATGTGAACTCTGCTTTTGTGTGATGTCTACGTTCAAATCAAAATTTACATTTACCACAAGAAATAGCCAGTTGCTGCAGGAAATTTTCATGCTGTAATGACAACTTTTCATCGCTGGTACAGGCGTGTCTTCCAGAATTACACACAAGTCGATTCGCACATGCAATCAGATCACACAAATTTCGCTGACAATCGACAGGAGATGGAGCCATTTATAACATGCGAAAAACTTTCAATACTTGGGGGCGCGTCCCGCGCTATACGATAACATTTATTAGGTGGTGAAAAGTGGTCACGCGAATAAAGATAAACAAGTTCACGTGTCAGTGCCCCTTCTCAAGAAGCATCGGCCCCTTGCTTGAACCATAACAAGAGAGCGAAAAAAAAATGACACCGGATAAGCTAATGTAGCAAGCAACAAAGAAACAAACACCAAATTAACAGTCCAAAAAAAGAAGGTTCAAAGTTCAGCAATGCAATGTCCCGAAGTTTCTTAGCGCTAGTAGAAGGGCTTAATTCGCAGAACGTGGACTACTTGAGGTCGTGCACGGTGCCGCTGTGATAGGGAAATATCGTCTGGCACGACCTCAAAATCGACTGAGCTAATGCGTCGAATGATCTTGTAGGATCCGAAATAGCAGCGTAAAAGCTTCTCACCTAGTCACCCTCGGCGTATCGTGGTCCAAATCTATACACCGTCGCCAGGCTTGTATTCCACATATCGTCATCGAAGATTGTAGTGCCAGCTTTCGGTCCTCTGCTTATGCTTGAGGCGCAGGCGCGCTAGTTGTTGGGCTTCCTCGGCATGCTGGAGATAAGCGGCGACGTCGAGATTCTCTTTATCGCTGACGTGCGGCAGCATGGCGACGAGAGTCGTCGCCGGCTTGCTTCTCTAAACCAGCTTTAACGGCATCATTTGAGCTGTTTCTTGCACTGCCCTGTTTTAAGCGAAAGTTACATAGGGCAAGACCACATCCCACATCTTGTGCTCGACGCCGACATGCATTGCTAACATGCCTGCCAGCGCCTTCGTAAGGCTATTCGCCTGCGGGATGTATGCAATTTTTGTGAGATGGCCTTTCTGGCCATATTGTAGAATGGCTCGGATAAGCTCTGCTGTAATGGCCGTTCTTCATTCATTGGTGAGGACTTCTAGGGTACCTGTCGCAGTGGGATGATCTCGACAAAGCATCTCGCCCCTTCGGCTGTGCTACTTTTCAGCAGAGCTTTCATTTCACTAAAACGGGTAAAGTAGTTTGTCGTCACTTGGATCGAATTATTTCTGGATGTCGACGTCGGAGAAGGTTCCAACAAATCCATTCACATCTGGTTAAATGGTAGGCAAGCAGGCTGAATCAATTGTAGTGAATCCGCTGAGTTCGTCGCAGGCATCGTGCGTCGCAGAGAGTATCGACATGTCTTGATGTAACGGGCGACATCGGTGGTCAGGCGCGGCCAGTAATACATTTCTTGTATCCTCAATAGCGTCCGGAAGAATGCAAGGTGCGATGCGGACGGATCGTAATGCAGGACATGCAGTACTTCTGGACCCAATGCTTAGGGAACAACAAGAAGGCTGTTGGCGCGAACTGTTGAGTTCTTCGTCGCTAGTAGGTTGCTTTGAAAAGAAAACGAAGACAATCTTTGACTAAATGCCCCAGGGGCTACTTTTTTGTTCCCTTCGAAATACTTGATGAGGCTATTTGCTGATCAATATAATCGATGGATCTCCTCGCTGGTATTCAGCAAATTCTTCTCCGCTCATTATTCTAAGTAAGGCGATGTCATTTTCGTCGTCTTGTGGTGGCGGATCGTTGCGGCGCGTCATAGCGTTTTCGTCCGCACTGGCAGCTTACAGCGATGTCATACTCTTCCATTTTGAGGCTCCGCCGCGGCAGGAGCCATGAATGGTTCTTTAAATTCGCTAGCCAACACAACGCGTGGTGGTCGCTGACGACATTGGATTGCCTGCCTTGTAGTGAAGGGCTGAATTTTACTGTAGCCCAAATGATGGCAAGTCATTCCTTTCGTGTTGTAGTAGAATTGCCTGCCGGTTTTGGCCAGTGACTTCGAAATGTAAGCAAAAACCCGTTCAAGTCTGCATTTACCATGGACTAGGACGACACTGTGGTTCAGGCTACTGGCGTTAGTTTGGATTTCTCTATTTCGTCGTTGTCAAAGTACGTAAGTAGCGGTTGCGACTGCATGCACCATTTCAGCTTTTGAAATGTGTCAGCCTATGCCATCTCCCACTTGAAATCGGCATCAAATATATTTAGATGTGTCAGCGGATCAGCGATGCGTGAAAAGTCCTTGACAAAGCTCCAGTAGTAGCCACACATGCGAAGGAGTTTACGCACTGCCTGCTTGTCGGTGTGCTACTGGAATTTTGCCACGGCAGCTGTCTTCTTTGGGTCGGGGTGGACTCTAGATTTGCTGTAGACGTGGCCCAGGAACACAGACTTATCATGTGCGAAACGGCACTTTTCGAGCTTCAGAGTGAGCCCATATGACTTGATGGCCTCTAGTGCTGTCGCAAGCCGCCTAACCTCATCATCGAAATTTCCGGCGAAGTTGATGACGTCATACAAGTAAACGAGACTGGTCTGGCACTTCAATCCTGCTAACATCGTGTCCATCACCTGTTGGAACGTTGCAGGCGCCGAGGACAGTCCCAGCAGGATGAACTTCAACTCAAACGCCGTCTGGCGGGATGAAAGCGTTCTTTTAGCGATCTCCGCCGTCGACTTCTACTTGCTAGTAGCCGCACTTGAGGTCAATGGACCAGAAGTGTCTAGCATTGCAGAACCTATCCAATGCACCTTCTACGCGCGAGAAGATACATCCTTCGTCGGGATCTTGTTGAGTCGACAATAATCGACGCAGAAACGTATGGTTCTTTCCTTTTTCTTCGACTAGACTACGGGAGATACGTACAGGCTTTTCGGCAGCTGAGTGATGTCATCGTACCACGTTTCGTTGATTGTTGCCTTAGAGCTTCACGTTCTCTCGTCGAAACTCTGTAAGGGCTCTGGCGGAGTGGTCCAGTGCACGATCTGATTATTATGCGATGCTTTGCAAAAAGTGTTGGTGGAATCCTTGATGACGTTCAAAGTCTTTTTATTGTCTGAGCACGCTTTTGATGTGTTGCTGCTTACTAAGTGATTCACTCGGATTTATGTTTAAGATTGTTTCGAAAACTTTGACCGTCGATGCAGATTACGCAGAACCTGATAGGACAAACGCATTGCTGGTTTCCACGATTCCTTACAGGTATGCAATCATTGTGACTTCGTTCTTGTTCTTCAACTCCTTGCTGAAGTTGGTCAGCATCACTTGCACTTTCTCTCTGTACAGTCCAACGAATCCTCGTGCGACGCCAATTTCACGATCGATCAGTAGAGGTTGATCGCCCTCGATTACGCCTTCGACGTCTGTGGGTTGTTTCAGTGCCCATGGAAATGACAATGCTGGAGCGAGGTGGGATGCTCACTTGATCTTCGAGCAAACTCAGATTGTGGTGACTACAGGAGCTCTGTGTCTGTACCGCTTGATCTTCGTACAGCCTTATTGACGGTGGCCTCAGGTCGATGGTTGCGTTGTGTTGGTTCACGAATTCTATGGCGAGAATTACGTCTTGCTAGCACTCTTGGATGACGAAAAACTCCGCAGGGTGGGTCCGGTCGTGAACTGTAATTCCTGCCATGCAGATTCCAATCGCTTTTATAAGGTGTAATGTAGCTGTCAGAATTTATTTGAGGATCATGCCATGAAGTCTGGAGTTTCTTTAACTTAGCAGCGAATAATTTACTGATTAAGGAGTAGTTTGATTTAGTTTCTACAGGTGCAGTTACTTTAGGACGGTCAGAAGCTCGTTGAGGTCTATGGTTCTTTGTCTTCGTTGCAGTTACGTCTTGCCCGGTTCACATGACTTCCAACACTGGCCGGGTGGAAAATTGCACTCGTCATGGCAAAACCGCTGTCGCCTATGTGCTCGCCACTTCCAAATCTGTCCAACACGAGGCTATTGCTCCGGCTTCTGCTTTCTCATTTACCATCTGCGATCAAATTACGTTAGGCTCAATACTAAGGATGGCGGCATGGCGGGTAGTAATAGCCTATATAGCACTGTCATTTTTTTTCTATTGCTCTGCGCATAAACAGCAGAATGTTTCCATTCAATTTCTGTTGGAAAATTTACGAAGGTATGTCTAGTGTTCTAAACTTACGCGTATTATATATATATATATATATATATATATATATATATATATATATATATATATATTATTCGAGCATAGAATCTCTCAGAATCCGGCACAGAAATAGTTCGAGGAACAGAAGTACGGAGGAGAAATACGAGGACCTTCCTGACGTTAACGCCGAGGTACGGCCTTCATCAAGAGTGACACTGCAAGCAGAAAGAGTTGAATTTATACATTTCCCCCTCACGAACAAGACGCGAGCGAAAGGAAATAAGATCAAGACAGCAAACTTTATCAACTTGCGCCCGTAAAAAAAAAACACATCTAGTGGCGTCAAGACTACCAGCACGTGCACTGGCTTTTATGTCCAAGTGAACTAAAACAACCGTGAATGCAAACTTGCGTAAAAAAAATGAAAGAAAGCAAAGCCGTTAAGCAGTTTGCGACTGACCCACATGTCAATACGTGCACATTCAGTCGTTTCCACAAGGAGAGATAACAGGTGTAGTCCGTGTAATGTCGGGACAGGTAACAAGTTTGACAGGGGATGCAGCTGCTGCGACATTTAGGATGGTAAATACCCCTAATTGGTTAGACCAAGTAGGGCATCGTAATGTGTTGTACAGTCTTGAATAGACAAGCATTTCCAAGAAATGAAACGAGCAGTAAGTTAGAGCAAGCAAGAAAGGAATTTTCAAACCAATTTTATTGACTGATATGGGAAAAGTTCTCCTGCTCATTCTACAACCATCATTGGACCTTCTACCGCGGTCGGTGGTGCTGCCTTTCGAGAACGTAGTGAATCTGTGGTAACGTAGGTAAAATAGGAAAAGGCATGCGATCATCCTCATATCTTTTGAGAAGAGCGTGCGTCGTGTTTACCGCACCGAAGTCACGCAGACCTCCTATCAAAATGCCATAGCAATACGAATTCTGCGTGGCAGCGACACCCAATAAGGAAAACAAAGCAGTCGTAGCATTGCTGTTCTCTCACGTCGTCCTGAACGTCAACACGAACAACCATTCAGAGAGCTTAAAACTGCGCTATCCTGCTCAGAAATTAAGAAATTATTTTAAATACCACTGCCATTATTTTTAAACTACTCAGAAAAGTGCGTTCTCTTGCACTTTTTATAAATTTATTCAAAAGAAAAGGCAATGCGGGTGGAAAAGTCATTCGGTCGCGTTGTTTATATAATTTTCTCCTTAACTGAAAAAATGAGGTCGCGAGTGCACGTCTCACGGTTGTGGGAATTAAAATAAATAATGTTGCATAAAAATATAACACTCAACCTAGGGTCGTCCTGAAATGCCTTCGTCAGGTCTTTCTTGAGCAAACGATGTACCATCCTCGAGGCTGGAGATTTGGAATTAGAAAAAATGGAGCTAATCAGAAGAGGCACATCCTAGGGCTCATTCATCTCACCGCTCCTCTTCATCATCGCAACGGTCGACCTCTCGAGATACCTAGGCAAGTTCCAGGGCATTGGCACATTATCTGCGCGGATGACATCACTGTCTGGTGCGCGGGTGGTAGTGACGGACAAGTCGAAGCCGCTCTCCAGGAAGCTGTCGACACTACAGAGCACTTTCTAACAGACACGGGACTCCGGTGCTCCCCAAATAAATGGGAGCTCCTTCTCTACAGCCCCAGCAGAAAGGGCCGCAAGCCACAGGACTGGAAACCCCCATTGAAATCGACATTAACCAAGGGTGGAGATCGCATTTCCAAAGTCGCGTCTATTCGAATCTTGGGAATGACACTCGAAGGGGCAGGCACGAATAGCATCCCCACTCACAAACTAGCAACGAAGACGGATAGCGTCATCTGTCTAATCAAGCGGGTAGCTAACAGAAGGAGAGGCTTGAGCGAAGAGAAATGGATAAGGCTAGTTCACGCTTTCTTGTTAGGCAGTTTGACATACTTAGTGGCCATGCACGTCTGGAAGAGGGCCGAGCGAGGCAAGCTAAATGCCGTGATAAGGAGGGGAAATTGCAGAAGCACAAGGAAGGGAAAAGATTCTCAGGCTCTCTGGCACCAGGGAGGGCAGACGACTCCTAACAGAGATGGGCGTGCCCTTGGCCACTGTGGAAGACGCCTACAAGGGCCTTCCGAAAGAGCAGAAAGATAACTTCATCATTTCGCCCGCCCCGCGATGTATGCATCCCCAGCACAACGTAGAAAGGAAGGAAGGCCAGGGCGGTAGCACTCCTACTCCGGGAAACATAATTCTCTGGCGCCAGCTGCTTCGCTGACGAGGCCGAATATGGCAACAGCAACACTTTCACGGTAGTTTCGATCAACCACAGGGGTTCGACCGTTAACGCCGCTTCGGTACGAAGCACGTCGTCATGTGTGGCCGAGCAAGTGGTCATTGCCTTGGGCCTCCTGGGTCACAAACATGCGAATATCTTCAGCGACTCCGGGGCAGCCATCCACGCCTTCAGCATTGGCACCGTGTGTAAGGAAGACTGTCGCATCCTCGACGGCAAAAGCATCGCTACCAACACTCTCACGCGACTCCCTGCTCACATGGGATCTATCATGGGAGGCCCCACATACCTCAACGAGTTGGCCCACTCCAAGGAGCGACGTCTCGCTTTCCGCGACCATGGAGAATTGCAACGCCGGCCCGCAGTGGTAGAGAACAGAGATCAACCGACCTCATATAATGAAACTGCGTAGTACTTTTATCTCGGCCGAAGAGACTTTCCACTTCCACACGAGAAGTTAAATAGAGGGCAGGCATTGACCCTCGGACTACTGCGAACAGGCTCGTATCCCAGCCCGGCTATATTCCACAAGATTTATCTCGACACCTATGCCACTATTTCTTGTTGGCACTGCAAATACTTAGTTAGCCTAGACCGTATGCTCTGGCGTAGCCCTTCGTTACGAGGCACAGAACAAATCAATGAGGACAAGTGTATTTACGCTATCAAGGGCCCCGATGCCGGGGCGCAACTATGGACCTGCGATGCAGCGGTCGGGCATGGCCCGACTGTACCAACGTCGGAGTGGCCCGCAGTGCGCTGAGTCGTGTACCTCAGGACATTCATTAAAATTTTGCGTCCATGCATCCATAAAAATACAAAGACGTTGATTACATAGGTGGCAATGTCCTTGATGAAAGTATTATTCACAGGTTTGTTAAAGTCCCAAAGGCGAAAAATGCTAATTTATTAAGGGTAGATTTTAACGTAATACTCAATACATGACAACGTTCAGTTTTCCAATGCACTATCTTGGCAGTAACCAAACAACGAAGCAGTGGCTCGCGGGATTCGCTTTTGCCGGCCAGGTACACGGGCCTGCGCCTTAGTCTTTCTCGAGCGGCACCAATGCGCTTATCGTACCAGCAAAAGCTAGTGACACGTTGCGAGCGGTATCAGCAGTTCCGGCAAGGGGATCAAGACCGGCCGCTTGTGTGGCCTGTGTAGGATCAGCTGTAGGATGCAGTAGAAAGTCGCACTCGCGTTTGTATAGGTTTGGCGTAACATGGCAGCGAGAAGTACCAGGGTGCTGTTGACATGAGGTGTGGTGAAAAACCACACAAAGGTCACTTACGCGCGTCTACAATACAGCTGGTACGGCAGGAGATTTTTGTGCAACTTCGGCGATTGCGCACGCGTAGACAGCCAAAACCGACAGGCTAATGCTGTGACCAGCATCACCTGCATGGACACTCGTACCCACAGAAGGAAAACGCCAAGCATGAGCGATTGATCAAATGATGCTACACAATCTCAACCTCTTTTTTCTAAGCAAACAGTTTTAAGTTGTTCCTGAGATACAATAAAAATTATCGAGGACCTTGATTGTATTTCGCTCCAACAAAGCCCAACGTAGTTTAGAAAGATCATAATTGCTGCCGTTTCAAGAAAAATGAGAGAAGTAATTAAAACTTGCCAGTGGAGCTAGAACATCAAAATGTTATTTTGATTAAAAATAAAAAGAAATCTCGCCCGCACACTTATATTAAGCCTTAATTTGCTAGGCCGAGTATTTCTGCGTGCATGAACTTTGGCGTAAGCAGAAAGGTCACGTTCTACGTCTCTGCTCAGATACGGGTTTTCGACTCTTTCGTTCTTTCAGAATAGGACACAGACCGCAGCAAGCTATATTCATCACAAGTCTCGCTGACATATTTAAGGCAAAATTAACTTTAAAGAAAAGCAGTCTTCGCGTGTCATTAAAGGTCATCGATAGCGTTGTCTCCGAAGCAGCTAGATTTCTCGCGTCAGCGCTGACGAATTGTTCTCGTAGGTAATCGTGGCTCATAAGTATGGTTCCATAGTATGACTTTCATTGGGCATGTTTCTTAAGGCTTCCGCGTGACCATTGTGTACTATAGCGCACGTGGTAAATAAGCGGTCTGGATTTGAGAATGAGTAATGTTACTAGCAGCGCTGTGTGTTGTCTTTCTGTATGTGGCTTCGCATGTCCGTGTCATGTTTCGCCCTGCATTTAAAGTGTTCCTAACAATTTACCAACAAGACCCCGTCAATGCAATTGTTAATGCATCATACGAAGTTGGTTGCTTGATATTTTGGGGGAAATTTCGTCCAATAAAACAGTGCCTTCAAGCTCCACATATATTCCGTCTAATAGAATTTACTGAGGTCCTACGCATGCTTAGATAGCAGCAGTGCGAATGATTTCGCAGGTAGCTGAATAGCCAACTTCTTTGGAGTTCTCCAAAGAGTTACGCGATCCACCAACATATTTGTGCATGGCATCTGAAGTGATTTATTTCATCATCAATTCAGGTGTACATATCTTATCCACTGGTACCGCGGGAAGGGGTGGCGAAAAGGCAATTGAATCCCTGACAATGTGCAAAACCCCGCCCAGACCATGATGTGGCGCAACACTCAGCGTGTCACTCCATGTAACACCTAAATGTAGTAATATAAATGCAGACGTTATTGTGTATAATCTATAGTTTAGCACCTTGTAAGTCTACGCTGCACTAGCGATTGCGGGAAAGCCGCAAGTACTTGCTGCGGCTCTCTTTTTCTTTGGGGCGGGGGGAGGGAGGGGCATTTCTGAAGGGAAAGCAGCCTAGCGCCATCTCCTGCGTGCCTTGCAGCACCAGGAGAAGGCGTCAGATGGCAGTAATGCAACCAGTGGTGGCATCACTAAGTGGTGTCATGAAGAAACCCAGCCCTTGCACTTTGGATTGCTGGGCTCCTTGCAGCACAAGCCGATGGCGCTAAGCACCGCGCATGCGCGGTAGCGGTGGCATTTGAGCGAGGTACGGGCTGTTCCCGCCACTGGGTTTTTTGCAGCAACAACAGATGGCGTTGCGCTCCGCGCATCCAGGGCAGCGGTGACATCTGCGAGAGGTACGCTCTGCTTGCGTCACTGCGTTTTTTGCAGCAATAGCGGATGCCGCTACGCTCCGCGCTTCCGGGGCAGCGGTGGCATCTGCGAGAGGTCCGCGCTGATCGCGCCATTGTATTCCTTCCAACAGCAGCAAAATGCGCCAGGCTCCGCGCATCCGCAGCAGTGGTGACATCAGCAGTAGGCACGCGCTGTTTGTTCCGCTGGCTTTTTGCAGCATCAGCAGATGGCACTAGGCTACGCGCATCCGGGGCAGCGGTGACATTACCGCGAGACACACGCTGTTTGCGCCTTTCTGTTTCTAGCCGACGGTACTAGGCTCCGTGCCATGTCTCTGTCACGTTCTACGTCCTTGTTTAGATATGTGTTTTCGCCTCTTCCATTCTTTCAGAATAGAACACAGATTGCAGCAAGCTATGTTCATCCCAAGTGTCGCTGAAATTCTTAACGCGAAATTTCCTTTGCGTGAACAAGCAGGTTTTGTGTGTCATTAAAGGTCGTCGCTAGCGTTGTCACCCAAGCAGCTAGTATGCTCCCGTCAGCGGTGACAAATTGTTCTGGTAGGTTATCGCAGGTCATAAATGTGGCTCGATAAGATGATTTTCATCGCGCATGTTTCTTAGCGATTCCGCGTGACCTTCGCGAGCTACGGCATATGTGGTGAATAAGCGGTCTGATTTTCAGAATTAATATTATTGTTCCTCATAGCGGTGTGTGTTGTTTTTTCATATGTGCCTTTCCGTGTTCCTGTCAAGTTTTAGGCTGCATTATAAGTGCTCCTAACGATGCACCAACAAGGCCCCGCCACTACAATTGTTAATGAATCGTGAGAAGTTAGTTACCTAATATATAAATGAAATTTCGTCTAATCAAAGAGTGTCTTTTAGCTCCACATATGTTCAGTCTAATCAAATTTACTGACATCCTACGCACTGTTAAATAGGTGCAGTGCCAAGCATTTCTCTGGTAGCTGCTAAGCCAGCTTGTGTGGGGTTCTCCAAAGAGTTACGCGATCCACCAACATATTTGGGCATGGCAAGTGAAGTGATTTATGTCATCATCAATTCAAGCATACATATCTTACCCATGGATACAGCTGGAAGGAGTGGCGTAAAGGCAACTGAATGCCTGACAATGCGCCAATCCCCGCCCAGACCATGATGTTTATAAAGACTCAGCGTGTCGCTCTATGTAAAACAAAAATATAATAAAATAATGCAGAAGTTATAGTGCGTATTCTATTTTTAAGCACCTTGTAAGTCTAGGCCGCACTAGTTGTTGCGGGAAAGCAGCAAGTACTTGCTGCGGCTTTCTATTTTTGCATTCTTGAAAGCAATGTAGCCTAGCGCCATCTGCTGGCTGCCTTCCAGCACCAGGAGAAGACGTCAGATGGCACTAATGCACCCAGTGATGGCATAAGCCTTCGTAGAGGTAATTATACTACGGCAGAGAAAGAGGCTCTGGCTGTTAGATATATGTTGGGTCATATATCGATGGAAGAAACTTTAATTATAAGCATATCGAGCCTTGACCTTCCTCATGAACACGCCGGAACCAAGACGATAGCTAGCTCTTTGGATAAATGACCTACAGCAGCATGATTTCGAAATATTCCATCGGTCAGGCCGCCACCTGACAAATGCCGATGCATTGTCTCGATCGGCAATTGAGCTCCCACATGATATTGATTAACATGATCTAGCTGTGTGAAGGATGTGACGACCTATATTAAGCAGACGGATAATTCTTGGTACCCGGGACTCTTGTTTCAAAACTACTCCGCCTGTACCACGACAGTGCAGAGTCCGCCGGCCACGATGCTTTCTGACGCACATACAACAACATTCTTCAAAGGCGTATATGAAAACACATAAAAAACACTCAAGAGAATGTAAGGTCATGCCATCTATGTAAGATAAACAAAGCGAAGTACCGGCCCCGACTAAACGAACTTGTGTTGCCTGAACACTCGAAAAACATTTTTAAATCATAAATGTAGACTTCGCCAAGGTAAAAAGCAAAAGTCCAGGTCTACGTCAAACTTAATCAATTCTGGTCGCAATGGATCAATGGACCAGAATGCACGGCCTGGCAAGGAAGACGCAGTGCCATAGCCCTTGTTACCAGACGCATTTCGTCGAATTTTGTGGTTGTGATATCAGACAACGGGCCTGCCTTCATTAACAGAAATATTCAAGCGTGGGCAGAGAACCGTGGAATCACACGGCGGCCTTGTACGCCCTGTTACACGCAAGGAAATCGAATGACGGATACGGTAATACGGTGATCTTAAACAACGCATGTCGGTGCATCCAAATTTTAGTAGCGGCTGGAAATGTTGCCTCGAAGCGGCTCTCGCTCAGCATAATAGGACTCACACAAGCAGTCTTGGGCGCAGTCCGGATTTGGCTGCCTATGTTGAGGTTTCAAAGCTAAGCGCAGACAAAGAGACAAAGACATGCTAATGCCAACTGAGAGTTCGAAAACATGTTAGGAGTGATAAAGATATAGAAACGCCATGAAGTTCCACATTTACAGGCCGCGCCAAGGCCATACATGAAACTTTGTATTACAGGACCTTGTGCTCGTTTGAAAAGGACTTCCGCCAAGTGAAAGAAAGATTCTTGGGCCTTTTGAAGTAGTGAAGTTATCGGTGCAACAAAGTGTACTCAAGACTGTGGGGCACGTAAATAATGGACGACTGGAGTTCGCGGCCACAAGCAACATGGTCGTTATCATCCCAGCAGGAGTGACGCCTAAAAGTGGGGAAGTGTAAGCTTGCCGAAGAAGGAAAGACAGAAAGGTGGTTCTGAAGACAGTGGGGTGCTGGTATGAGCTCAAATAAACAGTTATGGCCGCTTGGTATATCTAGCTACCTGTTTTGTTACATTTTTTGTTATTTATCTATCTATCAAATCTGTATTCTGAATTTCCTTTGATATTACGTTTTTGTCGATACCATGTTTTTTTTTTCATTTGATCAACTGGGAGCAAAAATGGTGCGTTCTAGAATTTTTATACTTTACCAAATAAATATTTTTTTTGTTTGGCAACATAAGTTACCAGAAAATGCATTCATTATGCACAATATAATGTGCAGCACTGTTTGCAGAAACATAATTAGTAGCGATAAATAACTTTTTCTGAGATCTTTAGAAAACAACATTTAATTCGCGGTAACGAAAGAGTTGAACATGATGAGCGGTAAGGTTGTAGAACAGGCAACGTTGAATTACTGACAATAAAGGCTATATTGTGAAATATGCAGATTTAGTGCAATTATTCTCTATGGTTGCTATGTACGAAGAAAGATCGATGATGTAATGTTTGATACGCTCTAGTGATGGTCGTAGTTCCTGGAAATGAAACGTGCTACGCAATTCTTAAGGTTCTTCAGTCCTAAAACCTCTCTGGTCCTGGTGTAATCAGCCATGTAATCTCTTCCAGTTCAGTTTTGGCGTATATTGCACTGTATCAATTCCCTGCGTAAGTAGCCGTTGAAAGGTGTCAGAGTTGGAACTCGCTGAAGCCATAACACTGTGATCTGATATCATTTAGGTTCATATATTCAGCAGTGAAGAAATAATTATCCTTTATTATTCTGCGGATGGATCGCTGCGCGCGAGCGTTGGCGACAAAATCTGCTTTAGTGGTTGATCACATTAAAGAATTATGCATGGCTTGCGTTTTTCCACATCGTTGATTAATATCAGCATTTCCAAAACAACGGAAATAGCACATGTTTGGCGAGTAACCTGTAAGAGTCCAAAAATAATGAATACGACATTATGGTCTTCGCAATAGGTGTTTTCAATAGTTGTGTACGAAACTAGCGAAAACTGTCTTCGTGAATACAAAACAATCGATTAAATGGCCAGTTTGAGTATTTAGGTTCTACTTGGTTGTTTAAGAATTTTTATCCCATTGCCAAAAATGTAAGTGTTGCGCTACTGTAGAGGTGTAGGGACCCCGCAAATACAGAAAAATGCATATTCATGAACAAAAAATTGGTGTGTTTAACAGGCGAATTTGTGCGCGAAACGAAACGAGTACTTAAATGGCAGCGATCACGAAGTTAATTCTTGGAGCCGAGCGAATTGAGTGACGTAGCTCAAGTTCACGTGCTTATTCTACAAAGGTCATTGTACATTCCACAGAGGTCCGTTGTGATGTCTTTCGAGAACCTACTACAGCGGTGGTGACGTTGGTAAAATAAGAAAATTTATGCGCTCATCCAGATATTTTTTGGAGAAAAGCATGCGTCATGTTTCCCGCATAGAAGACACGTAGGCCTTCTAACGAAATCTCATAGCAGCTCGAATTCTACAAAGCAGCGACCACCAATAATCAAAACGATGCACTCATGACATCACGAGTATCTCACGCCATCCCCAACGTCCACAAGAATAACCATTAAGAGCCCTCAATCAGGGTTATCGTGTTCTGAAATCGGGAAACAATTTTACATATATGTGCCATTATTTTGAAAGTGCTTAAAACGTGGTAATTTCAAACTTTTTCTTAAATTCAGGGAAAATCATAAGCAATATGAGTGAAAATGTCATTCGGTGAGATCGTTTACCCTCATTTCCCGCTAAGTGAAAGAATGAAATCCCAAGAGCCGGTCTAAATGCAGTTTAATCAATGCAATTTTAAAATCAACACTGACACATAAAACTATGACGACGTTCAATACATAAGTGACACTGTCCTTGTGAAAGAAATATAGACATATTTATTATAGTCGTAAAAGCGAAAAATGCTTATTCATTACGGGTTAAGTTTGCACACATTCTGTATTTTATGAATAGAAATTCGGTCAACATAGGCGCGTGTAAAGGGACAAGAAATTACATTTAGTTATGTAATACAAAACCTGTCCAGTAGCCCAGCGAAAGCACAGTTGATCAGTGGCTCACGATAGTCGTGCATAATTTTGTGTTCATTAAAAATAATAGCACAACACAACAAATTTTTGAAAGGGATGCAAACTTCCTCTCGGAAGAATAAAGTGGTTTTCGAAAATCTAAACCAAAAGCTAATAAGATGCATAACACTCATAGACTCCTTTAAATTGTTCAGCACATGCAATGAAGACTTTGAGCTCACTGGGGAAATGTGCGTTCACAGTGATAGGATTGAATTTTCGGCAGATTCATAGTTTTTAACCTCGCTTAAATTATTATTTAGGCACAATTATTGATGATAATTAAAAATGGGATATCAAACAAAATATCTTGTATATTTGGCGCACAGCATCATTGTTCAAATTTCACACGGGATTCCAACAGACGTCCGCCTACTAAAATATTTTTTGACTTATAATTGTAACTGCTTGAAACGGATCCTGAAGAAAGGAATAGAATTTGTAAAAATAACGTAAATGCGCCGTTGGTATAGATGGTCGGAACGGGCAGTTAGCGCGAGTCAGTGCTGCGGGATATGCATCCAGTTTTTTATGTCCCATTCACAGCGTTTTCGAGGACAGATGAAAGTCGCTGACACAAAGAGCTTCGAGGGAGCAGCCCTCTGGATCCGTCCTTCTACGTCGTCATTCTCCACCTGCGCTGCCTATCGCACCGTATTAAGAAGAATTTCATTGGGCGCTACGTAGATGTTGCTTTTCTTCTTGTTCAGAAAACAAACTTCCCAACGTTCGTGCTTCTATTCAGAGAACTGCTGAGCGGCCGCACAACGCAATAAAACGCCGGATGTTCCGCAATGTACTAGTTTCAGGTTTCTGGCTTGTGGTACGGGCATTGGGCACTTTGTTCCATTATTTGTTGGTAAAGCCTACATTGGCCATACCTGGTGTTGCGTTAAAGAACGCCTGTATCAAACAACACTTTGTTAAATGTTGCCGTCAGCTTTCATCTATCTAGTCACTGTCGTGCTCGGCGTTGCATACCGCTCTTCGAGAGTACCGCTAACGTTATGAGGCACAGACAGATGTGGACGAGTGAGATAGCTGGGACAGCCACATTCCTAATCGTACACACAAATAAGTAATTGAGCTATCCGTCACTACAACACAGTATGAGTTTATCGTTGCGGTAGGTGTAATTTCGCTTGAGCTGCGTGGTAGTATTGTATAAGGTGTTTGTTTCAATTTATATTTTACCGCTTTGGTGCTTCCGCTTTGTATTTAGATGCGCCGCATAGGAATAAAGCTTCGCCTAATAGGCAGCGCCAGCGGGAGTTTCTTGTTCTTCTTCCGTTTCTAGTGGCTCTGCTGACACATCATAAACAACAAAAACTCGTCCGTATACATATACCGACGGGCATGTCTGTTTTGCTGTTGGGAGGGAGACCTCCAAAGTTTGAGTGTTCCTTTATCAATTATACGCTCACGTTCTTCTGTTGTTTTGAACATGCAAATCTGCAAGCTTGTGCTCAACCGCTTCTTTTTTATTTCTCGACAAAACCAGCTAGTTTCTGCCTGCTCGAACAGTTACTTTGAACAGGGCGAACAGCAAGATAAGTACAAAAATCTGCATGTAGTCCATTGGGAAGATTTTCTAGCGCACATACCACGTTTTGTAGCAAAGGTTCGTAGTTCTGCTCGACGGGCTGAGCATTGGCATAAGTTGCGAGGTATTAGAACATAGCACGAAATCTGGCTGCTAATTTACAGATAGAGAAAATGAACAAATCGTTTGCATACCAGTCCACAACACCCAGTGTCAGGCACCCAATGTTCGACATCAGCAAGGAACATTGGATGACGATGAGCAGTTACGAGATTTTGACGACCACTGCCCCAGCGCCATCGTTCCCTGCAGCATATCCCTACATTGTTAGGGTGGCTCGTGTCCCTTAAAAGCCATAGATCAGGTTCACCTGACCTCCAACACTAGCCGGGTGGAAAATGGCGCGAGTCATTGCAAAACAATTGTCGCCTATGTGCTCGCAACTTTTCAATCGGTCCAATACGAGGCTCTTTCGCAGGCTTCTGCGTTCTCATTTGCAATCTGCGAATTTTCTTTAGGCTCCATATTCAGGAAGGCTGTATGGCGGATAGTCATTGCACATGGATCACCATGATATTTGTCTATTTCTCTACGCATAAGCAGCAGAAAGTTGCCTTCTAATTTTTGTTGGAAAAATTAACGAAGCTATGCCCATTGCGCCAGAACTTACGCATCTATATATATCTCAAGTACAGAATGTCAGTATCCTTCATCAAGAGTGAGACTACAAGCACAGGGAGATGAATTTATACCTTTATTCAGTAAGAAGAAGAAGCGAGCGAAACGGAACAAAATCGTGAATACAAACTTTACCAATTTGGCCCTGTAAAAAAACACATCTAGTGCTGTCAAGAATACCAGCAGCTGCACTGACTCGTGTCAAAGTGAACTAAAACAACTGTGAATGACAACTTACGGAAATAAAGGAAAGAAAGCAAAACCGGTAAGCAGTTTGCGAATTACCTACACGTCAACACGTGCACGTTCGGTAATTTCAACAAGGAAAGATAACATTTGTAGCCCATGTAATGTATGGAGGGGTGACAGGTTTGACAGGGCTTGCAGCTGCTGCGACCTTTAGGATGGTAAATACCCCTACCTGGTTAGGCCAAGTAGCGTTTCTTATAGTGTTGTATAGTCTTAATAGACAAGCATTTCCAGGAAATCAAACGAGCAATAAGTTAGAGCAATCAAGAAGGGAATTTTTGAACCAGTCAAATTGACTGACATGGCACAAGTTATCCTGCTCATTATACAAACATCGTTGGACATTCTACAGCTGTCGGTGGTGCTGGCTTTCGAGAACGTAGTTAAGCTTAAGCTGTTGTGACGTAGTTAAATAGGAAAAAGATATGCGATCATCCTCTTGTTTTTTTTTGGGGGGGGGGAATAGCTGGTTTCAAGCTTCCCGCACAAAAGCCATGTAGACCAGTAAGAATTGACGATCGATTTATTCGTTGACATTCACCCCCACCGTCGGCGTGCGAGAAGCACCGCCAGAGACGGTCTGCACAGGTGGCTCGATGGGTGACTTAGGTTCGAAGTACAATGATGCTAAAGTATGAACGAACAAAAACTTCTATTTACAGATAAAATTACGAAGTAAAGTTACGAGATGACGTAGTTTCAACAGTACATCGGTGACACAGAGTTGCAATGCTTTGAACCGCATAGGGCGAGCCTATTTCGTCGGAGCCGGCGGTGTTTAACGCCGAAGTCAGGTCCAGAACTACGATCGGTGCGCTCCGGCCACTTTTTCAAGACGCAGCGCTTCGCCCAAAATTTTTGCTTGCGAATCACAGCCGGTTGGCGTCCGAAATTGGACAATCCGTTCACCAATCACTGCATTTAGCAGAAGTTGCATGTGTATTTGGCCAGTCGAACAACCATCAATCAAATAATACTTTTTGAGTACAGTTCACAGTGCGGAATCCTCACCAAAAATACACAATATACAACAACAAATGAGTGAGGGTCATGCCAGCTGCACACATCGCAAGTTCCGAGGAACGGCACGCGCTCACATATGGCGTAACAAGTGCTGACTAACAAAACACATGCGCAAACCCCAAAAGCCAGGAAACGTGGGGTTCGTGTTGTCAGTCCTCCAGCACGTGCGCCACGCGACCAGATTCCAAGAAACGGGAGGCCATGTGGCGCCATAAAAAGCCACTTGTTTGCAAGCCAAACTGTCATTGAGGAGCACGGTATAATCTTCCACCCGCCAAGGTCGGCCCCGTATCCGGCCCGTAAGCCGAAGAAAACATTCCCTCGGCGTCTCGGAACCGAGACAAAAGCGCAGGCTCTTGTGCGGTTCTAAGAAACCACACGCTGGTCAGCGCGCGGTGCAAACCTATAAAATGCAATGAAGCCCAGGCACCCGGTTCATGTCACGTGATCCCCGCTGCCCGAGTCCAGACACGAACCATGCATACTCCAATGTCACCCGCCAGAGAACCACGGAAGCGAGAAGCGCATGCCTAGTAGGGCCTTTCACGCCCATTCGGGGAACCTCAAACTGTGAATCTGTTCACACCCGCCAGCCGGCCGCGCTCGAGGAAAACGAATTCGGGGATTTCGAGGAAGCACGAGGCAACGGGGGTTCGGAGCTCCTTTTTCACTTTCATGCGCGACCGCTACTGTTGCGCTGATGGCACTCTCCGCTCTCTGAGCTCTGCGGTGGTTAGGGGTGCCGGCAGCTTGTTTACTTGGCCTGCCTGCAAGACCCCGCACTGTGTCTACTGTTGACAGCCCTTAATGGTGCCAAACAAGCTCGTAGAGACGCATGCCCACTGCCCAGATGGCCCGCGCCGTGTTTTGGGGTTTGTTTTGCCGCAGCTCGTATGGCGGGGCTTACAAGACCAAAATGTCATAGCAGTAGGAATTCTGCGAGGCAGCGACACCTATAAAGAAAACGAAGCAGTCGTAGCATTACCGTTCTCCCACGTCATCCTCAACGTCAACAAGAACAACCATTGAGAGAGCTTGAAACTGCGCTATCGTGTTCAGAAATCAGGAAATAACTTCAGATACATCAGCAATCATTTTCAAGCTGCTCAAAAAATGCGTTCTCTTGGACATTTTATAAATCTATGTAAAATAAAATGCAATAAGAGTAAAAATTATTCGGTCACATAGGTTATAATCATTTTCTGCTTAACAGGAAAAATTAAGTCGCGAGTTCGGGAGACAACACTCAGTTAATAAAGGAACAGGGAAAATGACAAGAGATTCCCTTCAGTTTTCCAGTGCACTATCTGGGCAGTAAACAAACAAGGGAGCAGTGGCTCGCGGGATTCGCTTTTACCGGCCAGGTA
Source organism: Dermacentor variabilis (assembly GCF_050947875.1). Classification (NCBI taxonomy): domain Eukaryota; kingdom Metazoa; phylum Arthropoda; class Arachnida; order Ixodida; family Ixodidae; genus Dermacentor; species Dermacentor variabilis. Next base: position 118,671,613 of record NC_134574.1, on the reverse strand, counting down.
CATGGGCCTCTGCAGCTGCCTCAAGCAGCACCAAGGCGCTTATCGTACCAGCAAAAGCTGGTGACACGTTGCGGGTGGTATTAGCAGTTGCGGCAAGGGGATCAAGACCGGCCGCTTGTGTGGCCAGTGTATCATCAGCTGTAGGATGCAGTAGAAAGCCGCAATCGCCATTTGTATAGGTTTGGCGTAACATAGCAGCGAGAAGTACCAGGATGCTGTTGACATGAGGAGTGGTAGAAAACCACAGAAACGTCACTTACGCGCGTATACAATACAACTGGTGCGACAGGAGGTTGCTGTGCAACTTCCATGATTGTGCCAGCGTAGAGAGCCAAAAGCGACAGCCTAACGCTGTGACCAAAATCGCCTGTATGGACACTCGTATCCACAGAAGGAAAGCGCCTAGCATGAGCGATTAATCAAATGATGGTACACAATCTCAACCTCTTTTTTCTAAGCAAACAGTTTTCAGTTGCTCCTGAGATACAATAAAAAAAATCGAGGACCTTGAATGGGTTTCGCTCAAACAAAGGGCCAACGTAGTTTAGAAAGATCATGCTTGCTGCCGTTTCAAGAAAAATGAGAAAAGTAACTAAATCTTGCCAGTGGAGCTAGAACATCAAAGCGTTCTTTTGATTAAAAATAAAAAAAATCTCGCCCGCACACTTATATTGGGCCTTAATGGGCTAGGCGGAATATTTCTGCGTGCATGAACCTTGGCGTAAGCAGAAAGGTCACGTTCTACGTCTCTGCTTAGATACGTGTTTTCGACTCTTTCGTTCTTTCAGAATAGGACACAGACCGTAGCAAGCTATATTCATCACAAGTCTCGCTGACATTTTTAAGGCGAAATTAGCTTTACATGAACAAGCAGTGTTCGCATGACAATAAAGTTCGTCGATATCATTGTCTCCTAAGCAGCTAGATTTCTCGCGTCAGCGGTGACGAATTGTTCTCTTAGGTTATCGTGGGTCATAAGTGGGTTCGATAGTATGACTTTCATTGAGCATGTTTCTTAAGGGTTCCGCATGAACTTTGTGTACTATAGCGTACGTGATAAATAAGCGGTCTGGATTTGAGAATGAATAATGTTACTAGCAGCGCTGTGTGTTGTCTTTCTGTATGTGGCTTCGCATGTCCGTGTCACGCTTCACCCTGCATTTAAAGTGTTCCTAACGATTCAACAACAAGACCCCGTCACTGTAATTGTTAATGCATCATTCAAAGTTGGTTACCTGATATTTTGGGGGAGATTTCGTTTAATAAAACAGTGCCTTCGAGCTCCACATATGTTCCGTCTAATAAAATTTACTGAGGTCCTATGCACTCTTATATAACTTTAGTGGGAATGATTTCTCGGGCAGCTGAATAGCCAACTTGTTTGGGATTCTCCAAAGAGTTACGCGATCTACCAACATATTTGTGCATGGCATGTGAAGTGATTTATTTCATCATCAATTCAAGCGTACATATCTTATTCATTAGTAGCGCGGGAAGCGGTGGCGAAAAAGCAATTGAATGCCTGACAATGCGCAAAACCCCACCCAGACCAAGGTGTGGCGCAACACTCAGCGTGTTACTCCATGTAACACATAAATGTAGTCATATAAATGCAGAAGTTATTGTGTATATTCTATAGTTGAGCACCTTGTAAGTCTACGCAGCACTACGGTTGCGGGAAAGCCGCAAGTACTTGCTGCGGCTCTCTTTATTTTTTTGGGGGGGAGGGGATTCCTGGAAGGCAAAGCAGCCTAGCGCCATCTCCTGCGTTCCTTGCAACACCAGGAGAAGGCATCAGATGGCACTAATGCAACCAGTGGTGACAGCAGCAAGTGGTGTCATGAAGAAACCCAGCACCTGCAGTTTGGGCTGCTGCGTTCCTTGCAGTACAAGCCGATGGCGCTACTTTCCGCGCATCCAGGGCAGCGGTGGCATCTGCGAGAGGTCCGCGTTGTTCGCGCCATTGTGTTCCTTCCAACAGCAGCAGATGGCGGCAGGCTTCCAGCGACGCGCTTATTCCACCGCTGGGTTTCTTGCAGCAACAGCAAATGGTGCTAGGCTCCGCGCATCCGCGGCAGTCGTGAAATCAGCGGGAGGCACGCGCTGTTTGCGCCGCTGGCTTTCTTGCAACAACAGGAGATGGTGCTAAGCTACGCGCATCCGGGGCAGCGGTGGCATAACCGCGAGACACGCGCTGTTTGTGCCTTTCGGTTCCTAGCCGATGGTACTAGGCTCCGTGCCATGTCTCCCTGTCACGTTCTACGTGCTTATTTAGATACATGTTTTCGCCTCTTCCGTTCTTTCAGAATAGAACACAGATTGCAGGAAGCTATATTCATCAGACGTCTCGCTGAAATTCTTAATGCTAAATATCTTTTGCGTGAACAAGCAGGTTTCGCCTGTCATTATAGGTCGTCGCTAGCGTTGTCACCCAAGCAGCTAGATTTCTCCCGTCAGTGGTGACAAATTGTTCTGGTGGGTTATCGCGGCTAATAAATATGACTCGATAAGATGACTTTCATCGAGCATGTTTCTTAACGCTTCTGCGTGGCCTTTGCGGGCTATGGCGTAGGTGGTGGATAAGCAGTCTGGTTCTGAGAATAGATTTTGTTGTTTCCAGTAGCGGTGTGTGTAGTTTTCAATATGGGCCTTTCCGTGTCCCTGTCACGTCCTGCGCTGCATTAAAATGGTTCCTAGCGATTCACCAAGACCCCGCCGATACATTTGTTAATGCATGTTGCAAAGTTGGTTACCAAATATATTGCGGGAAATTTCGTGTGACCAAAGAGTGCCTTCAAGCCCCGCATATTCTCTGTCTAATAAAATTTCTTTGATCCAACGTACTGTGAGATAGATGCAGTGCGAAGCATTTCTCAGCTAGCGGAATAGCCAGCTTGTGTGGAGTTCTCCAAAGAGTTACGCGATCAACCAACATATTTCTGCATGGCAAGTGAATTGATTTATGGCATCAATTCAAGCATTCATATCTTATCCATGGTTACGGCGGGTAGGGGTGGCGAAAAGGTAACAATGCTTGACAATGCGCCAATCGCCGCCCAAACCATCTTATTGCACAACATTCGGCGTGTCACTATATGTAACACATAACTCTAGTAAAATTAATGCAGAAGTTATAGTGTGTGTTCTATTGTTTAGCACCTTGTAAGTCTACGCAGCACTAGCGGTTACGGGAAATCAGCGAGTACTTGTTGCGGCTTTCTACTTTGGCCATTACTGAAGGCCATGCAACCTAGCGCCATCTCCTGGGTGCTTTGCACCACCAGGAGTAGACGTCATATGGCACTAATGCAGCCAGTGATGGCATCAGCCCTCGTCGAGGTAATTATACTACGACCGAAAAAGAGGCTCTGGGTGCTTTAACGGCAGTCCACTATTTTCGGTCATACATAGATGGAAGAAAGCTTAAATTATATAAATATCATCAAGCCTTAACTTAGCTCCTGAACATGTTCAAAGCAAGAGAATAGCTAGCTCATTGGATAAATGAGCTACAACTGTATGACTTCGAAATCTTTAATTGGTCAGGCCACCATTTCACAGATGCCGATGCATTCTTTCGATTGGCAATTGAGCCCCGACATGATATGATTAATATGACCAAGCTGTGGGAAGGGTGTTACGAACTATATTTTGCAGACGGATAGTTCATGGTACGCGAGACTCTTGTTTCAAAAATACTCCGCCTGTGCCACGACACTCCAAATTACTGTGGCCGCGATGGTTTCTGGCGCACATACAACAACGTTCTTCAAAGGTTTATATGAAAACGCATTAAGAAAACATTGAAATCTACGTAAAGTCATGCATTTATGTCAGATAAAGCGAAGCAACGGCCACGGCCAATCGAGCTTTTGTTGCCTGAACACTCGGACAAACATCTTGCAGTCGTACATGTAGACTTCGCGAAGCTAAAAAAGAAAAGTACAGGTCTACGCAAAACTCTAGCAATTCTGGTCGCAATAGATCAATGGACCAGAATGGCGGCTCAACGGCCTGGTAAGGAACACGCAGTGTCATAGCCCTCCTTACCAGAGTCATTTCGTCAAATTTGAAGCTTGTGATATCGGGCAATGGACCTGCATTTTTAAGCAGAAAGGTTCAAGGGTGGGCAGAGAATCGTGGCATCACACTGCGGCATTGTACGCCCTATTACCCACAAGGAAACTGAATGGCGGATACGGTGATACGGCGACTTGAAACAATACATGTCGATGTATCCAAATTTTAACCGCAGCTGAAAATGCTGCCTACCCTCTAAAATCTAGGTAGGGTAACGCAGGAGTGAAGCGGACGATTTGCTCTTCAAAGCGTTGTTTTACTCTCGCAAAATGTGGCGTGGAGTCAAATGGATTGTTCACTCCGTCACCAAGGAGAGAGTGAATTGTGCTTTTCACTCTGTCCTTCTGAGAGCGTAGAATGCCCGTTCTACTCTTACGGCAATGGAGAACAAAACGTAGCTTAATATTGTGCTTCAACTGTAGGAAGCTTGCCCCGAACATGGCAATGTGTCACTCACGCACGCTGAGCAAAGGGCCCACCGTTCTGCTTCTAAGAGAACTGGCAGCCAATGTTCAAAGGAACGCGTAGCGAGCGCTCTACTTTTTCACTCGGAGTTGCTGCAACACGCGCGTCCTTAACATCGCGGAACAGCACAGCACCGGAGAAAGGTGATCCGGCCAGTGAGCAGCAACGGAAGCCATCCAAGGGAGATCGTGTGTGAGCCCATCTCGCGTCGCCACGAAAACACGACAGTAGTTCATCATTCGTCGGAGATAACAACAAATCCTCCACGGTAAGTAAATCACGACTTAGGTGCAAATTCAGCGTATATGACATACTATCGCCAGGAAGTCGTCGTGGCGCTTAGCCTACGCGAGTGACAACGGACTAGGCGAGAGCGCCGTGTCTCGATGTAAGGCGAAAAAGCCAGTCGTCGCGTTAACTGCATGCGATTTTGTCACTTGCCACTATCCGTAAGAGCTTTGCAAATCGCCAATGCTGGCAGAACCATGGTATATTCGATGAGACGCCAGGCGAGAGGACGCTTAATATGGTTTGTTCACCAGCCCATGAGTCGGAACCTTTGCAGAGCGAGCTTAGCCTAAGTTTCGTGTGTTTGAATTTATTCAGTTTGGCAGTGTACTGTGTACGGTATGCGGTTGAAATAAGGAGTCATGTAACAGTAGGCGTCATTTTGCTAGTGGCATGCTTTCTTTAAAAATAAGCCACGCGCTTGACGGTGTCTCGCCTACGGGTAATCGCGACCACTGAAGTTACGTGCAGTACCAGTGCTACTTAGAAACTTTGCCGCAGGCATTCAGCTGCATGCTGTAAGAGGTCATTTGGGCGCGTTCAACTTACGGAAAACGCACGAGGAATCCACGTTTTATGCTGAATAAAGCATAAACACCATATGAGCAATCTTGCGCGCGACAGCTACAAGCGATCCGATGGAGACGGCTGTCGCGCACTCCGTCTTACTACGTCGAGCTACGATGTTGAGCGACGCCACCCCGGTGTTGCCGGTATGCGGGCTGCAAATACGCGTCGAAGCTAGCGTGACGCGTGCTTTAGTAATTGAAGTTAATGTATTTTACTGTAAAAAGTTGCATAAAATATTTTCGAAGCTTTTGCAATAGGTTGTTATCCTTGCACGTATAAAAATTCAATCGTTTGCTTGTTCCGCGTGATAATTGGTAGTATTTGAGCGATGTAGATGTGGATCCGGCTTCGCGCTATTGGCTAGTCGCTCATAGCACATCCGGGCGACGAGCGACGAATTCTAGATTTCCAGAACCGAGTGATCTGTTCAAGCGACGGCCAGTTTTGTCGCTCGTCGCCATCGCGCAGTAAATCGCTCTCATAGGGATTAGACCTAGACTTAACTGCCTTTGCTAATGTATTGTAATTTATTTATTTATTTATTTTATTTACAAATACTGCTATCTCATTTTAGAGACATAGCAAAGGTGGGTTCCATAACTTATGAACAAAACATGTCAACCAACGGGGTTAGGCAGTTCTTTCTGAAATTAATTAGTCGGTAATGAACGCAGAGAACCATCTAAGTTATTCCATAATTCAACAGTGTGTGGAAACAAAGAAAACATGTAGCAATCTATTTTTGGAACGAAGGGATCTATGTTTAATGGGTGAGTACGTCGCGTTACTCGCGCAGTAGGTGTGGTTAGCGAGATAGGCGCTTCAGTGTTAGATGATCCGTGAACGATTTTGTGCAGCAGGATTAGGCGGTCACACGTGCGACGAAACGACAATTGGTCCAGTGATAAAGCGTGTGCATGGGATGACGGTGAAAACATACGGTCGTAACGGCCATAAATAAATCTAACAGCTTTTTTCTGAATGGATTCTAATTTGGAAATATCCTGTATGCGATAAGGCGACCACACTACAGAAGCATACTCTAAAACAGGTCTAATGAGTGATTTATAAGCCGTAAGCTTGCAATCTTTAGTGCCGTGTTTTTAAGTGCGTTTTAGGCACCATAGTTTTCGCATCGCTTTAGAGCAGACTATATTGATGTGATTATGCCAACTAAGGCTAGTTGTGATAGTGTGTCCAAGGTATTTGAACTCGTTAACTTCGTGAATAATGTATCCTTGTGTGCTATACGTAAATTTTAGGGGCTTTTTCTTATTAGTAAAAGACATTGCCACAGTCTTGCTGAAGTTAATGCTCATCTGCCATGTCTTACTCCAGTCTGAAAAGGATGAAAATACGCTATTAAGCACTTCTTGATCACGAAGAGTAAGAATGTTAGAATAGATCACGCAATCATCTGCATAATGTCGTATTTTCACTTGTGTGTTTCTGGCTACTTCAATAATGTCGTTAACATATATGATGAATAGGAGTGGCCCGAGAACTGAGCCCTGCGGCACCCCTGACATAACCTGGGCTATAGAAGAGGTTTTGTAATTAAAAGTGACGGATTGGAATCGCAGCTGCAGGTAATCGGATATCCAGTCAATTAGTTCATTACCGGGAAAGATTGCAGCAAGTTTTAGAAACAATTTTTTATGGATTACCGTGTCAAATGCTTTTGAGTAGTCGATAAAGATCGCATAAGCTGACCGCGGTTATTTAGTGATGTGGCTATGTCATGTGAGAATTCTAATAACTGCGTTGTTGTAGAAAATCCTGCTCGAAAGCCGTGCTGCTGTGGAGACAGGAAGTTATTTGCCGTTAAATATTGAATGATGTGCTTATGGATGATGTGCTGAAGTAGTTTGCAACACGTGGGCAGCAGCGATATAGGCCTGTAGTTAGAGATTAGCTGTTTGCTGCCAGATTTGAAGACGGGAATAATGTTAGCTTGTTTCCAAACACGAGGAACTGTCGACATCTCAAGAGATTTGTTAAATATAATTGTCAGGTACCGGGCGTTCCATTCAGAGTATCGCTGTAAAAATTAGTTTGGCACTCCATCAGCTCCTGAACTTTTTGTAGTATCAATTGTTACTAACAAGTTGAGAACACCAGTGTAAGTTATAACGAGAGTACAAAGCTCTGGTAAAGTGTTGTTGACGCAAAAAGGGGGATCGACGCCATCATCCCGACAAAATACAGATTGAAAGTAAGTGTTGAAAGTTTCAGAAATAATCACCGGATCAGAGCAAGGGCGGTCGTTTATGGTGAATGATGAAGTTTCGCGAGCAGCCGGAAGCACCGTTTTCCAAAACTTTGATGGGTTTTCTTTCAAGAATGTTGATAACGTGGTGTCGAAATAAAAGTGTCTGGCTTCGTGCATTTTGGTTTTTAATTCGGACTGAAGTAGGAGCAGTTTTGAGCATTGGTTGCTCCGACTCGCGTTTTTACGTTTGCGGAGCCTCTTGATGCGCCTGATAAGATGAATAATGTCCCTATTATACCAAGGGTGCCGCGGGTTGCGTTTCACACACTTTTTGGGAACAAACAGCGAGATGCATTTCTTAACAATGTTGCAAAACATATCAAACAACTCGTCCAAACTGCAAGTGCTGCTACAATGAAAAAAAACCGTCATAGTAGGATGTTAGAATAACAACAATGGAATTGTCATCAGCATGGGAAAAATCATTAACAATCCGAAAATCAGGTTTGTTGCACTCACAAGTGACATCAACTTTCAGCAGAACTCCCTTATGATCTGACAGGCCTTCTATGATTTGGCAGTCATATCCGTTTTGTAGTAACTTCTGGTTAAGGAAAATCAGGTCTAGGATCGAGCTTTCGCGGGTAACGCCACTAACAATCTGTGTCAGATCTAACGACAAAACCAAGTCAATAAGCGAGTCACAAATCGGCCTGTCGCGACCATACGAAACCAATGTGCTCCAGTTAATACAAGGTGTATTGAAATCACCAGCAAGTATCAATTTACAGTGGTCAACCTTGTGCTTTAATATATATACGCGACAAATTGAAAATATATTTTTTTCAGAATCGGGAGGTCGGTATAAAGCGCCAGAAGCCACCACAAGGTCACCTATATATAATTTGCACCATACCGACTCGGTGTTAAAAGACTCGGTAGCACTACAAAATCAATGGCTTTGTGAATAAATAAACCTACTCCGCCACCCCTGCCACATAACCTGTCACATCGCAAAACAGAGTAATTAGGAGGCACGAACTCCCCTTCGGTGACGGAGTCGTTTAGCCAGGTCTCAGTGACACAGATCAGAGATGGTTGATGGCACTCAATTAGCCAATTAAAGTGAGCTAGCTTGCTCAGTGGGCTGCGTGCATTTATGTTCGAAAGGGTTAGGTTGTATCTATCACGAAGTCACTCTGTGCTGCTAGAAGGTATGTTGCTGGAAGTTCTGATAAGCGACTTTCTAGTGACATCCCACGAGTAGCGGACGCCGTCTTTCTATCAGGGTGTCAAAGCTCAGTCGAACCTTGGTCGCCTTCTTCCTAAGCTCGACTGAATCATCCCACAAAGCTTTGCGGATCTGGCGCACACGGACAGAAAAAGGATATGAGTATCTGACCCTTTTAATTTAAAAGCATTCTTTAGTATCGAAGTCTTCACCCTGAAATCAAGCACCTTAAGTATGATAAGTATGCCTTCCCATTATTTGTGCACCGAGCCTGTGACAGCGCTCAACACAGGTGCATTCTATTTTCAATTTCGTGGAAAAAAGCAACAGCACAGCGGTAAGTAGTTGGTCAGGGGATTCAGCCGATGGTTCACGCCGGCCATAGATTATTAAGTTGTTCCGACGTGATCGGTTTTCTAAATCATCATTTTTTCTGTCCAGTAGCCTGATGGCTTTCCTAAGGTCGTTGACTGTTTCTTCTAAAGTATGCACACGGTGGTCGACGTTAGCGGTGGCCGACGCCCACGCTTCTATCTTCGAGATCCTATCTTCAAATGCATCAATTTTAGAGCTCAGACTTACTAAGTCTTTGCTTATTCGGGTTTGCCCCTCTAGCAGTTCTGTGAGCATACGTTCAGTTTTTGTGTCTGGGCCAGTGCTTGATTCTACATCCCCCGACTTAATTAGCAAGATTCTCACGGAATGTAACAAACAAAAAAAGGTACACAAAAGGCACTCTGGGTCCGGCAGCAGCAGTAAACAACGATCGTCACTTCTGAAGCAATGTACAGGGTGTTATTGCATTTTTAATTATCATCAATAATTGTGCCTAAATAATAATTTAAGCGTGGTTAAAAACTAGGAATCTGCCGAAAATTCAATCCTATCACAGTGAACGCACATTTCCCCAGTGAGCTCAAAGTCTTCATTGCATGTGCTGAACAATTTAAAGGAGTCTATGAGTGTTATGCATCTTATTAGCTTTTGGTTTAGATTTTCGAAAACCACTTTATTCTTCCGAGAGGAAGTTTGCATCCCTTTCAAAAATTTGTTGTGTTGTGCTATTATTTTTAAGGAACACAAAATTATGCGCGACTATCGTGAGCCACTGATCAACTGTATTTTTTCTGCGCTACTGGACAAGTTTTGTATTACATAACTAAATGTAATTTCTTGTCCCTTTACACGTGCCTATGTTGACCGAATTTCTATTCATAAAATACAGAATGTGTGCAAACTTAACCCGTAATGAATAAGCATTTTTCGCTTTTACGACTATAATAAATCTGTCTATATTTCTTTCACAAGGACAGTGTCACTTATGTATTGAACGTCGCCATAGTTTTATGTGTCAGTGTTGATTTTGAAATTACCACTGCATTTAGACCGGCTCTTGGGATTTCATTCTTTCACTTAGCGGGAAATGAGGATAAACGACCTCACCGAATGACATTTTCACTCATATTGCTTATGATTTTCCCTGAATTTAAGAAAAAGTTTGAAATTACCACGTTTTGAGCACTTTGAAAATTATGGCACATATATGAAAAATTGTTTCCCGAATTCAGAACACGATAACCCTGATTGAGGGCTCTTAATGGTTATTCTTGTGAACGTTGGGGATGACGTGAGATACTCGGGATGTCATGAGTGCATCGTTTTGATTATTGGTGGTCGCTGCTTTGTAGAATTCGAGCTGCTATGAGATTTCGTTAGAAGGCCTACGTGTCTTCTATGCGGGAAACATGACGCATGCTTTTCTCCAAAAAATATCTGGATGAGCGCATAAATTTTCTTATTTCACCAACGTCACCACCGCTGTAGTAGGTTCTCGAAAGACATCACAACGGACCTCTGTGGAATGTACAATGACATTTGTACAATGACCGGCAGCAGCAGCAAACAACGATCGTCACTTCTGAAGCAATGTACAGGGTGTTTATTGCTTACCTGCAAGATGAACCAAGCAAAGTTCAGACAACCGTTCACCATGCCGATACCGGACCCACTGAAGAGCAGAAGCCGCGAGTCTGGTTTTATATCGTCCGGGTACCACGTGAGCGTTCCAGCAGTAATCTGCCATCCCCAATTTGACCAGCACCGATGACGATCGCCGTCGCCGATAATCAGGTTCTCATGTGATAGGAAATCACACGTGCCGTTGAAGGTGGAATCCAAGTTCAGACGTGCCGGAATGCCACGCAGTCGACAGACGGAAAGAGCATAGTCCTCCGGATAGTGGCGGCCTACGCGAGCAGAGATCTGCAAGATGAAGCAAGCAAAGTTCAGACAGCCGTTCGCCATGCCGTTACCGGACCCACTTGGTGTCATTATATGTCTGATTTTATGTCTCCTGTTGTGTGTTTCGAGCCCGGAGCGAATCAGAAAAGGTGCTTATGTCTAGTAACTCGGTGAATTGTCAAGCAGCGAGTTATACGTCAGCATCAAATATAACGGCTGCTGTGTGGAATTACAATTGCAGGGGCGCTTTGCATACGCTTATTGTTTTGGACATGCCTGTGCATTTGCGAACATGAGTTGGCATTTCAGAGTTATGTCATATGAAAAGCCAAAGCACTCTTCCTTTTGGAATTACAAGCGTTATGTGTGCATCTTGCTACTGCATGGCAGATGAAACTGTGTTTATCCCTTTAATATTTTTAGTAGAGAAATAAAGTGTAAAAATAAAGCGTTGCTTTAATTCCGTGTTACCAGTCGTCTGTCGTACACAACAAAGAGTTGTTCTAATAAACTGATAACTGCGGCCTAACTCAACGTTTACGTGCTTTCAACAATGTAAAATGCTCGATTGCAAACTGCAGCAGTAGTCGAGTCTGTCAAAAATGAACTCCACTGCGCACCTCATAAATGAAAATAAGTTTATTCCTTCTAGTAAGCTTAGGTCCAGGCCGCAGGGAACTTTCTTGTTATTATTGAAATGTGGGTAAGCTTGCCACAACAAGCAATGTTACCCTTATAGGCACATCCAGTTATATACAATTAACTGGAGGACCATATTTTCATCCCTACGGAACACGATGTTTGCAGATGTGATCCTGAAATTATGGCTTGAGCAGTGGCACAGCCAGAGATGTTGCAGGTGGCACACTGGGTATGTGCTTAGGATGCGTAACGATGGTGTCTGCGACACACAAGATTAATGACAGACCTATGACTTCTGACAATGACCAATGTTCTTTTTATTAGCAGGAGTATTTTAACATTGGGTGCCGAACGAGAATGCACTGTCGGTTATTTCTTTTTTGTTTATATCTAAAAATGGAAGTTAGTTCAGCAGTTGACTGTTGCAGTCATTTAGATGTTTCACATGCAATTCAGTAGGAATACTAAGAGCTAAGACACTTTTAGTGCCTTGAATTTGACTGTCTTGATGTTATTTTACACCATGTCCTCGCGTTGACTTTTGTACACTATCTTTTTCAGGCATCCGCTTTATATACCGCAAGAAGGCAGCTGCAAGGACACAAGGATGTCAAGGAGCAACCCCAGCGTGACTTCACGCAGTGCAGTGCAGCGCACGGCAAAGAATCAAAACACATTGCCATGCAATTTGGACAAGAAAACTAGAATGTGGGTATATTGGCTGTACCATTTGACTAAATATCAGCAAAATTAATATACAGTGTGTTACAACAAGATGAAAATTATCATGTGCGCTCGGCAGTCATCTTAACATGGTGTACTTATGTAATGTCTCCAATGGAAAAGTCAAAATCAAGTATGCTCTCTCGAGACAAACACATAGGAGCAAGTGTCATTGGAAAGTTTGAAATGTGTTTTAAAAAAGCTGATTAGTTGTGAGAAGTGACTGCTCTTTGTCTTGCCTCTCAACAGATATATCCATGTGATAAAAAATAGTGGTACAATAAAATTACATATTGGCTTATTGACATGATACATACTTGCAATGAGCCCAGTGCCTGTGCTCACTATAAAAAGCAACAACTCATGGTTAGTTAGGTGCTTACATACATTTAACAGCTTTAATAGCTCATATTTAACAGCACGTGAATGCAAGGGTGCAAATACAAACCACTCATTCTGTATTTTAAATGCTGACATGAAGCAGGCAGATTTTCATGTCTTCCTTCTTATCTATTTCTTACACCTAATTTTAGAATTATGGCTTCCTTTTAGGTTCCAGAAAGGGGAAGCATTGGGGGAAGAGAATCCCGTGTTCAAGAAGTCATTATCGATTACGTGCATGCTCACGGAAACAATTCATTAAAACCGCTCGTTCCTCTCTAAGGGAAAGCAAGGAGCAGTTAGGGCCTTTAACTGCGTACATCGTGGTGGCAACCTTACGTCTTAGAAGCCGGAGAGTCACTTGGAATTGAAAATTATTTTTAGAATGTGAAATTGTGGTCTCTCCAACCTACTTGCCAACCAAGTATGCTAGTGGAGGTAGAGATGCATTCACTGCAAAGAACTGAGAGCGTCTCAGTAGACGACTTGTTCATCAATCGGCGGGTGTGAACATATAGTGTAAGGCAAAGGCCGCTTAGTTTCATGGCTTTTGTAGACATTCTTCTGGACTTAAGATAGAGTGCACAGTGAGGCTATGTATTAATTTTCCTAGACACATATGTACTAGTTTTGAGACGAAGATTCTGTGAAGTGCAATAATTTATCTTACTTTAGTGCGTCTTAACCACATCAGCAGGAAAAAAGCTTTGGTTTCAGGTAATTGGTTCATTGTGCAAGTATATGCATCGTCGCATGCAAAATACACATGTATGGAAGGGATATGTGAAACAGGATGGTGTCATTCTCAATTCAAGCTTTGCTTCTTTGTATGTCTTTTTGTGCACTTCCCTGCCTGTACTTCTGCTTATGTCGCCTTTGGTGCATCATATTCATCAAATATGATTGTTGGTTCACATCTTAAGCCATGCTGTTAGATTGCATATTCAATGAGTCACAATAATTGATCATCTAATTATGAAAGCTGCTCCTCAGAATTATAGCGTTCTTACCCTAATGGTATGAAAAGCTGCCATATATGACAGGAAATTTGATGCGCAAGATATTAATGCCAACGCTCCTTGCACTTTTATACTCATTAGCTACACACAAGATAATATTGTAAATTTAATTTTATTTATTTGTGAGAAAGTGTAATGAATGAATCCCAACAGCATCAGGAAATTACTTTCGTGGGGAGGCTAATTGAGTAAGAAATTTAATATACCTCTCTACCGGGTGAAGACTGGGCAGGATATTCCTGCAGAACCACAAGACACACTTAGAAACAATGTGGTGCAGCCCACACATGAATAACTTTATCTGAAATATAAGCAAAGCTAGCTAGACCTGCAGCTTCACATGAGAATATACAGCACATCTCTAAATGCACTGTACTTTCGGTCATGAACAGCCATACGCTGTACAGGACGTTATCAAATGAGCTGCCGCCTTAGAATATGGCACACAAAAAAGTTTCTTGCACAATTTATCCACATTACCAGCCCCATGCTTAGCACCTCAACAGGTAACCTCTGGCCTATAAGTGCATTCGTTTTGTGCCAGAAATGCGTTTGCTGGCTAGCAATGTGGCACATATTTCTCTTCGATCATAGTGTCAATACTTTGTGAGTTTCACATGTTTGTTCTATGTTTAACTTTCCATTGTATACTTTATTTTTGAAAAGAAGGAGCCAATTGAAATTAACGGATATTTCTACACTGTAATACTGATGAAACTATAATTATAATTACTATTATATATTATATTATTATATATATATTATATATATATATATATATATATATATACATATATATATGTATATTATATATATATTATTATTATATATTATTATATATTATATATTATACTATTATACTATTATAATTACACGAAGGTATTTCGCCCTCGCACCTGTTTAAGCTTTTTCCTAGACGCTAGAGCTATACAATGTCCGCGCAACCTTGAGCGATCGGAAAGCGCGTATTCCATTCTTGGCCGGCGGAGAGGGGAGACTTCGTTCCGGCCGCGAAGCTCTCTACATCTCAGTAAGGTGCCTGGTGGTGGTCTCGTGCTGACGATGCCCTCTCGGTGAGCGCATATTTCCCCCCTCATCTTTTAAGAGATTCAATACATACAAGCATTTGTCTCGCAAACCGGATTTATTTCAAGGGAATTTTCCACCTCTCAATAATTTCTCTCGTCGTATTCGAGTGCTGATTGCCGTGTTATAGTTTGTTAACGAAGCTTCCCCTCAAGTCTAAATGTTTTAAGGCAGTTTTCCTAGTCTCAAAAGCCGCTCGAGTTCACGCTGCTCCTCTGGCGGCCATTTTTCCAAGAAATTATGCCTTCCAACCACTCAGAATCGACTGTCGCGGATATTATCAGTAACTTTCCACATAAGTATGAGGCCCGGAGCAGGAGCTATGGCGCTTGAAAATAACCGTTGGCTTGACGAACCAACCGACTGAGCTACCTTTGCGGGCAACATTGAAGGATCACGAGTTCAAATCACATGTTATGTTCCCTTTATTTCACCCCCTTTTTTTTCTTTTTTAATGTATTTTCCTTCATTGTATCACTGCACGGAAACCCTCCTAAAAAAAATTATATATCCTCAATTATGTGTGGCCACGCATATGCAGGCCATAAATACCAGGTTCTCTAGCCGAGTGCCATCCATGCGTTATAACCGAGCTCAGATTGGTCCAGCTTGACTGATCAAATAGGGTACCACTGTAGGTTAAATGAGGCGTACAACTCCTGCGGGACCCGCCGTGGTTGCTCAGTGGTTATGGTGTTGGACTGCTGAGCACGAGGTCGCGGGATCGGACCCCGGCCACGGCGGCCGCATTTCGATGGGGGCGAAATGCGAAAACACCCGTGTACTTAGAATTAGGTGCACGTTAAAGAACCCCAGGTGGTCGAAATTTTCGGAGTCCTCCACTACGGCGTGCAAAATCAGAAAGTGGTTTTGTCACGCAAAACCCCATAATTCAATTTTTAATTTAACTCCTGCGGGGACGGTAGAGTATCCGTCTCCAGTGCAAGAGGAACGTGATTCAAATCCCGGTGCCGCGCAATTCTCCACCGGAAAATAAAAAAAACCGTGTGTTGAGAAAATAGCACAAACAGGCCTGGAGTGCGGCCTGATCCTGGTGACCAGAACCGGTAACGCACTCTCTCACCAGAGCAGGATTGGCCACCCTGGTGCAGTACTTGGCCACAACCTCCTATATGAATACAACAATCAAACCCCGGCCCTCAGTCCCCAGCAGCCGCGAAGCAACTGACCACGGCGGCGGTCAGATCTGTGACGCTGCAGAGGGTGCTAAGAATACCTGGCTCCGGACAGGCCGCCATTGGAGTCTGAACCTGGCAACGTTTAACGTTAGAACGCTATCAAGTGATGCGAGTCTAGCAGTGTTATTGGAGGAATTAGAGGGTACTAAATGGGATATAATAGGGCTCAGTGAGGTTAGGAGGACAAAAGAAGCATATACAGTGCTAAAAAGTGGGCATGTACTCTGTTACCGGGGCTTAGCGGAGAGACGAGAACTATGGGGTCGGATTCCTGATTAATAAGGAAATAGCTGGTAACATACAGGAATTCTATAGCATTAACGAGAGGGTGGCAGGTCTTGTTGTGAAACTTAATAAGAGGTACAAACTGAAGGTGGTACAAGTCTATGCCCCTACATGCAGTCATGATGACCGGGAAGTCGAAAGCTTTTATGAAGACGTGGAATCGGCGATGGGTAAAGTCAAAACAAAATACAGTATACTGATGGGCGACTTCAATGCCAAGGTAGGCAAGAAGCAGGCTGGAGACAAGTCAGTGGGGGAATATGGCATAGGCTCTAGGAATAGCAGAGGAGAATTATTAGTAGGGTTTGCAGAACAGAATAATATGCGGATAATGAACACCTTTTTCCGCAAGCGGGTTAGCCGAAAGTGGACGTGGAGGAGCCCGAATGGTGAGACTAGAAATGAAATCGACTTCATACTCTGCGCGAACCCTGGCATCATACAAGATGTAGACGTGCTCGGCAAGGTACGCTGCAGGTACCATAGGATGGTAAGAACTCGAATTAGCCTAGACTTGAGGAGGGAACGGAAGGAACTGGTACACAAGAAGCCAATCAATGAGTTGGCGGTAAGAGGGAAACTAGAGGAATTCCGGTTCAAGCTACAGAACAGGTATTCGGCTTTAACTCAGGAAGAGGACCTTAGTGTTGAAGCAATGAACGACAATCTTGTGGGCATCATTAAGGAGTGTGCAATGGAAGTCGGTGGTAACTCCGTTAGACAGGATACCAGCAAACTATCGCAGGAGACGAAAGATCTGATCAAGAAACGCCAATGTATGAAAGCATCTAACCCTACAGCTAGAATAGAACTGGCAGAACTTTCGAAGTTAATCAACAAGCGTAAGACAGCTGACATAAGGAAGTATAATATGGATAGAATTGAAGATGCTCTCAGGAGCGGAGGAAGCCTAAAAACAGTGAAGAAGAAACTAGGAATAGGCAAGAATCAGATGTGTGCTTTAAGAGACAAAGCCGGCAATGTCGTTACTAATATAGATGAGATAGTTCAAGTGGCTGAGGAGTTCTATAGAGATTTATACAGTACCAGTGGCACCCACGACGATAGTGGAAGAGAGAATAGCCTAGAGGAATTCGAAATCCCACAGGTAACGCCAGAAGAAGTAAAGAAAGCCTTAGGAGCTATGCAAAGGGGGAAGGCAGCTGGGGAGGATCAGGTAACAGCAGATTTGTTGAAGGATTGTGGTCAGATTGTTCTAGAGAAACTGGCCACCCTGTATACGCAATGCCTCATAACCTCGAGCGTACCGGAATCTTGGAAGAACGCTTACATAATCCTAATCCATAAGAAAGGGGACGCCAAAGACTTGAAAAATTATAGACTGATCAGCTTACTGTCCATTGCCTACAAAGTATTTACTAAGCTAATCGCAAATAGAATCAGGAACACGTTAGACTTCTGTCAACCAAAGGACCAGGCAGGATTCCGTAAAGGCTACTCAACAATAGACCATATTCACACTATCAATCAAGTGATAGAGAAATGTGCCGAATATAACCAACCCTTATATATAGCTTTCATTGATTACGAGAAAGCGTTAGAGAATGTACTTGTGTTTTATTACAAGAGGTGTTCTAAAGTTCATGGGTATCATTGTATTCTGATTTTATAGGTTTGTCAGTATGTTTCTGAAATTATTATTCAGTTTGGCTTGTGACTAATTTATGAAGATTTTGACGTTTTTAAGGAGAAAATGTTTCGTCTGAGTAACTCGGCGACTACAGATTACATCCCATTCACCAAGCATAATTGCAGGAGCTGCTTATGAAGGAATCAACTATTCCCCCATGTAACTATCACGAATCCCTGCAAACGTGACCATGAATCTACATCGCCGTATCACACTATTGGGAAGAGTACTAGCACACTGTTCAGAAGGAGTACAAGCACTCTGCTTGGGGTAGTAGAAACACTCGGCTTGGAGCGGTAGAAGCACTCTATCTTGGGGAGTACTATTACCCCTATGGGGAGAGTATTAGCACTCTGCGGAAGAGTACTAGCACTCCGTTACGATGGAGTAACTTAACTCTGTCCGGAGGAGTTGACCTACTCACTCTCAAAGAGGGTCGATCTACTCTCAACGAGAGAGAGAAATATGGGACAAGTAGATACTCCATCAAAGAGAGTGCCCGGAACTCTCTTTGTTTTTAGAGTGTAGAAGCGGCTGGGACTCATCGTAATAGGATTCACACAGGCAGTAAGTGTGTCTTGTGGTTCTGCAGGAATATCCTGCCCAGTCTCAACCCGGTAGAGAGGTATATTAAATTTCTTACTAAATTGGCCTCCCCACGAAAGTAATTTTCTGATGCTGTTGGGATTCATTCATTACACTTTCTCACAAATAAATAAAACTAAATTTACAGTATTATTATTAGCACTCTGCGGAAGAGTACTAGCACTCCGTTACGATGGAGTAACACACCTCTGTCCGGAGGAGTTGACCTACTCTCTCTCAAAGAGGGTCGATCTACTCTCAAAGAGAGAGTGAAATATGGGACAAGCAGATACTGCCTCAAAGAGAGTGCCCGGAACTCTCTTTGTTTTTAGAATGTAGAAGCGGCTGGGACTCATCGTAATAGGATTCACACAGGCAGCCTTGAGTGCAGTCTGTATTTTGATGGTTGTGGTGAGGTCCCAATGCTAAGCGCAAACAAAGAGACAAAGACAGGCTAATGCTAACTGACAGTTGCGAAACATCTGAGCAGCGATACATATCTAGAAACGCCAAGAAGTACCATATTTACAAGCCGCGCCAAGGCCATACATCAGATTTTGGACTACAAGGCGTTGTGCTCGTTCGAAAAAGACTCTCGCCAAGTAAAGCAAAGTTTCTTCGACCTTTTGAAGCAGTGAAGTTATCGGTGCAACAAAGTGTACTCAAGACTTTGAAGCACATAAATAATGGACAGCTACAGCGCCCGGCCACAAGCAACGTTCTTTGTTATCGCCCCAGGAGGCGTGACGCAGTAAAGTAGGGAAGTGTAAGCTCGCCGAAGAAGAAGAAAGCGAGAAAGGTGATTCTGAAAATGTAGGGCGTTGGGATGAGCTGAAGTAAACAATGATGGCCACCTGGTTTGTCTATCCACCAGTTATGTTACATTTCTTGGTTATTTATCTTTCATATATATATTCTGAGTTTTCTTTGATATAATCTTTTTCTAGATATCGTGTTTTATATTTTTGTTTTTATCAACTTGCAGCAAAAATGGCGCGTTCTAAAACTTTTATACTTTACCGAATAAATATTTTTTGGCAACGTATGTTATCAGAAACAGCATTCATCATGCACAATTTAGTGTGATGCACTGTGTGCAGAAACATTATTAGTAGCGGTAAGTAATTTTTCCCGAGATCTTTAGAAAACGATAATTTTCTCGCTGTAACGAAACAGGTGAACATGATGAGCGGTAACGTTCTACAATAGGCAGCGTTTAATGACTGGAAATAGAGGCTATATTGTAAAATACGCCGATTAGTGCGATTATTCTCCATGATTGCTATGTAGAAAGAGAAATCCCTGATGTAATGTTTGACATGCTCGAGTCGTTATTTCTGGAAATGAAACGTGCTGCCCGATTTTAAACAATATCCAGCGAATTTATTAGGAAAGCCTGATGAGGGAACCAGGTGGGTCATGAGTATTGGAGCTGCTGATGAGCGAATGTCTGATAGGCGAGCTTACGTGTAGTGGCTAGAGTTTCATGGCGATTACGTTTTAGATAGCTAAAGCATCACGCACATAACGCAATTAGCTTATGTATGTGGACCAGCAGAGTTCTCTCGTGAAAAAAAGGCATTTATATGAGCATTCATTAAAATAAAGAATTGTTTACACTGTTTACACTGTTAAGAAAAATGTAAACAGTTTAGGAAGAGTTACTTTTTTTCCTGCTGAATGTAATTAACTTGCCTTTATCGATGTTAAGTGACATTTTACATGATGTGCACCAAGCGGTTACGTGATCGAAGCCAATTTGAAGTGCTTTGTAATCTGCAGATGGACGTATATTGCGGTAAATAATGCAGTGGTCGGCTAACAACGAACTATTGATTTAATTTTATATGGCAAGACATCAATGCACACGGGGAACAGCAACACGCCCACAACGCTTGCCTGAGCTACACGCGAGAGGAGATCGCTAAGTGGAGACGGGTGACCGTTGACAACTGAGAACTACTTGTGAGGTGATAAAAAATTCTTATACATGAGGTTGTTATTGAGTCGAGCTAAGGGAAGTCATATTAGCTATTCAGCGTGAATACGCGACGCGATCAAATGCTTTTCAGAAGTCTAAAAATATCCAGCCTGTTTGAAAGTTCTCGTCCTTATATTGTAACAGTTCGTAAGCAAATGCCTGTAGTTGAATGTCACACGAGGATCCTTTCGTGAACCCATGCTGGTTACGCGCAATACTTAACATGCATGTAATACAGAATATATTTACAATCAAGTAACTTTCTGCATAATATTTATCCAACTGTATAATTTCGTTCAAGTAAACGAGCGGCACTTCTGTACATATATGGTTAAGATTGGAAATGTTGATGTGGAGGAAAACTAATAGAACTTCCGTGTTAGGGAAGTAGACCACATGTTATTTTCTGCCAGTTGAATCTGTTGAATGCCACATTATTGACTATGGCTTAGCTGTAGCGAGTGTTGTCCGATTTCCTGCCAGCCCTACGAAGCGCACTAGGCTCTTAAGTTCTAAAACCTCTGAGGTCCGCGTGTAGTCTGCCACATAATTTCTTCCGGTTCAGTTTTGGCGTGTATTACACATCACCTATTCCTTGCGCAAGGAGCCGCTCAAAGGTGTCAGAGTTGGAAGTCGCTGAAGCCATAACACTGTGATCAGATATTTTTATAGGTTTACATATTCAGCAGTGAAGAAATAATTACTGCGGATGGACCGCTGCACGCGTGCGTTGGCGACAAAATCTGCTTTAGAGGGGAAGCATATCAAAAATTATGCATGGCTTGCATTTTTCCACATCGTTTATTAATATCGGCATTTCGGAAACTATGGAAAACATCTAAGAGGCCGAAAATACTAAATGCGACATTCTGCTTTACCCAATAAGTGTTTTCAATAGTGGTGTATTAAACTAGTGAAAACTGTTTTCATGAATACAAAACAATCGATTAAATTCCCAGTTGGAGTATTTAGGAGTCACTAGGTTGATCAAGTATATTTGTCCTCTTGCCAAGAATGTAAGTGTTGCACTACTGTAGAGGAGTGGGGACTCCGCAAATAGCGAAAAAGGAATATTGATGAAAAAAATTGATGTCTTTAACAAGCGAATTTCAGCGCGAAACGAAACGAGCACTTAAGTGACAGCCATCACGAAGGTAATTTTTGGAACAAAACGGTTTGAGAGACGTAGCACAAGCACACGTGCTCCTTCTACAAAGGTCATTGTGCATTCCACAGCGGTCCGCTGTGCTGGCTTTCGAGAACGTACTAAAGGGGTGATGACGTGGGTTAAATATGAAAATTTACGCGCTCATCCTGATAGTTTTTGGAGAAAAGCGTGCGTCATGTTTCCGGCACAGAAGACACGTAGGCCTTCTATCGAAATGTCATAGCAGCTGAAATTTTACAGGGCAGTGACCACCAATAATCAAATTGACGCAGTCATGGCATTGCTAGTGTCTCACGTCCTCCCCAACGTCGACAAGAAGAACCATGAGGAGCGCCTCAATCAGGGTTATCGTGTTCAGAAATCGGGAAACAATTCTACTTATATGTGCCATTATTTGCAAAGTGCCCAAAAAGTGTGTTTTTTCGCACTTTCTACTAAATTCAGGGGAAACAAAAAGCAATATGAGTGAAAAATCATTCGCTCACATCATTTAGCCTCATTTCCCGCTACGTGATATAATGAAGTCGGCAGGGCAGTTCTAAATGCAGTGGTAATTTTAAAATCAATACTGACCCATAGAACTAAGACGGCCTAGGTCTCCTATGATTACATAGGTGACAGTGGCCTTGTGAAAGCAATATAGACAGATTAATTTTAGTCATAAAAGCGAAAAACGCTTATTCGTTGCTCGATGAGTTTGCACATACTCTGTATCTCATGAATAAATATTCGTTCACAATAGCGGCAGGTAAAGTGACAAGAAACTACTTTTAGTTATTTAATGCAAAAGCTGGTGCACTAGCACAGCAAAAATGCAGTTGATGAGTGGCTCACGGTAATCGCGCACAATGTTGTGCTCATTGAAAATAATAGCACTACACAATATTTTTTAATTGATGCAAACTTTGCCTCGGAAGAATAAAATGGTTTTCGAAAGTCTAGACACGAAGCTAATCGAATGCATAAAACTAATAGTCTCCTTAAGATTGTTCAGCACATGTAATGTAGACATTGTGCTCAGTGGGGAATTGTGTGTTCTCTGTAATAGGATTGAATTTTCGGCAGATTGCAAATTTCGAGCAGCGCTTATATTATTATTTAGGCGGAATGATTTATTATAATAGAAAATGAAATATCAAACAAACTATCATGAATATTTAGTGCACAGCGGCATTGTTCAACTTTTCCACGAGACTGCCAACAGACGTTTGCTAACTGAAATATTTTTTGACTGATAATTGTAACTGCTCGAAATGGATTCTGAAGAAAAGAATAGACGTTTAATAAAATAACATGAATGCGCCCTTGGTATAGATGGTCGCAACAGGCAGTTAGCGCGACTCAGTTCTGCGTGATATGCATCCGTTTTTTTTATGTTACCGTCACAACGTTTGCGAGTAACGATGAACGTTGCTGACAGAAAGAGCTCCAAGGGACCAGCCCGAACGCTGAATCGGTGCTTCTATGTCGTCCTTCTTTGTCTGCGCTCTCTATCGCACTGTATCAAGAAGATTTGCGTTGGGTACTACGTAGACGTTGCTTTTTTTCTTCAGAAAACAAACTTCCCAACGTTCGTGCTTCTATTCAGAGAATTGTTGAGTGGTAGCACAACACAACAAAACGCTGGATGTTCCTTAATGTAAGCTTTAGGTTTCTGGCCTTTGGTACGGGGGTTCTGCACTTTGTTCAAACTTTCCTTGGCAATGTCTACATTGGCCAGACCAGGTGCTTCGTCAAAGAACGCCTCTAAGAAAACAACCCTTTTTTAAAGGTTACTGTCAGCTCTCATCTATCTAGCCACTGTCGTGCTCGGCGTTGCGTACCGCTCATCGACAGCTCGGCTACCGTTATGAGGCACAGTCAGCAGTGCACGAGTGAGATACCGATAATCATGTGCACAAATAAGTAATTGAGCCTTCCACCACTATACCACAGGACGAGTTTGTGTTCTCGTAGGTGTAATCTCGCTTGAGCAGCGTGGTAGTACTGCATAAGGGGCTTGTTTCACTTTATATTTTCCTCGCTTTGCTGCATCCGCTTTGCATTTAGACGCGCCGCAAAGGAATAAAGCTTCACCTAATAGGCAGCACCTGCGGGAGTTTCTTGTTCCTCTTCCGTGTCTAGTTGCTCTGCTGACGGATCATAAACAATAAAAATCCGTCTGTGGACAACTACCGACAGCTATTGCTGTTGGGAAAGAGACCTCCAAAGGTTGAGTGTTCCTTTAACAATTATACACTCTCGTTCTTCTCTCAAAGCTCCCGCTCAGCCTCGTTTTTTTTTGTTTCTAGGCAAAACCAGCCTGTTTGTGTCTGCTAGAACAGTGTTATTTAGAAGCGGGGCAACAGCAAGACAAATACAAAAAGCCTGCATGTAGTCCATCAAGAAGATTTCCTAGCGCACATACCACGCTTCGTCATAAATGTTCGTCGTTTTCCACGATGGGCGGAGTATTGGCATTAGTTGCGTGGTATTATAACATTGCACGAAATCAGGCTGATAAGTTAGACATTGAAAAAAAAAAACAAATTGTTTGCATACGAGTCCACAACGCCCAGTGTCAGGCACCCAATGTTCGACCTCAGTAAAGTACATTGGATGACGATGAGCAGTTACGAGATTTTAACTACCACTGCTCAAGAGCCATGGTTCCCTGCAGCCTCTCCCTACACTATTAGGTTGCCTCATGTCTCTTAAAATCAATAGATCACATCGCTTAAACACTGCCCGGGTGGAAACTAGTGCTCTTCATGGCAAAACTATTTTCGCCTATGTGCTCGCCATCTATGAATCGGTCCAATACGAGGCTCTTTCTCCGGCGTCTGCGTTCTCATTTGCCATCTGCGAAATTTCGTTAAGCTCCCTATTGAGGACGCCGGTTTGGCGGGTAGTCATTGCGTATATATCACTATCATCTGTTTTCTGTTTCTCTGCGCATAAGCATCATAATCCTGCCATCCAATATGTATATATATATTCAAGCATCGAATCGCAGTATCCGGCACAGAAATAGTTCAGAGAACCGAAGCATGGAGGAGAAATACGAGGAACTTACTGACGTTCCGGCCGAAGTCCAAGAGGGAGACTGCAGGCACACAGAGTTAAATTTATACATTTTCTCAGTAAGATGAAGAAGTGAGTGAAAGGAAATAAAATTGTGAATACAAACTTTACTAACTTGCTCCTTTGAAAAAAAACATATCTAGTGGTGTCAAGAATACCAGCACGTGCACTGGCTCATGTCAAAGTGAACTAAAAGAACCGTGAATGCAAACTTACGTAAAAAAATGAAAGAAAACAAAACCGGTAAGCAGTATTCAAATTGCCCACACGTCAACACGTGCACATTCATTCATTTCAACAAGGACAGATAACATGTGTAGCCTGTGTAATGTAGGGACGGTTTGCAGCTTCTGCGACCTTTATGATGGTAAATATTCCTACTTGGTTAGACCAAGTAGCGTATCTTATAGTGTTGCATACTCTTAAATAGGCAAACATTTCCACGAAATTAAAGAAGCAATAAGTTAGAGCAATCAAGAAGAGAATTTTCGAACAAATCGAATTCACTGACATGGCTCAAGTGCTCGTGCTCATTCTACAAACGTCACTGGGTATTCTACAGCGTTTGGTGGTTCTGGCTATCGAAAACGCAGTTAAGCTTGGCTACGTACGTAAAATAGGAAAAGATATGCGATCGTCCTCATATTTTTTTTACAAAAGCCTGCATCATGCTTCCCGCACAGAAACCATGTAGTCCTCCGATCATAATGTCATAGCAGCAGGAATGATGCGAGGCAGCGACAGCCAATAATGAAGACGAAGCAGTCGTAGCATTGCTGTTCTTTCACGTCATCCTCAACGTCAAAAACAACAATTCAGAGAGCTTAACACTGCGTTATCGCGTTCAGAAATCAAGAAATAACTTCACATCTGCGTTTATTTTCAAATTGCTAAAAAAAGTGCGTTCTCTTGCACTTTTTATACCAATTCTATTTATTTATTTATTTATTTATTTATTTATTTATTTATGTTACCCTCAAAGCACGAAGGCACTACAGGGCGGAGTGGGAAAACGGGAAGCATAACGATGAAGTACGGAAAATAAACAATTTAGCGTGTTGGTGATTCCGAATTATATAGTGCTATGAATGTCTTGCCTAATTTTTGTAAGTACGAAAGGCAATGTAAACAAAATAGCAACTTCATAATTCCTGTTAGTACAATGTTAACCAGTGTCATCCTCAGTCGCTTGTAAGCAAGACAAGTAAACGAAAGAACATGTTAATAATTCCTAATTGTACAATGTTAGCTAATGCCTTGCGAAAGAGTTTGTTGTCGACATTAGATAAAATTTCACAGGGAAGCTGGTTGCACTGCCGTGATGATCTGTGAAGAAAAGATTGAAGGAAATTTATGGAAATTAAAAAGCAATACGAGTGTAAAAGTCATTCGGTCACATCGTTTATTATCATTTTCTGCTGAACAGAAAAAGCGATGTCCCGAGTGCACACCTCAAGGTTGTGGCAATTAAAGTTAAAAATGTCGGACAAAAATATAACGACGTTGATTACATAGGTGGCAATGTCCTTGATGAAAGTATTTAGGCAGGTTTCCTGGAGTCCCGATGGCGAAAAATGCTCATTTATTAAGGGCGGATTTTGCCGTAATACTCATTTCATGACGAGGTTCAGTTAGCAAAAGAGCATGTGAAATGTCGAAAGATTCAGTTTTCCGAAGCAATATCTGGACAGTAACCAAACAAGGGAGCAGTTGCTAGCGGGATTCGCCTTTAGCGGCCATTTACATGAGCCTACGCCGCCCTCTGAAGCAGCACCATGACGCTGATTGTACCGGCAAAAGCGAGTGACACTTTGTGGCGATGTCAGCAATTCCGGCAATGGCATCAAGACTGGCCGTTGTGTGACCAGTCTAGGATCAGCTGTAGGATGCAGTAGAGAGCCGCACTCGCAGTATGTATAGTTTTGTCGTAACATGGCAGTGATCAATACCAGGACGCTGTTGACATGAGCAGTGGTGAAAAACCACAGAAACGTCAATTACACTCGTCCACAATACAGGTGGTGCGGCCGGATGTTGTCGTGCAACTTCCACAATTCTGCCAGCGTAGACAACTAAAACCGGCAGGTAGAAGCCTAACGCTGTGACCAGCATCACCTGTATGGACACTCGTATCCACTGAAGAAAAGCCGCAAGCGGCTATGTTGATCAAATAATGCTACTCAATCTCAAGATCTTTCTTCTAAGCAAATAGTTTTAAGTAGTTCCTCAGAACCATAAAAAGAAACGTTCGGGGATCTGGATTGGGTTTCACTCCAACAAACGCCCACCCTACTTGAGAAAGTTCAATATTGCAGCCTTTTCAAGAAAACTGAGTAATCAAAATTTGCCAGTGGAGCCTAAACTTCAAATTGTCATTTTGATTGATCTATGAATTCTAGCCTGCACACTTATCTTTGGCCTTAATGGGCTAGGTGGAATGTTTCTGCGTGCATCAACTTTGGCGTAAGCAGAAAAGTCACGTTCTACGTCTTTCCTAGGATACGTGTTTTCGCCTCCTCCGTTTTTTCTGAATACGACACAGACCGCAGCGAGCTGTATTCATCACAAAGCCCGTTGACATTCTTAACACGAAATTAACTTTACATGGACAAGCAGTTTTGGCGTGTCATTAAAGATCGTCGAAAGCGTTGTCTCCTAAAGAGACAGATTTCTCGCGTCAGCGGTGACAAATTGTTCTGGTAGGTTATCGTGCGTCATGAATATGGTTCCACAGTTTGACTTTCATCGCGCATGTTTCTTAGGGCTACCACGTGACTTTGTGTGCTATAGCGTACGTGGCGAATAAGTGGTCTGGATTTGAGAATAAATAGTGTTGTACCTAGTAGCGCTGTCTTGTCTGTATGCATGTGCCTTCGTGTGTCCGTGTGACGTTTCACCCGGCATTAAAGTGTTCCTAACGATTCACTAACAAGACCCCGTCACTACAATCGCTAATGCACCATCCGAGGTTGGTTACATAATATATTGCATGAACTTTCGTCTAATAAAAGAGTGCCTTCAAGCTCCACATATGTTCTGTCTAATGAAATTTCCAGAGATCCTACGCGCTGTGAGATATATATGCAATCCGAAGCATTTCTCAGGTAGCTGAACAGCCAAGTTGTTTGCGGTTCTCCAAACAGTTACGCGATCCAGCAACATATCTGTGCATAGCAAGTTCAGTGCTTTATTTCTTCATGAATTCAATCATACATATCTTATCCATTGGTACAGCGGGAACTGGTGGCGAAATAGCAACGGAATGCCTGACAATCCGCCTATCCCCGCCCAGACCATGATGTTGCGCAACACTCAGCGTTTTACTCCATGCAACACATAAATGTAGTAATATAAATGCAGAAGGTATTGTGGGTATTTTATAGTTTAGCACCTTGTAAGTTTATGCAGCACTAGCTGTTGCGGGAAAGCCGTTAGTAATTGCTGCGGCTCTTTTTTTTCGAGGGGGGGGGGCATTCCTGAAAGTACAGCAGCCTAGCGCCATCTCCAGCGTGCCTTGCAGCACCAGGAGAAGGCATCAGATGGCAATAATGCAACCGGTGGTGGCTTCAGTAAGTGGTGTCATCAAAAAACCCAGCACGTGCAGTTTGGGCTGGTGGGTTCCTTGAAACACAAGCCGATGGCGCTAGGTTCCGTGCATCCGGGGCAGCGGTGGCATCTGCGCGAGGTACGCGCTGTTTGCACCGCTAAGTTTCTTGCAGCAACAGTAGATGACAATAGGCAATGCACATCCGCGGTAGCGGTGGCATCAGCGGGAGGCCCACACTGTTTGCGCTGCTGGATTTCTTGAAGGAACAGCAGAGGGCGCCAGGCTACGCGCATCCTGGGCAGCGGTGGCATCTGCGCGAGGTAAGCGCTGTTTGCGCCGCTGGGTTTCTTGCAGCAACAGTAGATGACAATAGGCAATGCACATCCGCGGTAGCGGTGGCATCAGCGGGAGGCCCACACTGTTTGCGCCGCTGGATTTCTTGAAGGAACAGCAGAGGGCGCCAGGCTACGCGCATCCTGGGCAGCGGTGGCATCTGCGCGAGGTACGCGCTGTTTGCACCGCTAAGTTTCTTGCAGCAACAGTAGATGACAATAGGCAATGCACATCCGCGGTAGCGGTGGCATCAGCGGGAGGCCCACACTGTTTGCGCTGCTGGATTTCTTGAAGGAACAGCAGAGGGCGCCAGGCTACGCGCATCCTGGGCAGCGGTGGCATCTGCGCGAGGTACGCGCTGTTTGCGCCGCTGGGTTTCTTGCAGCAACAGTAGATGACAATAGGAAATGCACATCCGCGGTAGCGGTGGCATCAGCGGGAGGCCCACACTGTTTGCGCCGCTGGATTTCTTGAAGGAACAGCAGATGGCGCCAGGCTACGCGCATCCGGGGCAGCGGTGGCATCTGCGCGAGGTACGCGCTGTTTGCGCCGCTGGGTTTCTTGCAGCAACAGTAGATGACAATAGGCAATGCACATCCTCGGTAGAGGCGGCATCAGCGGGAGACACGCACTGTTTGCGCCGCTGAATTTCTCGCAGGAACAGCAGATGGCGCCAGGCTACGCGCATCCGGGGCAGTGGTGGCATTAGCATGAGGCACGCGCTGTTTTCGCCGTTTGATTCCTAGCCGATGGTACTAGCCGATGGTACTAGGCTCCGTGCCATGGCTTAGTGTCACGTTCTACGTCTTTGTTTAGATATGTGTTTTCACCTCTTCCGTTCTTTCAGCATAGAACACAGAGCGTAGCAAGCTGCATTCATCATAAGTCTCGTTGACATCCTTAAGGCGAAACTTCCATTACATGAACAAGCAGGTTTGGAGTGTCGTTAAAAGTCGTCGATAGCGTTTTCTCCCAAGCAGCTAGATTTCTCCCGTCAGCGGCGACAAACTTTTGTGGTAGGTTATCGCAGGTCATAAATATGGTTCGATAGTATGACTTTCATCGCCTACGATGCTCAGGGCGTTAGGATGGATAGTTGGGCATGTTGGTTAAGCATGAACTGAAGGGAATGCGCTGAAAAGACGAATTTTTGAAAGTGATGCGTACTTTGTCTCGGAAGAATGAATTGGTTTTCGAAAGTGTAGATAAAAAGCTATTAAGACGAATAAAACTGATATACTTCTTAAAATTGTTCCGCACATGTAATGTATACATTGACCTCACTGGGGAATTGTACGTTCTCTGTAACAGGATTGAATTTTCAGCAGATTCCAAATTTCGGACCACACTTACATTATTACTTAGGAGCAATTATTTATTTTAATATAAAATCAAATATCAACAAATATATCTTGCATATTTAGTGCACAACGTCATTGTTCAAATTTTACATGAGAGTTCCAACAGATGTCCGCGTACTAAAATATTTTCTTAGTGATAATTGTATTGTAACTGCTCGACATGGATTCTGCAGAAAGGAATAGAATTTAAATAAACAACGTAAATGCGCCCTTTGTATAGAAGGGTGCAACTCACAGTTAACGAGACTCATTGCTGGGGGATATGCATCCACATGTTTTGATGTGCCCTTCACAGCATTTGCGAGGAGAAATGAAAGTCGCTGAAAGAAAGAGCTTTGGAGGGGGGGACCAGCCCGAACGCTGAATCGGTGCTTCTACGTCGTCATTCTCCACCTGCACTCTCTATCGCACCGTATCAATAAGATTTGCATTGGGCACTACGATAATGTTGATTTTTTTCCTTCAGAAAACAAACTTCCGAACGTTCGTGCTTGTATTCAGAGAATTACTGAGCGGCAGCACAACGCAACAAAAAGCTGGATGTTCATTAAAGTACAGTTTCGGGTTTCTGCCCTGTGGTACGGGCGTTGTGCACTTTGTTCCATTTTTTATCAGTAAAGTCTACATTGACCAGACCAGGTGCTGTGTCGATAAACGCCTCTAACAAAACAACACTTTGTTAAAGGTTACCGTCAGCTCTCATCTATCTAGCCACTGTCGTGCTAGGCGTTTCGCACTGCTCCTCGATGGTACCGCTAGCGTTATGAGGCACAGCCAGCAGTGAACGAGTGAGATAGCTGAGACTCTCACACCGATAATCATCTGCACAAATGCGTAATTGAGCTCTCCATCACTGTAGATGTAATGTTGCTTGAGTTATTTGGTAGTATTGTTAAAGGTGTTTGTTTAAGTTTATATTTTTCCCGCTTTGGTGCTAGTGCTTTGTATTTAGGCCTTCTTCTGTTATTTTCGACTTGCAAATCTCAAAGATCGTCCTCAACCGCGTTTTTTTTATTTACTGGCAAAAACCAGCTTGTTTCTGTCTGCTCGAACACTGTTATTTAGAACAGGGCCAACAGCAGGATAAATACAGAAAGTCTCAATGCAGTCCACGAGGAAGGTTTTTTTTGCGCACGCACCAAGTTTGCTAACAAAGGTTCGTAGTTTTTCCCGACGGGCGGAGCATTGGCATCAGTAGCGAGGTATTAGAGCATTGCACAAATCAGGCTGCTCATTTAGAGATAGAAAAGAAGGCCAAATCGTTTGCATAGCAGTCCATAAGGGCCAGCGTCAGGCGCCCAATTTTCGACCTCAGCAAAGAACATTAGATGACGATGAGCAGTTATGAGATTTTAAACTACCACTGCGCAAGAGCCATCGTTCCCTGCAGCCTCTCCCTACACTATTAGGCTGGCTCGTGCCTCTTAAAGTCAATAGATCGCGTTCACATTACCTCCAACAGTATCCGTGTGGAAAATAGCGCTCGTCGTGGCAAAACCATTGTCGCCTACGTGCCCATTCATTATTGTTCATTCAATTCATTATTGCAGCCTTTGCAAGGAAAATGATAAAAGCAATAAACATTGGCCAGTGGAGCTAAAACATCAAAGTGTCGTTTTGCCTAAAAATCTATAAAATCTGGCGTGCACATTTATCTTTGGCCTTAATGGGCTAGGTGGAATATTTCTGAGTGCATGCACTTTGGCGTAAGCAGAAACGTCACGTGCTACTTCTTTGCTTAGATACGTGTTTTTGTATCTTCAGTTCTTTCAGAATAGCCTATAGACCGGAACAAGCTGCATTCATCACAAGTTGCGCTGATATTCTTAACGCTAATTTAACTTGACATTAACAAGCAGTTTTCGCATCTCGTTAAAGGTTATCGATAGCGTTGTCTCCGAAGCGCTGCAGCTAATTTCTCGCATAAGCGGTGACAAATTGTTGTGGTAGGTTATCGCGGGTCTTAAATATCGTTCGATAGTATGACTTTCATCGCGCCGGTTTCTTGAGCCTTCCGCGTGACATTTGTGTGATATGGTGTAGCTTGTCAATAAGCGCTCTGGCGTTGAAAATAAACATTGTTGTTACTAGTAGCGGTGTGTTGTCTTTCTGTATGTGCCTTCCCGTGTCCGTGTCCCGTTTCGCGCTGTATTAAAAGTGTTCCTAACGATTAAGCAACAAGACTTCATCGCTACAATTGCTAATGCATCGTCCGAAGTTGGTTACATAATATATTGCGTGATACTTTATATTATCAAAGAGTGCCTTGAAGCTCCACATATGTTCTGTCTAATAAAATTTACTGAAGTGCTACGCACTGTCAGATAGATGCAGTGCGAAGCATTTCTCAGGTAGCTGAAAAGCCAACTTGTGTGGGGTTCTCCAAAGGTTTACGTGATCCATCAGTATATTTGTGCATGGGAAGTAAAGTGATTTATCTCATCATTAATTCAATCACACATATCTTATCCTTTGGTACAGCGGGAACGCCCGAGGACTTAGATTTAGGTGCAGGTTAAAGATCGCCAGGTGGTCGAAATTTCCGGAGTCCTCCACTACAGCATGCCTCACATTTGGAAAGTGATTTTGGCAGGTAAAACCTCATTATTTTCGGTACAGCGGGAACGGGCGGCGAAAAGGCAACTGAATGCCTGACAATCCGTCAAACCCCGCCCAGACCACGATGTTGCACCGCACTCAGCGTGTCACTCTATGTAACGCATCAATGTAGTAAGATAAATGGGGAAGTTATTGTGTGTATTCTATAGTTTAGCACTTTGTAAGTGTACGTAGCGCTAGCGGTTGCCGGGAAGATGCAAGTACTCGCTGCGGCTTTCTATTTTGGGCATTCCTGAAAGCAAAGCAACCTAGCGCCATCTGCTGGGTGCCTTGCAACACCAAGAGAAGGCGTCACATGGCACTAATGCAACCAGTGGTGGCATCAGCAAGTGCTGTCATAAAGGAACCCAGCACGTCCTGTTTGCGCCGCTGGGTTCCTTGCAGACTCAGCAGATAGGAGTAGGATGTGCACGTCCAGGGAAACGGTGGCTTTAGCGGGAGGCATGACAGGTTTGCACCGATCGAAAGTCAGCTGTCTTTTGTTCAAAAGACAGCTGACAGCTGTGGTGGCGTCCTATTGGGAGAGCTTCGTTGTATCCAGAAAGAGCAGGGGATAATGACCGCCTAAGGCGAGGGAAAGTGGATTTCTGGGAAGCAGGGATCAAGCAGCGACGGACGGTCGCTACACCTCTCTAAGGTTGCGCTCGAGGAACGATATTTTTTTCCGTTATAATATGAGTGGTATCGTGCCAGGCGCACCTTATTGTGTGTTGTGTCTAGTTCCCTCACGATGCTCGTAAAAGGTTGTTGCTTAGTACCTGTATGTTGCTATATGTTGCTAAAATGTCTAAAATAAGTTATGCCTTCTCGACAAGCAACTGGCAAGCAATAGTGCAATTTACACGGAGCAATCAATCCCAAGGCAAGGTGCTTTTCGTAGATGTTGGGGATCTTTTTTATTGAACTCCACTTGATGTGGTTTTTGTTGCGGTAAAAATGGACAAAGAAGAAAGTGGCATCATATCCGTTGAAAAAGCAGCTCGTATTACACTTGACAACATTTAACGCTTTGGAAGCGTGTCTTAATAAAACATTTCTTTGTTTTGACCAGCAGCTTCTTTGCAAAAACGCGACATTTCCATTGCTTGACGATTTGCGCCGCTGTTGTGCAAAATATTCCTACCTAGTGTTCTTCGCCTGTTCGACGAAGCTATTAAATACGACAGCACCTTAAATAATTTAAAATAGGAACGTCTTTTTGATTGTTTTTCACAGCGAAGACTGCTCGATGTGCTGCCATAAAATTTCAAAAATATTTCAATAACGCTGGCAAAGGGCGTTTGTTTGCACCTGAACGGCCACAGCTTAATGCCCTAAATTTCCTAAGTTTAACCTTTCGAAAGCTTGTTGGCAATATTTGCCAAGCTCCAAAAAAGGGGTGCTGCCATAGAATTCTTGCCATTCCAAAATGGCAAGGGAAATGGGAAATGCTATTTTCAGCTTGGAGTCTGCCCTTAGGCAATCGTACACGCACGATGTAGGCGTCTTTCGATAATCAGGAGAAGTGACTTCAGACAGCATTTCTTCCTTAGTCGTTGGTGACTCGTCATTGAAACCGTTTTACAAAAGGTAATGTGTACAAGCGCCACAAGGAGGAGAGTGCCAGATCTGTAAGACATGCTGTGAATGCGCATGTTCATTCAAGGTACCACAAGAAGGTGGCAGGCCAGTATGGAGTACCCATTGCCGTTTGTACCCCCGTCAAACTTGATCAATTCTGCTCGAGAACCACTCACAAAGAGACCAGGGGGCAAGACTGTGGCAAGAAACATGGCACGACTTGCGGGAAGTTTGGCACGGGGATGGGATACAAAATTTCCCTTACGTGCGGCAAGTTCCACATCGGAAACTCCGCCCGCTACATAAGTGAGAGAGAGAGCGAACCTTTTAATGAAAGGCAGAAATTTTAGCCGGCGTATCGACATCGCTGACATGCTACTCTGCGTGAAAAGGGCAATTGGGAAGAGAAAGAGAGAAGGAGAGCCGCGCAAAAAGAAGGGACAAGTTTTTAAAAAAATTGGGCACTGAGTGCTCTGACTAATGGGCAATGGCGTGCTAGGTAAAGTCCTTCAGTGTATCCACCGACCTGCAATGAGGTGACAAATTCGCTACGGGAGAGGTGCATGACGGTGACAGAGTAGAACTAATGTTTGCCGAGTTGACCAATTTATTCCAAGTATGTGAATAAAAGCTTCATCGCACAGCTCTGTTGTATGAGGCAGGCTAAAGAGCCTAAGACACAGTCAACTGACAAAAGTCTCTGTCTAAGCGAACGCATGCAGTGTTCATAGAACGCAAGGGTTTTGGCATACGCTCGACACTCAAACAGGAGATGCTCAATGGTGTCAATTGAGCCACAGTAATTGCAGTGTGCACTTGTCAATTCACCAAAGCGGTATCGTAAGTCGTTTCCATAGGCGGTGTCCAGGCGAAGACGATGATATAGAGTTTCCGAAGGGTGAGGAATCTTGGATGAGAGTCTGGATCTGAAATTTGAGTTGATTAAGTAAAGGAAAAGGTAATGCTGGGTCGGCAAGCTCCTCAGGTGATCCTTTTCTTCAGAAGCAAATCTTTTAGCTAGTCGGGAAGCATCAGACCTAGTAAAAAAAATCCGCTTATTGTTTTGGTGTTGAAGACCTTTGCATGCAATTTCATCTACTTTTTTCGTTACCACAATGACCCTGTATCGACTGAAATTTGGTACAATGGCCTGAAGCAATGGACAAGTGATGTAAGTACGCAATGTCTGAAGAAGCAGGCTGATTAGTTTTTTTTAGCAGACTGCCAAGTGTTTATAGTGCTCCATTAGAGTCAGTGAAAATCGCCCATTGATCAGGCGCTCGGCGCAGTATATACAGGACAGTTTCTTTGATGCCGTGAAGCTCTACTGTTGTTGAGAATGTCCTCCGCTGCAGCCAATTAGAAAGCATTTGGCTTGTTGAGGACACACAAACTGTAGATTTTGCAAGAAATTTTGTTGGTGACGTCTGCATACTGACAACTGATAAAAGCACTGGGTAGTGGTCACTTCCGCGTGTTTCCAAGCCAGTACTCCAGACAAAGTTTCAGGGAGCTGAACTTGCTACGAAGGTCATGTCAATGCTGCTGGTACTCGTCGGGTCTCTGAGGTAGGTTACACTGGCGTCATTTAGAGGTTCCAGTGAATAGTTTGAGAGAAGCTCTGCGAGTTTGGGTCCTCGTGCAGATGTGTTTGAGCCGCCCTGACTTTCATTTTGAGCTCTAATGTCTCCACAAATATTATGTGCAGAATGTGTAGTTGCAATCAAGTTTTCAAGTCTCGAAGCGTCGAATGGCCTGCCTGGCTGCAGGTATACCCGAATGAAAGTGTATTCTTGTGGGCCTATTCATGTTATGGCACATACATATTCATTGTCACTGTGAGGCGGAATATCAACCACGTAGTTCAAAATGTGCTTGCGAAAGCCTATGAGTAACCTGCTGATGTCATCCGGTCACTGTGAATGAAGAAAATAGAACCATTGTATCCTGCAATGTTCCTCGACGCGCGGTTCAGTGATGACTGCGAAAGGGAAGTGATACGCTCGCACCAACTACCGGAAATCTGAACGCTTCAAGCGAAGAGCGCGAGCGTTCTACAGAAACATGGTGCATGTGCGAGAAATATCGTGGATGGTCAGCCCGGGCGAGGATATCGTTGCAGAAGCCATGGTTATTACTGTGAGCTAGTATGCACAACAAATTTTTTTTCATCATGTCAGCACAGACTTCTTAAGAAGTCATATTACGATACTCTACTTGAACTCTTTATAAATGACATAGGTTCCTACTTAATATACCGGTATACCGGTATATTAGACCTTAGACCGTAGTAGACCTTAATATACCGGTAGACTGCTTGCTTTTAGACTTCGAAAAAAGCTTTTGATAGGTTCTCCACAATCGTCTTTTGTTGAAACTTTCAGGCCTGAATCTCAAGCCTCTAATTAAAAATTTGTAGTGCAGTTTTCTGGCCGGTCTGCAACAGTTCGATTTTGCGAGCAACTTTTCATCTCCTTTGTTTCCTGTGCATTGTGGCGTTCCTCAAGGTTTTGTTCTTGGTCCCCTTCTATTCTTTTTTACAGTAATAATCTTCTAAATGCTATATCTTCTAACATACGCCTATTTGCGCACGACTGTGTTATTTAACGACCCCTTAACAATTGCTCAGATATCTTTGTTCTAAGGTGTGACTTACAAAGAGCTGAAAAATGGCGTAAACATGGTTAATAGCTCTAAATGTAAATACAACCTCATTTTTCTTTTTCCATTTTCGGCTTTCTTATGTAGCGCCCTCATATCTCTTAGGTCTCTTATTATTATCCTGTGTGACATCTTATAAATACCTAACGTTGATTTTAACACATGTTCTTTCACGGTCCTCTCACTTCGATAAAATTACTAACGAGGCTAACCGCACCTTAGGCTTTCTCAGGCGAAATCAGAAATTGGCCCCTCCTTTGGTAAAAACACTTGCCTAGAAATCTGTTGTAAGGCCGAAACTTGAATACGCATACTCAGTTTGGGACCCTCATCATACTAATCTAACATGCTTCAATCTGTCCAAAGCAGCGCAGCCCCATTTATCATCCATGACTATTCTCCATATACTAGTGTCACAGCGCGAAGATCTAATGCGAATCTTTCCAGTCTAGAAACAAGCCGTCAAATGCCCAGGCTCATTCTTCACTACAAGTTTTAATATGCACCAATTTATAACGGCATGATATCAGTCGCTCACCGCCGTTCATCCCGGAATAATTATTCAAAGTCACTATACCCCCACATGCACGCACATCATCCCATCTAGATTTGTTTTTACCACGTACAGCGAGAAACTGGAATGATCTGCCTGAAGAAGCGGCACACCAGCTCCCCACCCCTCATGCAAAACCTCTCTCCAGGGGCATTTGAGGAATAAATAAATAAGTAAATAAGTAAATATCCCAGGCGATGCCTGAAGATTCCTCAAAGACCCCTGCTAAGCTAGGTTCCATCGAGAGTGTTCGCGTGTTAAGCGTCGCCATGTTCAATTTCCAGTGGGGGCCTGTCCAGATGCAGAGATTCTTAGCACCTCCAGCCGTGTTGAAGTACTGACCGCCGCCTTGGACATGTGCTCCGTAATCACTAGCGAGTGAGACACACAGGTTAGTCACAAGAGTCATGAGGGTGCTAGTGGCCGAATACCTCACTAGGGAGGCCAGGTACTGTTTTGGTGAAGGAGTGGTTTTGTTCATGCATAGTGGGCCTTCTTAATTAGAAGTCTGACTAGCAAAGCCCCACAGGATATTTTTGCAGGTGTTAGGCGAACATGAAGCAGAAAAATGTACTGGACTTGACTATAATTACAACTTACGACTTCTAAATTTGAAGTCCGGTGATTTAGCTTTGCTGCACGCTATCACTTCTAATAACTTACGTACCAAGTCACATACCAAGCATAGAGGATTCATGAATATGGGTGAACAGTACAGTAACCTTGCTTTGACTACACCGAAAATCTAAAATTTCGTACTCATCCTCGTCACTGACCTCAAGGCATGGAGCAGGACTAGGGGAATAACACGTCTGTTTGGCCAAATTAAAAAAAATCATAGAACAAAGCTCAACATTATAAATGAAAATGCCTGGAGATGCCTAACAAAAACGCATCAAGAGTTTGTGGCAGGCTTCCTAATTGCAGTGGGAACGTTGTCCCTAACTTTTGTTGCAGCCACTGCACAGCGAAAATGAGACTGTTGTCTTTGGCACTGAGGTGTTTCCGGTCTCAAATTTTACAATGCATTGTGCTTAGGTCAAATGTGTACAAGCTACTTTTTCTTTCCTTTCCATAATTAGTAGAAATGTAAAAACATGGTGGACGCCTGGCTATATTAAGCAAGCACAAAACACAAGCGTCAGACCTGACACATCGGCGTATTTACTAGGGCGGCAGTGGGGGCAGTTGCCCCTCCGCCAACTTTCAGAAGTGGACGGGCAAGGTATTTCTGCTTTAGATACTGCTGTTTAAAGAAACACTTTGACGCCGACTTGGAGTACTCGGTATGTGCCAGTAGGTGTGAGCCCCTCATCAATGTCGAGCCACTTGGAAGTCAATGATCGAATAAGTAGCGCGTCGGGCTGCTGCGCTCAAATACAAGGGTTCGAAGCCAACTATATGACGCGCTTGGCTCAATGAGTCTGTGACAATGCGAACAAACGTACCATTCTTCAACGAAGCCCTTTCATTCCTAGATGAGTCGTGGTAGATGCGCTAATATGTAGGCAGTGCTGTTCGAAAAAAACACTGACATCGACTTGGAGTACTTCGCACGTGCCAGTACGTGTGTGCCGCTATTCAATGAAACTTCGTCGACGCTATCTTGGGTACCTAGGTATGTACCTCTGGGAATGTGTAGCTCTATAATGACAAAAAGATATCCTTTATGTTTCACCCACGTTGAGCGAAAACAAGCTCACTTTGCAAGGGTTTCCCAAAGATAGCGAGCCCTCGCATAAGCTGGCTGCGCCGCAAGTGCATTGGGTACGTACCACTTTTCAATTACCTCCTTTCACGCCACCGATTCAGCGAGCTGCACTATTAATGCACAGGATATGCGCCACCCTTCATAGAACCTGTCGCAAGCTTGGGTCACAGAGTACGTGCCACTGGGTGTGTTGCCAAACGAGGGCACAATTATCAGCGTTTGCCGGCAACGGCGCGCGACGCTTCTCGTCTCGGAGAGCATAGCATAGCGACCACGTGCATTAAGGCAGCACTTAGTAAGTCGTGTGAGCATGAGAGCGATCAAGGTTTTTTAAATCAGATAGTGCGATTAGAGAACGCAGAATTTCTCAGTTCAGTGACCACATCAGTAAGCGGAGCCATCTGGCAGAAAGGGAAAACAAGTTCCGAAACCATCACAAGAAGTAAAGAATAAAGACAAGAGACAAGCGCACGTGGTGCCATACTTGCACCAGTTGCCACACAATCTAGAGAATGTTTCCAATGGACAAAATAATTATTAACCTTTCAGTGCCCCGTGTAAGCTGGCCTCAATACGTAATCATATGAAAACGCGCGAAAGGTCCCTGTGCACTACAAATCATAAATCCCGTTTCACTGACTGCAGGTACAACGTTATCTATCAGATACCGCTCAGCTGTGGAAAAACTTATATATGTCTAATGAGAGAGTCTTTCAATGACAGAGCTCGACAGCATTGCAGTAACCTAAATAATTGCTATGGGAGTCATTTAGCAGGACATTGTAACAAACGTCACTGCACTACCATATTTGAAAAAAACTAAAATCATTGGGAATGGAAAAGGTAAGAGGGGAAGAGAAATAATAGAGGCCCATTACATTAGAAAATAAAAAGATAAATTTGTAAGTTGTCCCTCTCTTGCCTTGTCGGGAAAAGAAATAGCTTTTTTTTGGATGAAAGATTATGATGTTGCTGATTTTCAAATGTTTTTGCGACTGGTGTACGCATGCCAATGCCGAAAAAGGTATAAATGGCTGGAGAATTTCGAATATACTACTAGTTGGCAGTCAGCACTTGTCTGTGGTATCTGTTTCCTCGCCTCCTTGTTTTATTCACGCTGCTTAACCTCAGTTCTGAATATGAACCAACTAGCCCTCATCAAGATCTTACTAATACAAATTCAGCTTGACAAAACCAACCTGGGGTGCTATGCAGGATGCGCCGAGTTTGGCGAAACTCGGGATCTTCACGAGCTCTGGCGACACCCCAAGGTGAAAGCACGAATGGTACCGAGACGCAGTTTATCTTTCGACAAGCCTCCAGTTTCATTGGTTTATCTAGATTCATTCTGGGTGGCTATCATTCCTTGGGCGTTGCCTTCTGGGCGGTCGCCAAACTGGGGCTCACGCGATCATAGCGTCGGTGCATGGTCGCGCCTTCTTTCACTTGTTTCTCGTTTCACCGAGTGCATTACACGCACAAGCGAGTTATAAAACAAATGCATTTAGTACAATATTATTAGTTTGTTTAACGTGGTTTAAAAGCATTTTAAAGCTTGCAGGATGTACATTGAATGTATATTCGACTAATTTGTAATTTAGCACGCTTAGCATTATACCACGAGGGAACGCTGTGGTGGCGTCATCACATACATTCATCGGGCGAGCATGGCGGCTAAGCATCGGAGAGGCCCAGTGTAAACTAACTCGTACAACGAGCTACAGCATAGTGATCAGGCTCGGCGATAACCACTATTTCTTGTATAGTTCTGTTCCTCCGTGAGCAATCTTTCCGCGCATCCCGAAAGACTGCGAATAGCTTAGGCGATTTTACAAATCGCAACGCGCACCTATTGTCCACGGCGCAATCCTGAACAACTTATCCGGTGCTGCTTCTGTGAGTGCGCTGAGTTTTTCCACTCTGCGTGACTGCGAGTGTCACGAATATTGCATAGTGTGTGCAAAAGTAAGACAGCCGATATAGCTACGATGCGACAAGGAGGTGGTGCCGACGATGGATCTCGCAACCAACACAGTAAAGGAGGCATCGACAAACTGCAGATAAGTATTTTTCTACTGTTTCATATTTAGCATAATAATAGTGGATGGATTAAGTCACTTTCGTAGTAACGAACTGAATGTCCAGCAGTTTAAAAAAAGGCATTGAGAGCCAATGAGTGTTCATGCTTTTACATGTACGTGGGCCCGCGAAAATATGGAAAAGATAAAGGCAACCTTCACTAACTTAGTAATATAACAGAAATTCATCAGTGAGATTCAGCCCACAGAATCTATGAAAGAGTATGTTTATCCAGGTGAAATATCAATAGCAGGTACTGATATAAAGCAGGAAACTTATACAAAAATTTCATGGGTTGAACAGCACATGTAAGCATTCCCGAATCGTGATCGCCACGTTACAGATGTCCTTGAAAAATGTTTAGAATTGTTGCATTCTACCGGTTATGCAATATGGGACATAAACTGGAGGTTGACAAATAAACTTGAGAAGTCGAGGACTGTGCAGAAAGCGAAGTAACAAAAATTGTTGGAGATACCGTTAAGACAGGAAGATAGTGGCGTAGTAAACCGTGGCAACTGATATGCTAGTTAAGATTAAGAAAAAAAGGGAATCGGTGGGCAGGCCATGCACGTCTTCAACCACTTGTTGCCAATTTATAACAGGTGATTACATAAGCGTGACGCAATGGATGTCACGGAGAGAGAACTGCAGCCGAGGATGGTAGAAAATTGCGTAATGGGACAAAAATATGACGTTTGTAGGCATAGGATGCCATCAGCTCGCATAAGACGGGATTGTAGGGAGCGCCATTGATTTTGCAGTGAACAAAAATAGGTTTGTGCTGCCGACAGTAGAGACTCGTGAAGGTGCGAGGACACCTCAGCTGTTAGCACACTAATAACCATTACAATTGGCTCTGAAAAAAACAACCTGTTATGAAAAATAAAGCAATGTTGTCCCGACAAATTGTTTTATTATGCATACACTAAAGGCGTCCACAGTTAAGCGCTGTTAGCACCAATAGTGCAATGAGCATTTTTTGTAAATAATGGTTTATGTGCTGTTGAATTATTCCAACAATCCACTTTTTGTGCAGCAGAACATTCTGCTGCTGGAGGCACTCAACCGCCTGGTGGCAGTAGGCGAGCGCCAGGCACATGCCCTTGAGAGTGTGGAAAGGTCCAGAGGGCTGCTATGCAACAGTAGGATCAGTGCCCTCACTGCTTTGCAGTCGAACCCCCAGAACACACCTTATAAAGGAGCTTTCAGTTTATTATTTTGTTTATTATTCAAGAGCATGAATAAATTATTGCAGTAAACATTGTGCTATGGCATATTGGGACACTTGTAACATGCACTTGATGTCTCGTCAAAATGGGCAGAAACGTAAGACAACCTGTGCCACTCTTGGACCATGTAAATGAAAAAGACACTAATGCAGCATATACGTCATTGTGCTGTTTGTTCTTTCTATGTGCAAGAATACAGTGGGTGTTGATTAGCCACAAGATGAACGGTGTGTGTATTTCACAATGAAAAGACAGGAAGCGGCATGACCTTAATAATGCTATCACCTATAGACTGTGCACATGAATGCAACACTCCCCGATTTAAATGTGCCATTACATGCATGTTCGATACCACATATTCTTTAACAATGTCATATTTTTGCATGTACTAATTTTCACACAGCTTAAGCCCATGCATAGCTCAC
This sequence comes from Dermacentor variabilis, assembly GCF_050947875.1. Taxonomy (NCBI): domain Eukaryota; kingdom Metazoa; phylum Arthropoda; class Arachnida; order Ixodida; family Ixodidae; genus Dermacentor; species Dermacentor variabilis. The sequence goes on along the minus strand of NC_134574.1, from coordinate 118,628,662 downwards.
TTGTGGTGTATCCATTTCATAGGCCAAATAATTGTACACTTTGCCCTTTTGTGTTGTATGAAAAGCGGCATCCTCTAGTCGGATACAACTTCACAAGACAGGAGAGTCCCCGCCCAGATACCCAAAGCGCAGCAGCCGATTGCCTCCACGTCTAAAGAAATAGTCCCTCTACATTGAGCGGGTATTAATGCGTCCAGCGGCACGACGTCAGTGTAGAGTGTGTCCCCATTGGTGCAGGCTTGTGTTCACTTGCCGTTGAAGTGCACATTCTGCGGCCCCCTAAAGTTGTATACGACTATAGAATCACGTAATGCCTTGCACTGGTTGCATAGACTTTAGCAACTTGATAGCACACAATGATCAGGAACAGAAATCTATAAAGGCACCCAAGCAAAGCTGGCTGGCCACACCCCCATTATGAGGGGCTGTAAACAGTTCCCCCCAAATATTCCTATGACATCCTTGAAAAAGAGGTGGTGTTTGGCACATTAGAATCAAAAACAGATTACAGTGAATGTTGTGTACCACGTTAAAACAAACTGAGCTTGGTTATCTGCACAGCATGTAATGGAAGCTTGTGCTTCACATAGACAACAAAGTGCTCTGTCCAGTACAATTGTCGAGTTCGCTGTGGCACCTATTATGTCATTAGTGTCAACATACAAATTTTCAAAGGGCATTCATTTCACCATTATTTTTGTATGATGGTTCTTTCAATCAGTGCTTGTATTACATGAGCAGGTGGATTTGAAAACAAAGCTTTGTTTGCAAACCTTCAGACTTCCATAATTGTGTGGCAAGGCAATGGCATGCTGTCGAATAGCTCACACTTCCTCGGTCCTGCACCAAAGAGGCCCAATGCTCTATTTGAAGTTGGATCGCGCAACAATTCGACGGCACACAAAGAAGAGTAACACACACAGCAGAGCGTTCTGCTGTGTGTATTTCTCTTCTTTGTGTCCCGTCGAATTGTTGTGCAATTCATCTTCAAGCTTCTATACCAATACAACGAGTCTTCAACCTCACCGATGATCTAGTTCTTAAGCCACAATGGCGCACATCTTTGAAATGTCTCAACACGAATTAGCTCTCCAGCAAATCACCACAAGCATAAAATTTTGCTGCACAGGTGTATGCACGTGCCATATTCTGTACCACTAAACTCGCAGGAATCAAAGGGGGCAAGCATTAACCAGCCTTACTGCTGCCGTTACCATCATCACCATGACACCAATAGAAAGACAGTGCTGCATTTCAGTAAAGGGAGTGCCGGAGGGAAAGGCGTGACAGCGAGGCTTACAATAAAGATATCATTTACAAGACATGTTCAATGCCAAAATATGCTGCATATCGCTCATCCTACTTTGGCATTGCGGCAAGCTTTTACACGTTTGAGCACGTCACAGTTTGTGTAATGATTGCTCTAAAGCTGTACAAAAGGTCTATTCGCTCTGCAATCTTTATTTTTATCATGGCGGGTGAAAGACCCACTTTTCATTGGCATGTGCACCACATTTCTCCCGATATGTAATTTTGCCTTGGTAGTTCAAGACATCTTCACGCAGAGTTCTGCAGCGCATTGGATCTGCATTGTTTTACTGCTGAAGAATTAGAGCCCCATTATGAGACGAAAATATACGATTTGTCCATCCAGAATAACGCTGCCCCCCACAAAAGAAAATACACTGAACAACTGGCACGTGCACCAACAGTGAACAGAGGAAACACTCTGAAGTATTTTCTTCATGCAAGCCAGCACACTAAGATTCTCAATGCATTTTAATTTTTGCCATAAATGCATAGGCACAACCGGCTTGGCGTGACATCCGCATCTCGCACTGCAATGAATTGTGCAATGCCTTGGTGTTTCATAGTGTGGCCGATAGATGACGCATGACCAAAATTCAGCATTATGCACACTAAGTAACTTGCACTAAATACTAAGTAATCTCATAAAAAAACCCAAGTTCTTTATGAGATTAGCATTCACAGGGTACTTCACACAATTTGTGGTATTCATTTATCCATTTATACTTAATTAACCTCTTTCCCCAAAAAGTGAGCCATTTGGAAGGCACCCTGATAGACAAGTAGAACAATCGGTAAAAAGTCAGCAACCAGTGAAAAAGTCAGTATCATAGGATACCGCATGTGTGATGTCGGTAACACAAAATTTAAGTCGGCTACACAGTAGTGATAAATTTGGCAATATGGTGCGTCTAGACATTGCTTCAATGCCAATCACAGTAACCCTGACATCGATGGCACCTTAATTCCTACGTACGTTCTGTCGACATACCCGACTACGTTCGTAATGTTTCCGCGAAGTAAGAAGCGTTCTTTTATATATGCCCGCTCAGCCGCAGTCTTCGGGAAAGCCAGCCACCGCTTCCGCACTGCCGCATCGATAAGCGCGTCAGACACATCTCTGGCACAGAGGCTCACAGTAGTTTGATGACGTCCAATGTAATGCCCGGCGCCGACGCTTCCCTGAAAACTCCCAGTCCCGTAGAAACGGAGGGCGCAGAGGACTTGCTCTTCGACGGTGAGCGAATGAAGCCCGCGAAGCTGTCTCCACAGATGAGAGCCTTCGCCTAGCTCGTCACACAGCCAGCGCACTGATGTCTTTGACCGGCCAAAATGACGCCGAAACTCCACGGCGGTCATGTACGTGCACGGGTCCAGACGGTCATACTGAGGCTTGCTGCCGCTGGCTGCAATAACACAGGCTGCTGCTCCCGCCGCCATGTTCCCGAGTTGAACTCGGAGGGGGTTTCGCGATGTAAGAGTTTAGCACGAGTTCGCCTGTCAGTCAAAGCCAGAGGTCACGCCCCGCGCGAGGCATGTAACTCTTGTGCACGCACCCACCACGGTTTGGCCACGCCCAACTTATCTTTCGGCCACAGCGACGCGGTGCCGAGCTGAGAGGCATCAACAATATTCACCACTGACATAAAACACGCACAACGCACTGTCATCGGTGATGTACTGCGCACTGCTATCAAAAACAAAGCGTTGACTGTCGCTGGCTTATGCATATATCTTCTCGGGCTGAGATGGCCCCACAGCACGGTTTCATTGCCTGCATTGTGGCGACGTAGCGCACAGTAAATAATTATCAGCACGTCACTGTAGCTGCTTGCAAGGCGACGATGCGCCGTGGGTGACGACGATGCTGAGGAGTGCGTATCGCAGCAGTCGTTTGAGATGGCTGCTCTGTCATCGGTGATGTATCGGAGCCACAACGTCGTAAACACGATCAGCGTCCGAGAATCGCTCGCTCTTCTAGACCCAGCGCAATGGCATTTCTTCATCACAAGCACTGCGCACTCAACAGTTCCAACACCTTCCTCAGTTCGAAGTCTCATTTCATAACCGCACACAAGAGCCCGCAGCTGCCAAAATGCGATTGCTGCGGTGTCGTTACGATATCCTTCTGCGATCGCTGCTGGCTCCAGCATAAGTAATCCGCAAGCCCCTTGGTGCGCACAAAACACTCAAACACTGCGTACATGCGCTCAGAGGCACTTTCACTGGGCAAGCAATGACAAGCGATGAATTGTGTCGATGGGAAGCGCGCACTTCTTCGCAATGCATCGCCGAGGCTTCGCGCACAAAGATAAACTGGTACACTTTCACTAAACTGCGTCACTACGGGCACCATGGACCGCCATTTTGCAGCGACAGCCGTTGCTCCCGTATTTATGACTAGTGTATCGTTTTTTAGTTGGTAAAGCGGGGGCCTTAACCCATTAGGGACCGGTCTCTTTTCTTTCTTGCTATTTTGAAATAAATCTAATTTATTAGCTTACCTTTATACTAATAATTCACATGCAAGAATTTATTACTGTTGCCTAATTAGTTTTTGAAATATAGCCCGTGACCATATGGTCACACTGGGCCCTTACGCTGCAGCAAAATACGCGAACTTAAAAGCATTTATTTCAAGCCATGAAACACCACAAAGAGCATACATAGCGAATAGTCGAGCACTTGTTTAGTGTGATATAGTTTAAATCGTGGAATACACATGCCCACGTCATACTTCGTCCATTGTGTGCAACGCGCTGTTGCAATTATCTCACGCACGCCTGCACCTCTTGCCATTAGGTATTGGTGCAACAAAGTGGGCCACTTGGTCATACCGTGTACCATTCAGGACGTCACCAGTCTCTGGGATTCTGCGTTGACCAGGCCCTCTAGGCTTATTGCCCCATCGCATCAGGTAGCTTAGCGCAATTTGCCTGCGGAATTCCACCTGCATGTCGTTGAACCCTGCGCTACAAATTAGCGCCCAAGCGTTGCTGATAGATACATTACAAAGTCAAGTGAAAATCGGCCACCAACACTTTTTGCCACAGATTGCAATCCTATAAGCGCCTACATTTGCATCCATCTGGTCCGCACCTCCTTTAAACTTGTACTGAGCAACAGTGTTTGTACGGGTCACCTTGATTCGCTTCTTCTCAACACGATAGTGCCTGTCTGCAGATGACATTGGCTCTACGCCGTGAATGGTGCTTACGATCGTTACTACAGAATTGTCCTTCCAGCTGACAGGAATTATCCCATTGTCGCTCAGCACGGTATCTTCGTGCCCGCGAGGTTGGCGCTTGACGAATTCTGGTCAGGCGATAGGGCACTCTTTGGTAACACGGTTCTGCTTCACTATGCCCGTGCCTTCGTAGCCCTGTGCCTTGAGATGCCTGAGTAGCTGCATGCTTGTGAATAAATTATCAAAATAGACAAAGAAAGGAAGGTCGCGCGTCTTTGCTGCGAGTTCTTCCACCATTTGAAGAAGTGGCGCCGCTGCTTTTCCGAAGTACTTTTCATATTTTTCAGATGTTCCGGGATCTCGTGCTTGCCTTGATACACTTTGACGTTTACAAGTTATCTGTTCTTGGCATTTATGCACCATACTTTATGCCCGAAGCGGATAGGCTTTCCGCATTTCAGCGCCGGCTCATAGCTGCTACCAGCTTAGATTGTCAACGAGCCCACCTGAGTCTTCATCGGCCGAGTCTTCATCCGAATAGGTGCTAGTCTCTGGCGGCTCGATATAAATCCCTGAAACGTCGTCATCTTCCTCGACGACTATCTTCGCTATTTCATCCAACATCAACCTATTCAGAAAATAAAATAAGGAATAACCATTGCGAAATCGCGCCAGCAGATGCGCAAGAGACGAGACTACAGTTAAAAAAATAAAAAGTTAGGTAGCCTATAGGCCCAGCGTGACCATATGGCAACTCGCAAGGTAACACAACACGTTCGTTCATGATAAATCAAACATTAATCTTTCGCAAATGCTCATCGGAGGTCACATATTCGAAGAGCAATACGGAGGTAAATATATCTGACTATTGCTTAAACAAGTAGTGAAAGAAAAACACACTTACCCCTTGGAGCAATGCATGGCAACGCTACTCACAGGGCAACACTTATTCCCGCCTTTGCGAGGAGCTCCCGCAAGACGACTGAAAGCTGCTCCAGCTGGTATCCCCAAAAGGAACCCTAATATGAACTGCCTCGTGCGTGCGACCCGCTTCAATCTATCCGCTTCTGAGCTTTCGCCTCACTGTCGCCACTCGCGGCAAGACGTGCAAAATTTAATAATTTTCTCGATCTCCGTTTGTCATGAGAAATTTCTAGCATTCAAAACGAAAAACAGACACTTAAAGAAATAAAAATGTTCGTTATTTTATTTGTTGTATTTTAACGTATTCGTTTGAGCGAAAGCGCAGGTGCAGGAATGCACCGCATGTACCCTGCTCGCATTCGATGGAGGATAGAGATAGTTGCCGAAAGAGGAGGCACGCCTTTGACGCACACGGGAAAGGCGTGGCAAGCGGCTCACCGCAAGTGCGCAGACAGACAGCGGTACAGTCACGGTATTGCTAAGTTGCGATAATCCGTTGATAACAATACGCGGCGCTGGCGCGTTTCGTTGTGCAGCCATCTGCGCTTGAAACGTGGAAGCAGCGTGCTGCGCAGGGTGCGCTCATGTTGTCATACGCGGCTTTTTGTCTACATATTTTTTTGCCTGCAGCCTTTGCGCGTTCCGCGCTATCTCCGTTCACTGACTGCCGTCGAGCAAACTCGGGTAAAACTCGGATGAACGAGAAACTCGGCGCATCCTGCATAGCATTCCTGGGTGTTCAAACAGTGCTTAGATATTGTCACATGGTGTCACGTGGTGGTGACGTTGAATAACACAGTAGCAATACTGTCAACGGCAAAACTAACTTTTATTGGGACAACCGGTGCCCCCAAAACAGGCTACACTTATAGCACGACGATAGCGACGATCACGCTCGGCGATCGTCGAAAATCTGATCAGCGGGTCAAGCGCGTCGGCTTTTATAGATCACTTGTCGAATGTTCCAGATTAACAGATGGGACCCGTGTGCCTTCCACAAAGTTCTACACTATTCGCGTCGCGCATACATGCAATCAGATTACACAAGTTGCGGTGAAAGACAGTTGACGGAACCATCGATAACATTCCAAAAACTTCTTTTACACGCAGGCGCGTCCTGCGCTGCGCGATAACATTTGTTAGGCGGCCAAACGTGGTCGCCCGCTAAAGATAAGTACACGTGTCATTACCCCCCTCTTAAAGAGCATCGAGCCGATGCTGCAAACGAAAGTAACAAAAAGCACTGGTAGCAAAGAAAACAACAAAATAAGGAAGTTCGTCAGCGTCCATAAAAAGGCTTAAGGCGCACCACGTGGACCACTTCAGATCGTGCGCGGCGTCGCTGTGAACGCGAAATGCCGTCTGGCATGACCTCATAGTCCAGTGCGCCAATACGTCGGATGACCTTGTAGGGTCCGAAATAGCGTCGCAGTAGTTTCTCACTAAGTCCTCGTCGGCGTATCGCGGTCCAAACCCAAACACGGTCGCCGGGCTGGTACTCGACGAAGCGTCATCGAAGGTTGTAGTGTCGGCTGTCCGTCCTCTGCTGGTTCTTGATCCGCAGGCAGGCGAGCTGTCGGGCATCTTCGGCGCGCTGGAGATAGGTAGCGACGTCAAGGTTCTCCTCGTCAGTGACGTGCGGGAGCATGGCGTCGAGCATCGTCGTCTGGTTCCTGCCGTAGATCAGCTTGAATGGCGTGATCTGTGTTGTTTCTTGCACCGCCGTGTTGTAAGTGAATCCCACTTACTGGCAGGACTGCATCCCAGGTCTTGTGTTCGACGTCGACGTATATCGCTAGCATGTCGGCGAGGGTCTTATTCAGCCGCTCCGTAAGACCATTCGTCTGCGGGTGGTAGGCCGTTGCCCTCCTGTGCCTTGTCTGACTGCATTTCAATATGGCTTGGGTGAGCTCCGCTGTAAAGGCCGTTCCTCTGTCAGTAATGATGACTTCTGGGGCGCCAGGTCGCAGCAGGAAGTTTTCGACAAAGAATTTCGCCACTTCGGCTGCGCAACCTTTCAGCAGTGCTTTAGTTTCAGCGAAGCGGGTGAGGTAGTCCGTCGCCACGACGATCCACTTATTTCCGGTTGTTGACATCAGAAAGGGTCCCAGCAAGTCCATCCCGATCTGCTGGAATGGTAGGCAAGGAGGCTCGATTGGCTGTAGTAATCAGGCTGGCCTTGTCGGCGGTGTCTTGAGTCGCTGACAGTCTCGGCATGTTTTGACATAACGGGCGACGTCGGCGGCAGGCGCGGCCAATAATACTTTTCTTGTATCCTCGATAGTGTCCGGGAAAATCCGAGGTGTCCAGTGGTCGGATCGTCATGTAGAGCGTGCAATATTTCTGGACGAAGTCCTGACGGGACAACAAGAAGGTAGTTGGCGGGGACTGGTGAGAAGTTCTTCTTCACGAGCAGATTGTTTTGAAGCGTCAAGGAAGATAATCCGCGCTTAAATGCCCTGGGGACAACGTCGGTGTACCCTTCCAAAAATTCGACGACGCCTTTTAGCTTCGGGTCTGCCCCTTGCTGTTGAGCGAAGTCTTCCGTGCTTATCATTCCAAGGAAGGTGTCGTCATCCTCATCATCTGGCGGCGGCGGGTCAATGGGGGCGCGTGATAGGCAATCGGCGTCGGAGTGTTTTCGTCCGGACTTGTAGGTTACAGTGATGTCGTATTCTTGTAGAATGAGGCTCCACCGCGCCTGTCGTCCTCAAGGATCCTTTATATTTGCTAGACAAAACAACGCGTGATGGTCACTGACGACATTGAATGGCCTTCCATAAAGATAAGGGCGAAATTTAGCTGTAGCCTAAACGATGGCGAGACATTCCTTTTCGTTCGTAGAATAGTTGCCTTCCGCTTTTGACAGCGACCGGCTAGCGTAAGCTATCACCTGTTCGACTCCGTTTCTCCTCTGGACTAGAACGGCACCGAGGCCTACGCTACTGGCGTCAGTATGGATTTCTTTATCGGCGTACTCGTCGAAGTGCGCAAGTACCGGCGGCGACTGCACGCGTCCTTTGAGTTCTTCAAATGCGTCGGCCTCCGGCGTTTCCCACTTGAACTCGACATCACATTTAGTTAGACGTGTCGACAGCTCGGCGATGCGTGAAAAGTCCTTGACAAAGCGCCTGTAGCAGGCACACATGCCAAGGAATCTACGCACTGCCTTCTTGATGGGTTGCGGGAACTGTGCGATGACAGCTGTCTTTCGCGGGTCTGGACGGACGCCATATTTGCTGATTACGTGGCCTAGGAACAGAAGCTCATCGTAAGCTAAGCGGCATTTTTCCGGCTTCAGAGCAAGCCCTGACGACTTGATGGCCTCTAGTACTGTCGCAAGCAGCCTGAGGTGATCGTCAAAATTTCCCGCGAATACGATGACGTCATCCAAGTAAACGAGACAGGTCTGCCACTTCAATCCTGCTAACACCGTGTCCATGACGCGCTGGAACGTTGCAGGCGCCGAGCACAGTCCGAATGGCATAACCTTGAACTCATAGAGGCCGTCTGGGGTGATGAAGGCCGTCTTTTCGCGCTCTCTTTCGTCGACTTCTATTTGCCAATAGCCAGACTTGAGGTCCATCGACGAGAAGTATCTAGCGTTGCAGAGCCGATCGAATGCGTCGTCTATTCGTGGGAGTGGGTATACGTCCTTCTTCATGATCTTGTTCAGACGACGATAATCGACGCAGAAACGTAGGGTTCCGTCCTTTTTCTTTACCAGGACAACAGGGGATGCCCACGGGCTTTTCGACGGCTGGATGATGTCGTCGCGCCGCATTTCGTCGACTTGTTCATTTATAGCTGCACGTTCTCGCGGCGAAACTCGGTACGGGCTCTGGCGGAGTGGTCGAGCGCACTCCTCGGCGATTATGCGATGCTTGGCGACTGGTGTTTGTCGAATCCTTGATGACGTCGAAAAGCAGCCTTTGTATCGTCGGAGCAGACTTCTCAGCTGCTGTTGCTTAATCACAGGGAGACTTGGATTAATGTCGTATTCTTGTTCGGGAACCATCGTCGTCGGGGTAGATGCGGCGGAATCCGAGAGGACAAACGCATTACTGGTTTCCAGAATTTCCTCGATGTACGCGATCGTGGTGCCCTTGTTGATGTGCTTGAACTCGTGGCTGAAGTTTCTCAGCAACACTTCCGTTTTCCCTCCATGCAGTCGAGCGTTCCCTCTTGCGACGCAAATTTCACGGTCTAGCAGTAGACGTTGGTCACCCTCGATGACGCCTTCTACGTCGGCGGGCGTTTTGGTGCCTACGGAAATGACAATGCTGGAGCGAGGCGGGATGCTGACTTGACTTTCGAGCGCGCTTAAGGCATGGTGACTAGTAGAGCTCTCCGGCGGTATCGCTCGATCTTCCGACAGCGTTATGGACTTCGACTTCAGGTCGATGATTGCGCCGTGTTGGTTCAGGAAGTCCATGCCGAGAATGACGTCTTACGAACACTGTTGGAGGATAACGAAGGTGGCAGGGTAAGTGCGGTCATGAACGGTAATTCTTGGCGTGAAAATTCCAGTCGGCGTAATGAGGCGTCCTCCAGCGGTCCGAATTTGGGGACCCTCCCATGCAGTCTTCATCATCATCATCATCAGCCTGGTTACGCCCACTGCAGGGCAAAGGCCTCTCCCATACTTCTCCAACAACCCCGGTCATGTACTAATTGTGGCCATGCCGTCCCTGCAAACTTCTTGATCTCATCCGCCCACCTAACTTTCTGCCGCCCCCTGCTACGCTTCCCTTCCCTTGGGATCCAGTCCGTAACCCTTAATGACCATCGGTTATCCTCCCTCCTCATTACATGTCCTGCCCATGCCCATTTCTTTTCCTTGATTTCAACTAAGATGTCGTTACCTCGCGTTTGTTCCCTCACCCAATCAGCTCTTTTCTTATCCCTTAACGTTACACCTATCATTCTTCTTTCCATAGCTCGTTGTGTCGTCCTCAATTTGAGTAGAACCCTTTTAGTAAGCCTCCAGGTTTCTGCCCCGTAGGTGAGTACTGGTAAGACACAGCTGTTATATACTTTTCTCTTGAGGGATAATGGCAACCTGCTGTTCATAATCTGAGAATGCCTGCCAAACGCACCCCAGCCGATTCTTATTCTTCTTATTATTTCCGTCTCATGATCCGGATCCGCCGTCACAACCTACACTAAGTAGATGTATTCCTTTACGACTTCACGTGCCTCGCTGCCTATTGTAAATTGCTGTTCTATTCCGAGACTGTTAAGCATTACTTTAGTTTTCTGCAGATTAATTTTTAGACCCACTCTTCTGCTTTGCCTCTCCAGGTCAGTGAGCATGCATTGCAATTGGTCCCCTGAGTTACTAAGCAAGGCAATATCACCAGCGAATCGCAAGTTACTAAGGTATTCTCCATTAACTTTTATCCCCAATTCTTCCCAATCCAGGTCTCTGAATACCGCCTGTAAACACGCTGTGAATAGCATTGGAGATATCGTATCTCCCTGCCTGACGCCTTTCTTTATTGGGATTTTGTTGCTTGCTTTATGGAGGACTACGGTGGCTGTGGAGACGCTATAGATATCTTGCAGTATTTTTACATATGGTTCATCTACACCCTGATTCCGTAATGCCTCCATGACTGCTGAGGTTTCGACTGAATCAAACGCTTTCTCGTAATCAATGAAAGTTATATATAAGGGTTGGTTATATTCTGCACATTTCTCTATCACTTGATTGATAGTGCGAATATGGTCTATTGTTGAGTAGCCTTTACGGAATCCTGCCTGGTCCTTTGGTTGACAGAAGTCTAATGTGTTCCTGATTCTATTTGCAATTACCTTAGTAAATACTTTTTAGGCAACGGAAAGTAAGCTGATCGGTCTATAATTTTTCAAGTCTTTGGCGTCCCCTTTCTTATGGATTAGGATTATGTTAGCGTTCTTCCAAGGTTCCGGTACGCTCGAGATCATGAGGCATTGCGTATACAGGGTGGCCAGTTTCTCTAGAACAATCTGTCCACCATCCTTCAACAAATCTGCTGTTACCTGATCCTCCCCAGCTGCCTTCCCCATTTGCATATCTCCTAAGGCTTTCTTTACTTCTTCCGGCGTTACCTTCGGGATTTCCAATTCCTCTAGACTATCTTCTCTTCCATTATCGTCGTGGATGCCACTGGTACTGTATAAATCTGTATAGAACTCCTCAGCCACTTGAACTATCTCATCCATATTAGTAATGATATTGCCGGCTTTGTCTCTTAACGCATACCTTAACCTTCTTCAACTGGACGGCGATGTGTCCACTCATTACGGAGTAATAGGCCCCTGTGTCAACTAAAGCAGTGACTGCGTGGCCGTCGAGAAGCGCGTCGAGGTCGGTGGTTCTTTGTCTGGCGTTGCAGTTGGGTCTTGGCGTCTGATCACGGCTGTGTTGTGTTGAACTGAAGCTGGAACGTCGCGTCGTCAAGTCGTCTTTCGTCGGTGTAGTCTTGGCTTCCTGACTTCGTCGGGACCGCGGCCTGTCATCATTAGGTCGTCGAGGTGGTTTCTTCGTCGTCTTCGTCGGCGACGGAGGACCTTCGTCAGTTTGACGAACAGCAACCGCACCTCCATAGGTTGCTGCTTTAAGTTTTCCGGATATGGGCTCGCAGAGCGGCCCCGGGCTGGGCCGGTGTATGGCCGGCGCTGCGGCGAGAGGTAGCGGCCTGGTGACGGCGAATGGGACGGCCGTCGAGGGCTCTACTGAGTAGCGGTGAGGTAGTCGGCGATGTCACGAGGGCGCTCTCCAAGCTGTGGACGTGGTATGGGCATCGGCGATACACATGGCCGGCTTCTCCGCAGTGATAGCAGAGCGGGCGGTGGTCGGGGGCTCGCCAAATGTCCGTCTTCCTCGCGTAGGTGCGCTGGGCGATGGGTGGGCGTGCTGGCAGCGGCGGCGGCGGACGACGGAATTGCGGCGTCACAGGGCCCTGGCGCGGTTGCGGAGGGGGGCCTTGACGGCGTACGACGGCGGCGTAGGTCAGCGCTTCTGGCTGGGGCTGCGGTAATTGAGCTTGTACCTCAGGAACCCCAAGTGATCGCTGAACCTCATCTTTCACGATGTCGGCAATAGAGGCCACTTGAGGCTGCGATGAAAGCAGGACTTTGCGCAGTTCTTCGCGCACAATGGCCCTGATGGTCTCTTGAAGGCCTGCGGAACCCAGTCCTTGGATGGCGTACTGCGGCATGAGCCCCTGGCGGTTGTATTGCCGGGTGCGCATCTCCAGAGTTTTCTCGATCGTCGATGCCTTTGCAGAAAACTCAGCTACAGTCTTCGGTTGGTTACGAATAAGTCCGGCGAAAAGTTCTTCCTTGACGCCCCGCATCAGGAAGCGAACTTTTTCTCCTCCAACATTTCCTGGTCGGCGTACCGGAAAAGACGGGCCATCTCCTCCGTGACGATCGCGATGGTCTCGTTTGGCAGCTGCACTCTGGTTTCGAGCAGTGCTTGGGCTCGCTCTTTTCGCACGACGCTTGTAAACATTTGCAAGAAGCCGCTTCGGAACAGGTCCCACGTCGTTAAGGTGGCTTCTCGCTTCTCGAACAAGGTCCTGGTGGCATCTTCCAATGCGAAATAGACATGCCGCAGCTTGTCGTCGCTGTCCCAACTGTTAAACGTAGCGACCCTCTCATACGTCTCCAGACAGCTTTTCGGGTCCTTAAATGTGGAATCGCGGAACGTCGGTGGCTCCCTGGGCTGCTGCATAACTATTGGGGCTGCTCCGGCTGCCACTGGCGCTGTCTTCTTGGTCGTCTCTGGACGAACTTCTCTGACAATCTTCTTGGTCGTCTCTGGTAGAATTCCGTGTTCCGGGGGCAGCTGCTGTAGCCGGCGGCTTGCTCTATGTTCCGGGACGGCGCTGGCGTTGTCTTTGCGGTCCGGGCTTGAATTACGGCTTGTCGGAGGTGTCCGGTACATGAAGGTAAAGCGCCTCCACCAAATGTCACGTGGTGGTGACGTTGAATAACACAGTACCAATACTGCGAACGACAAAACTAACTTTTATTGGGCGAACCTCTGCCCACAAAACAGGCTACACTTATAGCACGACGATAGCGGTGAACACGCTCGGCGATCGTCGAAAATCTGATCAGCGTGTCAAGCGCGTCGGCTTTTATAGATCAGTCGTCGAATGTTCCAGATTAACAGATGGGACCCGCGTGTCTTCCACAAAGTTCTACACTATTCGTGGCGCGCATACATGCAATCAGATTAAACAAGTTGCGGGGAAAGACAGTGGACGGAACCATCGATAACATTCCAGAAACTTCTTTTAGATGCAGGCGCGTCCTGCGCTGCGCGATAACATTTGTTAGGCGGCCAAACGTGGTCGCCCGCTAAAGATAAGTACACATGTCAATATGTATACGATCTCAGTCCTGATAGACGTTGAGCGCAAAGCTAGTCGTAGCATTGTCGCTGGGTAAGTATAGAAGATTTTAAACATTGTTCCAAATCCTTAAATTTCACCCTTGAACAGCAGCAAGAGCAGAGTATTAACTTTTTATACGTCCAAATTTTCCTTGAGATGCTTCATCATGTGTGCTGGGCCTATATACCGCGTTCTAAGAAGGCCATTTTAATGTTCTCCTCTTCGCACTCAAAACTAATTAAGAGAGACCCAGCAATCACCTGTTTCATGAAAGCCCTTTTTGAAGTCATGCCAGCACAAGACAGCTAACAGTTTTCAGACACAAGTAAACAAGTTGAAACAGGCAGGCATGTTATAAAGGTCTCCCATAACCAAAAGCAGAAGGCAGCACGGTACGGGGTACCCATTTCCTTGTCTACCCCCGTAAAACTGGTTAAATTCCGCTTAAGAACCGCTCACGAGGAGAACAGGCGGCAAGCTTGTAGCAAGAAACATGGTGCGACTTGCGGAAAATTTGCCCAAGAGATGGCCTGCAAAATTCACTTTACCTGCGGCAAGTCGTACATCGGACAGACCGGGCGCTTCATAAGTGAGAGAGAGAGCGAGACTCCTTTGATGAAACCCAGAGATTTTAGCTGGCGTATTGATATCGATGACCCCCGCAGGGGCGTCTGCGTCAGCAGGCGTTTGGTGTGTTTCGACACCACGTACCCGAGCACACGAGGGTTGGACCCTCCCGCGTGTAGCCGTGCGCGGTTTAGCCGTGTCTGGGGAAATGGGGATCCTGGAGGTTGAGCCGATGCTGGGTGTTTGGACCTTTAAGGCCCCCCGGCGGAGGCAGCACACCTCTTTGGCCTCTACTTCACATAGACGGCACCCCCGGACTGACCCACCCGGGGGATATCGGCGGTCGCCTTTTCGTGTCCCCCTCTCCATCTATAATCTTTCTTCTGCACCTTTCCTTCTCTCCACTTCTTTTCTTATCTTCTTTTCCACTCTAATTTCCTGGCGGCGAGGGCTAACCTTGTATGGCTAACCAGTCTTGGTTACACCATGTATGGTTATAGTGGTGGCATACAGCTTGCGTGCGCAAGTCTTGAGATACAAGCCTTGTGGCGTCCCCATGTTGGGCTCGGTGGTGGTCGGCTGGCGCTGCTGCCGAAAACAAATACTTTTTATGGCTACTCTTTCCATTTCCCAAACTGATCTTCTCTAAAAAGGGGGCGCAATGAAGGAACCACTCGATTTTTCTTCAAGAGCTATGACAACTTTACAAAGTACCATGTGATCCACAGTGACGGCAATATAGCAGCCAGAAAACTATCTCCTTTCAAAGTTTCGAAGTCCCTAAGAGACAAATTAGGCCGAGGTTTCAAAGCTACAAGGATGGCTAGTGGCGACATACTTCTGGAACTGAAAGACAAAGAGCAACTTAAAAAGCTTTCATACCTCAAATTCATTGGTGACATAGCAGTAATTGTCACGGCGCACCGTTCGATGAACAGTGTTCGTGGGGTAATCTCTGATGAAGGCATGCTTGATCTTAGTGAGGAAGAATTGCTTGAAGGTTTTGCAGAACAGAATGTGACCAAAGTTCAAAGAATCATGATCCGTCGGAATGACACCGAAATTCCCACAAAACATGTCATCCTAACATTCGGCTCCACCACACTACCAGACTCAGTCGAAGCAGGCTATGTAAAAATCCGTGTGAGGCCTTATATCCCCAATCCTAGACGTTGTTTCAAATGCCAGAGGTTCCGGCACAGCCCTCAGACATGCAGAGGAAAATTAACGTGTGCCAAATGCAGTTCTAACGATCATCCATCTGATAATTGTAATGCCGTATCACACTGCACCAACTGTGAACGGAATCATCCTGCATTCTCACGGTCATACCCAATCTGGAAAAAAGAGAAAGAAATTATTGCCCTTAAGATCAATGAAAACATTACCTCCTCCGAAGCGCGAAAGCGACTTACCTTTCCTCGCAACGAAAGTTTTGCCACTGTGACGAGGCAGGGGGCCCTCTCACAACGGCCTAAAGAGCCCGCCCTGGTCACACGCAGTGAACCACGGGGGACTTCTTCTGCCCCCACAGAGGCTGCACCCAGTGCTGCCAAATCCAACAACTTGCAGACCTTGCTCTCGCAGGGCTGCATTACTGTGCGAAAACCGAGGCCCGAGACACGTCTCCCAGAGCCTCGTGACCCCGCCTCCACCGCCTCTGAGAAGGAGATGGAGGTTGACGCAAGTACATCGGTGCCAGAGGCACCAAAAGACAAGCGCAGCTTGCTTGAGGGACGCAAAAAAGAAAAAAAAAACCTCGAATAATTCCACCAAAACCAAAATAATATTATTACTCTACATAGAACACTCCCAAAAACACCTTTGTCATAATGGGTGTTGAGATATTGCAATGGAATGCCAGAGGGCTTTTGCATAACCTAGATGACATCAAAGAATTGTTATCTACGCATAAGCCTAGAGTGTTCTGTGTTGAGGAGACACACTTAAAATCAAGTGACTCGAACTTTCTAACTCAGTTTGGAATTTTTCGTAAAGATCGTGATGATGGACATGCTGCATCAGGTGGCGTGGCAATAATAGTATCAAAGACTGTTGCATGCCAAAATTTCCAACTTAACACGCCTTATGAGGCAGTAGCCATACGAGCTATTTTGCTGAATAGGCTTGTTACTGTATGCTCTTTGTAAATTCCACCAGACAAGCGGATCGACATTAATGAGTTTGAAAAACTAATAGACCACCTTCCTGAGCCGTATATTGTGGTTGAGCCGCATAGTGGATTCTGGGGGGACTCACGCTGTGATGCAAGAGGCTGCGTAATTGAAAAGTTCCTTCTATTCTCTGCAGCAACCCTGTTTAACAAAAAGTTCCCGACTTATTATAGCACTGCGCATAACACCTACTCCTCAATAGACCTGGCGATTGGTTCTGCAACACTTCTGCCATTGTTTGAATGGAGAGCTCTCACAGACTCCTTTGGAAGCGACCATATTCCAGTTCTCTTAGAGGCGATACAGACGTATGACCGACCTGTGAATCCAAAAAAATGGAAGCTAAATGCTGCAAACTGGGCAGAATTCAAAGAACTCGCATGTATGTCCCTTGAATCCATAAGGCAGTTTGACATTGAAGAAACGACCGCCTATATAACTGAACACATTATTCATGCCGCGAAACAATAGATACCACAAACTACTGGTAAAACAGTGAACACTAAGCCCTGGTGGAATGAAGAGTGCAAGCAAGCACGAAAAGAACAAAACAAAGCATGGCGTACGTTTTCCAAATATCAAACAGAAGAAAACCTTATAAATTTCAAACGTGCAAAAGCAAATGGAAGACGTATTCGTTGGGAAGCCAAGAGAGCTAGTTGGAGAAATTATATCGGCTCAATAAACTCATACAAAGATAGCCAGAAAGTGTATAGTAGGGTTCGAAGGCTGAAGGGGAATACCACACTACCCTTGCCCGTGGTAAATGACAGTGCTACTACATTAGAAGGGCAAGCAGATTCTTTGGGAGAACACTTTGAGCACATATCGAGTTGCGCGAATTACACAAAAGCATTCCTAACATAAAAAAATTAGCTGAGTCAATACCCTTCTCTTTTCGAAAATCTCATAGCGATGGGTACAATTGCCCATTCACGATGCAAGAATTAAAAATAGTTTTGCGCAACTGCAAAAACTCTGCGCCAGGATTAGACAGTATTAATTATGAGATGGTCAAGCACCTACCCGAGGAAACACTTGAATGCCTCTTATACCTGTTCAATATGATTTTCTGCAGTGGTCGATTGCCGTCCTGTTGGAAGGAAGCTATATTAGTACCAATATTAAAGCATGGAAAAGACCCCTCCTGTCTACTTAGCTACAGGCCTATCGCTCTAACAAGCTGTGTATGTAAAGTGTTAGAAAAAATGACAAACTGCCGATTAATGTACTTTTTGGAATACAATAGAATTCTGGATCCCCACCAAGCCGGTTTTAGACCAGGAAGGTGCACAACAGATAGCCTAGTTCTACTTGAGAGTTATACACGAGACGCATTTGTCCATAAGCAATACTGTCTATCAGTATTTTTTGATCTCGAAAAAGCTTATGACACTACCTGAAGGTATGGCAGATTGCAAGACCTCGCCTCGTATAGCAGGTCAG